>NC_084829.1:127662995-128287995 GCF_033115175.1 Lepus europaeus | reverse complement strand
CCTTTCTTGGTGACTAGCTCCACTTTTGTTCTTGCCAGCAATCATCAAATTCATTTATTCTCTTGCATGTTGGAGAGGAGAGATTTTTCCCAAAGTAGTGGCATAAAAGATGATAGGTACTGCTATTTATTGAGAACTTTTGACCTGCAAGGCCATATGAACAATGCTTAATGTAATTTTTAATCTTTCAAGATGGGAATCATCTTCACTTTACAAAGTGAGGCCTAGAGAAGTTGAGGAATAACTTGCCTTACGTGACTGTGTGACATTTTTAGATGTACACACATACATGAAGTGATTAGATATTTGTGGGGGGGAGGGGAGGCTGTATTGGTGGAAAATTCAGCCCAGATGGGTGACAACAAAAGAGGAATTTATCATCTCTTGTAATTTGACAGTTCAGAAGGATCCTGATTTAGAAGTACACATCCTCCCAGTGGGGAATGATCTAAATTGCCTACTCAGTTTAGCCCTGTGATAAGCATGGGGATTCTAAGATTTCATACAGAGACAGCTCTACCTCACAAGATCCTACGTTGAAATCCATTATTGACATGTGAATTACCTGACAAGGACTGAGGCTCATTGTGATTGGAGCCAGTGGATAATGTTTCCAGCTCCTGAAGCTAAGACTGGCTGAGGGAAAGATGTTACAGATTGGTGTAGTCCAGGATTCCGGACTCGGACCCAAACTCCCACCCTGGTTACCTGGATGAATCAGCACACCTGTGGATCCCCAGACCATCATCCATTGTCAACACACATGGGAATGAGTTCTAGAAAGACAACCAAATTGTAGTGCAGTTGCTAGAGATGGAATTACATAAGGTATGCACAATAACAGCAAGAGTGGGGGAATGCTTTTGTGTTTGTAATGTTTCTGAAGGAGAAGAAAGGAGGTGATGGGGAAAAGAGAGTTCGATCAGATGGTTCTCTGTCCTGGACCACTAGGTTCTAACACCAGGTCAACATGGTATGGTCTGAACCTTAGTCGAAGCGGTAAGGGGAGAGAGGGAAGAAAGGAAAGAGGCAGGTTTGTATCAGGTAGGTTTGTATATGTTGCAGATCCAGTGAATGCTTATTTTTTGTGTTCTCTTTAAGTTCTGCATTAAAGTGTGAATTTTATTATTTTCATTATTTTATTTGACTCAGTAAGGAATAAGTCCAACATTAAATTGATGATCCCTTATCTTACATAATTTGCCCAAGTCATACAGCTTGGTAGAACTTGAATGCAAACTCAAGATTTTAATTTATAGGTCAGTGTTGTTACCATATATATGTCATTTTGCTTGACAGTAATTTATAGAGATAATTATTACTTATCTTCTATAATCATTTTGGTTTGTATTCAGAATTTCTAAAATAGTGTTTCCAAATATAAACCCGACTTAATGATTGATTGGCTTTGATTGGATGATTAACCCCATTGCAAGGTAACTATAATATACCTATGAATGAAGAGGTCATGTTAGATAACTGCTTGGTCTTCAGGTATTTTGACAAAATTTGTTTATACTTGTATATGTGCATGTATGGGTATTTGCATGTTTGTGTCTATTTCTTTTTAAAGAAGGCAAAAGGTAGATAAACTCAGCCATGGTAAATGATGCTAATTGACAGAACCTACTGTTTACGCTTTGGAAACTACTTTTGAAAGACGTAAGAGGTAACTGAATTTGCATATAATTTTGATCTTCCCCTCGTTGCTGTGTAGCTCTATAATGCACACCTTAGCACCATGGGATACTAAGAAGAGTTGCTGTAAGGTGTATCTTGGGATCCTGAATAATGAATAATATGCAGAGAAGTAGCAGCTGTTTTCCAGCTACTTTCTCTTGTAATGAGAGATTTACCCACCCTGTCTTGGACACACGTTGGTGCTAGTGGCCTAAAACTGCGTTTGACTGAGGACTATGGCTGTGACAGTTTAGACCATGGGGCGTTCTCGGGCACTTTTGTGGTCCACACTGGCCCTTCTATGGCCAGAGCAGCTGGCCTGGCACGTAGTGGTGAGGCCATGGTGACAGAAGAAGGTTTATTGAGTTCATCCTGCTTCCCTGTGTCACTAGAAGCTTGTTTTCCCAGATGTTTGCATGTTTTCTTAAAGAACTTACCAAATTGGCATTTCTTCCCTGCATATTGCTGGCTTTCTTTATCACTCTTTCTTCTATTTTATTTATATATGTTCAGTTGTGACTCTTGAATGATGTAGTTGGTCATAATTTGCCTTAACAACTTGGCTAGATGGGAACAGATTGCTATGTAGTGTTGATTTATTGTTGCCCCTTTGCAAAAACTCAAATTTAAATACTTTGCAAATATATGAGGTGCAAGGGATGGCAGCCACCTGCTTCAGAGAGAACCAGATGCTTTGAATATCCACATCAGAGAGTGTACAAGCACCGTCCTTGCCATAGGAGGACCGGTTTCTCAGTCTTGGCCCTGTCACTTTCTACTTGATCATTTCTTTCCTTATCAGTAAAATGGGAGAATAACATGAGGGATGATTTTAATGTCTTCTCCTGTTACTCACCTAGATATTGATTTTAAAAATTAATTAAATAATGAGACAGAAAAGAGAGAGAGAGAGACAGAGAGAACACTCCTGTCTGTTAGTTCACTCCTCAAATGTGTGCTGTAGCTGGAAAGCTAGGAGCTGGGCACTCAATCCTTATGGGTGTCGGGGAGCCAACTACTTGAACCATCACCTGTGCCTCTCTGTGTGAACAATAGTAAGAAGTTGAAATCTGGAGAATTAGGACTCAGCCAGGTACTCCCAGGCACTCCGATATTCGATGTGGGCATCCTAAGCAACATCTTAACTGCCACATCAAATGCCCATCCATGTGTATCCTTTTTTTTCCCCCTTTTGAATATTCTCATGAAGAGGTAGAACATGCTCTTGCCATCTGAATTGGTTTGCCTCATTTCTCAGAGCATAATTCCTTTATTTTTCTGTTGCACATATCTTTGAGCATATAGTATGTGTCAATGTTGTGCTGGGTCCTGTGGATGATAGCAGCTAAGGCAGACCTTGCTACTGTGTTTGGGAAGCATATATAAGTTTTATGAGTGAAGGAGTGGTAATCTTAGCATAGTTCCACAGCCAGTGATTCCTGAGTGAAGCCTGGAGTTGTCTGGTAACTGACCATACCCCTGTGGCTTTGCAAGTCTCCGAGCTCAATCTGTCTCAATTTCCTGGTTCACCTTACCTGGGATAATTCCAGTCCATCAGCAGTCTTTCCATGTCCTTGAGGCTATATATAGGAGAAAAAAAAAAACCAGGACAAAAGGCTACCAGAGAATTAAACAAAAATTGCCACAAAAGTAGTAAAATTCCACCAAGTGAACTTTCTCAAAAGTTGTGTAATTCAAAGTGTAAACAGAGTTGAGTGGAGGAGGGAACACGTGGATTTTCTGGATGGCTAACTCAGGGAGGTTGGTGGGCGACCTCTTCCATTATAGTCTATGTAAGTGAGCATTTACCACCTGAACCATTGATACGCAGAATCCATGGGTATTGGACTACAGATTCATGTTTGCTGTGATTTACAGCTGCCCTTAGGCTGCCTCTGTTGCCTGGACTTTGATCAGCCTTTTGTCTACTGCTGTTGCTGTGGAACCCATTGTCCTGAGTAGGGGGCAGTCCCTAGGGAAGGAAGCCAGAGGCCAGCAGAGAGGCCATCCCAGTAGCAGAACAAATTCACTGTTTGGTGTTTTGGTTATTCATTATACTAGGGACAGCATTCTTGAGTGTTTTCCCATTTATTTTCATTTTGTTTGAAAAGAGAGAGGGAGGGATGGAGAGAAAGAAGGAGAGAGAAAAAGGGAGAGAGAGAAAGAATGAGAATATCTGTCTTCCCTTGGCTTACTATCCCAAAGCGCACAGTAGGCACAGGTGGGTCAGTCCAAAGCTGGGAGCCCAGAACTGAACCCACGTCTCCTACATGAATGGCAGAGACCCAAGTACTAGTATTATCACCTACTACTGCCTCCCATGGTGTGTACTAGCAGCAGTTAGCTGGAGTAGGACGCAGTGCCAAGACTTGAACCAGACACTGTGATATGGGATGCAATATCCCAAGCAGTGGGAGTCTTAATTATTGGGCGAAACACCTCCAATATTGACTTTTAAATCTCAGCATTGTTGTTTACCAGGAAATGGAGGTTTCTAACTTCTGTATTTTTTGTTTAAAGATTTATTTATTTGAAAGAGTTAGAGAGAGAGAGAGAGAGAGAGAGAGAATCTTCAATCTGTTGGTTTACTCCCCAAACCAGGGGCCAGAAGCTTCTTCCCGGTCTCCCACATGGGTGCAGGGACACAGGCACTTGGACCATCTTCCACTGCTTTCTCAGGCCATTAGCAGGGAGCTGGGTCAGAAGAGGAGCAGCTGGGACATGAAACTGGTGCCCATATGGGATGCTGGCACCGCAGGCGGCGGCTTTACCTGCTATGCCACAGCGCTGGTCCCCTAATTTCTGTCTTGAAGGAGGCCCACATGACCTTCAGCATGTGACTTAAGAAAAGAAGTAATCTTGGGGATGTGTACTTTTTTTTTCCTAAGAAAAATTTAAGTTGTCAAATTAGTCACAAGTCTCACAAATAGAAGACTGTTTTAATCAGTTCACTAATATTTTAAAATATTAAGAAAACACATTCAATGTTTATCTCCACTCAGTGCATAAAGTATAATGTTTAAGAGCACAAACATTGGAGCCTGATCCCCTTCATATGAGTACAGTTTCCAAAAAAAAAAAACAACCTGGTGTTAAAATGGAAATGGCATAGAAAATTAATTAATTTGAAAAAAAATTATGTAGGTTCCCACGTTTTTTTTTTCAATTTCTACATCTGCAAAATGGGATAGTAGAAGTGCCTTGTCCAGAGATTTGTTTTGAGAAATATTGAGTTAAATTGCTTAAAAGAGTGCTTGGCACACTAATAAAATTCATTGACTTCAGCTATTATTGTTATCATCATTATAACTGGACTAAATTAACCAATGTTTGCAGAGTATGCAGTCCCATGCTGTTATCTTTTAAATTTTCTAAATGCATTGTCTTTTACTTTAAAATAAAACCAGCTGAGAGGAGATAATAGGCTGCCTAAAATAAATCAGCTCAATATGCTGATTAACAAAGACCACAGGCAGCACCACAAAGAATATAATTCAATGTTTATGAAAACAAGAGGCAAATTTACACTGATTCCTAAGAATTAGAATCTTACGGTGAATGACAATAAAACAGTAAAAATGATGGGTAGAGGAGCTTAAGTGACTGTGAGAAAAGTATTGAGTTTTAGGTATAAAGTACCCCCAACGTCTTTGGAAAATGCATTTAAAATTTCTTCAGTTGGGAGATGTGGGAGGTTTTTGATACATATGAAACTACTTACCCATGGAGAGATTTAATCTCAGATAAAATAGGAAAACTCTAAATTGGGGATGAGATTAATGTGGAAATTGATAAAGTTTAGGAGTGACATCTCTGTTACTTCAAGAAATTCCAGTGAAACAAATGTGTTTAGGAGCAGCAGATGCAGAAATTAGAAAATTTAGAATTAAGCAAAAATACAAAAGAGATTTCCTTAACTCCGAAAAGATACTGTTTTACTAAAGGTTACCGAATGAGAAAGGGGGATCTGTATTGCTTCGGTTTGCATTAGATGCCTATGCCCAGCGTGTATGTTTAGAGCACCCATTGACCTACAAATTCTGGGTAACAATTTTGATTTTCTTTTTTAAGTTTACCAAGATATTTACTCCTTCAGAGATTCACAAAGTAATGAGATCGTTTCAAGCCCCAAGACTTTTTCAAGCCACTGTCCGCTGAGGAAAGCCATTTTTAGTCTGGCACATGATGGAAAGGTCTGGCTAAACATTTGACAATGATAAGTTGATTTGTAGAGTTGCACTTTGGCCAGTCAGTGCAGAGGAAAAAAAGTCTGAGCGAACACAGGATTTTATGTTTGACTCAATCTTCCAACTTCTCAGACTCTGTCAGCTTTTTATGGTATCTTTTCTAGTTTTCATTGGAACAAAGTTCCCTTTCCCTTATGAGAATATCCGCTCTTTAGATACTTAAAATTTGTGGACTTTCTTACCGGAGAATTTTTCTGCACTGCTGGCTGACATAATGCTCTTGTAATATTTAATTTACCATAACAATGCAACTGGTGTCCCGACTACTAACAAGGGGGCCTTTGTGATGTGGTGACAGCAGGTGTTTTCATAAGCCCCTCTCCACTGAAGAAGTAAGCTTCCGAGGATGTCATTTTGGGACACTGTCTAACCAGCTTCATAGTCTTAATCAAAGAAGCATTTATAAAACCACCGAACTTCTGTGACAATCTAAACTTAGAGTTGTTTCAAAAGAGAAGATGCATCCCTGTTTGTGCTGGGCTCCAGAATCATCACCAAGTTATTCAGAGTGGACTGGACCATGTTGTTTGTCACAACAACGCCTAAAGGATACTGAGCCAGAAAATGACTACCTGAGAATGAATGGCCTGTGCAAGGACTGAGGCTACCATATAACAGACAGCACAGTTACATATAATAACATACATGAGAAACTACAAATTCTAACCAGTCTGGTTTAGGCTGTCTGTCTCCACAAGTGAATTGGAGAAATCCACAACCAGGAAAGGTGAGAGCAGATGGTGCCAGCAGAGCCCAGGTGCTGTGTGGCATGGCATGCTCCTTAGGCCAGGTCTCTCCGAATCTCCAAGGCAGATTGTGTCCTTTCCTGACTGATTCTTAACCACAGGTGAAGCCTAGGGAATGCTTTAAGGGTTATTGTTTATCTCTTTAGCTTTGGTGTAGAAAATCAATAGAGCAGTCTTTTGGCTTTCTCAGTTACCAGCAGAGTATCCATTTGAAATCATTTCTAGTCTCTTAGCAGTTTGCCCATGGTTTGCAGTCCGTACACCTTTGGATATGAGTACTTTGTCCACCCCATCCCTCGTTCACTATTATTCCATAAACTTCCCCAGCTGCCAACACAGTTTAGAAAAGCATGTAATTTTGTTAAGGGTGCTCTTATTGCTCTCAAATGTAGTCAAGTAAAGGGTAGGCTAGAGAGGAAAGTGGGGTATTAGATCCACATCTTCCTTTTCAGACACTCATATCCTGAAAACAGCAAGAATTTTCCTTTTAGGTAGAGATTCTTATTGTTGTTGTCACCCATGTATTGTTGTTGGAATAGCAGCTATCTCAAGTCATGTCTTTATGTAAGCAATGACAGAAAGAATATATCTTTTCTGTACATTGTGACAAAAGACTTGAACTTATGACAGCATGTCAAAGATAATATCCTTCAGCGCTTGTTAAAACAGGTGAAGCCCGTCTGAATTATTAGCACTTTCTTGTTAGCAACACCTTGTTGGGGCAGGAATCATTGATTTGTGCATTCATGTGATTGATTAGGATGGCTATTAGAGTTAGAGAGGCTGGTGAGCTCGCGGCCTCTTCCTTCAACAAAATGTGCATGGCAGAGCTGGTCACATATCCTTCACCTCAATTTCATTAAGTTCAACAAATATTAAATTCATGTCCATTCTGTGCCAGGCAGAGGGCTGAAAGATGAAAACATTAACTGAGTTCCTGCACTTAAGGCCTCACAGCAATTTAGAGCATCTAGAAATTTAAGAAGTGCTTATTCAGGGTGGGAGGTACAATGAGAGGTGCCATCAATATATGGAGAAAAGATAGTCACCCACCCCTTGTGTGAGTAGTTAGGCTTTGTTAGTTTGGAAGCCCACTGGCCAACAAAATTCCTATGAATGGATGCATAATGCACGTGGTAAAATGAGAAAGTGAGGTTGAGGGTGGTAAATATTTAATATTCTGCTCTACAATATAAACTCACAAAACAAAACAGAAAAAAAAAAAAAAACAAAACTTTGAGGCTTTAGCATTTGCTAATGTCCATGGTGTCAATACCTGGCAGATATCAGAATACCCAAGTGACACCACTGAACAGAATTGAAAAGAGGTGCATAGTGACACATTATGATGTTTCTACCACACAGATGCAAGAAAGGGTAAAGAACCTTATGGAAAAATAATTAGGAAGTGATGAGTTTCAATGGCCTGTTTTTACAATAGTTTACTTAATTATAAGTTAAAATCATTTGATTTTTGAGTAATGGCTGTGATCAACAACTGGCTCACAAAATTCCTGAAACTTTTAGCAGTTGGGATGCGCTGGTTTCAGCACACTTCTCGATTCTGGACACAGATATGGGGCATTCAGTGATTGAACCGTTTTAAGAATGGGTTTTTCTTTATCACTATCCCAAGTGAATAGAGGTCAGTATTAGAAAGGGTGGTCCAGCTGAATCCTGTTGGCAGGGATTTGACTGTCAACCAGGTGAGATCCATTGCTATAAAACCTTGTTAGAAAGCTCTTGGAGCACGGAATCAAATCTCAAGAAAAGTCCTAGGGGCCAGTGCTGTGGCATAGTGGGTAAAGCTGCTGTCTGCAGTTCCAGCATCCTTCGAGTCCTGGCTGCTGCACTTCTGATCCAGCTCTCTGTGATGGGCCATCGTCCACTGCCTTCCCAAGCCAAGTCTTTGGACCCCTGTACCTGTGTGGGAGACCCAGAAGAATCTCCTGGCTTTGGATGGACCCAGCTCCAATGGATGAAAGACCCCTTTCTCTCTCTGCATCTGCTTCTCTGTAAATCTGCCTTTCAAATTAATAAATAAATCTTAAAAAAAAAATTAAAAATCCTGAGAAGATTGATTTTCTTCTTAATTCAAGGTTCCCAATGCACAGGTGACTGTCACCGCATGTGTACATTTGACTATTCAAGCTCTCCTTAAGGGTCATGAATTTAGAGCCCCTCTATGCCTGCATAAAGGTAAGCTTTTAAATGCCTTTGAATTATCGATATTTTTCACACTAAGTACCATCTTAGAAATATGACACAGTAGGCACTGGATTTCTAGCAAATATAGCTTGAAAATTATTATATAATCTGTGTACTAATACGTATCTTGTGGCCCATAAGAGTACTTGCTATTTAAGTAGTTCAGAAATATTGGAATAAATGTCAATAATTGAATGTATTTGCATCCAATTCTGCTACATTGTCACTTTTTTTTTTTTTTTTTTTTTTTTTTTTGACAGGCAGAGTGGACAGTGAGAGAGAGAGAGACAGAGAGAAAGGTCTTCCTTTGCCGCTGGTTCACCCTCCAATGGCCGCCGCGGTAGCGCGCTGCGGCCGGCGCACCGCGCTGTTCCGATGGCAGGAGCCAGGTGCTTATCCTGGTCTCCCATGGGGTGCAGGACCCAAACACTTGGGCCATCCTCCACTGCACTCCCTGGCCACAGCAGAGAGCTGGCCTGGAAGAGGGGCGACCGGGACAGGATCGGTGCCCCAACCGGGACTAGAACCCGGTGTGCCGGCGCCGCAAGGAGGAGGATTAGCCTGTTGAGCCACGGCGCCGGCCGCATTGTCACTTTAATAGGCCTTTTTGGGATGTGTATATATGAAATTTTTAACATCTACAAAACCTGTATTTCATTTTAAAAGAAATGTATTTATTTGAAAACACAGAGAAAGAGAGAGAGATTGCCTTTCCTCTAGTTCACCCCCAGTTGCCCAATTGCTTGAATGGTGCAGCTCCATTCAAATCTCTCATGTGGGTGGCAGGAACCCAATTACTTGAGCCATCACCATTGCCTCCCAGGTCTGTGTTAGCAGGAAGCTGGAGTTAGGGGCTGGAGGTGGGTGTTGAATCCAGATACCCTGAGTTGGGTATTTTTAATCAGCATATTAGCTACTATGCTAAACACCTGCCCCCTTTAAGAAAAATGTAATTACTCTTTTTTTTTTATTATTTGAGAGGTAGACACCATGTATTTTTTAATGTAAAGCATGTTTCTTGTCTGAATGCATTATTCATAATTTAGCTTTTGGTTTAATGATCTTTTATTATCATCTTCCACTGAATTATTAGCTAATAGTATTAAAGTTACTCCTGATTCTTATTCTTTATTTCAGAAATTTTTTATTTATTTAATCTCTACTAATCATTCAGACAAAAGTGGGATGCTGTTTTAACTCATGCTCTTAGAGTACTTTTATTTGTGTAAAACAGTAATATTCCATTGTCTCCCAAAAATATTCTGTGGGATTAATGTAGGGCTACGTGGAAATGCCTGTGTTCCACATGCCATTGTTGGGCTGTGTCCACAAAGAAGTTGGTATCTCAAAGTAGGATCTTTCTTCCTCATACTTTAGAATGTACTGTAATATTTTTCTTGAAATTGGTAGCTTGTGAATGTGCTGTGTATGGGTTTTTATTTGGTATGAGCAGTTTTTTTGTATGTGTATATTGAGGACTACAGAAGATTCTCCAACCTGATGGTTCGAGTTTATGATGGGGCAAAAGTGATAGACATTTAGTAGAAACTTTGAATTTTGGATTTTGATGTTTTCCTGGGCTAGCGATCTGTGGCACCAGTACAGTGCCCTCTCCCCATACTGGGTAGTGGCTCTCAGTAAGCCATGCAATCACGCATGTAAACGGCTACTACTCTTCATTGTGCTCTGTGGATAGGCTGTGATGGTCTGTACAAGAAATGCATTGAATGCATTCCCATTGTATGATAGCTTCAATTTGCAGTGATTTTATTGAGGCATAATTACAGTGTAAGTCAAGAAGCATCTGTATATGACAAAGTGCTAACAGTCCCCAAGGGATTTATTTTGACAAAATGGACTTCTGTCTATCATTTCTCATTGTATATAAAAATCTTTTATCTCCTAGCTGTAAACAAGTCTACTTTCCCTATATATATGAGTATGGCCCATTTCCAGACTTTATAAGCATTCTAAACTTTATAATTTCAAACTATATTCCACAACAAAATACAAATCAAAATATGTATTTTAAACTCTATGTAGCTGGTGGTCTCTCTCCTTGAGGAAAACCAGTGAGAAGAGGCAAATATCTCAGATTAATAAAGCTGTAGTACTAATTTGACTGAAAATTTTCTTTTCTCCTCTTACATGGTTACAGGAAAGAGACATATGTTAATATAAACTCTCAGATTTATTTTAAAAATCAATTTTTATTGTATTCCCTGGCATCAGTACACTTTAAACTCAATCTGTCACCTTTATACCTATAATACTATAACCATTAATTGATATTCAGAATATTGGCTAAGTTAGCTGAACATAATCACAGATGTAATTAAGCTAGCTAGATTGTAATACACAAAGCTGAGAAGCTTACCAAAGTGGCCACTGTGATCGAAATGAGACAGCTCCCATTCTCATAATGATGTGATTTCATTAACCAGAATGGCCTATTTTAGAGCATCTGACTTTTTAAATGTAGACTCAGAAAACTTTGATCTGCTGGTTTACTTCTCAAATGCCAGCAGCAGTTAGGGCTGCCTGGTCAAAGACAGGAGGCAGGAATTCAGTTCAGGCCTCCCAGGTGAGTGGCAGGAACCCGGCTACTTGGGGCATCATCTGCTGCCCCCCAGAACGTGCATTAGTGGGTAGCTGGAATTAGGAGCAGAGGAGCTGGAACTTGAATCCACGCACTGTGATATGGGATGTGGGCTTCCCACCCTAGAGCATGGTTTTGGCAGGCAGTTTCTCATTTGTGTTATTTTATAACTTGATGCTCTCTCTATTCAGCAGGGTCTGATAAAGATCAGTAGTTATTTCTCACCACATAGCCATTCTTTCACTGAAGCCTGATGACAACAGTTCATGCCCATCAGGGTTTTTTTTTAAATTTTTATTAAATGAATACATTTTTACATAGATACAATTTTAGGAATATAGTGGTTCTTTCCCCCACTACCTCTCCCCCCCCAGCTCCTATTCCACCTCCCATTCCCTCTCCCATCTCCTTCTTCATTATGATTCGTTTTTAGTATGACTTTATATACAGAGGACCAACTCTATGCTAATCATAGACTTAAGCAATTTGCATCCATGCCCACACACATCATATAGAGTATAGTTAGGGGAGATAATTTATAGTCGATTCTCATATTACAATTCAATAGGGTCAGAGGTCCTACATGGGGAGCAAGTGCACAGTGACTACTATTGTTCCTTTAACAATTAACACTGATCACCTGAGGCTCTTGCCATGGGCTGCAAAGGCTATGGAAGCCTTTTGTGACCATAGACTCCATTGGTATTTGGACACGGCCATAAGCAAAGTGGATGTTCTCTTCTCCCTTTAGAGAAGAGTGTCTCCTTCTTTGAGGGCATCAGGGTTTTACCTGCTTTTGCATTAGCAACTGAGGCCATTGTTGCATTTCTCTGGAGTATTTACATGGCTTGCCTAGGCTCTCATTTCAAGGGCAAGCATTATATCCTTTTTTTTTTTAGTGGTTTGGCTCCACTAAACATTAATGATAGAACTTTTGAAACTATTATTTTAATAGCTGAGTTTTCTGTGCTTACTTTGGCTAGCACTGAGCTATAATCAACATCAGCTAAATAATTTTTTTCTGAAGCTTTATTTATTTATTCAGTGAGGCTAGTTAGAGATTGAGAACTTCTATCTGTTGGTTCACTCCTCAAATGGCCTGAAGCTCCATTTGGGTGCCAGAGGCCCAAGCACTTGTGCCACCATCCAGTACTTTCCCAGGTACTTTAGCAGGGAGCTGGATCACAAAGTTGAGCTGCCAGGACTTGAACCTGCACTCATATGGTTAGATGCCCATGTTCCAAGTGGTTGCTTAACTCACTGCGACACAATGCCGACCCCATCAGTTCAGTATTTTAAAAGTATATCTCTCCACTTATTATGTGGATAAGAATTTCAATTCAGGAAGTAGCAACCAGCTTAAAGAAGAAAAAAACCCTACAAAGTGAAGAGAATATAACAAAAACAAAATAGTCCTGCATCTCATAGAGAAAGGGGGAAGTATTGTTTCATAAAAGTTTGCTTCTGGTTGAATAGATTTCTGTATTTGTTAGGTAACAAGATGGACATTAGCCTATGTGTTTAAGAGGGGCTGAAGGAAATGGGAATTTGTGTGCAGTTGAATAAGGAAACAAATATAGCAACAAGCCTTGGAAGCAGACCAGCAATTACAGTTCTAAAGTCTTGTCCTTGTTCCAAAACCTTCTTGGGTGGGGTCCAGTCCTCTCTTGGGGGCAGCTTAAGGGAACCTTCCCCACCCTGCACCATCAGAGCTATTAGGTCCAGGAACACCTTGCTGATATCCTGGGAAGAGTTCCAAGCTCAGAAAGCCCTCTACCCAGCAGTATCTTATAAGAGGGAAAGAGGGGAGAAGAGGAGGGCCCATACTCCTATCCATTAAAATGACAGTCTGAGTACAGACTGGGTGCTCAGTTCTTTCCTGGGATGCCTGCCTTGTCTCTGTCAGGTCCTTCACTCACTGCTCCTCCTCACATCTCAATTCTTTCTTGATTGGACAGGAACCCTCTGATCAGTGGTCCCCAGTAGCAGATCTTCATGTGTTTGTGTACTGAGTCATAAAGGGAAATGAATCTCTAATTGTGTACGTGGCCAAAAAAGTGGGAAAACCCCTGTACTCTTTGATACAGTTGTCAAAATAATCCTATGAAGTTACTTGTCCAAAGTCAGACAGCTGATTAACTCCAAGGTCATTCTCTTAACCATTACATTGTGACACTTCCCATAGACGGTACAGTGTTTTGCTTCATTTGCTGATTAAGTTTTAGGGTTGAGGAAACAAAAACTTTAAGGGGTGTAGTACAACCTTCTGTATCAAACCTGATAGCTCGTTATTATGTGATAAATCAAAGAGCAAGTCACTGTAACAATACTACCTTTCATTTGTGGAGCTCTTCAAGGCTAGAAAAGCATATCCACATAAAATACTTGAAGTGATCCTCACAACCTAAAAATAAATGACATTACCGCCAAATTGAGGATATGGAAATAGGAGATTCCTGTTCCCAGTATTGTGAGGGTGAAATGAGGTAATTTATGTGAATTTACTCTTGCAGTCTTGAAGAGCTAGACAAATGCAAGGTATTCTCATTACAATGACTGCCTCCTTGGCCCTTCACATCCTAATGGGCTAAGTGGTTAGACAAGAGAAAGGATAAAGTGGATTATGTGTCTTTTAAAGTATTTTTTTTTCAGATTTAAAAATTACAATCCAGTGTGTGTTGAGTAGTTTTAATAGTCTTGTTTCTTCTTTATGACAGGATGTTGTCATGAATAAAGAAGCTATTTTTTTTTTTTTATCTTTACTTTTCCTAATTTGGTGTTGCTCTTGACAAAATTGACAGAAGACAGATGTACTTTGGTCATCCCGATTAACTTGCACCTTGATTTTAAAAGAAAATAACATTAATTAAATAAAAACTTGCTTAAAATTGCTTTAACATACCCATGGTAGCACTCATTGGGATATCCAAAAAGTTCTGAAAAATAAAAAGACACGATTTAAAGAAAAACAGCAAAGGAAAAAAAGCAAAGCCTGTGAACTCTAAAACCTGTGAGTAGGTCTCTCAGTAAATCAGAATACCTGTCTGTTGCCAGCCTCCTTTTTCTACCATTCATTCTGTTGTTGGGGATCAGGAAGCCTCTACATAGCTAAACTTTTTGCCAAGATAGGTGTTTTTTTTTTTCTTTTATTTTTTCTGTGGTCTAATAAATAATAATGGTAAGATATGCATAAAATAATAATGATAACAAACACATATTTAGCATTTGTGGTTTATCATAACCTGGAAGATTAGAGGAATGAACATTATCATACGTAGACATATTTCTCATCCCTTAGAAATAGACCTTTATCTAGACAGAGGAGCATTGATCCTCTGTCCTCCCCTTAGCCTTGCCTGGTAAGAGCAGGGAGGATATTTGGATGCAAATTAGGTGGAGGAGAGGCTCTCTGCCAACTGTTGTTTATTGAACTGAGTAAATACTCCCCCATGGATTGACGGGAGCTGGTTAGTTTAAGTGGGCAGGAAGAGCCCACATACTTCCAAATGCTGCGCTTTCTCAAATAAAGAGCCCAAATGGAGATTTCCTTGGCCCCTTCCAGGAGGGGCTGGTAGGAAGGCCCCCTAGCTTCCAGGAGCCCCACTTGGGAAGGCTACCAGTTTGAAACTAGAAACTGCTCATAGTTTGGAAGTAAGGATGCTTAGAAAGGAACTTATGCTGTCATTTGTCTTTCTAACGTCTTGACAGAGGGTGTTAAGGAATAAGAGACTACAGTTTCAGAGGATTTATTTAACAGATCCTAGGAGTGTTAATTGTTTTAGTTTTTCACATTTCAAATCTAAACCCTATGCTAATACCAAAGCATCCGTACCTATTCATGAGAAGAATTCTTTAAAGGACTTATGTTAGTCAACATGTTTTGTAAAACACTTATTGTTAGAAGGAAGTACTTCAAAGAATGAAAACCGCATTCTTCTAAAATATTCTGAAATTCAGATTTTAAAGTGACTCAGAATCACTTTACTTTCAGTTAATGAGATTTTGCTGTTTGTGTGTTAATAGAAAGGATGAGCAACACAGACTTTTTGATAAGTGATGAAAATCCCTTCAACTTTGTATTCTAACAAAGAGAACATCAACATATGGATGTATTAATACTGGGAGAGAAAGTATAAGAATGTTGGAAAGAGAAATAAAGGAGGAGAAATAGGATAAATTCAATCAAAACACAAGAAAGCCAAAGAGTGTGACATATATATATATATATATATATATATATAAGACAGGCAGAGTGGACAGTGAGAGAGAGAGAGAGACAGAGAGAAAGGTCTTCCGTCCTTTGGTTCACCCCCCAAATGGCCGCTACAGCCAGCTTGCTGTGCCGATCCAAAGCCAGGAGCCAGGTGCTTCCTCCTGGTCTCCCATGCGGGTGCAGGGACCCAAGTACTTGGGCCATCCTCCGCTGCCTTCCTGGGCCACATCAGAGAGCTGGACTGGAAGAGGAGCAACCGGGACAGAATCCGTTGCCCCAACCGGGACTAGAACCCAGGGTGCCGGTGCCGCAGGTGGAGGATTAGCCTAGTGAGCTGCAGTGCCAGCCAAGTATGACTCATATTTTGATATGTATATGAGATGAAATGTCAAAATTTTATATTTACTTGTTTACACAAGGTAAAAATCTCAAGTATTTAGGGCAGTTTTCTTTCAGTCTAGATTGTGTTAAAGTCATCATTTTTTCAGTATATACAGCCAGGAATAATTAAATGTAAAAATATTATTGATTTTACTTTGGTATTTTGGATTATCTACACACTGGCATCATATTGTTGTTAACATTAAAATTAATAAAATGCTGAATGGTTTATTTTGTAACTCTGAAGTTAAATTTTACTTACCTGCTGGTAGTATAGGATATAACCCTCTCTAATTTTGATAGTTGATATATCTCTAATATCAGTACCACTGTGTATGTGGGAGGGGTTTAGCATAGAGATTTTTGGTTATCCTTTGTGGATGTTGCCCATTTAATCTCTAAGTAACTTTTTTGTGTTATGGAAGGAGCAAAAAAGTGATACGTTTTCTTCTTTTTTTTTTTTTTTAATTTACTTATTTATTTGCAGGGCAGAGTGATAGAGTTCACTCCCCAAAAGGTTGCAATGGCTTGGGCTTGCAAAAGCCAACGCCAGGCGCTTGGAACTTCATTGGAGTCTCCCACGTGGGTGGTGGGGACCCAAAGGCATCCTCTGCTGTTTTCTAGGCACTAGAATAGGGAGTTGGATTAGAAGTGGAACAGCTGGGATCAGAACCAGCACACTGACATGTGATGCCAGCAGCTTAGTCTGCTGAGTCAGGAAGCAAGCCCCCTTTTCTCAGTTCTCATAGGTATCATGGTTTACATCCCTATAACAAAACATAGATAAGAGAAAGTATATTTAATCCCTCAACAGAAATAAATTCATTCTTTTAGGATGAAGATCTAAAGACTCAGGGAGAACTCCATTTTTCTGCTTGGATTTGATAAAGAACACATAGCTATGTAGAAAGGTGGTTGAACTGAAAAGGTCTGATCCAGTGTCATCTACTGAGGGTGGGAAACTCAGGAAGATCTGTCCAGATTTTTCTTGCCTTCTCTGTGTAGCATTTCTCCTTCCCTCATGTATGGCAGGATCCCAACCCAACTGGAAAAAGGATCTTATAATCTACATCAGACAGGGTAGATTAGATATGGCACAGAAATGTGGGAGGAGGTTGGAGTCACCATGGATTGCTGGCGGTCCTATTTGCTATGACCTGTATTGTAGAAAAGGAATTCTGATTGCTGTGACTCTCTTAGGGGGAGATTGAGGGATGAGAGAAACATCTAAGGGCAGAGAGACCTTTGTCGTCCTGAGGCCACTTCTGAGACCTTCAGTATTCTTTAGTTCAAAGTACTCAGCATGCCAGAAATGCCTGGGGAATTATTTTCTAAATCCCAACATTACCTATCAAGTTTTACTGATTCCAGAGCTACTTAGGCAGCCTTTGGTTTACTGTGATGCTAAAGACTGCAAACAAATTTTGAGATTTTTTTTTTAAAGATTTATTTATTTATTTGAAAGGCAGAGTTACAGAGAGGCAGAGAGAAAGAGAGAGGTCTTTCATCTGCTGGTTCGCTCCCCAGATGGCCACAAGGGCTGGAGTGCGCTGATCCAAAGCCAGGAGCCAGGAAATTCTTCTGTGTCTCCCACGCTGGTGCAGATGCCCAAGTACTTGGGCCATCTTCTACTGCTTTCCCAGGCCATAGCAGAGAGCTGGATCGGAAGTGGAGCAGCAGGGACTCAAACCATCTCCCATATGGAGATGCTGGTACTGCAGGCTGTGGCCTTACCCACTAGGCCACAGTGCCAGCCCCAATTTCGAGATTTTGTGAGGGGAACAAAGTCATCTTTATTTATAAAGAATTGCATTATAAAATCAAGAATATAGTAATTCTAGAAGCCACACTGAAAATTGTCATATTACAGTCATTGATAATTCATTATAACTTGTAGAATTCTTATGAATGTTATATATCTCAAGGGAGTTGTAATTGGCCTGTGTTATATTTATTTAGAAGATAATACATTTATGATGGGTATGATTTTAAAGGTTGTATGATTTTTGCAAATGATTAAACTGAAGCAAATTGAATATTCCAACATTTGCTGTTCTGCTGTGAATCTGTAGGTCAGGGGACCATGTAAGGGTAAAATCTGGATCTGGTCTCAAATCCCAAGATCCTAAATTAAACTTGTTGCTTCCTTGGTCACTATTTTTCACTAAAAATTTAGGTGCTAACTGTATGTGTGGATTTTGCTGGGAAATATGCGGATGCAAAGTACATGATAAATTCCCTGGATGAGGTGTATAATAACCAGGGGTGGAACTTTATAATTAAAATTTTCTGCTTTCTGTTTTACTAGGGATCATGGTTTTAGGACGAACTCCTTTCTCTATCTGCCCTACTTTTCTACCTTAAGATTTAGAAAAATGTTTTGCAACAAATCACATTGCTAGAATTGAAGATGGAGCTTCCTCATTAGGTGTGCTCCTCCTATACTTTGAAGGACTTTCTCAACCAGTCTTTAAATATCTATCAATTCTCTGAAGTGTGTGCATAATACGTGCTTTGCGGTCTGTGGTCCTTGTTCTTTTCCTCGTGGGCTTCTCATGTCTAAGGTAGATGGATGCTGGACAGATCCTTGTAACTAAGTAATCGTAAGTTTGTCAAGCACTGTAAATAAATATAGGAAGTTAGGAGAATGTCTCTCAGGGAGATTGCACTTGCCTTGTGGTTGCTAGGTGCCCAAAGAGTGAACAGGAATTCTTGATGTGAAGAAAGCCAGGCAGAAGGTTCTAGGCAAACAACACAGCCTCTGTGAACACTTACTGTCTGGAGTGTGTTGGAGCAGCTGTGAAAAGTGAAACCACGGTGGCCAGAGAGGAGGTGGAGGTGCATTTGGTTGAGAGTGGCCAAGGCCTCAGGCAGAAGCCAGACCTTGCAGAACTCCTATTAGTCAGTGTGAAGACTTTTTCTAAGGAAGAGGTAGAGCCAAGGCAGAAGAAAGATGAAACAAGATTTTCGTTCTGTAAGGATTGCTCCACGCACATTGTGACCCGTGGTTTGGAGGATTCTGGTGAGATCTGTTAGCTAGCGGGAAATTCTTAGAGGAGGAATTTTGATGGTGGTCATGATAGGCCTTGCTGATAATTTGTGGGGTTTACAAGGGAAAGATGAGAGATGCCACTTGAGTAGATGGAGAATATTAAATATGGGATTTTTGAGCCTTGCATTCATGAGGCTTTGAAAAGAAATTTGCATGTTACTTTCCCATGTGTTTTATATATGGATATCTTAGACAGCATGGCTGAATATCCTTATTTTTCAAAGTTACTTCCTTTTATATTTTGGTTTAAATTATGTGTTCAAATATATGTGCATGTACATCTGTTTAAAGTTTTGGCATTTAAATTTACCCATTTCTTTTTTTTTTAAAGTGATTATTTATTTATTTGAGAGGCAGAGTTACAAATAGAGAAAAGGAGAGACAGAGAGATAGGTCTTCCATCTACTGGTTCACTCCCCAAATGGCCACAACAGAGCTGGAGCGATCTGAAGCCAGGAGCCAGAGGCTTCCCCTCGTCTCTTACACAGGTGCAAGGACCCAAGCACCTGGGCTATCTTCTACTGCTTTCCCAGGCCATAAGCAGAGAGCTGGATCAGAAGAGGAGCAACTGGGACACGAACCTGTGCTCATATGGGATACCAGTGCCGCAGGTGGAGGCTTAGCCTACTATGCCACAGTGCTGGCCCCAAGTTTACCCATTTCAGTTCTAAACAACTGAGTTCTTATCCCAGTTACCCTTATTGATTCTTTCTCCTTTTGTTCTTTAGCTTCCTTAAGTTGTTCTGTCAACTTCTTCTTTTATTTATTATTTGGAAGGAAGAGAGAAGGTTTTTTTTTTTTTTTTTAAGATTTATTTGAAGGAGTTACACAGAGAGAGAAGGAGAGGCAGAGAGAGAGAGAAAGAGAGGGGGAGAGAGAGAGAGAGAGAGAGAGAGCGCTTCCATCAGCTGGTTCACTCCCCAACTGACCACAACGGCTGGAGCTGCGCCCATCCGAAGCCAGGAGCCGGGAGCTTCCTCTGGGTCTCCCACAGGAGCGCAGGGGCCCAAGAACTTGGCCATCTCTGCTTTCCCAGGCCATAGCAGAGAGCTGGATCAAAAGAGAAGCAGCCAGGATTCGAACTGGTGTCCATATGGTATGCTGGCACTGCAGGTGGCAGCTTTACCCACTCCGCCATAGTGTCAGTCCCGAGAGAAATGTTACTTCCACTAGTTCACCCTACAAATGCCTGTAACAGCCTGACTGATCCAGGCTGAAGCCAGGAGCTTTGGAACCCACTCTAGGTCTCTCCCATGGGTGCCAGGAACCCATCCACTTGAGCCATAAAGTGTTGACTCACAGGGTCTGCATTAGCAGGGAGCTGGAATCGGAAGCAGAGCTCAGATTTGAACCCAGGTACTCTGATGTGGGATGTAGACATCCCAAGTGGCACCTTAACTGCTGCACCAACTGCTCATCTCCTTCTCCTCTCTCTAAACTTTGTATGAATACATGTGTGTGTATGTCTGTGTGTGTGTATGTATATCTCCATAAATCTGTAGCTCTTCTCACCCATATAATTTTTTTAGACTGCACCCAATTTTTTAGTTATAAAATATGGAGAGAGGATGAAAAATTTTAAATGCTTTTAAATTTTCTTTAATGGTTGTCTTAGAAAATGGACACAATAGAAAGCTGAGAACTGAATTGTGTGTGTGTGTGTATGTATGTATGAATAGCAGAGGTTTCACAGTTTGTTTATCAAAGTCAGAAAAATAGGAATCCAAGTCTTCTTTTCCACACATACTTTCAGGGCATTATGACAGTTTTAATGTGAATTGTAAAATGTTGGGAGGTATACTCTAATTCCCTTTCACGCACATAAATCAAGTTTCAGGCTCTTTCGGAAATGTTTACTAGGAAAAACATCATGGGCAGATTTTAAAATGCTTTTGGATTGCATGACGGCATGGTGCCACTTCGATTGAAGGCTTGTAATATTTTATTTTCTTTCCCAAAGAGTCAAGATAAATCCTGTAAACATTTTTTCTCATTTTGTTGTTTCTGTTGTACTATTGTGTTTGGCTCTAACCTTTTGCCCCTGGGAAACAAAAGTGTTTTTTTACTCCAGTGCTCCTGCTGGGTGCTCCAGCTGTTGGGCCACAGTTTCAAAGTTGTTCTTTATTTACACACTGTAATTCTGGCTGATCAGAAAGCTTCCTAAGATTTATCTGAAGCACAGTATACCAAGCTTAGGGAATATATCTTGAAGGGAAGTCTGTCAAAACTTGCTAGAGTGCAGCTTTTTGATTTCTTCTTTCCTTAATATAACTTCATGAATTCATTATATTCTTAGAAATTGGTTATGGGGAACTTCAGTAGAAAGCTTAGTCTTGCAAAAAATGAAGGAGATTCATCAACTCACAGGTTCTGGTAAATTCACTATTCATTCAACATTGAAAGTCACAAATGTGGTAAGCCACCAACCAGCCTGTACCTGGTGCTGTGTTAGTCTCTGTCTAGGCTTTAGCCTCTGGGAGTTCCAGTCCCTTTTTGAGAAATTCATATGTTGATTAATGTTACTGCTCACTTAAGAGTGGTGTGCTGGGAGAAGACAGGTGAGAGGAGTAGATTGTATTTGGAGAAGTTGGGACCAACATCATAGATGGGGGCAGTTCTGTTAAGTCTTGCAAAAATCTTGGAGTTTCCACATAAGAGATACCGAGGCAGAGTGCTCAGATACCACATACCCACTTTTGTAAAAATAGAGCGTTTGGATTTGTTGATTTTTTTTTTTAACATTTCTGTGAGTTCTCTTCTAGCTCTGAATAGATAATAGTATAAGTATAGTTGAGTGTGTGTGTTTTTAAACTAGACTTGAGACATTCATGTTTAGCAAATAAAAAAAAAAAAAAATTCTAGTTCCAGGTCCCAGCTTTTAGTGGTCTGGGTAAATAGAACTTGCTCTGGGGAAACATGAAGGGGGGCTTAATCCTTAGCTTTTAGTTTTTTTTTTTTTAATTTTTTCAGAGGAAGTTATCGGTTCATTCAGTGTATGTTGTTGAGTGTCTAGTATGCACCAGTATTGTCAGGGAACAATAAAAACGACATTCTAAAGTACTTACATCTGGTGGCACACTGATTGCCACTCTCTGGATTCAGGGCGAATATATAAGAGGGATGAAGGGGTTGCTGCAAAAGAAACATTAGTCTCTCCTGTGCTCTTTCAAAAATGCTTATGGGAGCTGTCCATAGAAAAGGAGGCAGCAGAACACAGCACGAGAAAGGCATGTGAAGTGTGGCACTGCAGGAGTTTTTTGAAAGTCAGGGTTTCCACAAGCACAGACTGGGAGATAGAACATTTCAGATAAAGGGAAGAATTAGAGTAATTCCAGCCCAAATGGTCCAATCAGACAAGTGAGTTATATGACATAGAGCTGTAGGAGAAAATTTAGGACCAGCGCATGTAAATAATGACAGAGGTTATTGTGTCATCAGCTAGATATTGTGACAAGTATATTTATTAAAAATCTCAAAAAACTATAAAATAAAATTCTGAAATCTCTGTGTTGCAGCTTCTTTGCTTCTGAGTGAGTAGAGTGTGATAGAGATTTCAAACCAAGGTCAGTCTGATCAAGAAATGTAGGATTTCAGCTCTCATAATGTATTGGAATTTTGTCATTTGTATTGCTAGGCCCAAGATACTGTAGAAGGTTTGAGTAGAGGGAAAAAAAATAAAAAAATATATACAGTGCTAGTGTTTAGCTATTGGGGGAACATGCTGAAGGGGCAGACTGCTTGGTTGGGAGTGGGTGGGCGATGTTTGCTTAGATACTTCTGCAGGCGTTCAGAATTAAAGATGTACACAGGAGTTGGGAGGGCAGGAGAGAGCCATTGAGCAGCATTTTCTGCAGTGAGAGCAACCTGTGAGGGGTGCAGAGAGAAACCATTGTTCAAAGAAAGCCCGTGTCACTGAAGATGCCAGAGATGAGTGTGGCACTTTGTTGGGGCTAGATCCTGAAATCCTTGGGTCCTGTACGAAAGAGTGTTGACTTGACCTTGCAGACAACATGATGGCATTAGCGATCTTTAGGTAGGAGAGTGACAGGGTCCAACTCCCATAGTTAGAAGGTGATTTGGAATTAACTCAGTGTGAGCACTAGTGAATGGATTCCCAGGGAAAGCTTCATTGCAACTACTCTTCCTGTCTTGAAGCTTAGGCTGTTACTTGCCTAGCAGCCTAAGCATTTAGTGTTCTGTGCTTGCTGTCACTTTTATTACCGTTGTCTTTGCTACTCTCTACTATTCCATTACCCATCTGTCATATTTGTGGTGCACCAAACCCTGGCCAGATCGAGAAGGGAGATTAAAAAAGCAAAATGAGGACAAAAGATGATAAATTAACAGAAGCCTAGTGTTTATTTTGGTGGTAGGTTTTGGTTTTCTTTTCACTGGAGGAACCATCTGAGTTAATCCTGTGTTCTCACCACAGTTTTTCAGCTCAGGACTTGAATGCAGGTGAAATAATTGGAAATTACTGGTGTAGCCCAAACTGCATTACAGCTGCCAAATATGGATACCCGGGAGCCGGGCTGCTTTTGTCTGCTTCCTCATAAACATTCTTTCCGCATTCTTTATCAGCACATAATCCTGAGACACAAAAAGCCTTTGTGTCCCACTGGGCATGTGAGAAAATCAAACCTGTCTATTGGGTTTGTTCCTGGTTAGGAGCCACTAACATTTCTCTATTAACTACCCAGCTTTTGAATTGAGATAAATACTAAAAACAAGATGTGTCTTACATTTTCCCCCAAAGATATCAGCATTCCAATACAAGAAATCTTAAAGGCAGACTGAAAATGTCTGTTTTCTTGCACCTGATGTTGTGATTCATGGCTACTTGCTAGGTATGTAAATTTGATGTCGCTTAGCCTAAGGCAGGTGTTATAACTGCAGATGGAATACTGTTCCCCAATATGACTATGCTTGGAGATTGGCCTTAGAAGAGGTAACATAAGAGGGCATAAAGGGGAGCACTATGACTAGTGTCCTTATTTTTTTCTTTATTTTTGACAGAGTTAGTGAGAGAGAGACACAGAGAGAAAGGTCTTCCTTCCATTGGTTCACCCCCTAAATGGCCGGTACGGCTGGCATGCTGTGCCGATCCGAAGCCAGATGCCAGGTGCCCAAGCACTTGGGCCATCCTCCACTGCCCTCCCAGGCCACAGCAGAGAGCTGGGCTGGAAGAGGAGCAACTGGCACTAGAACCTGGTGCCCATATGGGATGCCAGCGCTGCAGGCAGAGGATTAACCTAGTGTACCACAGCACCAGCCCCCAGATGCACATTTTACCACGTTTTACCTCAATGGAGGCATAAGAGGGGTTGGACAACTGGCCCAGTGTCACACAGATAGAAAATGCCAGGGTCAGGATTCACACATCGGGAGTTTGATTATGCAATCAATGCTGTTAACCAATATGCTGTCCTACATCTTCTGAAGACAGAGCTTCCCAAAATTGGCCGGGGTGGTGGGACTGCACATTGCTGGCATTTCCCCTCCCCTTCTTTCCTCTGTCTACCACTCTGCCTTCTACATCGGATGTGTGGACTGTTCACCGTGGGCTGTACAGTGTAGGAATGATGCATCCACAGAATCCCTTACTCTTGTCATGGTTGGTAATTTGCCCTAGCTCAAGCAATTTCATGCTTCAGAATGAGCAGGGTCAGCAAACACTGTTAAATTTTTCTTGTCATGCATTAACTTTTCAAATAATAGCAAAGCTCACCTTCATTTTTTTTCCCCCCAGCATTATCTCATTATTTCTTAGACTGCTTTTGTAGTGTGTATCCCTGGCTGCTTTCTTTTAGAAAAGGATTTTCATGAAAGTACAGGAAGAAGGAAAATGAAGGGACAAAGAGAAGTTATTTTAATAAAGTGGCCATGTTCACATCCAAGACTGGCCTAACTGAAGAATTGAACACTTTTTAATTATTTGAAAACTTGCTTAACTGCTTTATCTTTTAAAATAGTCCAGAAAATATTTTTTGGTAGATACTTAATCCTTAGCCTAAAGAAATGGTCCACTCATAAAAATGCAATGCAGTGATCCTTGAGGGGCTTGGGTCCTGGACTCTCTTGAAAATGCGCATCTAGAATTGATTATACACAAACCTATATTGAGATTGGTCAGGGAACTAATAAAAAAATGTTTGAAGTTATCGAACACTTACAACAAATTCAAGATTGTATTGAATGTATAGGAATACTGAGACCCTTCCTAATTCTGTTTAATGATGCAATTAGGGGTCTGCATTGTGGTACAATGTGTTAAACTGCCATTTGCAATACAGGTATCCCAGCCACTTGAATCTTGGCTATTCCTCTTCTGATCCAGCTTCCTGCTAGTGCATCTGGGAAGGCATTGAAAGATGATCCATGTACTTGGGCCTCTGCTACCCATGTGGGAAACCCGTATGGAGTTCTAGCTCCTAGTTTCAGCTGACACAACCCTGGCTGTTGTAGGCATTTTGGGGAATGAATGAACCAGTGCATGGAAGCATGGAAGATCCCTCTCTCTTGCTCTCTCTCTATTGCTCTGCCTTTAAAATAAATAAATAAATAAATAAATAAATAAATATATATATATATAAACAAATAAAGCTTTACAAAGTGATATAGCTGACTGAAGACCACTTATTTTTCTTTTTCTGTGTACTGTTATATAATTTGATATAGATATTAGGGCACAGATAAAAAGAAAATTGGATTTTATTGAGTAATATATTTGATTTCATATTTTACTAAATTAAGAGTATTTTGATAAGCATAGCTTTATTTTCAAAACTAAGTATCATTTTTGTTGTAATTATGATAGGGGCCTGAATATATGCATCATTTCCAAGTGAAGTTTGCTCCAAACTCATGGACCAACCCATCTTTTGGTCTGTGTACAGGCCTCTTACCAGGCTTAGAAGACACAGGAGAATGTATTGAGCTTTAAGCTCTAAGTGGAAAACTCTGAACACAAACTGCCTTAGGAAAGATTTTTATGAAATTTTTTCCATCATGGAACCACTTTGCTATCTTTGTATTTCTGCATTTAATTTCAGTAGAAAAGATATTCCATTTTCCAAAGAAAACATTTATCTTTTTATTTACCTTATTTAATTCCTGAAGGGGCACTCCTCTGTTTATGGCACTGAAATTGGTTGCTGTGGAAATATTTTCAAAACTCAAGGCTTATGATTTGTGGAAAATGTACCAGAGAATCACATGAGTGGTTATTTATTTTTTTTTAAGTAGGCTCTTTTCTCATTCCTGTTCACATTAAAAATAAAAGTATTTAAATTATGAGAAAAAGTTTATTTTAATATACCTCAGAGTTTTTCTTTCCCAATAAAAATGCTTTTTACCTTACTGTAATTTTTAATGTTAGACTTCTTCTAGTTTTAAGCCATTCCATTTGTTGGTGAAACCTGACAGAATAGTTAGTATTTTTCATCAGAGCTGCAATTTATTTTAAGCATTCTCTTTCAGATTTTTAGATAATTAAATAAATATTTATTGATCAACTTCAAAATCATTATAGCAATATAGGTATAATGATTTTCATCTTGAAAAGTATCCCCTCCATGAGCCCTCCCAGAAATGCTAAGTCTGGGCTACCCATTGGCACAACCAAATACGAATATGGAGGTTTTGCTCTGAGCACTTGAATAAGCAATTTTAGTGTGTAATTATCCAGCATACTTAACATGAAAGATGAGATGGAACCCCAATTTTAAAGATAATTACCTGCTTTTGTTTGTTACAAATAGCATATTCTGTTGTATCCTGGAGTAGGCAGCTGTGGTTGGTGCATATCCACTCTCTATGCCCCATTCTGAGAGCAGCATCCAGATTTTGCTTTGGAAAACGCCCATCTCTTCCTTGCATGCAGTCTTGGCTAGTTTCAGTCAGGGTGTCCCACCTTCCTTTATCCAGGGGTGGAGAGCTGAGCCAGACCTAGAAAATAGGAATTCCACACCAGGATTTCTTAAATTGGGCCTGAGATAGTCAGTTTGTCTCAGATGGTGAAAACAGGGAGATTGAAAATTGAGAGAGAGCTCGTGGCACCGAACATTCCTGCCCTGTGCAGAACGCTATGTGGAAATATGACAGAGAGCCACTGGGGAGGCTCCACCACGTTTCTTGGTCCTGGTTCCAGGTGTTTGAAAACTCACTTCCCTGCATAGCCAGTGCTTCTTCAACATTGCCTTAGATTCCCCTACATTTTTCCTTAGCTGCTTTGAATTCTGTTTTTGTCACAACTAAAGTGATAGTCACTTGAATCAATCAGTTTTTTCCCTATATTTATATTTTCTCTTCTAGATGCATACATTCTTTTCTTTTTTTTTAAGATATATTTATTTATTTGAAAGAGTTACACAGAGAGAGAAGGAGAGGCAGAGAGAGAGAGAGAAAGTCTTCTATCCACTGGTTCACTTCCCAATTGGCTGCAAACAGCTGAAGCTATGCTGATCCAAAGCCAGGAGCCAGGAGCTTCTTTTAGGTCTCCCAAAGCCTTGGACCATCTTCTACTGCTTTCCCAGGCCATAGCAGAGAGCTGGATCAGAAGTGGAGCAGCCAGGTCTTGAACCAGCACCCGTATGGGATGCCGGCACTACAGGTGGCAGCTTAACTCACCATGCCACAGTGCTGGCCCCACATTATTTCCAATAATTATAATCACAGTGCATATAAAATCTTGTTTTGAGATTTTTTTTCCCCCAATTAATACAGCTAGTAAACACATGCTTCTTTCCTTAAAGCTTTTCTTTATAGCTGCAATAAAAGCCCTGGTTCTAAATTTGTATCATAGTTTAGTTTTCCCATTTCTCTTGTATTAAATTCTTAGGTTTCTTTTTGCTTTCTTTTCATTAGCATGTATTTATTATTTGGAAGGAAGATAGATAGAAAGGCAAAGATGGAAAATGAGAGAGAGAGGGAGAGGAGAGAGAGATTGATCTCCCATTTTCTGGTTAATACTCAAAGGCTTGTGATAGCTGAGGCTGGGCTAGGCCAAACCCGGGAGCTGGTAATTCAATCCAAGTCTCCCACATTGGTGGCAGGAGCCCAGTTACTTGGTCCATGGCTGCTACCTCCCAGGGTCTGCACTAGCAGGAAGCTGGAGTTAAACCTAGGCACTGTGGTATGGGACTCTGGCATCTTACCGTGGTCTTACCTGCGAGGCCAAATGCCTGCCCTCATTTTTATTTTTAAATTAAGAAAACAAAAAAACAGGGGCCGGTGCCATGGCTCACTTGGTTAATCCTCCACCTGCGCTGCCAGCATCCCATATGGGTGCCGGGTTCTAGTCCTGGTTGCTCCTCTTCCTGTCCAGCTCTCTGCTGTGGCCCAGGAAGGCAGTGGAGAATGGCCCAGGTGCTTGGGCCCCTGCATCCACATGGAAGACCAGGAAGAAGCACCTGGCTCTTGGCTTCGGATCGGTGTAGCTTCGGGTATAGTGGCCATTTGGGGAGTGAACGAACGAAGGGAAGACCTTTCTCTTTTTCTCTCTCTCACTGTCTAACTCTACCTGTCCAAAACAAACAAACAAACAAACAAACAAAAAAACAAAGAACTGTGAATTTTTTATGGTACTCCCTGGGTAATTTTCTAAAAGGTAGATTATTGAGAAAAAAGATGAGACAATTTAATGAATTAGCATGAGTTTTGGAACCCAAGTAATACTGTACATAGATGAAAAACTCTGCCAGCATCTATCTTGGTGATATTAAACAATTAACTTTTTCTTGATCAAAATGAGGATAGTAATTCCTGTCTTTTGACTTCATTAAAAAGAAGAAATGCAAAAATTGAGTAGTCTTAAAAAAAAAAAAGAAGACTTCACGCCACAAGGAAAACTGCTGATTATTTTTCATTCCTAGAAAGTATTTTCCATTAGTTGTCGTCTATTGTTAATTTATTCTGTCAGAACAGATTTTCAGCAGGAGCACCCTTTGCTTTCTTCTTGAACCCTGTTAACTTCTCTTCTGCTTCCATGACCTTTGGATGGTGGTGATTTACTCTCGTCGTGGTTCCCCGGGAAGAGCCACTTCATGGTTTCTCCATGAGACCTTTGTTTTCTTTCTTTTCTTTTCTGTTTCTTCATTTTATTTTCATAGCAGCATATGAGTTATCTCTGTGTCTTTTCTGTGTAGCTGGAACCTTGCCTTTGTAGTAACAGCGATTGCTATATAGTGGACATTACCTCTCTGTATGCCTGTGTTTGCATCGAATGATTTACTAGATAAGAAACTAATGATAGTGATCTTTATACGGTTACATTAATATCACATGCCAGGAGAGTTCTCCCTCTTCCCTCTATTTTTCTCCTCAATGAAGGAAATAGTTGGAAATCTGGTGAACTGAGTGAAGACTGCATAGCTTGATAGCTGGTTAGTTGTATAAAACTTGATGATAAATGCATAATGTGTGCAATTGTAAACCATTGTTCTAAATTTAGAATATCAACACTTAAGTGATTTGAAAAAGTGCTTGTAGGTTGATTGCAACAAAGCCATAGGTTAACATTTTTATAGACTACTAAGTATTTTTGATGATCTTCATAATCATATGGTTAAATTTTAATTATGTAGCTTGTGTTTATTTGTGGGTAGCAATAAAACTTCAGATAATTTATGTTTGCTATTTGTACATCATTCTTCCTTGCATTTTGGGTTCAGAGATCCCACATTAATGCCTTTGATCCTGAGAGTCTCCTGTTGAGACTGTCTGCTTGTTAAAATGGAAATTTAATTTTTATGAGGTTTATATGGGTTTTGATGCAAATTAAAATTACAGTATTTATGGTTATGAATTTGATTTGTATTTTCAGAAAGGAAGGAAACTGTTGCGTTTTAAAATGTGATTTGACTTTAACAAGCTATGCTAAATGAATTTATTTTTTGAGGACACAGTTATAAGAATAAATAGGAATGAGGCATTCTCTTGCCCTCTTTTTGCATTTCAGTATTTTCTCAGTACTGAATTTTACAAACAGGACATTAACAAAATGCTTTACTAAGTGTGTTTTATAAAAGATTTGCAAGGAGTAGTTTCTACCTTTGTTTACTTCTGACCATGGGAACCAATATATGTTAGTAGTATAACTTGGTAACTAGCGCAACGACAATGAAATTAGCACCACAGACTCAAATCTTATTCAAATTTGTTGAAGCTAGTGTTTGATTGTTTGACTTGTTAAGGCTAAGCCGAAGTTTATTGAAGGTTAATAATTCACTTGAAAATTTAGCTAAGATTAGACAGGATTGAAAATTATCTGTAGAAAGCATTACTCTTCCAAAGTAATTTTCCTGTTTAAAATGTTGCTCAACATTTATTGTTAAGGCTTTTTTAGAGAAGGAAGTAGAAAAAAGTGCTAGTGTTACTGTAACCCAGTATTCTTAGGAACATATAGATTTGCTAAGAGATCACTGGTCATTAAATCTGCTTTAGTTTGTCTTGAATATAATTTAGGACCAAGACTGATGGATAAGCCCATTGAGATGGACATGAACCAAAAAAAAAAAAAAAAAAAAAAGCGTTTTTCTTTCTTTGCTTTATTTGATAAACATATCTAGGATTGCTCTGTGACTTTATGTAAAGGGCACTTTGGTTCCTAATTAGGATATGTTTCTGAGTCAAGGGGAACTGGGACATATAATAGAACCATGAAGAGGAGAAAATGAATTGAAAAGGAAATGACTGGCCCTGGAAATTATTAGGACATCCTGCCCAGGATGTCATTACCAAATCTCTGTTCTGTTATTTTTATAAAAAGATAACATCTATACGCACCAGAGGACAATGGCAAACAGACATAATTGGCCTGTGGACATCTCCTATCGCAGTAGCCTTGTACATTTAATTAGAGTTTCACTTTAATTACAGTATAATTCCAAACTGGTTGCAGGCACTGACTGTCTGATGGGGCCGTGCAGAGATTGTATTTAGGGCTGGCTTTTCCATCCGGTGCGAGCCACGCCTGTGTGCAAACTGGCGTTTGAAGGGACAGCAAAAAGTCCGTGACCTGAGCACTGTGGAAATACGTGAATTTCTTTAGTCCATTAGCTTTCCTTTAGCATGTTTTTCTGCTTCCATGTTTCTCTTTAAGAATACTCATTTTTGAAAGAAGGTCAGGTACAACATTACCACATGTAACCACTATGTTTGTATTACAGTGGGGAAAGATGAGAAAAAGCAAAAGGATGTGAAAAGTAAGAAATATTATTCTTAAATTGTATTATTTTGTATAAGAAATATGCTGCTTTTTGATGTTAAACTCTCAAAGTAGCAGATGTAAATGAGTTAACTGGATAAAAAATTGCTAGGTAAAAATTACTGCTCTTGTAGAAAGTGAAAATCAAAATTACATTGTTTTTGAATTTTTATGAAAGGCCTGCTGCTCTTTGCTTTTAGACATTCAGAGTGATGAAAAAAAGGATATAAGTTAATAGGATTTTCATAAGAAAGTAGGAAAACATAACTCTTGTGAGCCTTGATAATGTAATGATAATGTAATAATATAAAAAATGTAACACATTGCTCAAACTTTTAAAAATGAAAATTAGAGAAATTGCTAAGGTCAGTGTTGATGAGTTTGCTACTCTAACTCATGTCTAAATACTTAATGGACATCAGATTAGTAAAATTTTATTTTAGTGAGAATCATGCTTCTAAGAAAGTTCATCCTTAGCTTGGCTCAAGTAAGAAAAGAGCATGATGTTGATGCATCCATTGGTTTTATGAGCAGGATACCACCTGGTTCCTCCTTGCTCTGATTTCATTTGTTGTTGTCTGGAATAATGAGAATAGTTCATTGGCTTCATGCCTTCTCTTCTAAGAGACAGATGCTATCGGATCCCTTCTGTCAGAAGAATTCCCAGAATAAGCCATTCAACCAAGAACAATTGGTGTCTTGTTGATTGCAAACAGCAGAAGAGGGAATTCTCTGTGTCCTCTGACACCTTGATTTCACTGTTCCTGTATGCTCATCAGGAGCAGAAGCTGTTCGCTGACTCACACAAGCTGAAGTGGCACATGGATGGCTTGAGCGAGTATCCTGCTTTTCTGTGATTTGCTGGTGTTTGTGGCTTTGATGTGGCAGTTACATCAAAGATGTCCACATTACAGCGTCACTTGCAGCATTTGTATTGAGCCTTGTCTCCTAAGTGTTTTAGTCTTTTCTGATAATGTATGTATATTTTAATTTAGTCTTCTGTTTATGTTCCCACCTCTTCTCCTGTTTTCCATCATGAGACCACACATCATTCACACTCAGGATTACCTTTAAGTTCCTTCCCATTTCGGAGTGGCTTAAACAATACATCATGACTAAAATCAACTCTATAAAACTGTCCCAAGAACTATGAGAAAAGGTAGACAGCGATGGACATTGGAATGTATTTGCAGTTTCACTTGTAGGCATCCTTGGCCATCTTCCTTGATACTTCACCTCTTCAAGGTGCTGGGCGTGGTTTCCAGTGTCACTCGGGACAGGTCTAGGTCTCATTGGGGTTCACCAGTCTGTTCTGTTGTTTGAACTGCTAGGGCAAGTGTGAAAAACAACAGAAATTATGTAAGTTGCTAATTTCTACCAGTACCTGAAATCCATGCAGGCAGGATTGATTCATGCATTCTTATTTATTTTGGGGACAACATGTTGTGCTAGAATAAAATTAAATTCTGAGAAGAGAATGCACAGCAGCCAGACAGATGGTGCATCTTAGAACCCCCTTTTTTTGTTAATTGAGTCTTTATTGTATACTTGTTTTTTGGACAATACTATGAAGTGTAGTACTTAAAAAGATAAAAGATAAAAGACCTATAAGACCCAGTTCTTTTAAGTAAATCTTATTGGAGACTTGAAGTGTATATTCACCAAAATTATTATTATTTTTTAAATTTTTCTTTGGGGCTTGGGTTAAGCTGCCCATTGCGTCACTGACTTCCCATATCTGAAGGCTGTTTTGAGTCCTGGCTCCTCTGGTTCTTATCTAGCTCCCTGCTAATGCACCTAGGAAAGCAGCTAAAGATAGCCCAAGAATCTGGACCCTGGCCCCCAGCTTGAGAGACCTGATTGGAGTTCCAGGCTCCTTGCTTTGTCAGGCCTTGGCAGTTGTGGCAATTTGGGGAACGAATCAGTGGATAGAAGATAGTCTCTCTCTCTCCTCTCCCTCCCCCTTTTCTTTCTTTTTCTGTTACTCAGTCTTTCAAATACATTGAATTTCAAAAAATTGAGAGAGAAAAATTGAGCAAGAGCAGGAGAATGAGAGCATGTGAGAGAGCTCATATCTGTTCACTCCCCAGATGCCTGCAGCCATTTGGGTGCTGAGTCTGAGCCTCAGGTAGGTGCTTGGAACTCAATCCAGGTGTCCTACAGAGTAGTAGGGACCAACTACTTGAGCCATCACCACTGCCTTCCCATGGTCTGCCTTGGTGGGAGGCTAGAATCTGCAACAAAGCCAGTAATTGAACCCTGGCACTCTGGTATGGGTCATGGGCATGTTAATCCATTTTGTGTTTCCACCTCCACTCCATCATGAGACCACGCATCATCTTAACCACTGGCAGAAATCCCCATCCTTTTGAAAATTCTTTGTGGAAGTTAAACTCTCAACAAGTTAATCATACAACAGTTCAAAACAAGTCATCTGAAGAGATAACTGAGGAATGTTATTGAATGAGATCAAGCAGAAGGGTTGAATGAGATCAAGCAGGTTCTAGATTTAGGACTGGGACAGACCCTTATCTCTAAAATCCCTCCCTTGTAATGTTTGAAGATGTTGCTGGAGAAACTGGAGTCCTCAAGATAGGAAAATGGTGGAGTAATTGACCACTTAAAAAGTGAAATCTCCATCCTTGTTCCAAGTTCTGGGTTGGTTAGTCTACTGGGGAGTACCACAAAATTGTAAGCATCTGGTAACACAAAGCAATTAAACTGCCAGTCATTTGGTATGCAAAATTATAGATTTTACAAAAGATAAAGGATTTTATGTTCCGAATCTTGCCAGTAAAATAAGATGTCCAGTTAGCAGTTGAACTTCACTGGCTGTGTTTAGTTTCAACAGCAGGACAAAATTAAATAATGTATATGAAATGATGAAAATACATTTTCAAAATTACTTGAAAATGCAAGATATAATTTGGACTTTTAAGCAACTTTTTTACTCCCTAAAATTGGAATTAGAAGTGCAAACCTTTTTAGTATTCTGTTTTATAGCTTGTTCTCTGGAGAACTCACCAGGGTGTGGTATGCACACTGACCCAGCAGTAGCCTTAAAAGTTTTATTGGTATGGGTGTGGCAAAGAGAATGACTTAAAGAAGAGAGGTTTTAGTGATGAGTAATGAGAAGTGAATGTGGAGAAGCAGTGAAAGTATTTTTAACGATGTGAATAAAGATTCAGTTAGATTTTAGGCTTCTTGTATTTTGATGCATGAAGATTCAGTTGGCCTGGGAAATGATGGTTAAAAGGACTGGGAAGTATCCTCATACAGTGGGTACAACACTGGAGTGGAAGTCATGAACTCTAGGTTTTTTAGGTGTGATTCCACCTTCAGTTAGATAAGTAACCCTTGGATAACTTACCTTACCTCTTTGAGCCTTAGCTTTTTTTTTTTTTTTTTTTAAATTTATTTGACAGGTAGAGTTATAGACAGAAAGAGAAACAGAGAGAAAGGTCTTCCTTCCATTGGTTCACCCTCCAAATGGCCACTACGGCTGGCGCTGCACCAATCCGAAGCCAGGAGCCAGATGCTTCTTCCTGGTCTCCCATGCGGGTGCAGGGACCCAAGGACCTGGGCCATCCTCCACTGCCCTCCCGGGCCACAGCAGAGAGCTGGACTGGAAGAGGAGCAACCGGGACTAGAACCCGGTGCCCATATGGGATGCCGGTGCCGCAGGCGGAGGATCAACCAAGTGAGCCACGGCACTGGCCCCATGAGCCTTAGGTTTTAATCAGGACATTAGAGTGTTAGACTGATCTTGTGAACGTTAGACTGATTGTGAATGTTATTCTGGCAGTTCAACAATTGAGAAGAAATTGAAGGTGTGCAGATTAGCTAGGGACATATTCATATATGATGAATAGGTGTTTGGGATGGAACAGGATTCAAAGTTGAAGAGGAAAGGATAGATTAGGGAGCTGTGGTACAGGTAAATAATGACAGTTGGTAGACAGGTTGCATGTTAAGTATGAAGAAGAGAGTAAAAATAACTTCATGAGCCTAGGGGATTGGCAGGACAGAGGTAACATTGACAGTTACAGGAAAACATGAACAGTTGCTTATTGTTGGGGGAAGAAGATGAGCTCAGGTTTTCACATGCTCAATTTCAGTTGACATCTGAGTGAGATGTCCTGCAGGCATCTGGAAGAACAAGCTTGAAAGGGGAATGAGAGAGGTCAAGCCTGGTGATGGCTCCTGGGTGTCAGCCACAGTCAGGCTGTCTTTAGAACAAAAAGTGAATGAACTCATTGAGGAAGGAATGGGAAGGAAAAATAGGTTATTGGCCTGAGGTTTGATAATGGAGTGGGGAGAAATCCTTCATGTAATTCAGAACCAACAGTGTGAAAGTCAAGGATAAAAATCAGGTAGAGAAGTAGGAGGCTGCCAAGGGTGCCTGAGAGGTCAGGAAAGCTACAGAGTGTGCATGTGAGATAGGAGGTGGCCTCTGGGCAGTTGGCTTGCGCTACTTCTTGACTTGAATGTTGAAGAAGAAAAAGAATGTTATGGAGGAAAGAATAGAGTTTATATTTTAATCAAAAACAGTATATGGAAGTTCTACTTAGTAGGAAAATAAATAGTGTTAAGTATGATTCAAGGCAGTTTAATTGTGTGCTAAGAGAAAAAAATGTTTTTTTTTCCCTTTTTAATTCTACCTTCAGTGAACAATTAACAACCCCTTCTAATCATCCCTGTTTCAAATCCTAGCTGAACTATACTATTATCTACCCAAATGGAGCATATCTTTCAGGAAAGCAAATCTATGCATCAAACCTCCTCTTTCTCAGCTACTGAGATTAAACATACCCCCCCCCCAAAAAAAAAAAAAAAAAAAAAGCTTTTTGCTACACCGAGGCCTTGGGCCAGCTTCGCTTCATCATCACCATCTGCAAATGCTGTATTTGGATTAAGATGGATTTTGTTACACGGGAATTTGGGATGCTGATTGGGATTGAGTCAATATGGGACTTTATTACTCTGTTTGGTTTGTAAATAAGAACTGGAGTTGAAACTCCTAGTGTTTTACGTGGGGGTAGCTAAGATTACTAATTTTTTTCACTCTCCAATTTTCAGTTTCATAATAATTTCAGAAATAAAATGTATTTCTTCCCATCTGAGGCATCTACTTAGTTGTAAGTTTACACTCGAACCATACAGTTTTATTGATATTAGGGGAATGAAGTCCTAGTGGATTTCTAATCACTGAACAAGCAATAGAGATGTGGCAGGACTGGAAATCCTCTGGATCTTAGGGTACGAGCTAGTCACTATATAGCTTTTTTCCCCAACTGGAAAGGTATCAGCCACATTCTTTTTTTTTTTTTTTAAGATTTTATTTATTTGAGAAGTAGAGTTACAGACAGTGAGAGGGAGAGACAGAGAGAAAGGTCTTCCTTCGTTGGTTCACTCCCCAAATGGCCACAATAGCCAGAGCTTCACAGATCCGAAGCCAGAAGCCTGGTGCTTCTTCCTGGTCTCCCATGTGGGTGCAGGGCCCATGCACTTGGACCATCCTCCACTGCTCTCCCAGGCCACAGCAGAGAACTGGACTGGAAGAGGAGCAACTGGGACTAGAACTGGTGCCCATATGGGATGCCGGTGCCGCAGGCAGAGAATTAACCTACTGCACCATGGTGCTCAGCAACATTCTTACATAGTCCTGTTTACTGTAGCCTCACATCTACCCCCGATGGAGTGGGAAACCAACTATATTGGGTGCAAACCATTCAGCCTTGTGGATGGCTAAGGGGAGGTCTTTGTGGAGCTGACAGCCCCACTCACCTGTTCAGGAGGAAGAATATTGCTTCTTAGGACTTAAGAGTCTTCTTTTTTTTTTTTTTTTGGTATATACAGGTATTTAAGTTTATCTTAAACTACTCTTTGTATACAGAGACAAACTACTTTCAGTTCTGGCATGGATTTCCAAGATTCCTAGTAATATTTTGTAGCTACAACTGGAGACACTTCTCAGTTTGCCTGCATATTAGCCTAACTTTAAAAATATTTCATTAATTTAATTTTTCCTGGCCATAATGGTGATTTTCTTTGATGTGAGAAGGTGAAAAATATAATGCTAAATAACAGGCACTCCTATGTTAATTTAGCAAGCAAACAATAGCTTCACATGTCTGTGAGATCTTTTGCCTCTTAAAATGTGCAAAAGTATCATAAAAATGCAAAGTACCCTCTATAATCTTGCTTTGTAGTGTGACTCTGTTTGCTTTTGTTAGGATAAAGGTCACCTTGAGGCTCCCTGGATACACATACTCTACTATCCAGCAGAGACAGATGACTAAATTCAGGTCAAAGAAGTCCCAGTAAGAGTATGTAAATAAAAGTTCTTGGGTGCAGGCAGGTGCACCTCATTGGAACCACATCTGGCTGCTAGTTCTGGACCGTATCTAGTCAAGAGGTAGAAAGTAGGAGGTCCTGTGTATTTGCTGGTATTCTAGCAGAAAAAAAATAGCATAAGGAATCATGTGTGGGAAGGAACTATAGAGTTAGGCTTGATTTTTTCTTTCCTTCCTTATACTCATTCTTTTTTGAGAGCATGAGAGAGAGGAGAGGGAGTTGAGAGAGAGAGAGAGAGATAGAGATAGAGATAGAAAGAGACAGATATTTCCCATATGCTCATTCATGCCACAGACGCCTACAACATCTGGGCCAAGCCAAAGCCAAGAGCTGGGAACTCAATCTGAGTCTTCCACCTGGGCATCAGGAACTAATTACTTGGAACTGTCAGCTGCTGCCTCCCAGGGTGTGCACAGCAGGAAGCTGGAACTGGGAGAGGAGCTGGTCTGAAACTCTGACATGGGAATCTAAACAGTGTCTAACTTGCTAGGCCAAATGCCTGCTCGTTTACACTTAATTTTTTGCTGACTTCTGAAAATCTGTGCTTATTCCATTACTTCTGAAGCTTAGACCTTCAGCATTCCTAGCCTGTTATGAGAGCCTTTTGCCTCCTACCTTTGTCTGCACAGATAGCTTCCTCTAACCAGTCCTTTCTCTCTGTTCGCAGTGGTTTATATGAAACAAAATCCTGATTGTGTTAGTGCGGTCTTTTAAATGTTCACTGCTTGCCTACTGCCAAAAGAGTACAGCTTTACCTCTTCAACATTTTCTGTGTACAAGGCACTGTTTAAATATTGTGTAATCCGCATAGCAACTGAATGAGGTACTAACCCTTATCATCTCCATTTTACAAATCAGGAAACAGATACAGAGAAATTAAGAACTCAGCCCAAGGTCACATAGTTGATAATTAAGAAGGCCAGGGTTTGGCCCAGGCAGTCTGATGCTAGACACCCTGTTTGTAAACATTATGCTGTGATGTTTCTAATCTCAGCTTCCTGTAAAGGCAGAGCACAGAAGTAGGCACATTTTACATCATCACAGGCCTTTGAATGTTTCCTGCCTCACCACTTTCTGTAAAAGGGAATGTTTGGAATTTTAAAATCTAGAATTAACACTGAAAAACAGTGGTTCTTGACCTGTGAGTTGGAATAGTACCTCTGGTCCTTAAACTACTTGTTGGATTGGATGGTTTCAGTTTTAGTTGAGACATTGGATAATCTTAAATGTATTCCCAACACTCATATGTGATCTTTTCCTTTTAGCAGTGTTTTTTCTGTTCTGTATTGTTGACAGGTTGGGGCATACACTTTACTGTAGGGAAAAATAGAATGACACTAGGTCTTGGTGAGCAGTTCTTTTCTTTACGCTTCTGCCTAAGGCCATTGTGAGTTTTCTGCAGTTGCAGAAGGTCAGGCTCCTGGCTTTGGCCTATCCTAGCCCTGAGTGTTGTAGGCATTTGAGAAGTGAACCAATGGATGGAATATATCTGTCTCTCTTTCTCTCTTTGCCTTTCAAATACGTGAGAATTAAGAAAAAAAAAAGTCAGGGGCCAGCACTGTGATGTAGTAGGCTGAGCCTCTGCCTGTGGTGCTGGTATCTCACCTGGATGCCTGTTCATGTCCCTGCTCCACTTCCAGTCCTGCTCTCTGTGCATGGTTTGGGAAAGCAGGGGAAGATGGTCCAAGTGGTTGGATCCCTGCACCCGTGTGGAAGACCTGGAATAAGCTCCTGACTCCTGGCTTCGGATCGGTGCAGCTCTAGCTGTTGCAGTCATTTGAGGAGTGCACCAGCAAATGGAAGACCTTTCTCTCTGTTTCTCCCTCTCTCTCTATGACTCTCAAAGAAGTAAATAAAATCTTTTAAAAAAATTCAGAGGTTCAAAAATAATAAGTGACATTTGTGCAAGTTATTTTTCAAGGATCCCTTAGAGAGCTTGAAAACTTTTTTCTTTAGTGCTTGCTTTGGCAGCACATATACTAAAATTGGAACTTTTTTCTTTAACTGTTCTATTTATTTATTTATTTATTTGAGAGGTAAAGTTCTAGACAGAGAGAGGGAGAGACAGAGAGAAAGGTCATCCACCTGCTGGTTCACTCCCCAAATGGCCAAAAAGGCTGGAGCTGGGCAGATCCAAAGCCAAGAGCCAGGAGCTTCTTTTGGGTCTCCCACATGGGAGCAGGGGCCCAAGTGGGCTATCCTCTACTGCTTTCCCAGGCCACCAACAGAGAGCTGGATTGGAAGAGGAACAGAAAACTTGTGAACTCCTGATTTCAATGAGCCAGAATTTCTTAGACTATGCAGAATACTTGAACTAGTAATGTATTCTTTGTGAGGATGCAGCTAAAGCGATTTTGTGTTCTTACACAAGACCTGCTCCCCTTTCTGCCCATCATAGCAGCATCCTGGATGACACCTCTGAAACTAAAAGGTAAACAAGACAGAAGCAAGCACATTCATTTGGTCACGGTTTAATTGACATGGGAACCTTCTCAAATGAGGACTCAGATCCAAGGTGAACTGTCCATTTTTATAGCTAGTCATGTAGAAATATGATTGATCGAGCAGTAATAGCCTGAGAGGAGGAACTCGGCAGAACTTGTCAGACTGTTCCTGCTATCTCCATGCAGCATTCCTTTCTTCTGGGGTTGGAACAAGACCTTTTCTGGAATGGGGTGGAGGTGGGGGAAGTCTTGTGAGCTATAATCAACCAATCAACCAAGTGGGCCGCAGAATTTTTTATGGGCAGCTCTTACACAAGGAAGCCCAGGGCTTGTTGAATGGGTATTTGTGGGTTTTGTGGTTTAGATAAGGTTTGAGTGTGTCTGCCAAGGGTTCATGCATTGAAAGCTTGATCCTGGAAGTGGACATGTAGGCAGTTGCTGGAACCTGTGGGAGACAGAGTGTAATGGGAGGTAATCAGGTCATTAGGGTCGCTACTCTCAGGAGAAATTAATGTCATTCTTGTGGGACACTGATTAGTTCTCAAGGGTTGTGCTGTTACAGGAGAGCAAGGCTGGGCTTTCCCTGCTCTCTTGTGTCCTGTCTCCCCTGTGATGGCTCCCTCTGGCACATGTTTCCACATGACCCATGTGCACATGCTCCCCCTTGTTGCATTGAGTTGTGAGCAGCACTCATGTCACATACACCTACTTGGTGAATTTAGCCAGGCGAGAAACACACATGTGCACACATGCCCATTCTCATTTAGCCATGAGCAGCACACAGGTGCCTACACACCTACTTGCTGCGTTTAGCATTGAGGAACACACGTCTGCATAGTCACCCACTTGGTGCATCTAGCTGTGAGTGTCACACGACATTCATGTTCACCCACTCAGGGCATTTAGCCTTGAGTGACACATGTGTGCACACCACTTGCCCACTTGCTTGGTACATTGAGCCCTGAATGACACACACACACACTTGTACACTCACTGCATTTGGCTCTGAGTCACACATACACACCGATTTGGTACATTTAGCCGTAAGTAGCACATACGTGCACACATACATGTTTGTTGCATTTATCTGTGTTGTACTGCTTCTGATACACTCAACCACGTGAACAAACAGAAGCACCAATACCAGGCTTCTTGGAGGACTGTTAAAAATAAGGCAAAATACATGAGACGAAAACAGAGAAATAAAGAATGCAATGAGGAGCAAAGGCCAGCCTAATGGCCTGACTGGCCCTGATTTTATCCTCCCTTGAGGGCATACGCCACAGGAGTTGGGGGGAAGCAAGGTATGGCTCCTTGCTGTCAGCTGCTGCTTTGTTTTCCTTAGTGGCCTTTTCCCTTACCCTCTCCTCCACTCTGCCTCCTTAGCCCCTCTCCCTCCCTCTTTTTTTTCTCTGCAGTTGTCTTTTTCACTTTTGTCCTGTTCTTCCTCAGCTTCCCTGGCACATGGACTTAACTTACTTCTGATATTCTTATTGTACATTAGCTCCATAATCATAATCATCAGGACTCTTTTCAAGTGGTTAGAAACCCAGCTCCAAACTATAGCGAAAAGACACCCTGTGGTAACTTCACCTATTGTCACATACACCTGCTGGGTCTCTAGCTGGCAGTTGAAAACAGGAAGATATGTCCTTCACCAGGCTTGCATTTGCCTGGTCGGTTTTGCTGGTAGGCCATTCGTTCCTTATTGATTGCCCTACTTTCATTGTAGAATTCATTTCGAGGTGGTTTTGTACCTATGCAATGCATTTCTGACTTCCATTTTCCATGAATGTATAACTGTTTTCCTTAAGACCTCTCATTTTTTTCCAGAACTGTGATGTAGTTCCTGCCTATTTCTATTGCACCATTAGCATCTTGTCCAAAACTTCCTGATAACTTTCCATCATCTTCATTTCTCTTCCGGAACATGCTAGCAGAATGTTTTCTGCTTGTTTTCCAAAATACCTAGAATCCTCGACTTTATCCATTTTTCTTCTTCTTATTCATTTCCTGCCCCACTTTCTACTTCTAAATGTCTCAAAAATCAGACATTTTATTTCATTTAATAAAATTTTAAACCATACAACAAATATATCAGAGTTCTTATATCAGAAAACTAGACATCCTGGGGGCCAGCGTTGTGGCATAGTGGGTTAAACTACCACCTGCAGTGCTGGCATCTCATGTGGATACTGGTTCAGGTCCTGGCTGCTCCACTTTTGATCTAGTTTTCCACTAATGGCCTGGGAAAAGCAGCAGGAAATGGCTCAGGTGTTTGACCCTATAAAGAGCTCCTGGCTTCAGTGTGGCCCAGCAAAGGCCATTGTGGTTATCTGAAGAGTGAACCAGTGGATGTAAGATCTATGTCTCTGCCTCTCAGTCTGTAACTCTGACTTTGAGATAAATAAATAAGTAAATCTTAAAAAAAGAGATAACTAAACATTCTGCAAAAACAACTTTATCTGGAATATTTATGACAGTTGGGAAGATGTTACATAAATGTACTATTTTCAACTATTGGCCTTGACTCTGGGTTATTCCCAGGAATACTAAATTAATTAAAAGCCAAGGGAACATTGTAGCATAAATTTACTTTTAAATGATGTCTGTCAGTTGTATTTATTGAAGACATTATCACACATTCTATGGATCCAACTTACAGGAGATAAGCTGGCCCTTAATATAGTGTGAATTGAACCATTGTCAGATCTCTTTTCTCTTGCCCCTCCCATGTTTAAGGAAAGAAATTTACTGTATGGTTAAATGCAGTGAAATTGAATGTCTTTTTTTTAAACCATAGGTGTTAAACAATAAAGATAATAGGCAAACACTTTAGCCATTAAAAAAAGAGGCAGTTTTTTTTTCTCTTAATTCTCAAAAATACCTTGTTGAACTTGTGAAGATCTGTATGTCAGCAATTATTTAAATGTAAAAACTCTGCATTGTGTTGATGTGCTGACTTTCTGCCTCCCCGGTTTTTGTCTTGCCTTTTCTGGGATAGGAAATGCTTCATGCAAGAAATAGCTGAAGCATTCTCTACTTGAACTTGATCTTTTCCAGAGATGACAGAGATGGCATATCAAAGTAAAGTTGCTAGAGACCTGCACTGAGAGGAGTTGGCTTATTATGAATAATTTTGTAAACTTACATCAAACTCCTTTCAATATGACTGCTTTTGTTAACAAATCTTATTAGAGGTTACCACAATAGTTTCATAGAAAATGTCTAAGCTCAAACAACACTCTGTGATTAGCATTCTGGAGACAAAGAGCTCTAAAGCTTGAAGGAACCCTAGACTATTTCAGTGAACTCTGTTTTATTAAAAATACAGGCACTGAAAGGAGAAGTGAATTGATTGTTTTAGTGGAATCTGGCATAGATTTTGTTTTATTTTTTTGCAACTACTAATTATATGTTTACTATCATGCTTAGGAAAGACAGAGGGCATTATAATTTTTTGTAAATTATGAAGCATTTATTATTTTAGTTTTCTATGACTGCTGCAAAGAATTGCAAGAAAATTAAGGGTCTCCAGCCACACTGAGCTATTAACCTACATGTTGGAGGTCAGAGGTCATCAGATGGGACGTGGTGGTTCTGTTAGGGTGTCTGTAGGGCTGGATGCCTTGGGGAGGATCTGTGTTTTGCGTTTTTCCGCTTCCAGTGGTAACTAGTGCCCTTGGTTTATTAAGTCTTTTCTGTATCTTTAGCCGGCAATGCAAGGCCAGGCCTTTCTCACCTTACTGCCTGTTGCTCCTTCTCTGTCTCCTGTTTCCACATCTCGGAATCTTATGATGACATTGGGTTTGCTTGAGTAACTTAGGATAGTCTCCTGATTTCAGAAGCAGCTGATGAGCAGTCTTCATTCCATCTGCAAACTTAATTACTGTTGGATGTGTATCCCCTCCTATTTACAGGTTACAGGGGTAGGCGACTACCACAAGTAGTCACCTAAGTACTCATGTTAAAACATGGCTCAAAGCAACTAAATGTTTATTTGTTTGACCTGTATCCCCTCCTATTTACAGGTTACAGGGGTAGGCGACTACCACAAGTAGTCACCTAAATACTCATGTTAAAACATGGCTCAAAGCAACTAAATGTTTATTTGTTTGGAGGCACAGGTAAAGAGTTATTTGACTGTTTTAATCTCCTGTTTCTTCCCCTGTCCCTAACCCTTGTGTTTGAACATCCCCTTAAAGCTACTCTAGGGTGTTACTAAATATCAACGGTATAGAAAATGGCTAACATTCGGTTTTACCGGATTTGAAGTGGCTTCTCAGGTCGGAATATAAATGATGTTGGAGAGAGTTTCAGGCTATCAGAATTTGAATGAACCAGGCATGCTTTCCTTGTGCACAGTCTTACTTTATAAATTTGTAATAGCACCTTCCCTGGGTATATATCAATAACTAAGTATGTAAGATAACCTTTTGTTTCTTGATAGATGGCTTAATATATGCTTTCCCGCTAGATAAAATAAATGGAAGGAAGCACTCATTTGTAGTGGTCATTTCTATTTTTTTCAAGCTTAGATACTGGCCTGATCTTGTTAGTCTTGCCATAGATATTGTGATCTTACATTTCTACAAATGTGAAAAGTACATTTATCATTTCCAGTCACCAAATACCTTGTTTCAAAGTTGTGAAACTTATCAAAAGAAACTTATGTGGGAAACAAACTTATCTTGGTGAAATCAGATACATTAAGAGTTTTTTTCAAAAAGGTGTTTAATGTGTATATTGAAATCTCTTGGCCTGGAGTGCTGTTTCTGTTTGGAACAAAGATTTTAGGAAATTATTTCTGCTTGAAATAGAAACACTGCAACTTTCAAAGGGTTGGCAAAAATCTGACTGAAAGAAAGTGCCAAAAGCTAGTTTGGGAGGTGATTAAGAGAAAACTGCAGGACCAGTGGAAATCTGTTTTTTGAGTAGGCATATCTGGAAATGAATTACCAGTAAGGAGGTTTAGGGGCTGTTCACAGAATTCATGGACTTGTTGATGGTTTTGGTAGGAGATTCTTTTCTGTAAATCTATTCCAGAGCAATTTTCTATTCATAAGGCTTTGCATCAAAGAAATAGATTTAGCAGTTGCAAAAACTTGAACACAGCGTAAAAAGAGTCTGCCTAGAGCCAAATTAGACTACTTGAAAACAGACATTAAATGACAAGAAATGTCCACTTAAAGTATTGGCAGGCACTTAAATGAGGGTCCTCATAAATTTCCATTGAAATTGGAATTTTGCATAAGGTTGTGTATTATTATGCATATATATATATTTATTTGGTAACATTGACATAACAACCTGTTAGTCTTTCTAGAAATTGTGAGTCTTTTATTAGTTTGTCCTGATGACTCAATCTTCAATAAAATATATTTTCCTCTCCATTGTCAACTAATATTTCACAAGAAAGAAGTTTTTTCCTTATTTTATAAGAACATGAGTGTTTGATAATTGCCAGGCGTTATACTTGGGAGATGTAGGTAGATTATACATTATAGATGGCAGATGGTAGGTGGAGGATATTGCATATAAGCAAATTTGATACCTGACTTCATGGACTTTATAGTCTTAAAGTGAAGATATGTATTAATTAGTTAGGTATATGAGGACCTTTAGAAATGGAATGGGAAATGTATAGAATGTAAAAATTATGTGTGGACTTCAATTTTTTATGCACCAAAATAAACTTATCCTTTTACTTCTACTTTTTCATGTACTTTTTGAAATCCCCTGTACAACATTCGGTGTGCAGTGTGAAAGACAGGTGTATGCTGATATGGTGGCTCTGGAAGATCTTCTTCAATAGTGTGATCTGTGATACGAGGGATCCATAGAAGTTGATGAAGAGAAGTGAGGTGAAGTTGGGGAGAGGGCAAAGCTTCTTGTTTCATGGAACAGCATCTAGAACACCCTTGTAGCTCGCTAGAGTTGGAGCTCACAGAGTAGAAAGGAGGAGAAGGTTTTGAAGGAGATGAGGATGCAGAGGAAGGTGGAACCAGTGTACGTAGAGACAGTGGGAGATCATGAAAGGGGTGTAGTAAGGGGGTGGTGTTTATAAAATTAGATTTCAGTTTCAAAAGATGATTTGGGCTGCAATATAGAGAGCAGAGGGGAGGTTGTAGGAGTGCCGTGGGGACATGAGTAATCCACGTGAGAGAAGTTGGTTAGTTCTGCAGGATTTGGAGAGAAGAGATTCTATCTGAGAGAGTTAGAAGCTCAGATCTCAAGACTTGAGGATGGAGTGGATGTGAGGAAGAGGGAGAGGGAGAATTAAGACTCACTCTTGGGTTTTCCTTGGCTTCCAAATGTGAATGACATTTTATTACTGGGACAGGGAGCCCTGAAGAGGATTGCATTTGGGCATGAGAATGGGGGTGCAGATTATAAGTATGGAGGTGCATATGTTTGAAATACCTTCCTAACACACATGTGGAGATCAGTTAGTTGATTAGGTGCTTACATAGATCTGGAGGACAGAGAGAACTTCTGGTTTAGATAATTTAAAAACTTTAAGGAAAAGCCTACCTTAGCTTGTAGTAGAAGCTGTTGACAAAAATGAGAAATTCTGGTGGCTAATGAAAGGACTATGGATCTGCAAAGGAAATCTAGGAGTGGCCAGAAAATTTGGAAGACACTAGTAGGTATGTGCTATGGAAACCAAGAATGTAAAGTGAAGGGAAGGCATCACCAGTATTGAATTCTACTGAAACAGCACGAATACTAAGGGCTGAAAGTGGACATTGCCCAATGGGACCTTAGACAAAGTAGTTTTCAATGACTCAACCTTGCAAATTTTCTTATGGTGGGGTGTATTCTTCTGGGGGTGGATATGTAAACTTATGCAAGGGCTCATTTGATAGTTTATAGAATTTTCATCCATTTGCAGGATTTATTTCTTTTCTTGTATGATATTTATTTTACCTTCTCAAAAACTGAACTGAATGAAATTAGCAAAATAGGATTTGCTGTTAACAGCATACTGTTTTCCTGATATGAGCATATTTTTATTTATTACTCTTGCCCAAAATATAATAGTAAAAGCTTCTTTTATAATTTATAATATCTGGCAGGGTATATTTTATTTGTATGTTGTTATTCTCTTTAAGTTTTATTGAAGTTTTGCATATAGTAAGTGTCTTACTGAAAGATAATACTTTTTTTTTACATGCACCGCAACCCTTTCAATTCATTCAAACTGCATATACAGTTTTTCACTAGGACAACCATATTCTTTTCCTCTGTACTCTTGAAATCATAGTTCCCTCCCCCATATCCATTTAGAAAATAGTTTATTAAAAAAAGTGTACATATGTGACCATGTCTACTCTTCCACTCCCTACATATAAGGATCTGCATTGTTCCCTGTTTCTCCTTTACTCTGACATTTCAAAGGCCTGAAGTGTATCCGCATAAAGTTGATCCCCTGGGGAGAGCCGGCGGCCTCTGTCCATTGTTCATAGGCAGTGTTTCAGCTATAATTGCTTTATGTTCTAGATTAAAAAGTCTGTCTGTTGACATATTCATCTTTGCCATTCTTGCCCATGCTGTTGTCTTAAGTTTCAGCGCTGATTTGTTTTGCACTGGTATGCATAGTCTGACAAGTGAATCCATAGGTTAGACGCTATATGCAGTATGGCTTCCTCCTGTTGCATTTCTCCTGCTTGTAACTGGGGCGTTGACAAAGCCTTGCCAGTAGATACTGTGTCTACAGATTCAACCATGTAAACTGGCTACAAAACACCACATGTTAGTTTTTTCCTTTAGCCTGACTGATGCTGTGAGGACTTGCTTCATGTAAAGATAAACAGTGCAGCCGCCTAGGGACCCAAATTCAGAAGAGGTTTCACACTTGATATTTAACATCCTGTGATTGCTGCCTTAAGATCCTTATTTATTTTAGATACAGGTTTTGTAAATGGGAAACCCAGTGATACTGTGGAACAAGAATTGGTGGCTTGGACACTCTGCTCACATGTGGAGTGCTTTGTATGACTTTCTGCCTTGGCTTCCTGATGGTTTTTCTCCACCCATCGCAGACTTTCTGCTGTTTGCCCCTGGAGGATACTTGGTGTGCAGGTGTGGGGATGGTTGTGTTGGGCAAGTGCCTACTGCTTAGTGATTATGATACAGGGCAGAAGGCACCTGTGAGGATCTGTGATCACTCCATGCATATTTCCATGCACAAGAGAAGCTGACATTCAATAGCAAATAAAAAATAAATACAATGACAGCTCAAGAGAGACACTTCAGAAGAAAGGTAAAATATTTTTTCCTAGTTTTTGAGCAAGAGGGCCACATTTTCATTTTGTTTTGGGCAAGTTAAGTAGTTGGCTTTGGCAATTGTTAATAATGAGTGGGTGCCTAGAGATATACTTCACCTTTGTGACTTACTGATTGTATTATTAGAAATAAAATAAAAATTTTCAGCAAGATTTTACAGGTTTTTTAAAAAAATAATTTATGGGCAGATCTTTCTATTTAGAACCCTAAAGAATTCCCAGATATCTTATCATAATAATTATCTTTCCATAGATCAAGCTCTTAAGTCTGTAAATTTATGTTTCATTAAAATTTTTGTTTCAAGTTGAGCTATTCTCATAGTATAAGAAATTTGAATTAAAAATATGGATTTATAAAATCAATACCAAATTTGTGCAGCTATTTTTTAAAAAGATTTATTTATTTATTTGAAATGCAGAGTTACAGAGAGAAAGAGAGAGAATTAGAGATTTTTCCATCTGCTGGTTTGCTCCCCAAATGGCTGCAAAAGCCCAGGCTGGGCTAGGGCGAAGTCAGGAGCCAGGAGCCTCATCCAGGTCTCCCTACATGGGTGCAGAGATCCAAGTACTTGGGGCATCTTCTGCTGCTTTCCCAGGTGCATAAACAGGAAGTTGGATTGGAAGTGGAGCTGTTGGACCTTGAACTTTTACTCATAGGGGATGCTGGCATTGTAGGCGGCAGTTCTACCCATTATGCCACAGTGCTGGCCCCTGGACAACTATTTTTACCCTGACTTGACTGAAAAAGTAAAGTATTTGCTCACTGAAGATTAGTTAAAAAATTGTTTGAAAGGCAGAGAGGGAGAGAGGGAGGGAGGGAGAGAGGGAGAGGAGAGACAGAGAGAGAGAGAGAGAGTGAGCAAAAAATGGCCTCAACTGCAGTGTTGGGCCAAGCTGAAGCCAGGAGCTAGGAGCTCCATTTTAATCTCCCATGTGGGTGGCAGGGTCCCAAGTACTTGAGGCATCTTCCGTTGCCTTCCCAGATGCATTAGCAGGAAGCTGGATTGGAATTGTCACAGCCAGGACTCGAACTGGTGCTGTGATATGGGATGTAGGAGTTGCAAGTGGTGGCTTAACCCACTGTGCCAGAACACCGGCCTTTCCCAAAAATTCTCCACCATATTCTGTTGAAATGGATTCATTTCATGACTTTATATCTGGAGGTTTGTTTTTTTTTTTTCCATGTAAACTTTTCTACACCATCACTGCCTCCTCTCTCTGTCCTCCTCTGTTCACTGAACTTTTCCTTTACCTTTCATTGTCTTAAGTTTCTGAGCTGCCTTTGTTGAGAATTATAAATTTTGTATGATTGCTTTATTGAAGATCATATTTGCTTTGCACAGGGACTCTTAATATAGCAGAGTGCTGTTTAGCTGCCCAGGGCAAAAGCTCAGGCCTATTTTTAAACACAGGAAACTCATGAAAAAGAGTAAATTGGCTTTAACCTTTCATTCTGTAACTTTTGTGACCTCTGTTAAGCCCATGCCTGTAGATCTAAAGTGTTTATGTTGTGTTGTTGTCGTCATCTTTTTAATTTTAGCTGCAGTAATCTTATTTTCTTCTGAATAAAAATATAGATAGTATTACTCTAATTTGTCTTGAGTGGGAAGAGTTAATCATGCTTGTACTACAGGTACTCTCTGGGGAATGTACTGGAGCCATTGTGTGGCCATCTGTTATATTGTTTTTTCAACTTAAAAGCTTTGAAAGATCTCCTTGTGAAATACACACTAACGAGATGTTAAAATTTGTGAGTTTATGAATTTTTATTTATAGTCATATCAGTACATGGATGTCAGAGATCTGCCCTTTTGATTTCATGCAAGTTGGCTTTGTGCTTCCTTTGGTATCTCCTAAGCCAGAGTACATAAATGAATGGTATTGGTTATTATTGCATCATTTGCCTTCTCAACAGTCCTAGGAAGCTTAAGGAATTTACTTTGGTGTCCAGGCCACCATTTATGTAGCTTGTGACCCTGCATTTTCTGTAGAGGTTAGACTGCTCCTCTGATGTAATAGTTGAGGTTGTGGAATTTTAAATGATTTTACAGTTGAAGCATTGAACTATGTAAATACATATATAACATTTTATTTACTATAATTTGGCCTAGTGCCTAAAATAGTGTACAATAATAGATAAGGGGTTTGCATTCCAAACATAATTTAGTTTATTTCTCAGCTTGTCATGGAATTTATGAGTGGCATCATTTATCCAAAAGGGAAGTCTGATTTTCACAGAAACAGCTGAATTATTATATAAAAGCTAAATGAAATTTGATAAAAATGCTTCTGTTTTCTCACTTTCTAATAGCTACCTTAAATTTATGTTGTTACCTTAAATTTATGTTGTCATCTAGAAGGGCACATTACTTTATTCTTTAAAATTTTAATTAATTTTTTATTTGATAGGCATACATACATACACACAGAGGGAGATGGATGGAGAGAGGGAGGGAAGGAGTGAGGAGGAGAGGAGAGAGAGAGAGAGGAGAGGGGAGAGGAGGAAGAAGAAAGGGGAGAGAGGAGAGGAGAGAGGGAGAAGAAGCAAAATACATTTTTTAGTTCACTCCCCAAAGGCTTATAACAGCCAATGCTGAACCAGGCCAAAAGTAGGAGCCTGACTGGAACTCCATCTAGGTCTTCTACATGGTGGCAGGGTCTTAACTACTTGACCCCTCACCTGCTGCCGCCAAGGGTGCACATTAGTAGGAAGGTGGAGTTGGAAGTGGAGCTGGGTCTTGAAGTGGTTCCTTTGATATGGATGCTGGCATACCAAGCAGAGTCCTAACTGAACACCCACCCCTATTTAACTTCACAGAATAAATGTGCTCTATTTGTTATTCCTAGTATAGGAGTAGTATTAAATTGCAGTTCATAGATAGTTCAGTGAGGCTTTGATAGTTTGAAGAAATGAATATACACAAAAGACATTCCACATATGTAAGCAGAGATAGAAATCCTAAACTGATTTTTAGCCTTGGGAGTAGCATGTTGTAGGTTGCCAGGTGATCAGAGCACTGGCTTCAGACTTAATTTTAACTATTGTAATAGAGACAGTGGTTAGTATCAAAGAAAAGAAAGAGTATAGGATACACTGGAAAAGGCAGTGCTGGATTCTCCCAGATGTGCATCCGTTGTACCACCTCTCAACCCTTTCTGTATCTGATTATCTGCATTTGTCATATTGGGGGCATTACCTTCTAAGAATTTTTAAAATGCCTCATATATCCCTTCTTGATGTGTTTATTGAGGACAGGTATAGATTGTTGCTTTCTTTATAGTACCTTTGAGAACCCAGTTACTCAATAAATTTACCATGTGTCATGCTCTGTGATAGGTGTTAGAGATGAAGGACTCAAAAAATGTTTAAGGTAGAAATTAAAATTTACTTGTATTTTCCCTGACAGTGTTCCATTTTCCACTCCATTTATTTTGTGTTCCTTCTTCCTCATGCATTCTAACCAATCTCATTTTTTTCTTCTGTCTCTCTCCCATTACTCCACCTACTAGATCTGTACTTGTCCAAGTGGTTGCAACCAGCTGCAAGTGCCTTTTGAGCTCTTATGATATTCTCTAAATTGAAATTTTAATAAATACATGGTAGATATGATATGAAAATAATATCAATATCTAATTTCTATACTTACATATCAAAATGGTAATACCTTGGATGTATTCTATTACATGAAATACTATTAAATTCATGTACCTTTTGCTTTCTAAAATCTAGCTGCTAGAAAATTCTATACATGAACCTAATATATTTCTATTGGAGAATGCTTCTGTAGATTCTTTTATTGATTTTTCTACTAATTCTCTTAGGATACCTTCCTATTCATTCTTAGTTCTTAAAAAATATTTTCATGGGGTCCTGAAATTAGAAAACTGAAAGGTTTCCTAAAACCATCTTTAAAAACATTAGATGGAAGTAGTTTATTGCTTGCTCCCATATAGATGAACCTCAAAAAATTATACTAAGTAAAAGATATAAAACACAATAGACACATATTATATGATTTTCATTATATGTGAAATGTCTAGAGCAGACAAATTTTTAGGGACCAAAAGGAGATGAGTGGGGATGGGAGAAGTGAAGAATGACTACTAATAGGTATAGCTTTCTTTTAGGGGAGACAAATGTAACATTAGACAGTGACAATTATTGCACAATTCCTTATCTGTTAAAAAACATTGAATTGTACTTTGAATTTTATTGTATGCAAATCATTTTTTAAGAACTGTTAAGTATTGTATCATGCTTATGACACTAAAGGGTCTGCTGTTGGCCTTGTTTGGTGCTGTGCTTCCATTTTTCCTAAGGAATAGGAAAAATGGTCTTACCCTTTATGAATTAATTTAGCTTTCCTAGAAATTAAGTGTAAGTCCTTGTTAATAGCAATACTTATCAGGTGCTTTCATGTTATAAAACTGATAAATACATGTCAATGTGTGTTGGAACGTCTATAAACAGGTACAATATCTTCTTAAAATTAGTGGCTGAGGGTACATCACAGGCTCTTGGTACAGTAAAATCAAAAGTTTATTTTGGTGCCAAATATTTTGAAATTCATGAACAGTTTTCCTGTAATAAATATTTCTACAAACTTATAAAGACTCCCAATATGTGCAGAAAAATTATTTTAATACAAGGTTTTTCTTAAGGAAACTTGGTAACCAATGCTTTTAATGTATATATTAAATATATTGAAGTATGTGTATATGTGTGTATCTATATGTATATGTATGCCTCTATCTATCTATCTATCTATCTATCTAAGAGACAGAATTCTTATCTGCTGGTTTGCTCCCCAGATGCCTGCAGCTGGGAGAGGTCCAAAATGAAGAGCTGGGAGCTCAATCCAGGTCTTCCAAGTGGGTGACAAGAGACCCACCTACTTGAGCTGTCACCATTGTGTCTCCAGGTCTGCATGACTAGGAAGCTGGAGTCCTGAGCCAGAGCTGTGTGTAGAAGCCAGGCACTCCAACAGGGGATGCAGTCATCTTAACTAGCATCTTACCTGCTAGGCTGCACACCCCCACCTTTGAATGTGTTTCTAATGCATTTTTATAGCTTTATTTATCCTTTAATCCTCAGTGATGTTCCTCAACATCAGTGTTGATGAATTGTGACTTTACTTTAGGACATCTGGATTTCCGACACATAAAAATGTAACAAAAGAGAAAAACCTGTTTTACAAAGTGGTTACAAATGTCTATACTACAAATGTATAAATATGTATTTTCCTCAACATCTTGATAATACAGGGTCTTTGTGCTAAAAGGAAACATTTTGAATAAATTGTTCCATTATAAGAAATGAAAAAAGATGAGTGTGAAAGTAATTTTTAAAGTTTTTTAAGTTGCATTTTTTCTTTCACTACTTTCCTTTAAAGTTTGCTGTAAACTGCAATATCTTAAGCTAATATTATTTTTATGTTTATGCCTCTGAATGTTCATGATTTCCTATCTTTCCTCTGGTTTTGAGATAGTTTACTTTTCTAACCTTTAAAATAAACACATGGGGCTGGTGCTGAGGCATAGTAAGTAAAGCCACTGCTTGCAGTACCAGCATCTCATATGGGTGCCAGTTCGAGACTCAGCTGCTCCACTTCTGATCCAGCTCTCTACTATGGCCTGGGAAAGCAGTAGAAGATAGATAGCCCAAGTGCTTGGGCTCCTGCACCCGTGTGGGAGACCTGGAGGAAGCTCCTGGCTCTTGGCTTCAGATCAGCACCATTTGGATGGGGCCATTGGGGAGTGAACCAGTAGATGGAAGACTTCTCTCTCCTTTCTCTGTCTCTGTCTCTGCCTTTCAAACAAACAAATATTTAAAAAATACATAATTAAACAGCAGTAAAACTAGTATGAATTTTGATTCTATTGAGCTAAAAAAAGAAAAAGTGAAGGAATGAAAGTTTGATGGAAGTTTTGTTTTTTATCTTTCTTAACAATAGTTCAGTGACTTCAATTGGGGAAATGATTTTCTTGCATCTTCTGTAGTAGCTACACTAGGAAAGCAGTTTTCTCTGTTCAATTAGGTTTGTGTTGCCTCTTCAAAGTGAAGAAATTTTGTAGTCAATTGAATTGGGTCAGTGACTTAGTGGCAAATCCCTTGAATTTGTGATGACACTTGTATATCTGTGTTTGTTTATTTTATTTGAGAGATAGATAGATAGAGAGAGAGAATCTTCTACTCTTAGTTCACTCTGTAAATGCCTGCAACAGCCAGGGCTTGGCCGGGTTGAAGCCAGGAGCCAGGAACTCAGTAACTCAGTCCTGGTCACCCAAGTAAGGGGATTGTCTCCCAGGATGTACATTAGCTGGAAGCCGGATTGGTAGTGGGAGAATTGGGACTCCAGCCAGCACTCTGTTATGGGATGTGGGAGTCCCAAGTGGCAATTCAACCTCTGTGCCAAAACCTGCCCCTAGAGTTGTCTTTAATGTTTACTTCTTTAGGAAGGAAAATCACGTGCTTGATGATTTTCTCACTGTACTTAGGCCATGTGATGAATTTAATAGTCAGTAATACTTTGTGATGGTCCAGAACTTTGCATCTTTTCTTATTAATTATAGACTTTTGTCTATAGTGTAATGTTATTTTAATAGGTAAGCACCACTGTTGTGTTGTTTATCTATCAAGGTTTATCGCTTGGAGAAGTGAAAGAGGTTAGTGGCTTCTTGCAGTCCGTAGAGGTTGCAGCCAGCCTTTAGTCCTACCCTGTTTTACTGATCCAGATCACTCTGCCTGTTGTTGCTGTGGGTATCAGTTTATATAATCGTTGTGGCTTTGGGTAGAGAGGTTTTAATGTTATCATTTCAGGGTCCATAGAAAGAACCCAGAAGTGAGAGAATAGAGCTCCAAGGTGTAACTTGGTAAGGTAGAACAGTGTGTATTGGTGACTGTGGGTCTTCCACTTGCCTTCCTGTTTTCTCTTGTCCATTGTTAGTAGTGGGCATAAAAACCGTGGCATATGATGAGTTTGGGGAAGTTTTGATACTACACCCTGATCTACAATAAAGCTAGGTATAGTAATTAGTGTGCTAAATGAAAGGATGTATGGATTTATTGGCTCTTTAGAATTTGCACAGGGGCTGGTGATGTGGTGCAGTGGGTAAAGCCACTGCTTGCAGTGCTGCCATCCCATTTGGGCTCTAGTTTGTTCGGGCTGCTCCACTTCTGATCTAGCTTCCTGTTAATGAGCCTGGGAAAGCAGTGGAAGCTGGCCCAAATGTTTGGGCCCCTGAACTAATGTGGGAGACCCAGAAGAAGCTCCTGGTTCTTGGCTTCAGATTGGCCCTGGTACTGCCGTTGTGGTCATTTGGGGAGTGAACTAGTGGATGGCAGATCTCCCTGCAATCCCCTCACCTTCAAATAAATATGTCTTTTTTTTTTTTAAAGATTTATTTATTTATTTGAAAGAGTTACAGAGAGAGGTAGAGACAGAGAGAGAGGTCTTCCATCCACTGGTTCATTCCCCAGATGGCCACAATGGCTGGAGCTGCACCAATCTAAAGCCAGGAGCCAGGAGCTTCTTTCAGGTCTCTCATATGGGCACAGAGGCCCAAGGACCTGGGCCATCTTCTACTGCTTTCCCAGGCCATAGCAGAGAGCTGGATCAGAAGTGGAACAGCTGGGACTAGAACTGGCACCCATATGGGATGCTGGTGCTTCAGACCAGTGCTTTAACCCGCTGTGTCATAGCGCTGGCCCCATAAATAAGTCTTTAACTAAAAGACAATCCACCATATGCCAGCATATGAGTGCTAGTTCATGTTCTGGCTGGTCTACTTCCAGTCTAGCTCCCTACTAATGGCCTGGGAAAAGCAGTAGAAGATGGCTCAAGTGTTTGGGTCCCTGCCACCCACATGGGAGACCTGGATGAAGCTCCTGGCTTCATCTTGGCCATTGTAGCCATCTGGGGGATGAACTAGTGGATGGAAGATTTATTCCTCTCTCCAACTATGCCATTTAAATAAATAAATAAAATCTTTTTTAAGAGCTTGGAGAAACAGAGAGATAATGAAATTCTTTTTTCTTTTCTAGGTGGGGAGTTTGCCAAGGATCCCCAAACACTCATCATTTATCCATTACCTGCTTCATAGTAAATTCCTGGTCATTTTAACTCACAGTACTCATCTTTATTCCAACATTCAAGCTGTGAGAATGGCTTTTTATATGCATGTAATTTTAGCATAAATTCATGCATTTCCAAAATTCTGTGGGCTTTAGCAATCTGATATTATCAAAAAGGTGCTAATCATTCTGTATGTCCCTTTTTATTGGTAGTAGCGATGGGTATAGGGGACAATAAAGAGATGAGCATAATGGAGTTACTCTGTGGTTTCTTAAATTGGGTGATTCTTTTTATTCCTCTAGTTTTATTGAAGTATAAGTGACTAATGCAAGTTATATATATATTTATGTACCAGGTGGTGATTTGATACATGGATACAATGGGTAGTGATTACCACATTCAAATTAACTAACATTTCCTTCATCACACATAGTTAACCTTATTTGTGTATGTGTGTGTGTGAGCATGGTAAGCACATTTAAGATCTACTTCAAATGGCATGCATTTTTAATATGAACTGTTTAAATGTGGTAGGCATTTGTTTCTTGTAAACATCAAGCTATCTGACTTACGGTCTTTTCTGGTATTAATTTTTAATATCTTAGTATATAGTCACCTACCATATGTTGTGGGTATATGGCTAGGTAACATATACTCTGTGAGGAGAGTTCTATCTTTTTATAAACTATACTTTGTAATAAAATGAACTGGGTTGCTCAGTTTCATTGATAAGCAGTGTTTGTCAATTGATTAATTCTTTATCTATGTTCCCTTTCCTTGATTTGTTCCTTTCTTTTTCCCAAAATATGTTGACCGAATTTTCATTTTTGAGGAGGGAAGAGCACTTATTGCTTGATTTTTTTTTTAAATCAAAGTTGCTGTTGTTTATCTTTACAGTTTGTAGTATTAGAAGTAGAATGCTTGTCTCTATGGAGACCATAGTGTTGCCTCAGTAGAGAAAGTTGAGGATACAAACTGGGAGACTCATTTCCTCATTTCCTTGCTTTCTCTACTGCTTGTACATTTGACAGTATACTGGTGTTTGAGGGCAGTACACGTGGGAGTGTTAAGGAGTTAACATTAATAGTGCCTTGGCTAAACAGATGGTGTAATTAGCCCACAATGGGGAAGAACAACGTTTTCATGTTTGGATGAAAAGGGCTCACTGTGGGTGGTAGAGTAAGTGGTTCCAAGTGACAGTACCATAGGAAGATTGGGAGAGTGACAATTTTATAGCTCATGATTTAGGCATTTATTTATGGGTACCTGCACATATACATACTATCCAAACCTATTTTAATGTAATCTTATTTTTAGGGGAAAATTCTCTTTAACTGATGTGCAAATGACTATTAATTCAGCTTAGCCCAGGAGACATAGTTAAATACTGTGGAGGATATAGAAAATAATTTAGTCTTTATATTCAAGTAGTTAATATTCTGTGACAAATTTATAGGACAGTGGCTAGTACATGATCTAAGAAACATTTTTGTGGGAAAATATATTCTGATCATTAACTATATGACTGCTTAGCTGAGTTCAGTATTCTTCACAAGGAAACTATTTTCAGTAAGACAGTGGAAAGAATTTAAAGAACTGAATCTGCTTCTTCAACTTGCTCAACATTATTTCTTCCCTGTCTATGTGGAATGAGGTTTGCTTTTGTCAAATTTGATTTATTCTAAACTTAGTTGTATACTTTTATGCAGCACGAAAAGTGATGCAGCAAGCAAGAAAATAATCAAATAAATAAAGAGTTTGGTGAGCCTTTCTGTTTGTATAAATTGAAAATATTTTCCTTGTAATATGGAAGTTGAAATTGGTTGTATTCTGTGTTGTTTAGATAGATCTTACTCAAATTTTTATAATAATGTAAATTTAGAATAATACCTCACACTTTGGTAATTATTAGATATTTTCAGGGATTTTTTTTCCCCTTGTCAGCCCATCTGCTCCTATGGTACAGTCATAATGCAGAAGCATTGACATCTCCATTATTTCCATGGCAACAAATTGATGTCAGGATCCCACATTTGACTTCACTGCAGGACCAAATAGGATTTGGATTACAGGGGTGGGTTGGGAGTTCTTATTGAAGCAGTAGTCTTTCAGAAAGAAAAATAGGAATATGTTTGGGAAAATAATTTTGTGTATTATTTTTTAAATTTATGATTACTTTTATAGAGGAACATATAAAACTGTACATAAAGTATGTGAATAAACATTTTTCTTTCTAAATATACAAAGACAAAATGAAGACCATTTGCTTGATCTGAAACAGCTCCAGATGAAACCCTGAATCTAATTTCACCAAAAAACCTAAATGGGTAAAACTTAAACAATTGTCAGTATTACACAACAGGAAAAGTTCAGAACCATTATATATGTAGTTAAGTAACATATCTGTACATGTGTATGATTCTTCAGCTTTAAACTACGTAACCTCTCTGTCTGTTGTTTGGGACACCACAATTATTGAATGAACTGTGGGAGTATAGCTTCAGAGTCATTGGGGGTACTTTTCCTTTCTTATGTTATTTTGTGTTATAATAAAAAGTATCTTGTATTCTGTTACTTATTTCACACATAACTCTACTCATTCTTTATTGTTGACACTCAGAGTAAACAATTAGATTTAATTTCTAGTAACAAATTTTGTTGAATGTAAAGCTATTTCTGATGTTTTCCTATTCTGTAGCCCTTGGTAGGTAACTTGTCATAAGGTTGTTCTCGTGTTTAGGTTCACTTGGCTTCTGAATCCCTGGCTTGATTGTGAGGGCAGGGATTGTGTCTTCTTTACACTCCTATCATCTGGCACCTAGTGGATATTTTAAGTCTGTTTATTGAAAATTAGTTGTTTTCTCATAAATTGGCAACCTAAGAGTATTTATGGCTTCCTCCCGTTCCATTGCTGGAACTTGAGTTTTGAAGCGTTAGAATTTTGACTTCATAAAAAAAAGTTGTTTTTTTTTTTTTTTTTTTTTTTTTTTACTTTATCTGTTTGGAGGCTTCATGAAAAGCAAACTGAAAAGAGCTGGCTTATGATACATAATTGGTGATAATCCTGTTGCTGGTTCTCTGTGAACGTCTTTTGATGACTGAGTTCACACAGTGGATTGTGTTATATATTAGGTGGCTACTGGGTGAATCTGTCCTGGAACTTGGGAAATTAGGTGTTCAAAAGTAATGTGGTTGCTATATAAGTGTCTCTGGACAACTTACGAGATAGGTATCTCTAGGATGAAAGTATTTTCTCTTTATTGTACAGGACAAACACCACCAATGATTATGTTCTTCCCTCCTTCAGAATAACTTGCATGCGTTCCCTTCTGTTAATTATTACTTGAGATGATAGGGTGTGAATAAACTCCTAATAGTTTGCTTATTTACACACAGCTTGATATTCCTGTGCATGTTCCCTGTGAAGATGATTGCCCATGTAAGTCAGGGGATTACTTTGCACCTGACATTCTACCAAAGTGATATACGTGCATCATCTCATTTCCTTTACCATTTCTAGGGGAGTCTACTGTTGTTCTTCCAGACATAACAGCGGGAAGGAGAGGTAGAGAAATGCACAGATACAGTGGAACAGCTGGGATTTTAGTCTGATTCTGTAATCAGAGCATTGCTATTGGACTCATACACAAATCGATAAGTCATTTAAAGTAGGATATGTGGATAATGCTTTTAATTTTTATTCTTTTCAATATTACAAAGTCACCTTCTTACCCAATTTGTAGACTACCTCACTATAGCTCCTGAAAGGGAGTGGTAGCTTTTTTACCTGCAGCATCCCCTGCTTTCAAGGTCAGAGAAGCAAATAATTAGCATGATGCTAAGAAGAAAATGAGTGTGTTTAATGATAAGAACTTATAATGAGATTTCAAATGTGCAAATATACCCATTTTGGGTTTATTTAATTTTTTCCTGTGCAGCTTAATAGCACTGCAGTAAAAACTTGCTAATTTAGATGAGTTGTGGGCAACACCTGTCTGAATTAACTGAAAATCTGAGTCACAGAATAATCATACAGAAATTAAACTTTATTATTTTTCTGATAGATGTATATATAATTAGCCTATTATTTAGGAACTGGAAAAACTAGGCCCCTGAGTTACTTACTTTGAGTTTCTTTTATATAAGCATTCCACCTTCAATCTTATTTATGCTACTAATTGCCTTTTAAAATATTTTAATATTTTCTACATAGAGATTGGATATTTGAAAAAGACTTTCATATACAGCACTACGTTTAACCCTCCACAAGCATCTCTGTTTTTCAGATGAGTCAACTTGGTGTGAACAGGGTATAGTAAAATGATGTATTCAGGATGAGATGCTGGTTAGCCATTGCCTAGCCTAGGACCTGAGTCTTTTGTGCTGTTTTGTCACTACACAGACATCTGTTTACACAACCCTTTCTGAGTTGCAGTCAAAGTTTGTTTACCAGTATCTGAGCTATCTAGATGTGCCTTGGCTTCTGTGCAAGAGTGCATTTGACTGAGTGGTTTATAAACAACAGGAATTTATAGTTCACGTTTCTCAAGACTGGGAGGTCCATGGGCAAGGTTCCACTCGACTCGGTGTCTGGTGAAGGCACTCCTCCTGACTCTGGCTGTGTCCTCACATAGCTGAGGGGAATGGGGAAAATCCCAGCTCACATTGATAAGATGTACCTTTCTCTGTCTTGTTAAAGATTTATGTATGTGTGTATTTCAAAGTCTGAGTGACAGAGAGAGAGAGAGGAAGAGAGAGAGAGGAAGAGAGAGAGAGAGAGGATGAGATGCAGAGAGAGAAATCTTCTAATCACTGGTTCACTCCCTAAATACTTGCAACAACTGTGCTGGCCAAGGCCCAAGCCAGAAGCATGGTGCTACATGTAGGTTTCCCAGAAGGATGATAGAACTGAAGCTGCGGGCCATCATCTGCTGCTTTCCCAGATGCATTAGCAGGAAGCTGGATTGAAAGCCAGGACTTGAACCAGCACTCTGGTAGGGAAGGTGAGTGTCTCAAACAGCAGCTGCACAACATCCACACTAGGGTCTCTGTGTGATCAGGTCACTAGCGCCATTTATGAGTGCTCCACCTCATGCTCTAACCACTTCCCAAAGGCCTCCGCTCAATTAGGTTTCAACATATAAAGTTTGTGGGAACGTAAATCTTCAGTCTATTGTGTGAAGTGAACTGGTTTTTCTCACTTCCCCTTTTCCCTATGCTTTCTTTGTTGACTCTTTTGTTCCTTCCTTCTTTGCATCCATCCATTCATCTGTGCGTCCATTAATCCAGAGTTTAAATCTGAAACATGCAGAATGTGTTTGTCATACTAGGTTTTCTGATTTTTAATTTTTGTACTGGTCATGGAAATTTTCCTTTGGTTCCTGTTACAATTCAAATATAAACTTACTGGATTTAGTCATTTCAAAAATGGGGTTGATTTATGGATTATGTTAGCTTTCTAATGTCTTATCATATGCAGCATTTATGAATAACCCATCTGAAAAAGTCCCTGTGGTTTACTATCAGAGTGCTTAGGTTAGGAATTAAGCGGTTCTGTATTATGTTCTCTGAAATCTACTTTTATTAGAACTCTGAGGGTTGTAAGATGGACTGACATTGGCTACCTTGAGCGAACAAAACATCAATATCAGGAAATTGGGTGCCTAGTTATTACAGGACAAAATGAGGTGTGTTCAACACCTCCGGCTGTGGTGAGTGTCAGGATCAAGTAGAATCAAGAGCGTGAACTTTCGCAAGACTGTTCAGCTCTCTGACCCCTCGGCTTCAGTTGTTTCTTCTCTTTTCCACCTTTTCCATCCTCTCCCTACTCGCCCTTCCCATCCTCTACTCCTAAATTCCTCTTTCCTGATCTCCTATTCCCCCTTCATAGTGGTTTCATCCTTCTCCCCCCAACTTCTCCTTATCTTTCTTTGCCTGGTTTTTCCTACTTGTTAAAATTTAAAAAAAAAAAAAATTGAAAATGAGATGGAAAGAGAGAGTGAGTGAGCGAAAGCTTTTTCCTGCTAGTTCACTCTCCAACATGTCTGCAAGAGCCAGGGATGGGCCAGGTCTAACCCAGGACCAGGAACTCAAACTATGTCTTTCACAATAATGGCAGGGACCCAAGTATTTGAGCTGTCTCTCCTGCTGCTTCCCAAGGTGGGCGTTAGCAGGCAGCTGGAATTAGAGGTGGAGCCAGGACTCAAACCCAGGCTCTCTGATGTGGGATTTGGGCATCCCAAGCAGCATCTTAATCATTGCATCAAATGCCTGCATCTTCTACTTCTTTTATCTCCTTCTCCTTTCACGCTGTCTTCCCTGTCTTCCTCTTCCTGAATTCCCCTTTCTCTCCTATATTGCACCTTCCACTGTAAGTACTTTCTGTTGCATCATATCTCAAGTGTTATAAAAATGCATTACCTTACATTTAGAGTTGGTAAGACTGAGCAGTGATTTCAAGTCCTGAAAGCCCAATTATTTTTATTATAGGATTCATCATCAACCTTATACCTAATGGTTTTGTAATTCATTGCAGACTGTGGCTTTATTCCATTGAGGGTTGGAAAAATGAAGATTTGCTTACTATATTCTTCCTTATCCATATATTATCTAGAGTAATTTTATATAGAAGAAATAGTTTTATCAGCTAAGGCTATTTGGTTACCTTGAAATGTAGTTTATAATGGCAAGGTGGGACAATTCTCTTCCTTATGCCTCAGTTTTCAGCATACTAAGTTGATGCCCCAGCATGCATTGTATTTTAAAAAATCTCTCCAGGTGATTCTTTGGTACAGCCAGGGTTGAGAAACACTAATCTAGAGCTTGGATGCATCCCAAATCCCAAAGTTTTATTACTTATTATAAAAGCAAATTTACAAGATAGCTATTGTTTTTACCACATGATATATTCTTTTGCCAATCTTTATCGCAGTATATGGATTTCATTCAAAGCAATTTCTGTAGGAGTGTTTTGGGAGTTGCATGCTTGTATTTGTTCATATACAAACCGAAGTAAATGAACCGTAGAAGAAATACTCTGAGGGCAACCTGAAAATAATAATGCAATAGCTAACATTTGTTCAGGGCTTATTCTATGTCCAGCATTGAGATTAGCCTTTTACAACCATTAGCTCCTTTGAGCCTTGTAACACCCCGTGAGGTAGACAGTCTAATTCCTCATGCAACCAAGGTGGAACCAGAAGCTAAAATTTATTTAGAAAATAGGGGATCAGCAAGTGGGGTTGGGGAGACTCAGAGCTGGATTCCAGTGCTCTGCTTCTCGCAAACTGGGGTTTTTCACCTGTCTAATCCCATCCCTTGTGTGGATTTGTCCTATTTCGATTCTAGGGAGTAAGAAAATGGAATGGCTTTGTTTTTCATCTTCAAATTCTGTCATAGGAAAATAGGTGTGTGTATAGTTGCATACAATGATTGCATTTTGATTATATCATTATAACTAGCATTTTCCGCATGGTTACAATGTGATAGACACTTTTCTGTTTGCTTATCATCACGGTACTATTTAATCATTGAGTTAGGTTAATTGTTATTAGCTCTGTTTTTATGTCTGAGGAACCAGTGAGGCCCAGTGAACTTGGAACCAGTGCTCCTCTGAGGACATAGCTCTGTATTCCTAACCAAGTGATGCTGATGAAGCAGAAGAGTTAGTTAATCAGAACAGAGGGTGCATTGGAGAGGAGCCTTCTCAAAGAGTCAACTTAAGGTTGTTTCCAGCCAGAACAGGAGACCTGTGTAGCAGTGAACAATATGAATTTTAGATGTTAGAAGTTGGCCATATTTCCGTAGTCTGGTTGCTTTCATTTTTCATTTATTCCCTAGTGTGGTCAGTAAAGGAAGGGGGCTGACTATTCACAACCAGCTTAGAATTTTGCTGTGAGTTTTCAAGAGGTGTTGTTCATTATTTGGAAATGAGCCCTTAATAAGAGATCTGACTCTATCATATTCTTATGTGGTTTGCTTCATTATAATTTTAGAATTTAAATTTAAGAAAAGTAAGCATGTGTATTTCTTCAGTGATTAAAGCTTGTTTTGTAGGTATCTATTTTTACCTTATCTAAAGCCTTCAATATTTAAAAGATTCTAAAGAGAATGCAGTATGGCCCAGTGCTGTGGTATAGCAGGTAAAGCCGCTGCCTGCAGTGCCAGCTTCCCATTTGGGTGCCAGTTTGAGTCCTGGCTGCTCTTCTGATCCAGCTCTCTGCTAAGGCCTGGGAAAGCAGTGGAAGGTGGCCCAAGTGCCTGGGTCCCTGCACACCATGTGGGAGACCCGGAAGAAGCTCCTGGCTCCTGGCTTTGGATCTGCTCAGCTCCAGCCATTGTGGCCATCTGCTTGTTCACTCCTCAGTTGGCCGCAATGGCTGTAGGTGCGCCAATCAGAAGCCAGGAGCCAGGAGCTTCCTCCAGGTCTCCCACACAGGTACAGGGACCCAAGGACTTGGGCCATCTTCAGCTTTCCCAGGTCATTGCAGAGAGCTGGATCAGAAGTGGAGCAGCCTGGACTTGAATTGGCACCCATATGGGATACTGGCACTGCAGGCGGTGGCTTTACCTGCTATGCCACAGCAGCAGCCCTTCTCCCCCCCTCCCCTTTGATATGTAGCAGACATGGTTTAGGTATATTTCTCTTCATCACACAGAATATTAAAAAGGATTGTGATTCTAAAAATTTTAAATAACTTTGTGGGTTCAGCAAGGGCATTCTCAAGTAAAACCATATTTTCTTTACTGTGATTGAATGTTGGTGAAGAGTAAAATGACTACAGTAAAATCTGGTGCCCCTGCCTTGATTCCTGCTGGTGGAATCAACAGTTTTTCCCACACACAGTTTCATTGCACTGTCAGCTGTAATGACAAACAGTGTGTTAGTGGCATGAGATGAGATGTGACCTCACAGATTCCTAGAACGGTTCTGAGGAAGGCGCACTGCTAAGTGGTCTTGCTTTAGAGGTGGTTGTCCTGTACAGTAAGGAAATTATTCTTGTAGCTAAAATAAATTTCTCTTGACACAAATGCTTGTCTAAGAGTAGAATTTCTGCTGTGCATTTGAAGAAATGGTTTTGTTTAATTGCTTCATTAACAGCTTGGGAAAATTAAATTGCTATTACTGAGAAGAGGATAATTTGTTTTTAATTTTCAGATAAATTAAGTACAATAATGCATCCCAGTGAATGTCTTAATAGTGATCATGCTCATCATTAGAACTGTGAATACTTCCTTAGCAAATATGACTTGAGAAGGTGACATACTTTTCTGTGTTGAAAGCATTAATCATTTCTCTGCTTACAGCACTTTTTCCCCCCAAAGATTTAGCTTCAGAGACAAAAGAGATCTTCTTCTGTTGGTTTACTCCCCAGATGGCCACAAGGGCCAGGACTGGGCCAGGCTGAAGCCAGAAGCCAGGAGCTTCATCCGTGTCTCCTATGTGGGTGATGGGGACTCCAAACACTTGAGCCATCTTCCCCTACTTTTCCAAGTCATTATCAGGGACCTGGATGGGAAGTAGAGCAGCTGGGACATGAACTGGCACCCATATGGGATGCCAGCATCGCAGGTAGTGGTTTATGCTACATGCCAGTTCCAGTGACATTCTTGGTTTGATTTTTAATGCCACTGTAATTCAATCTCACACAGTGAGTGTATGGTCAAAAATGACTTAAGTGTGAATGTTTTTGACTCCTCATTACTAAGTTCACATAGAGCCTGTTCTAAGCACTTAAATGTATGTTCTTTGCTTAACAATCAATTTAAAAAAATTACACTGTGGGGAAAAAAAATCATAGTTTTTACCAGGGAAGCAGAGATTAGATGAAGTCTTTCTAGTATCTTCTGTTTTTCTCTTCCTTTTAATGCAGATTTCCCTTATGAGGAAAAAAAAAAAGCAATATTAAAGTATAAGGTAGAGCCACGAGAGAAGTGGCCCTCTAACAGTAGTAATGCTTATAGGCTGTTTCCTTTTAAATTCTATACATATGTTAACAGCAGTGTATAAATTGATGTCAAACACCATGAATGAGTACGAAGTAAATCCAAACAAAATGATACCTCAAGTATAGTTATTACTGTTTTAAGTAAAATCAAATGATATGGACAAAGGAAGAAAATATTAAAAGGTTTTGAAAGAGCCTATCTTTTCAAGTGTTTGTACAGTATGAGATTTATATGACTATATACAGTTTGAGATGCATGTGAGTATTATTTTTAAGTCACAAGTACATTTGAACACATTTTATAAAACTTGGAGGGCAAAGGACAGAACCACATATGAACTTGTTGTGATATTTTCTACTTAGAGAAGGCAAAATATTTCCTTAGGGGACAGCCTTTCATATCCTTGGCTGTACTTTTTGCATTGGGTTTGTTATTAAAATTTAAATTGTAAATGATCTTGTTAATTTCTTGTTCCTATCTCACTGCAAACACATAGAGTAGAAAATTTTTGATTGCTGATGGCAAGGGGCTACATACATAAATCATTTCTTTTCAGTAATTATTTAGTTTATAATACATGTCATGCTGTGTTAAATGCTGACAATAAAAGAGAAATAAGTTGAGCAGAGGAGAATGTAAGTAGGAGAGAAAAGTGTTTTGATATCTGTAATATGTACAGTGGCCTCAGTGAGAGTTCACGTCTATTGAATGGTGTGTGTGTGTGAGAGAAATGAAAAGACCAGAAAAATCTTTACAGGAGAGGTGATCAATTAGAATTATATGTACTCAGATGACTTAATAATTATAAGTAGCAGTCACTTATTGGCTCTCTAGAATGAAGCTTATGAAAAATTAATAGCCCTCACTTAGACCAGAAACATGTATGAAGTAGCTGATACATGACAGGACCTAGGTATGCTGATGTGGATAGTGAACCACAGTGCAGCAAGTCAGTCACATAGTTTCAGTGTGGTATGGCATCTTTCCCCGAGGGGAAGTGGAGAAAGGGACATGCAGCATGGCTGAGTTGGCCATGTCAACAGTCGTGTATGTTTGTTACAGTGCAGAAACATGCTTCCAAATCATGGACTGTTTTCCAATGTTTGCTTGGTACTGATATTTCTAAAGGCAAAAAGGACTTTCTTTATATATTTTATATCTGTCAGGAGCATTATCTTGAATCTGCTCAGTAGAAAATGGCCAAGATTTCCCCACTACCTTAAGTACTCATAATATGTCAAAGCTGGTTCAAATCCTGGTCCCACCACTAATTAGCTATTGGATTCTTGGATCAGTTATGTAACATCTCTACACCTTAATTTCTTCTATTGTAGATTAGAAATGACAATAGAAGCAAATTCCTAGGTTTTTGTGAGCATTTAATGAATGAGGTAATTTATGTAAAGTGATGCCTGGTTTATGATAGATGCTTGTTATATGTTAACAATTATTATTAAAGCACTTTAATAAATTGCAAAGCATTAATCCTCAAAGTAACTGTGGAGTAGAATTTGTATTTCCTTTGATCAAAAGTAAGGTAGAAATCCTGGTATTCTCAGATGGCTATGCACTACCAACCAAGAGAACAATCTTTCTTGCTAAAACTACAAGCTACCTTTAGTTTTTTTTTTTTTTGTTTTTTTTGTTTTTTTTTTTGGACAGGCAGAGTTAGACAGTGAGAGAGAGAGAGGTCTTCCTTTTTCCATTGGTTCACCCCCCAAGTGGCCGCTACAGCTGGCGTGTTGTGCCGATTCGAAGCCAGGAGCCAGGTGCTTCCTCCTGGTCTCCCATCAGGTGCAAGGCCCAAGGACCTGGGCCATCCTCCACTGCACTCCTGGGCCACAGCAGAGAGCTGGACTGGAAGAGGTGCAACCAGGACAGAATCCGGCGCCCCGACCGGGACTAGAACCCGGTGTGCCGGCGCCGCAGGCGGAGGATTAGCCTAGTGAGCCCTGGCCCCAGCCACCTTTAGTATTTTTTTTAAAGATTTTTATTTATTTATTTGAGAGGTGGAGCTACAGACAGTGAGAGGCAGAGACAGAGAGAAGGGTCTTCCGTCTGCTGGTTCACTACCCCAAATGGCTGCAACGGCTGAAGCTGTGCTGATCCGAAGCCAGGAGCCAGGAGCTTCTGGGTCTCCCACGCGGGTGCAGGGGCCCAAGGACTTGGGCCATCTTGTACTGCCTTCCCAGGCCATAACAGAGAGCTGTATGGGAAGAGGAGCAGCCGGGACTAGAGCGGGCACCCATGTGGGATGCTGGTGCCGCAGGTGGAAGATTAACCTACTGTGCCACAGTGCTGGTCCTGCCTTTAGTATTGATAATAGTTTTGTAGACAGTGATGCGATCCCTTTTTCCAATATGTTCTAACCTCTCACCCTGTACAAAGCACTGTGTTAAGTATTCTAGGTAGGAAACGAAACTTGAAATTACCCTGCCCTTCAGAAGCTTCCACTTTAACCTAGGAAATAAATATTTAAGTAGCAGTTCAGCAGAATATATAATTAAAAACAAAAGGACGAGTATTGCTTACCTTTGTCTCATTTACGCTTTAGATATTCTGAGAGGTAAAAATCATAACATTGCAGTTGTTAGAAAAGGCCTTTGTTAAAAATGTGGCTTTGAGTATTTTCCCCTACTGTTTTCCTTACTTTTATTTGCAAGCTGGAGCAGGTATTAAAGATGAAGTGTTCTGGTGGGAGCAGTAGCCAGGGGCGCCTGAAGCATTGCTAATTTCAAACCTTGTAATTTAGTTAAATTGAAACATAACTGCATTTAGATGAATGGGCTGCTAGTTTTGCTTCCCAAAGCAAACATGCCAACCTTCCATTACTTCTTGTCTGTGCTCTGGCTTCCTTGCTATTTAGACTGTTCGTTTACATGTAATTGACATGTAACAGTTTACAGATTTTTTTAATTTAAAAACATGGGGAATGCTTTTAGTCTCATACAGTATCAGTCATTTTGTATTCAGGAGTGGGAGGGAGGGAGGGATTTCGGGTGACTCTGTCGGTGTTCTTGTAGAGGGTTGTGTGTACTTGGCTCAGGCTTTTACAGACCCGGGAGTGAGTCGGTAACACAGTAGGTCCGATTACAAATACACTTTATCTTCATTTGGGATCCATGACTTCTATTAAATTTAATTACTTCCCCCTCGTGGCTTCTATTAAATTTAATTAATTTCCCCTGCAGCTGGCATTGTAGCGGTGCTGTTGCTAAATGAAGGTGACTGCTAATTGAGGGAGTTTTCTGCACCAGGTTTTACCCTTTCTCTTGTGTATCTGGAAGTTGCTTTACGAGCGAGTCTTCTCAGAACATTCGTGAGAACTCTAGGTTTTTTGGGGATCAGTTCCCATGTCTTTTGGTGAGAGAGCTGTGTAAGATTCTCAGTGAAGAAAACCGGCCCTGTCTCAAGCCTGACACGTTCCATCTTGTTTAGGCTATCTACCTGTGAAGGTTTCCAACATTAATTGTTGCTCAGTTTCAAAAACAGGGAAGAAGGGAGGCAAAGAATTCAGCATTGTGAGTAGTATATTACTCATCCCGCAGTCATTATTTGGGAGACTCTTTTACATTAGAATTAGCAACCTAATTAATGTAGATTATCTTAGGCCATACAACTTAATGATAATAAAAATGACAGTATACATTCTCAAGGCAAAACTAAAAAATTCAAAACTTTAAAAAAGATACATACTTGTTTATACATATTTTGTTTATAAAAGTTGGTGAAATGTTTAGAAGCAAAAATGAATGCATTTCATGCATTTCTTATTCTTAACTTTGTAATAGAAAGAGATTCTCATTTTTTGAGCATTAGTATATGCCACAAAATACATATACATTATATGTTCATATACATTTAAATTTTAAAAAAAATTTATTTATTTAAGAGGCAGAGGGAGAGAGAGGAAGAGCAGTAGGAGAGTTCTCATCTGCTGGTTCAGTCACCCAGTGACTACAACGGCCAATATTGGGCCACACAGCCAGAGCCAGGATCTGGAAACTAAGTCTAGATTTCCCGTGTGGTGACAGGAACTGAAGTGAGCTGTCACTGCTGCCTCTTAGAGTCTATGTTAGCAGGAGACCACAGTCAGGTGGCGAAGCTGGGTATCTAGTCCAGGCCTTCTGATATGACACAGGTTCTTAACTGCTGACTGAATGCCCGTGCTGCACATTTGTTTCATAGATGTATAATTATAAATATTTTATAATGAAGTATAACACATATTAATACATGTATAGTTATATTGTGGTGTAATATTAAATGTATAGCATATATACATTATTTTTTCTAGAAGTTCAGTGAAGCATTTTTTAGCACATGAAGAGTTGAGGTTCAAATTCTCCTTTCCCTCAATAATTTTACCTTCCCCTCTAAGTAAGTGTGAAAATCCTGGCTTTGGTAGAAATTTTGTTGTTCTTTGAATGGTCAATAAATATTCCCCTCCCTCTTTTTTTTTTTTTTTTTAAAGATTTTACTTATTTAAGAGGCAGAGCTACAGAGAGAGAGAGAGAGAGACAGAGAGAGAGAGAGAGATTGGTCTTCCATCTACTGGTTCACTTCCCAAATGCCCACAACAGCTGGAGCTGGGCTGATCTGAAACCATGAGCCGGGAGTTTCTTCTGGGTCTCCCATGCAGGTGCAGGGGCCCAAGCATTTGGGCCATCTTCCACTGCTTTCCCAGGCCATTAGCAGAGAGCTGGATCAGAAGAAGAGCAGCAGGTACATGAACTGGCACCCATATGGGATGCCGGCGCTGCAGTTGGAGACTTGGCTTACTAAGCCTCAGCACCAGTCCCCTGCGGTAAATACTCTTGATAACAAGTGCCTTAGAAAGCTACTTCCCTTGCTTTTCCTAATCTCAATTTCTGTGTTTTCTTCTATTTTTCAGGGCCCTCTGATTAGCTCAAGCTGTCTGCATCTTTTACTTAAACCTTTATGCATTTTAGCTTGATAAGTCTTGGTGTTGCACTATGGCTTTGTTCTGTTTATTCTACTTAGTTCCATGATCTCATAGCTACTAATTCCATCTATAAACCCTTTATGCCTCTAAATTATAATTCGAGTCCTGACTTCTCTTCTGAGCCTTTTAGGGAAACCAGGGCCAGATAGTAGTTGAAGCGGTAAAAACAGATTTTTTTCAGGGCGGTTGCAGTAGGAGAAGAGGTCTCAGTATAGAACTACACTTCGTTTTGAGTTCTGCATAGCCCAGGGGCAGGGTGGAGGTCCATGGATAGAAAGTTATTCAGAGGAAATACCAGGAATAAAGGTGTAGGGGCAGAGTTGATTGTGGTTAAGCAAACTTAATAGGATTCTTGTTGCATTAGGGCCAGGGTGATCAGGTATCCTGGGAAAGTGGTGGTGGATTATGAGTTTGGTAATATATACAGAGTTGGAGGGGTTTCTTACTAAACCTATCAACTGGGTTTTCCCCAAAATTGGGCTACACCAGTCTTGCTAACTTAGGGCCTAATAGTTAAAAAGGCTTAGCAGAGTAGACCAAAGTTTTCTCAGAGAGTGTCTTTGTCAAGCCCTACTTTCCTTACTCCTTATCTCCATGTGGCTATTTCCTGGGTGTATTGGGATAATCATATTCCTGTTCAAATCTGGAGTTTCTCCCTCCAGCCTTGCCTGGTAAGCCTTGATGCAGTGATTAATACCAGAAACCTGGGTGCCATAATTTCTACCTCTTAAGCTTCTCCTTCAAGCATTTCTTTAGTTTATTATCAGATATTTCTGTATTATTACATGTCACCCCAACTACCAATTTACTCTGTGCTACCTGGACTGTAGAATTTGCTCCCTAATCTACTTAGTGTTCCCTCAAACCCATTGTGTGGAAAGCTTGTGTTTTGTATTGTGCTATGATATTCTTGCTTTGTTTTTTTTCTTCCTTGTCTCTCCATACTGTCCATTTCTCCTTTCTTCTTCCACTCTGCTCCTCCCTGGTCCCCTCCTTCCAGATAAAGCCGGAGTGATTTTCCATTCTCATCCTTGCCTCTCCCCCCTCATCTCCTCACTTCTTCCTTCTCCAGCTACTTGGTAGATAGAATGATAAACACTTACATGTTTTGGTGAATTGTGGTGCTTATTAATAATTTTTAGACTGATTTTATTTACAGATAACATCTTGACAATCATTTAAAATTCTGAGGAATTCATCTGTGCTTCTTTAGAATAACCTGTTTTTCTCTGCCAGCATTTTAAAGAAATTAATGTTTTTTATTTTTTTGTTAAAAGTGAACATTTAGCCGGCGCCGTGGCTTAACAGGCTAATCCTCCACCTTGCGGCGCCGGCACACCGGGTTCTAGTCCCGGTTGGGGCACTGGATTCTATCCCGGTTGCCCCTCTTCCAGGCCAGCTCTCTGCTATGGCCCGGGAAGGCAGTGGAGCATGGCCCAAGTCCTTGGGCCCTGCACCTGCATGGGAGACCAGGAGAAGCACCTGGCTCCTGGCTTCGGATCAGCGAGATGCGCTGGCCGCAGTGGCCATTGGAGGGTGAACCAATGGCAAAAAGTAAGACCTTCCTCTCTGTCTCTCTCTCACTATCCACTCAGCCTGTCAAAAAAAAAAAAAAAAAAAATTAAAAAAAAAAGTGAACATTTATGTTATTTTTATAGCTTCGCTTGTCAGCTGTTAAAATTGCAGGTAACTACTACTAGTTCTGAACCTTACATTACAATACATATATATTTATTCTTCACCAATGCTATCAGAATTTGAATTCCTTTTACGGTAAATTCCATTCTTCTTCTCAGTTAGTCATTGAAGGTCTTAATCATTACTTAACTGATACTGTATTAATGTCCTGGCTACACTAATTAGAGCCATGAAAATACAAGGCAATCAATGAATAAATTAGACCTTTTCCTGTAAGTCTTTATGTGCCTGTGACTGTTCTCAGCTGTTTTGCTCAGGAGCTACTGGAGAATGTCTTTGTATTTTTGCACAGTTTTCATTTGAAGATTTTTTTTTTTTGCCAGGTCTGAGGAGGATATCCTCTTGTTTGGAATGTTGCCACTGTGTGGGAGAAATAAATAACTGGTAAAGTACAAGCATCCAGTGTAAGGAACAATTAGGTGTGTTTTATGGCACTGTCTACCTGTTTCTGCATAGGAGAAAAACATCTGGATGACTGTGTCTTTGCAGGTGGGAAGGTCTGGGACTTGTTTTGAACCTACATTAAGCAAATACATTTATTTTATAAATTAAATACATTAATTAAGTAAATGTACATTTCTCTGATTGGATAGTTACTTGAGGGGATCTGAGGTGGTCCGTAGGTTGTTGAACTGTGTATCTCTCATATATTCTGATCCAACCTGTGTGGAAGGAAAGGAAAAGAGTGTGGACAGAGACTAAACAATGACAGAGGGAACCTCCGAGGGAGTGGAGTACAGAAGGAGGTAGGCAAGGTACAGATAAGTGAGACGACCATGGGGGTAGTGCTGTAAGCATTTAACCTTGTAGCAAGGAGCAACCTCCTGCTTAACTTATGGACTGAGGACTGATTTTAGCGTGCTTCAACTTTTTTGAATCTACATCTCGATTCAGAATTGTAAAGCTTATTATGAAAGACCTGGGGGATATGTCCTCTGATAATTCATCTTTGCCTGGCCTTTCTAATATTTATTAAAATATGGATTCAATACCTGAGATTTGACTTTTAATAACTCCTTTCTTGGCCTTTGTTTGGAATCTGAGGTCTGTAAGGTTTAGTTTTTATTTATTTTTCATTTTACTGGAAAGGCAGAGAGACACAGAGAGAGATAGAGACAGACACAGAAATCGATTTTACATCTGCTGGTTCACTCTCTAAATGCCTGCAATGGCCAGGATTGGTCCAGGCTGAAGCCAGGAACCTGTAACTCAGTTTGGGACTCCTGAGTGGGTGGCAGTGACTTCAGTATGCGAGCCACTCTCTGCTGTCTCTCACTGTGCTGCATTGGAAACAGAGGAGCTGGTACTCAGATTTCAAAGAGGCACTCTGATACAGGATGCAGGCATCCCAAGTGGCACCCTTGCCAATGACAAATGCCACCCAGAGGCTTAGTTATGATGTTTATTCTTGAATATGCTGGGTGTTGATGGCAAGAGTGAACTCCGCTAAACAGTTTTCCTGGGCTTTCTTTTCTGATGCTTCGCTTCAATTCTGGTGATAGTACAGACCATTTGTGCTTTGCTTATTATTGTAATAATGAGCAGAACCAGCTGCCTAACTTTCAGCTGTAACCACCTGTAGATATAAGAGGTCTTCAATAAGTTCATGAAAATGCATATTATGAACAAATTATGCATGGCTTTCAAAACTCTTTTGCATCAAAAAAAATTGCCTTTTAATTCCATTTTCCCCACATACTTTTGAAGCACCTGCATATCTGCTTAAATTACTAATTTGGTGATTGTGTGTAAGAACATCAATTTTAGTAAATTCATCTTTTTTATCCTTTTTTTGAGTTGATTGTGTTATATCTGTTTTTTGTGTGGCCTCGAGCATGTATACATTAGCCTTTTTCTTGGCTGTCTAGCGGTGAGATGGATGGAGGACTGACCTTTGTGAGAGGAACTTTGAGTGTGACCTCTGGTCTTTGGTGACACACACATGAAAATGCTGCTTGTCAATTGGTTTAATTCTTTAATATTTGATTTTCTTATTTATAAAAGAACACTGCAGAATACCTAGGCCAGGCTGACCTAGCTCTTGGTTGATTACTTTTGCCAAGCAATATGTTCTGCCTGAAGTTTGGATTTCACATTTTCATGTGTCTGAAGTAGCACCACTTAAAATCTCATGTGAGTGATTATGTCTTTTTAAAAGTCATCAAATGCTTTTCACAGATTTAAGTGGCTACCCCAAATTTTTACTGTTGCTAAGATGTGAGCAGACTATTTACAGAATAAGAAATACGACTTTTTTTTTTTTTTAAATTTGGGAAAGAGAGAGAGAGAGAGATACTAACCATCCCCTGTTTCACCCCAAAATGCCTATAATGGTTAGGGCTGAGCTTGGGGCTGGAGCCAGGAGCTGGGAAACTTAGAGTCTCCCAGGAGAATGTCAGGAATCCAATTACTTGAGCTGTCACTGCTGCCTCCCTGAGCATTCTGTGTCAAGAAGTTGGAGTCAGGAACTAGAATGGAGTTGACTCCAGGCACTCTCAGGTAGGAGTCAGGCTCTTAATTGCTAGGCTACACACCTGTCCCCCCAACTTTTAAAATGATGAAGAAGAATTACCCTTATTATAGAAAAATGCAAATTAAAATTAGAATTACCATGTTTCCCACCATGAATTTGATAAGTATGCCTAAATTTGAAAATACTCTCTGATAGGAAAGGTTTTGGAAGCAGGCATTCTTACATGCTGTTGTTTGATGTGCGAGTTGGAACATACACTGTAGAGGGTAGTTTAGCAATGTCCATCAAATACAAATGGGTAAAATATCTACATAGAAAATAATTGTTGTACTATTATTATAATTGAAAACCAACTAAATAGTTATCAGTATGAAACTATTTCAATCAATTACAGTCCATTCACACAGTGCAACAGTCTCCAGCTGTTAAAAAATTTTAAATAATGAGGTGGTTCTTTTCTGGATCCATATGGAAAGGTCAAGGCATTTATTAAAGATTTTTAAAAAAAGATATCTGACAGCATTTATGGGGTACCACCTTCTTTTAAGTAGGAGAGAAAATAAGATGCATTCTTGTTTGCTTGTATACAGACATAAATGCGTATGTACATACAGACATATATAGTGTATAAAGAAATTTAGAAAGGTTCCAGAAGATACTAATGGTAGCAGTTACCTCAGAAGAGAGGATTTTCAGTATTTTGTTGTTAATATGTTTCAATTCTTTTAAAATATTATCTCTTAAAATTGAACTTAAAAATTAAAATTAAAGTGTTCACTAAATTAGATTGTTTAATTATATTAATATAATTAGTTACATTGTTTACTTTTTACCAGGGATCTGAACTCAGGAGAGAGTTTTGATTATGAGAGGAGAGGAGAACGGCAAGGACTAAGTAATCACAGAACATTCAACCCTCCTGTGAGGCAGGATCCCCCCTACCACCGGGACAGCTCTGAGCCATCCGAGGGAGGGAAGTTAGGTAGTAGTAGCAGCTCTGCTAGAGGATGGAAGTTAAAGATGTCAAAGGCTAATTTAAGGTAGTTTGAAATTTTGCCTAAAGCCAAGAAAAGCAAAAAATAGGATGGAATGTTCTTCTGGCTTATCTGTTCTCCTGCTTGTATGCATCAGACCCTGAGTCAGAATCAGAACGTGAAGAAGTGCTTTGACTCTGTTCAAGGTTCAGGTATGCTATAAACCAAGCATGTGTAACTGGTTGCTCTGTTGACCTTACTAAGTTTAGAAGTATGAGTCTTTGTAAGTGTGCATTTAACGTGCAGTAGACCAGTTGTCACACTGTTGGGATGGCATGTAATCATTTGCAAGGTCACAGATACTGTACTTTGTTGTGATCCATGGAGTTCACTCTTTGGTGTTTGGCCTGTGTTCTTGATACTTTTTTATTACCCTAAAGCACAGAGCAGAAATCATGAATAAAGCATTTTGAAGGAGATTTCTATTATTGTAAATGTAATTCTTTCACGGTTGAATTATGCTTGTGTGTACTAAGGATTATAATTTCAAATTATATCAGAGGGAATAATTTTCCATTTTCTTTAATTATTTCATTAAAAATATATTGACCACTTGCCATGTGTGAAACTCCATTCTTGGCTTTGGGCATTCAATGCTGTGTTAGGTGGTTTCTGCCTTCATTGCATTTATAGTCTTACAGATAATATAAATGTTATCTATCCCCCCCAATAATTCACATGTAAAATATCATGAAGGAGGAAGGGGAGGGAAAATGTGTAGTTTTTTGATCCCTATTTCTATCCTAAATATGCAATTTCTTTTTAGTAACAAACTTTATGACCGTTTATTAATATCTTAATCTCCTAAGGAATTTTCTGATTTTTAAAAGGTGATGTCTTGGGGCCTGTGCTGTGGCGCAGTGGGCTAAAGCCCTGGCTTGAAGCGCCGGCATCCCATATGGGCACTGGTTCTAGTCCCAGCTGCTCCACTTCCAATCCAGCTCTCTGCTATGGCCTGGGAAAGCAGTAGAAGATGGGCCAAGTCTTTGGGCCCCTGCACCTGCGTGGGAGACCCAGAAGACCTGGAGGAAGTTTCTGGCTCTTGGGTTCGGATTGGTGCAGCTCCAGCCGATGCAGCCATCTGGGGAGTGAACCAGCAGATGGAAGACTTCTCTCTCTCTCTGTCTCTATCTCTATCTCTCTCTAACTCTTTCAAATAAATAAAATAGATCTTTAAAAAGAAAAAAGGTGATGTCCTGATTACTGCAAAGTACTTTGTAAGCAAATCATAATGTGTCCCTCGTGTTAGAAATGCAGTATTATGTAATAGAAAACACATACCTTTTGGGTTCAGAGTGGAATATCGATCCATTATTTATTAATTAATGGTCATAGTTAGGTTATTTTCCCTTTGAAATTTAATTTCAATGGGAAAGCGAAAGTTACTACCTCCCAGACTTGGTACAAAGGAGTGCGAGGTCTCTCTTGTGTGCATGGTACACACTGAGAGTTCTGTGTAAACGCCAGCCAGTATTTGTGCATTCATTCAGAAGCAATTCATCAATAAGAGCTTCAGTGGTGGCATTTATGTTTGGTAATGTGTTCAAGTTTAGTCTTGGAGTATTTTTTCTTTATGCTTACTCAAGCCAGCGTGGCATCTGGAGCAGCCCTGCTTCACTGTTAGTGAGTTGATGTTGAATTGCACCGGAGGTGCATAATGTCTCTTTGATTTGTTCCCTAAATCAGAGTAGGAGGGAGGATGAAGGCAGATGAAGAGAGCTAGAAATAGTTAGCTGTGCAGAAGTAGAGAGAGATGAATGCTGACTGGCTGTCTCTTCTCCCTTCCCTGCCTGTGGCAAGCAGCCAACTGTTTCCTTAATTCCAGCTTCTGTGGGCTCTGGCTGTGATCAAGTAAATTATTCTTAGAGAGATCCCTGGTGCAATTGCCAGTGCAAAGAAGAAGATACTTACAGTGGAAGAATTATTATGGTTGAGAATGTTGATATGTGTTCGAGTCCAGTAGGTAGACTGAAGAGCCAGAGGTTGGCATTCATTCAGAAATGGGTGAATTTTCATTTATTGGGGTTACGCACAATTAAGCCAGTCTTTCAGATGCCAGGTGGTTGGATTCAGCAAATCAATTTTAACAGGGACCCTGGCCTTTTAGGAGAGCAACACCTCTGCCAAAAGAGTGGGAGGGGTCTATTCCAAGTTCCACCGACTTACTCTTAGGCCCCTATGCTAAATGATACCCCTTTACCACCCTAATGTCACCTGGCATAGAATGGCATTGTACATACTATTAATTTTGATGTGCCTCTGTTATTCTGTGTGTTGCTCATTCAATCTTAGTTTATTCTCTCTAGCAAGAACATCCTTATCTTCATTCTCTCCCTTTCTGATTTTTGGTTAGCTTAATTATAGCCAAAATAATGGATTAGAAGGTCTGGAGTCTGCCTTGTTTGTTTTGTTTTTTAACAATTAACTTTTGTTTATTGTTGTGAGAATATTACTCAGTGAACAAAATTTTTAAGTGAACAATATAGTACTAACTATGAGCAGAATATTGCACAGTAGACTATTAGAACTTAGTCATCTTGGTTACTGAAACTTTATACCTATTGAACTGTAACTCCCATTACCCATCTCTTCCCAGGCCCCGAAAACCCCCATTCTGTTTTCTATTTCTGTAAGCTTGGCTATACATCTCATAAATAGAATCATGCTGGCCGAAAAAAGGCAAATGCAGTTCCTCCTACCTTGTGATCTGGACAAGGTACCACCTTGTACTCTGGCATTTTTTCCCTATAAAATAGAGATTAAAATAAAATAATGCATGTCAAGTTCTCAGCATACTGTTTTATGTGAAAGAAGTTACTCAATGATTGTTAGCTTTTATTATTTGGCTGCCACTGCACCTTTTCATTTAGGTGCCATAAATAATCTCAATTGATGAAATTAGTGTCACTGTATACTCAAGGCATGGAAAAGAACACTTGTTTTAGAGAAAGTAGCTTTACACCAAAGTCTAAAGTAAGTGAAAATGTTCTAAGTTGTCTTCAGAAACTTTATATATCTTTAAATATTCCTCCTCCACAAAGTATTCAAAGCTGATTTGCTTTAAGCTCCAGAAGGTGAATATATTTTGAAAGACTTTTTTCATTTGGTTAATTTTCCTCTTTTAATTGTTGGTATTGCTACTTTATTATTTTCTTTTTTTTTTTTTTAACAGGCAGAGTGGACAGTGAGAGAGAGACAGAGAGAAAGGTCTTCCTTTTGCTGTTGGTTCACCCTCCAATGGCCGCCGCGGTAGGCGCACTGCAGCCGGCGCACCGCGCTGATCCGATGGCAGGAGCCAGGTGCTTCTCCTGGTCTCCCATGGGGTGCAGGACCCAAGGACTTGGGCCATTCTCCACTGCACTCCCTGGCCACAGCAGAGAGCTGGCCTGGAAGAGGGGCAACCGGGACAGGATCAGTGCCCCGACCGGGACTAGAACCCGGTGTGCTGGCACCGCAAGGCGGAGGATTAGCCTAGTGAGCTGCGGCGCCGGCTCGCTACTTTATTATTTTCTATCTACTTTCCAGTTCTTCTTCTTCTTCTTTTTTTTTTTTTTGGACATGCGGAGTTAGACGGTGAGAGAGAGAGACAGAGGGAATGGTCTTCCTTCCATTGGTTCACCCCCTAAATGGCCATTAAGGCTGGCGCACTGCGCCAATCCGAAGCCAGGAGCCAGGTGCTTCCTCTTGGTCTAACATGCAGGTGCAGGGCCCAAGCACTTGGGCCATCCTCCACTGCCTTCCTGGGCCACAGCAGAGAGCTGGACTGGAAGAGGGGCAACCAGGACAGAATCCGATACCCCAACCGGGACTAGAACCCTGGGTGCTGTTGCTGCAGGCAGAGGATTAGCCAAGTGAGCCATGGCACTGGCCTATTATGTCATTGTGAGCTGTAGTCTTCCCACTAGCAAGTTACTCTGTTTCCTGACTCTGACTTGGGACTCATTATCCAAACTCCCTCTATCTTCCCTACCCTTCACAGCCTCTGGTAGTCATGATTCTATGTTTAGATTGAGGTTTTAATTTTAAAAATTTTTTTTTAGCTTCCATAATGAAGGACAACACGCATGAGGAATTTATCTTTTTGTGTCTGACTTACTTTACTTAACATGATGTTTTCCAGTTCCATCCATTTTGCTGCAAATGACAGAATTTCATTATTTTTTATGACTGAATAATATCCCATTGTGTGTATGTATATGTATATACATATATATATATATACACACAGTGTGTGTATATACATATATATATATATATATATATATATACTGCACTTTTTTTATCCATTCATCTGATGATGGACTTCTTGGTTGATTCAATATCTTGGCTACTGTGAGCAGTCTTTCACTAAAAATAGTGAGGCAGGTATCTCCTTGATACAGTGAGTTCATGTCTTGGGTATATTTATTCAGTAATGGGATTGCTGGGTCATATGACAGTTCTGTTTGTGTTTTTTTTTTATGCTTTTCTCTGTGTTTTTTTAAAAAGATTCATTTTATTTATTTGAAAGGCAGATTTAGAGCACGAGAAAGGCCTTCCATCTGCTGGTTCACTCCCCAAATGGCCACAATGGCCTGAGCTGGGTCAAGCTGAAGCAAGGAGCTTCTTCTGGGTCTCCCAAATGGATGCAAGGGGCCAAGCACTTGAACCGTCTCTTCTGCTGCTTTCCCAGGTGCATTAGCAGGGAGCTGGAATGGAAGTAAGCAGATAGGACTCAACTGGTGCCTGCATGGGATGCCAGAACTGCAGGTGGCTACTGAACCCACTGTGCCACAATGCAGGCCCCTATTTTTAGTTTTTTTTTTTTTAAAGATTTATTTATTTATTTGAAAGTCAGAGTTACAAACAGAGAGGAGGAGGAGGAGGAGGAGGAGGAGAGAGAGAGAGAGAGAGAGAGAGGTCTTCCATCCGCTGGTTCACTCCCCAATTGGCCACGATGGTTGGAGCTACACCCATCCAAAGCCAGGAGCCAGGAGCTGCTTCTAGGTCTCCCAAGTGTGTGCAGGGGCCCAAGGACTTTGACCACCTTTCATTGCTTTCCTAGGCCATAGTAGATAGCTGGATTGGAAGTGGAGCAGCCGAGTCTCAAACTGGTGCCCATATGGGATGCTGGCACTGCAGGCAGCGGCTTTACCCGCTGTCCCACAGCCCTAGCCTCTATTTTTAGTTTTTAAAGAAATATCTAGAGGTTGGTGTTGTAAAGCAGGTTAAGCCATTGCTTGGGAAGCCCACATCTCACATTGGAGTATCAATCTAAGCACCAGTTCCTCCACTTCCAGTCCAGCTTCCTGAGGATGGGCCGAGGAGGCAACAGATGATGGTCCAAGTACTTGGATTGCTGCCTTGCATGTGGGAGACCCAGATCAGGTTCCCAGTCATCCTGGCTTCAGCCTGGCTAAGCCCCAGCTATTGGGGCATTCAGTGGCAGAGTGTACCAGCAAATGGAATCTCTCTCTCTATCAATTCTCTCTGCTTCTCTCTCTGTTACTTGGCTTTTCAAATAAATAAATCTATCTTAAAAAACAAACAAACAAACAAAAGGAATCCCAGCTGTGCCACTTTTCATCCAGCTCCCTGCTAATGAACCAGGAAAAGCAGCTGAAGATGGTCCAAGTCCCTGGGCCCCTGCACCTACGTGGGAGACCTGGAAGAAGTGCCTGGCTCCTGGCTATTATTGTTTCAACAGCTAACCTAGATTGGCTTGGGCTACTCTTGGCCTTTGCCCAGCTTCTCCCTGGGTGCCATAATAAGTTCAGATGTAAGCCACTGCTGGTTATGTTGAGATCAATGAAAAAGGTCATTTAAAATGTATTTAAGGGGTAGGTATTTAGCTCAGTGGTTAAGTTGCCCTTGGGACATTTGCAACCCATATCAAAATGCCTGGTTCAAGTCCTGACTCATCTTGTGTCCCAGCTTCCTGCTAATGTGTATCCCGGGAGGCAGCAGGTGATAACTCAAGTGCTTGCATAGCTGCCACCCATGTTGGAGATCTGGATTGAGTTCTGGGCTCCTGACTTTGGCCTGGTTGCTGCAGGCATTGGAGTACTGAACCAGCAGATGGAAGATCTCTGTCGGTATGTTTATCTGCCTTTGAAATAAAATGAAAATAAAATGAAAAAAATCACATTATTATTAATTGATGTACAGTATGCCTTAGGTCAAGCCATTTCATCTTCCAAAGGCCATTTAATTTAGGGGCATCTGATTTATGACACATTTGTGTGGCTTAATAATACTAGACCCTGTCATGGTGCTCATTATAAGACAATCTTTTAGAAATTTAAAATTTTGAAATTGTTTAAATAACTGTAGAACCTATGAGGGAGAATCTGAAATATAGATTTTTTGATTTTTATTACAAAGATAGCAGAGTGGGGAGCCTTACATATGAGGAATATTTAAATAACTTTCTTGAAGTGAAATAATTTATACTAATTTATTTTCAAATGAGGGAGCTTAAGAGATTATAGTACTTTAAATATGTTTTCCTTAAATAAAGCTCTTTTTAAAAAAATTTTATTTATTTGAAAGACAGAGTTACTGAGAGAGGTCTTCCATCTGCTGGTTCACTCCCCAAATGGCCGCAATGGCCGGAGCTGAGCTGATCAGAAGCCAGGAGACAGGAGCTTCTTCTGGATCTCCCACATGGGTACAGGAGCCCAAGGACTTGGGCCATCCTTAGCTGCTTTCCCAGATACATTAATAGGGAGCTGGATCAGAAGTGGGGCATTGGCCGGCGCTGCAGCTCAATAGGCTAATCCTCCACCTGTGGCGCCGGCACCCCGGGTTCTAGTCTCCATCGGGTCACCGGATTCTGTCCCGGTTGCCCCTCTTCCAGGCCAGCTCTCTGCTGTGGCCTAGGAGTGCAGTGGAGGATGGCCCAAGTCCTTGGGCCCTGCACTCACATGGGAGACCAGGAGAAGCACCTGGCTCCTGGCTTCGGATCAGCGTGGTGCGCCAGCCACAGCGCACCGGCTGCGGCAGTTATTGGAAAGTGAACCAATGGCAAAGGAAGACCTTTCTCTCTGTCTCTCTCTCTCACTGTCCACTCTGCCTGTCAAAACAAACAAACAAAAAAACAAAAGAAGTGGGGCAGCTGAGACTTGAACTGGCACCCATATGGAATGCTGGTGCTGTAGGCCCTAGCTTTAACCTGCTGCGTCCCAGTGCTGGCCCTTTTTTTTTTTTTTTTTTTTTTGTAAACAAGTAGTTATATTTGAATCTTTTTTGTTTGTTTGTTTGTTTTGTTTTTAAAGATTTGTTTATTTATTTGAGGCCGGCGCTGTGGCTCAACAGGCTAATCCTCCGCCTGCGGCGCCGGCACACCGGGTTCTAGTTCCAGTCGGGGCACCAGATTCTATCCTGGTTGCCCCTCTTCCAGGCCAGCTCTCTGCTATGGCCCGGGAATGCAATGGAGGATGACCCAAGTGCTTGGACCCTGCACCCGCTTGGGAGACCAGGAGAAGCACCTGGCTCCTGGCTTCGGATCAGCGTGATGCGCCGGCTGCAGAGGCCATTGGAGGGTGAACCAACGGCAAAAAGGAAGACCTTTCTCTCTGTCTCTCTCTCTCACTATCCACGCTGCCTGTCAAAAAAAAAAAAAAAAAAGATTTGTTTATTTATTTGAAAGGCAGAGTTACAGAGGTATAGTCAGAGAGAGAAAGGTCTTCCATCCCCTGGTTACTCCACAAATAGCTGCAACAGTGATCAGAAGCCGGGAGCCAGGAACTTCTTCCAGGTCTCCCAAGTAGTTGCAGGGGCCCAAGGATTTGGGCCATCTTCCAATGCTTTCCCAGGCCATAGCAGAGAGCTGGATTGGAAGTGGAGCAGCTGGCAATGGAAGTGGAATTGGTGCCCATAAGGGATGCTGCACTGCAGGTGGTGGCTTTACCTGCTATGCCACAGCGCCTGCCTCTAATTTAAGTTTTTAAGTGTCAACTATTCTTCAAATTGGTAGTCTCATTTGATATTTCCATCAGGCACTGAGTTCTGTTTGTGACTGATATAATAAGTCAATCATCAGAGATTTCAGAAGTTTAAGCAATTAGTGCAAGACCATACAGTTGCTAAGTGGGGGTGCCTGCTGTGTTGTTCACAGGTGTGTTAAGCTGCTTCCTGTTCTGTGCATCTCTCCAGATAAGTTGAAAGGGGAAGAGTACCCAGTTATACACTATTGTGAGTCATTTAGAAGCTGAGTAAAGAGGTTGATTTAGGAGAGTCCCATGTGCTTTCCCGTGTATTCATGGCTGGTTTGCTTGGGAGAAAAAGCCACAGTCATGTCATTGTGCCCAGGGACCATGGTTTTCATCCATTCACCACCTGTGGATTATCCCCAAGACAGGTGCTATTTGTGCTTCAGTTCCCCTGGACTGTTAGGAGGCTGACCGTCATTGTCCTGCTTTGATTGATCCATGCAGATCCCATGTCATCTAAATGGATAAAGCATGAATTTGGCAGGGAATGCGAATCTTATTTTTTCTCAACAAACAAAAAAGACTTTAATTGCATTAATCTCAGTTGCTTGGAATAATGTAATAGTCAATTTGAGGTCATAGAATTATCATCTAGTGTACTGCTGTTTTAGTTTCTCCTTGGATGCTTTCTTTTTTTTTTTTTTTTTAAGATTTATTTATTGTACTTGAAAGAGTTACACAGAGAGAGAAGGAGAGTCAGAGAGAGAGGGAGAGAGAGGTCTTCCATCCTTTGATTTATTCTCCAATTGTCCACAACAGCTGGAGCTGCATCAATCCGAAGCCAGGAGCCAGGAGCTTCTTCCGGGTCTCCTGCATGGATGCAGGCAGGGTACCAAGGACTTGGGCCATCTTCCACTGCTTTCCCAGGGTGTAGCAGAGAGCTGGATCGGAAGTGGCACAGCCAGGTCATGAACCGGCGCCCATATGGCATGCTGGCACTGCAGGCAGTGGCTTTACCTGCTGTTTCACAGTGCTGGCCCTGGGTATTTTCTTTATGAAAGGCAGAGTTACAGAGAGAGAGAGAGAGAAAGGGAGAGGGAAGAAGAGAGATACTCCATCCGCTGGTTCACTCCCCAAATGGCTGCAGAGCTGTGCCATATCAAAGCCAGGATGCAGCAGCATCATCTGGGTCTCCCACGGGGGTGGCAGGGGCCCAAGCACTTGGGCCATTTGCTCCTGCTTTCCAAGCCACATTAACTGGGAGTTGCATTGGAAGTGGATCAGCCGGAACTTTCAGCTGTGCCCATATGGAATGCCGATGTTGCAGCCAGTGGTTTGACCCGTTATGCCTCAACATTGGGCACATCTTTGATACAGCTTCTGTCAGCTTTTTTTTAATCAGGCAGGTGGGACAGTGCTATAAGTGGTGAACAGTACATATCAGTTAGCCACTTTGACAAAGCATCTCAAAGGGCAGATTTCATGGCTTTAGAATTGTAGCAATTTTGAGTTACAAGAAACCTTAGGATCATCTGTTTCTCACCATCTTTTTATAGATGAGGAAATTGGCACAGACAGAAGCTAAGTGACCTGCCCCAGGTTACATCTTGCTAGCGGCACAACCTGGATTTTAACCCCCAGATTCTGTTAAAAAATGTACTCTCATCAGATTAGGTAACTGAAATTCATTCTGGGTGTCTTACTTATTTTTAGGTATATTAACTTATTATTGATGTAAATTTCCCCAAGGTATTTGTCTTTTTTTAAAAAAAAGATTTATTTTATTTATTTATTTGAAAGACAGAGTTACAGAGAAAGGGAGAGCCGGCTGATGGTGATGGTTGCTGTTGGCTGTGGGGAGACTGGAGGGAGGGAGGGAATAGGAAAAGGGAATGATTCTGCTGTATCAACCATCTAGGCGTTGATGCAAGTTACTACTTGGAGAAACACAAAAGTAATTAATAGAGTCCTTAAGTTGTATTCGTATTTTATATTGTCTTGTTCCTTAGAGCACACATTTCACTTGTACCAGAACAGGAATAGACATTAATGCTCTCCAGTATTTTGACATGTCTTCAGACTGTCAGCAATGACAAAAAGTATGCTAATTGATAGAATGGCCCTCCAACCATGAACACAACTGCATAGTATGTCTTGTGTATCTTAATACAAGGTGAGCAGGAGAGCTAAGAGTTTAAGCTCTAGAGAGACTGCCTAGGTTAAAATCTGGACCTGTCAATAATAGCTGTGTGAACTTAAATAAATCACATCACACTTCCCCAAATTTTGTTACTTTTGGAGGTAATAATAGCACAATGTTTAAAGCATTGTTATGAAGAAAAAATGAGGTAAGCAACATAAAGGACATAAGTGCTATCAGGCACCTAATCAGTGTTATCCATTATTGACATTACTGTTAATATGATCAATGCTAGTTGACACCTCTGACACATACCTATTCTGTACTAATTCGCCTTGGAACATGTGGTAGGGAAAAATATTCAAAAGTCATAATCTTTCAACTGTTTTGGTGTTTTATGTTTTAAAAGAAGAACTGGTACTGCAGTCTTGGAAGATTCCTTGATGGAAAGGTTGAAATTCATGAGTACCAGGAAAAGTGAACGCTCTGGAATCACCAGTGTGTACCAGTTTGTTAAAAAAAGAAAAAAAAAATGTTTCCTTGACAGTTCTTACGTGCAATAGGAACATTATGTATTTAATTTTAGGTAAATCAAGAAAAAATGACTTTATAAAGTTATTTTATGCAGGAACAAATGTTCTTCTTTTATGTTCACCTCCTCCCTTGAAGCATGGGTTATAAAACGTTTTTAGTTAAAAATGACAAGATGAAATGACAAAATACTCAGGAAAACTTTAAACTACAACCTTCTGAAATTGTTAGGTTTTGTTCCTGTATGATTTTAAAGATATGGTGAGTTTTGGAAATGCTGACTCTTTTTATTCATTTTTTCCCGAAGCAAAGAACATTTGAAGGAGCTTGGTGTGTGATCAGGGTCATAGGGAGTTATAAGAAGTTGTAAGGATCAAGCTACATTTGAATTTTCTTTTAAGAAATAATCCAAGGCCATTGTGGATGCTGAGAAGAAGAAAGAGATGAGCAAGGCCCAGACCCTACTTTCAACAGGGTTACAGAGATTGAATAAAATAGTAGAAAATAGTTTTAATGGAAAGTAGTTGACTAAAAGGAAGCTGGAGTCTGTGTTCTTTGGGAGATGTTCTTTCTAGCCTGGGGCCTATGGATCTCAATAGTAATTTTGAAATGAATTGTTATTTGAAGTGGGCTTTAGGCAAAAAGGTCAAACTGATTAGTGTGGATACTGATATGCATTGGAGGCCATGTGTGGGAAGTGCATCCTCAACAGAGGTTCTAGAATAGTCAAGGACTAGAGGTAGAAATCAGAGCAATACTTATGGGAAGCATTAAGTCATAGTTATTTCCTCAAGAATGATAGTACCAAGAGATGACATGCACAAAAAGGGTATCTGTGATAAAAATCATTTTCTAAACGTTGGATGCTATATATATATATATATATATATATATATATATATATATATCTCATATATTTGCCACCTGCAGAATTTCAAACAACTATCTTTAGAAGTCTTCTAGTAAAATCACTTTAATGTTATTTAAAGTGGGTTATTTAATTCTGAAATTCCTCTTTTTAAAAAATTATTTTAATTATTTGGAAGGAAGAGTGACATAGACACACACACGCACACACACAGCGACCTTCCATCCACTGACTTATTCCTCACATGCCCTCAACAGCTGGGGCTGGGTTAGACCGAAGCTAGGAAGCAGGAAGCTGGAGCTCCATTTATACCTTAAATGTGGGTAGCAGGGACTCCGCTGTTGGAACCAGTACCTGCTACTCTCTAGGGTGCATGCTAGCAGGAAGCTCGATGAGATGCGAAAGCAGGACTTGGACTCAAGCATTCCAGTGTGGAAGGAGGTGTCCCAAGCAGTGGTTTAACTGCAGTGCTGCAAAGCACACACTATGAAAACCTCTATTTCAGGAAAATGCACAAATATCTTATAAAACGATTTGTTGGAGATACTTATTTTACAGTGTTTATCTCTAAGTGTATAGAGGCAAGGTGGTGGAAGACCTGAACACCATATTCAAGATTCTTAGAAGCTTTCAGTTGTGGGTGAGCTGTGATTCTTTTAAGTAGTGTTGTGGAAACTCCTGATGAGCTGGGATGGATTGGAGACTAGGAAGAGATTTCTGAGGGGCATCCATCCTGAAATAAGCCCTGTTATAGCCAGTGGAGCATGAGGTAATGTAGAATTAACCTGAAGTGGTTCTGGTAATTACAGGAGTGAAGATTTGAAAGAAAAGGATCTTACAAGAATAGAGCCAACAGTTCTTTGAGGTCAGCTGTATGCAGTGAATATGTAGTTATTTGATTCTAAGACACATGCACTCCCCCCCCCCCATATTAGCATCACTGAAATCAGGAAATAGCTTACCATTTTTTTTAAAGATTAATTTACTTATTTGAAAGTCAGAGTTACACAGAGAGAGAAGAGGCAGAGAGAGAGAGAGAGAGAGAGAGAGAGAGAGGGGTCTTCCATCCGACGGTTCACTCCCCAATTAGCCGCAATGGCTGGAGCTGCGCTGATCCAAAGCCAGGAGCCAGGAGCTTCTTCCCGGTCTCCCACACGTGTCCAGGAGCCTAAGGACCTGGGCCATCTTCTACTGCTTTCCCATGCCTTAGTGGAGAGCTGGATCGGAAGTGGAGCAGCTGGTACTAGAACCGGTGCCCATATGGGATGCCTGCTCTTTAGGCCAGGGTGTTAACCCGCTATGCCACAGCACTGGCCCCAATAGCTTAGCATTTAATCATTATTTAATTGTCTTTCATTCTTTAGTGGTCCGTAAAATTAGATATGTAGAAATATCACTGATGTCAAGGATGCTTTTGAGATAAAGGAATTGAGTAGTCTGAGAGAAACTGGTCTTAATGGTTTAACAGCATGATCTGTACTGTTTTCTGGAAGAGAAGTGACGCTGATAGAATTTGCTCCCGGCATTTGGGGCCAAGGGAGAAACTGATTTGATTCAGAGTTAAAGAGGGACTGAATGTCCGAGCCAGTATTTCCTTTGACTTGCTGGTCTCCTTAAGTTCTTTGAACCTATCCTTGAAAGGGAGGGGATCCCTCTGAACTTCTACCAAGTCAGTTATTTACTTATTAGCCCAATTTTTATCCAGCTTTGAATTGTGTGCCTTTAAATAAAATGCTGCTTTGTTGAAAGATATGGGCCTTAGCCTCACTCTCTCTGACATTAACTTGACAGGATAAGCAGACGTAAACTTCCTGTCTCTAAGTGACTTTTCAGTGGCTGTCACTCATTGCCTGCAATAGATCTTTGCCCCTTAGCTGTGTTTGTTAAACACTTTGCATCATAGTGTTTTACTGACTATGATTCTTAGTAGAGTAATTTAATCTGTTACTTTTTAAAGATTTAAATCAATTGAAAATATGGGCTTACTATTATACTTCCTGATCTTATGGCATAAATAATTAAACAAATAGTTTTTAAGTGGAGAATGCCAAAAAGACCCACAAAAGTTCTAAAAATAGAAATAGTGATAAAACAAATTATTGTGAAAAGGCATAGGTTTTTTCAGCCTATAATTCTTAAATTGCTCTGAAATAAATGGTTGGATCCCATATACCGAAATAAATGTTATTATCCTGAAACTAGTGATCTTATTTTTTTTCTTATAAAAATAAGTCCTAGAGGAGTGGGTGTTTACCCTAGTGGTTAAGTTGCTAATATCTCACATGGGAAGACCTGGGTTCATTTCTCAGCTCCATCTTTGGCTTCTGAGTAGTTTTCTGACTATGCAGACCCTGGGAGGCAGCAGTAAATGTCTCAAGTTACTGGGTTCCTGCCATTCAGCTGGGAGACCTGTGTTGTATCTCTTCCTCCTGACTTTGGTCTAAGCAGTTGCCAGCATTTGGAGAGTGAGTCAGTGAATAAGAGCTGCCTGCCTCTGTCCGTCTCTGTCTCTATTTTTGTCAAATTAAAAAAAAATCAAAATATTTTTTACAAAAATAGTGCCCAGAAACCCTTCTGAAGTTATTTGATAGAGCTTAGTCACTTTATAAGATGTTAAGCTTTCTTAATTGAAGGTTGACAGTGTCACTAGGGAAGAGCCTCAAAATAATTTATCTACGTTGTTAATCACAGCTCCTGCACTACTGACCTGTGGTTCAGATGCTGCCTGAAGAGCAAGAGGAAGACGTCAGAATTCACTTCCTCTTTGAAAGCAGAAAAGCTGGATTTGCTTTCTTTTTTTTAATTTCAGCTGATGTCTTAATTTGAATTTAGGTGACCAGAAAAGATCAGGTTGCTCACAAAAAGAGTTTCTAATTCCTGGGAAAACTAAGCCTGCTTGAAGACACCATGTAGTACTCTAGAGTGTGAACCACTTAGATTAGGAAACAAAGGACAGATTTCAAACATTTTAGTTTTAACACATGAATTCTTTGAGAAGACCCTGCTTTAGCAGATGGGACCAACAGTGTTCTAGTTAATCTATTGATTATATGCAAAGATTTGACTGGAGAAGATGGAGGTTTAGAAAGATACTTGGGAATCTAATGAAGTCCTGTGATGAAGTGATCAATCCACAGCAGACAGCGAGGAGGCCAGTTGTACAATGGCAGTGCTGGAGCGAGGACAGAGACCCCAGGATCATCTCCACCTCAATTCTCTCTCCTTGTGTGTTGGCTTCCTTTTTCCTTTTTTGAGATGTGCCCCCTTTCTCCAGTGATCACTGTCACCAGTGGAAGTGTCCTAGGGCCTCAGATCTTCCATGGAAAATGAGTTCTGTTTCTGAGGGAAGGAGGAAGGAAAGTGGAATTATACTTGTGGAGTATTTATAAGGTATGGGAATCCATGTACACGTACCCATGCATCTGTACACATACAATATGGTTACAGTACATTTGTGCCTTAGGTAACAGATTAAAACTGAATGCATAGGGAAGAAATAATACATCATGAAAAATGAAAACCAGCCTCTTATCAACACACTTACAGAATATACAATACAAAAAGGGGGTGTAGTCAGGGGAATTCTCCCTTGAAGTACAAAGCCGTTCTGTTGGCTCCTGGTTACTGGCTGGGGTGCTAAGGTGGGAGAGCCTTTGTATGTTGCCTAGCAATGTGTGTTCTCTTTGAATGGGCTTAGCCTCGTGAATCATGAATCGTTAGTTTACAGGAGTAAGTTACTTTTATAAGCCGGCCAAAAAAGAGTAACCCAACCTAGGCCCCTTTTATACCACAGGGTTTTTAAGAATTTTAACTTCCCATTTCTATCAGAGTTCTGAATGAAATATGATTTGATGATAATTCTGTCATTATAGCCAGACTGCTTTCTGTATGCTGATCTTTGTGATTCTGAGAGAAAGATACAAACAGGACTGACTGTACTATTGAGCAATACATTTGGGATATACTGTGTGAGGAGTGGAGAGTGGTCTTCCTGTGTGGTTGCTGAGTCTTTGAAATGAATTATGAGTCTGGAAGCATGAGTATTGTAAAAATGTAATCTTGAATGCATTGTAAAAATCCTGTTCTTGGGATGGGCATTTGGCTTAGTGATTAAGCCGCCTACTGGGATACCCAAATATCGTGTCAGAGTGCCTGCTTTGAGTCCTGACTTTTCTGCTTGCAATTCAGCTTCCTTCTAAGGCACATCTTGGGAGGCAGCAGATGATGGCTCAAGTACTTGAATTCCTGAAAACCACACAGGAGACCCAGATTGAGTTTTGTGCTCCTGATGTTGGCCTGGCCCAATCCTGACTATCACAGGCATTTTGGGGATGAACCAACAGAGAGAAGGTCGCTCTCTGTCTGCCTTTCAAAATTTTTATGAATTAATTAAATTAATTCATAAAAAATAAATAAAATTTAAAAAGGCATTGCTCTAAAGCAGTCTTCTCTATTTGACAAGTTTTGAATCTTTGTCAGGTGTTTCCAGTAGATTTTTTCAAAACAAACAAAATAAACCTCAAATAGTAGCACTTATTTTCTCATTCTTTTCTTATTCCTACTTGTTTGAAAAATCATTTGAGATGTTCTGCTACAATTACCAATGTTGTTTTTAAATATTTATCGGACTGCTTCTGACTATCAATTCCCCCCTCTCTGCTTTTGCGCCCCCTTTGGTTCCTATATTTTCAAACTCACAAATGCCCAGTTTATATTTTCAAATTTCATTCTGTGTGGTGAGATGTGTTTTACCCCCACATTTTGTCGCTTTATAAAAGCAGCTGATGTCCTAAAAATATAGCAAATTTTTATTTGTTTAAAAATGACAGTAAAAATAGACCTAATTTTATAAATGTTGATTTTAAAGAATCTAAAAATGTCTGATTGTGTATTATACAAACAACTAGCAACTGATGTAGGAAAGGTGATACTAAGGTTCCAGAGAGGTGGGCAGAAGGGTGAGTCAGAAAGCTATAGGGTGTTCTGTTTGAGATGCAAAAATAGAATTGTATCATTTTACCCAAAGTTGAGTGTGATTATACGTAGATCAGCCATCCAGTTTCCATCTCTTTTTTACCATTATTTTTCTGGTTCAAGTCCCAGCTACACAATGCACTGTTCCTCAGATAAACACTGTGGCTTTCTGTCCTGTGCTATTTGCACAACTCCAATGTCTTCCTTCAGCTTCAGTTGGCAAAAGTTTTGCAGCTCAGTTTCAGTGCTGTCATTTCTGTCAGTTCTTGCTGATCATAAATGGCAAGTGTCAGATTGCATCCCTGCTGTTCTCTAAACACTCCCATAATTTTGCTTGTGGTTTTTGTTGTAATCAGCGCTGATGGCTCCAAGTGGCTATTTGCATTCACATCCAGGCTTCTCCACAGACTCAAAGCTCTCTGAGGACCATGATAGTCTTTGTCACTGGAGCATGTTCCAGAGAGGTGGTGTAGGGTCTTGGAAACAGGAGGTAGTAATTAGAAATTTATTAGTTGAAAATAAGTAGTAGATTCATAAAGACCGAGAAATATGTTTCACTTTTTTGCTAGTAAGACTTTCTGGCAAAATTGTGCAAATAAATTCAGTTAAGAGCATTGAGTTACTACTTTCCATACCTGGAGGGAAAAAAGACCATTCCCAGAATTTCAACCTCCTTGAGACAAATAATTTATATATTTTTCTCAATTTTATTTTCAATGCTTTACACAACAGTTTTTTCTCTGTAAACTTTATAGCTAAAGGCAGTGTTTGTTTTCCTTCTCAGGGAGAACAGGTAGCTGTAGTTCATGTAAAGTGTGAGGTGGACTGAATGCATACAGACAAAGTTGAGAAACATTGCAAAAACTCACAGCACAATAGATCTTTAAAAATTTTGTTTTAATTTTATGTAAAAGGCAAGCGATAGAGATACAGGAAGAGACAGAGGGAGGAAGAAAGATCTTCTACCTGCTGGTTTCTTCCCCAGACGCCTATGATGGCCAGGGCTGGACCAGGCCAAAGCCAGGGACTCAGAATTCCATTCAGATCTCCCATGTGGGTGACAGGATCCCAGGTACCTGAGCCATCATCTGCTGCCTTCCAGGCTGTGCATTAGCAGGAAATTGGATAGGAAGTAGAGGAGCCAGGTCTTGTGCCTGGGTGTCCGAAGCAGTGACTTCACCACTGCCAAATGCCTGACCCAGCACAGAAGGATTTATATATTCTCAGTGTTATGCATAATTGTGTGTTTGCTGGGGCTGTTTGGGTTGCTGTAACGATTTCACACCCACCTAAACCAAGTTCCTGTGTTCTTGGTAAGTTTAGAGACAGAGCTTTTCGATTACTCTTTCCCTTCTGTTTTGCGGATAACATGTTTTTAGAGGAACAGATATTCTCAGTATTTTTGCTCTGCAGCTTTTGGTTGGAAATATGGAGCTGTGGTCCTCCCCAACCAGAACCAGTCTCTGACTTCTCACCTGACAGTGAGAGGCTTCCAGAACAGCAAGTTCATTGGAAATCTCCTTCTTCAGCAATTCTCAGACTGGCTTCCTGTTGAACTCCTGTTTTCACTTCCACTATTTGGAAGAAGCAGCCAAGTTCATCTCTCCTTTTAGCCTTCATCGTATAGATTGAATAGACTGAATATGTTTCATGTAATGACTCCCTGTCCTCAAAGGTTTATCTTGCCACTCTCTGTGTTTCTTATGGTGCAATTCAGGCAAACACATACACAGAACCCTGGTGCTACCCTGTAGAGTTTATTTGGGCTTTTTAGATACTGGTTATTTGTTGATACTTGGAGATTGCCCCATAAAGTCCTGAGAAGAATTTTGGAAAAGAAGGATGACAAAGCCCTTCTGTGATTGAGTGTGCTGGGGAGTGGTGTGACTTGGTGACATGATGAAGTGCTTTGCAGAGCTGCAGGGGATCATTGCTGTGAAGTATTTCTGAGTAGGGACAGGTATCAAAAATAGGGATGGGCAAAGGGTTTGATATAGGTTTGATTAAATGTCAGAGACACTGATGCAAGTTGTCGAATTTGGCAGACAGCAGATTCGCTCTGCTCCGTTCTGTCCTTGCTGCTTCACTCAGGACGTGGATTCAGCAGACAAAGCGTGTGGTGCATGGCTCAGTACATGAGGAGTGATTTTATTTTTTTAATTAAGCAAGAACTGTGGTCTCTGATTCAAACTGCAGTTTTCCTAAGGGACAAAATTTTTTGGGAGAATTTGATATTTTGAGAAAAGGAAGTTTTGAGAAATGATGAGTATGTTAAGGAAATTCACTAGTACCTGGGAATTTTTACTATTCCTTCCATTTCTTTGTGTATGGGTGGGAAATAATATGCTGCATTCTGCCAGACTGGAGAGAGCCAGGTGCACAAGCACAAAGACTTGCTCAGAATGGCACTCGGATGAGGGACGGACAGGGCTACATTCCTTCCTTTTTCTTCGACCAGGTAAATAAGATTTGCTCTAGCATCCTTCAGGGATGAAAGAAGATCTTTGAGTTCATGGCAACATTATTAGGAATGAGAAAATTAAAGAGGGACTAAATGACACAAATATTATGATCAAAGAAGTTTTCTTGTTATTAAGCAAATCAAGATAGAAAACTCGGCTTTATTGCCTGTTTGTTGGCTAGTAAAGTCAGAATGATTTATTATGGTGACAGACACACAAAGAACCATCTAATGATCTGCCAACAAATTAGTTTTCTTGTGTTAAGGTGATCTGTACCTGTTAGTGTTATTTAATGACTCCCATGCTTTCCACTGTAAGATTATTTTTTTTGAATTTGCATTATTAACCATTATGTTTTCTATGAATAAATAGCATATAAATTTCTCTTTGGAAATAATGATATTTTATGTTCTATCTTTGGGTAAGGTTGTATGTAGAATTGTCAACAGAGCGATTTTTGAAATTATAATTAACTTTCTATTGTCTCCCTTTGTATGACCTTTATAATGGCTCATCTTGTATTTTAACTCTTGGGCTCTATTAGCCCTCATGCACGCTACATGACTTTTATCTTTGACCCCTGCTTAAATCTAACTAGGTTGTCTTCTGAAAATGTGACCATAAGACTAAGAAAAAATGGGATTATTTTTCCATTGCTTATCAGAGATCATTTCAGGTAAAATCTTCCACTCCATGGTATACACACACAGAGAAACACAGGTACTTCAAAAAGTTCATCAAGTGGTTGGCATTGTGGCACAACAGATTAAGCTACCACTTGTCACTCCAGCATTTCCACATCAGAGTACTGGTTTGAGTCCTAGCTACTCTGCTTCTGATGCAGCTTCCTGCTCATGTGCCAGGGGAAGCAGTGGAAGATGGCCCAAGTACTTGGGCTCCTGCCACCTATGTAGAACATGATGATGGAGTTCTAGCTCCTGGCTTTGGGCTGCCTGAGACCTGGCTGTGGTGTCTATTTGGGGAGTGACCCAGTGGATTGAAGATTTTTTTCTGTCACTCTGCCTTTCAAATAAATGAAGAAATATTTTTTTTTTAAATTTAATGGGAAATAAAATTAAAAAAATTTAGTTTGGTCAAGCAAAGTTTGAAATATATGCCTACAAGAAGTTCTAAAAATTTTCATGGAAAATGTGTATTGTGAAGAAACTATATGTGGATTTAAAAATTTTTATACCAAAATAAACTCATCTTTTTAAAGTGTTTGAGTGGGTTAAAGCCTCAGCCTGTAGTACTGGCATCCCATATGGTCACCAGTTCTAGTCCCAGCTGCTCCATTTCTGATCCAGCTCTCTGCTGTGGCCTGGGAAAACAGTAGAAGATGGCCCAAATTCTTGGGCCCTTGTACCCGCGTGGGAAACCAAAAGAAACTCCTGGCTCCTGGCTTTGGAGCAGCTCAGCTCTAGCTCTTTTGGTCTTTTGGGGAGTGAACCAGCAGAAAGGAAGCCCTCTCTTTCTCTGGCTTTACCTCTCTCTGTAACTCTTTCAAATAAATAAAATAAATCTTAGAAAAAATAAAGTGTTTGAGGGGCAGAGAGAGAGTGTCCCATCCACTCGTTCACTCTGCAGTTGCCCACAATTGTTGGCACTGGGCCTGGGGTGCAGCTGAGAGCCGGAAATGCAATCCAGGTATCCCATTAGAGTGGCAGGAACCAGTTACTTCAGCCATCACTGATGCCACTCAGGGTCTGCATTGGCAGGAAGCTGGAGTCAGGAACCAGAGCCAGTCATCAATCCCCAAGTACTTGCTTGTGGGACACTGACATCTTAACCCCTAGGCTGACTGCCTGCTACCTTCATGTTTAGTTCTGTTTTCCACGAGATTTTTTGAAGTACCTATGTGTGTGTATATATATAAAAAATTACACATGATTTATCATTACCTAGTAAATATTGTTAAGCGAAAAGTCTTGAGACCATTGTACAAACATTGTTTTTTTTTTTTCTTTTAGTAGGCAAAGATAGAGAAAGTAATGGAGAAAGACAGAGACAGGCACTCACTCCCATAAAGGAGGGAAACAGCTCGTGGCTTCACTGCCAGGCCAGATGCAGGCTCCTAGATCTGGTTTTACGTTGTGGTTAGTTCATATCCTCAACTCTCAACCAGACGATTAGAATCATTTCTTCCAATCTTGTCTATCTTTCTGTGTGTGGCCCTGTGCGCTACTGCTGATGTGGTCTTTTAGAAACTAATCTGGGCAGTGTCCCTCAGCTGTCAGGTGAATTCACAACACCTAGCTTTTACTAGGGGATGTCTTCCTTCCAATTCTTGTCGTAGCATTCCCCTCTTAAACCTGGCATTCCCCACAAAGTTAATGCTACTTTAGTGTTGCCTGTTGTACCTGCTGTTTTCTTTATCTCATAGTCTTTATGGTTCCCTCAAAACTTGGTTAAAATATCATATTTTCTATGAAGATTTTGTTTGCCACACACCCAAGTCTAGGCTTTTTAATCCCTTACCCAGTTTGCTACCTGTTGGCATGGTATTTCTCCTATGGTAGTAATTATATTTTTGTTGCCCCATTTATGACAGGTACTTTTCTCTCTCTGTATTCATAATAGCTCATATAGTATGGATTCTTTACTAAATGTGTATTGGACTTGATTCTTTATTAATTAGGCTCAGTGAGCTTTGATGTCATGTACAAGGATTTTACCAGCCCCAAACATAGAATCCCAACCATCACAAAATATAGCAGTAGCAGAAGCAAGGCTTTGTTTTATCATGGATAAGAATACAATTTTTCATGTTATATTTTTAATTATTTGAATAGTTACTTGTTTAAAACTTGTGTGTGGCCGGCGCCCTGGCTCAATAGGCTAATCCTCCGCCTGCGGCTCCGGCACCCCAGGTTCTAGTCCCGGTCGGGGTGCCGCTTCTGTCCTGGTTGCTCCTCTTCCAGTCCAGCTCTCTGTTGTGGCCCGGGAAGGCAGTGGAGGATGGCCCAAGTGCTTGGGCCTTGCACCCGCATGGGAGACCAGGAGGAAGCAGCTGGCTTCTGGCTTCAGATCAGCTCAGTGTACGCTGACCGCAGCGCTCCAGCCATAACACGCCAGCCATAGTGGCCATTTGGGGGGTGAACCAATGGAAGGAAGACCTTTCTCTCTCTCTCTCTCTCTCTCTCTCTCTCACTATCTAACTCTGCCTGTCAAAAAAAAAAAAAACAAAAAAAACAAAACAAAACAAAAAAAAACACAACACCTTGTGTGTGTCTCATACCCTGCTGGATTCACATAGGTTACAGTGACTGAGTGAATAAATGCCAAGAACTTTGGTTGGGGGAAGACAGTGTTATTATAATGAGGATATTTGTTGGATTACATTTTGTTTTCACATCAGTATCTTCAACCAGGCTCACGTTTCACATTCTGGGTTCAGGTGCTACCCCTTTGCTCCTTTCTCAGAAGAGAAAGCGACTTGACAAATGGCATTACCTAGATCACTTTGTGGGAGTGATTTGTGAAAATAATGGCTTTTTTCCTCACTGTATTTCACAAATGATGCTGTTTTTCACACTGAAATATGAATAGGAGTCTTCTTTGTCTATTAGTACAATAGTTAATTGTTATTCATTAAAAGGGAAAGCTTTTTTCGACTGTGGCAGTTGTCATGTGGACTTGGACATGAAAAACAAGTTAAGATTTAAATGATGCTTCATCCAGGTTTTTCTCAAGAATAGAAACAAAAATTCATAGAGAAAAGAATTATTTTCCTTTAATTATCATGTGGGAGCCTTGTGATTAGAGGCTCCTGGCTTGGAGGTTTGGACAGTGACATGCAGAGAGTAGCTCTGGCTTGTCTGTGCTTGCTGCCACGTTGTGCCAGATCCTGAATCATGGGAGCGAGTGAGCATAAATTAAGGAACGTTCATCAGAGGGAATCAAGACCACCTGATGAGTCACACTTGCTGACTCTGGACCAGGTGTTCATGAACTGTCCAGTCATTTCCTCATTCTTCCACAATGTCCCAGTACCCCAGTTGATCTTATTTTTGGTGGACTGAAGAAGACCTAAGAAGAGGACAGGTTTCAGTCCACCAGTAAGTTAATAGCTGTGTGATCCCAGCCACTGCAGTAAAGTGTTCTGCCTCTCAGTTGTCTACATGTAAGTTTCTAAGCTACAAAATGGGAACCTTTTCACTGATTTTGTAAATGTCAAATGAAATTAAATATTTATATTAAGTGATCTATTAAAATTTCATATTGAGGGAAACAGGGAAAATTAATATTTGTGAATATTAAATATTATAAAATGAAATGTTTATAAACATTAAATCAAAGTACTGTCTACAATGTCTGATATGTAGTATGTGGTTTCACTAAATCACTTTGGTTACTTTTGTTCCTTTTAAAAATCTAATCTTTTCCTGAAGTACTGGGTTTCTCATATTCTATATACCATATTTAGAAAAGTTTAGAAATGACTTCATTTCATTAGATCAACTGGACAGAGCAGTAAAAGAACTAATCTCCTTCAGAAGATGAGTTTTAAAAAGGAGTAGTGGCAAAGCAATCCAAATTCTCACCTTTTTGATTCATTTTCTAAAAATTAGATGAATGACATAATATCTACTATCTTTAAAAATCTTTTTCACTCTGAAGAAATTTCATTTGTGCACATTAGGAAAAAAATTTAAAAAATTAAATTGGCTAACAGAGGCAAGCTGAATGTAAAACATTACAGAGTAGCATACATTAGGGAAGCATCCGTGTACTATGGCAGAGGCGTCTGAGGATGGAAACCCTCATCATTTATTATGAGTCTGGGCAAGTCAGTTAACCCCAGAGAGGCCCTGGTGTGAAAGGGGCCTGTGTTACCTCCCCTACCTGGAGATAGGTAGCTGAGTCAGGTAAAAATTTTGAAATCTGTAGTAGTCAGCTTTTCATTAGTACAACAAAATACCTACTGAAAGTTACTTATTAAAGAAGAAGGTTTGTTTCTGCTCTGGATTTTAGAGGTTGAGAGTCCAAGATAGCATGGCCCCATTGATTTGGTATCTTGCTGCTGGAATCCTTAGGTGGTGCACAGCACCCCATGGCGGGAAGGAGTGCTGAGGGCCAGCAGAGGAAGGATCACAGGGAAACCTAGCAAGCAGACAGTGGGTAGTCCCGGCTGGCCATTATCATCAATCCTCTCACAAGATGTATCCACTGAGGGCCAATTGGGGTGATGTAAGGACCTCTCACTAGCCGTATCTTCTAATCAACATAGTTGGATTAGTTTCCACTCTCTTAATATAACCAACTTATGACTCTGAGGTTGAAGTGTCTGCAAGTTTGAGAGCCATATCCTATTTAAACCACGAGAACAACCTTTCTAGTGCTGAAACCGTCATAGTAGGAGTTGGAGAAAATTTGCACTTTCTCTGTGAGCATTTGTCTTACTTAATACTGCAAATACATGTAGCATAGCTTGTGCCTTAGAGTTTGGGGAATAGCACATTGAATTTGTTGCTCTCTTTTGTCATTTGTTATGACTGAAGAACTTTCACATTTCTCCCAGTTGTGACCCATGAGATGTCAGCATCCCAGTGCTGTAGTTTCTGTTTCCTTTTAGTGACTTATTAGCCTTTGTTTTCTTTTTATAAGTAGGGTTTTTAAATTCATATAATAGGGTAAAAATAGAAAAATTAAGTTTATGCTAGTCTAACTAATAAAGAGTCAACAGAATTTATGCTTTGTTTTGACAATGTGGTTTTGACAATTCCGTATAGGAGAGTAATTGATTCTCATGAAATGATTATTCAATTGGTAAGCTTCACTTATACATGCGTACCTGTAGACCTCCAACTTAACTAACATAGAGTGTGGTCTAGGTAAAAAAAAAAAGATGACCTGTGCTCAAATGATCCTTAATGTTTTTTTGCAACTCTGGAGTCTAATGGTTGTGTTATGTGCAATAGAGTGTAGCCTTGGGAAGATCTAATTTCTCACAAGTGCCATGCCATTCCATGCCAATAATCATATGATTTCAAAGACATCCTGGAGGAATACCATTGATGTCACAGAGGTCCTGACTTCTTTTAAGATGAAGGATGTGAAAAATATCCAAGCAGATGTAGAGAGGCCATCTGTTCTGAGACTCACGAGGACATTCCTATACTGGGTGGAGAATTGTATACTGGCTTGAGAATCTTTTACAACTCTTCCCATTTTAAAAATTTTACAACTTTTACAACTCTTCACATTTTAAAAATTTTACAACTCTTCACACTTTAAAAATTTCTCATTTTACACGAATATACATTTGGAATGAGTGGAACCTGAGCTTTCCTGTAAAACTAGAGGTGGACTTCGTGGAGGAGAGGAAAGGGACAAGTGAATATTCTCACATGCATGGTTCCCACAGCACTGTGCAGGACAGGCACTTGATAGATGCCCTTCATACTTTGTTTCTCTTCCTTTCTGGTATTGCTTTGAACTCTGTCAGGAGTCAGGGTAGAATATCATTGCCTTGTCCTGCTTTAGCAATATGTAGGCGGGCTTAAACACAGTTACCATCCGCAAATAGCTGGTTCCAGTAAATTAAATGCCCTTTACAACTGAGGAAATATATGGGTTGTGGATGCTGAAATAAACTGTGTTAAAAATATTTATTACTCAAAGGAGATGCTAACTCAAAGAGACACATATCTTTGTGCCCTCAACAATTTCTTGCTTGAAAATGGCATCTCTAAAGAGTTGTCCAAATTCCTAGCCCTGGCTTGTAGAGGACACAGCTGAGTCACAGCTGCTGAGAGACCATGCCTTTTCCCCCTGCCCCCTCTAAGAGAAGAAGCAAGGAGAAAGGAGTGAAAGAGAGCTAGTGCCAATAGCTTACTGAAAATTCACTGGATTGAGAAGTCTGAAACTCTTGGGCCAAGAGGAAGCCGTTACTTCATGATGTGGGAGTGTTTGGAGCGTGAAATTCGCTTTCCTTAAGAGGACTCTTGCAGTGGGCCAATGTTTGTGCAAAAATATGCTTCTTTCTCCAGAGATCCTTGCTGTGTTTGTTGGAATGCCCATGGTTTCTTGCCAACATTTTGAGGTTGCCATTTAGCTTGCATTTTTGACTTGGTAATACCTGGCTTGCTTATTGGCTTTTCTCAAGTTAGATGTTATTCTTCCCTTTGAAATGCTTATTTCCAACCTCTGGGAAAAAGGTAGGAAATGCCTTGGCTTGATGCCTCACCAACAAGGTAAAAATGTGACCTTGAACAAATTACTCAAGGTATCTTCTACCTTAATTTCTTCATTAATAAAATTGTCATAATAGTATGAGGACAAAATTAATGACTTCATGTAGAATACTTAGAACAGTGTTTCTTTGTAGCTGCTCTAGCATCATTGGCTACTGTAAATTCTATTGCTGCTGGCCAGTCTGATGGAATGTACTAAGGGATGTCTATTTTTGTTACTTCTGTTGGCACAGTTATAGCTTGTACCACTATCTTTACTTTGTACCTAAAGAATACCCCGCTACTGGAAATAGCATTGAAGATGAATGGAGAGAAATATTAATATACCCATAAATTAACATTCTTGCTGTCAGGAAAAATGACAATAAAAGAACATCTGCTTAATATCATCATTATTATTTTAGAAATTCTTATACATTCAGATGATTATATACACAAACAAAGGAGAGCAAACAGCATTATTCAGACATTATGAATTTACATTTAGAAGTCCCAGTGGCAACAACTATAAAATTAATAGATTACATCATTAGCAAAATGATTGGATACTTGAATATTTCAAAAGTGGTGACTTTCCTAAATATAATAAATAAACAATAGGAAAATAGTGTGGGGAAAACTAGCAAGACATACAAGCCAAAAATACTTGTTATCTCTGGTTGTGGGAATTTCTGATCTTTTAAATTAAAAAGGCTATTTTTATTTAGTACTTACCATGTGCTGTGAACTGTGTTAATATTTTTGGTATCTTAAAAATAACTGTTGGCTTTACACTTCATTTGTATTCTCTCCAAATATTTTCATTAATCCCCTTTGAGATCCATAAAGCCTTTCTGAGTTTTGTTTGCGAATTCTAATGCATCTAAAGATTGTAATTGTAAAACTGCATTCCAAGTGGCACATATTGTAATTTGCTGCTACTTATATCAGCTTGAAGCTGTCAGTATGTGTGAATAGATTTGATCAGAGGAGTGAAATAAAACTGCTCTCAATTTAAGAGTCAAACTTTAAAAGCCCCTCCTCCTTTCTCTGTGTGAAAATAGATGTTTATATTTTCTGGGTTTTATGTATACAAGAGTGTTGACTAACATAGATCTGACTGTTCTCCAGGGTAACAAGGAAATTTAGAAAGAATACAGCGTGCCTGACACCCTGCGCCTGGGGGGAGCTCACCTCTGCCTCGGAAATGCGTCAGAGGAGTCTATTCATTGGTTTTTCTTTGGAGGCTGTGGTTTTGATTGTGATTATAAATTTAAGCCTGGGAAGGACGTGTTACCACTGGAGGCTCAGCCTCAGCCAGGCTGTGATTGGGCAGGAAGTCAGCTCTCTTGCCCTCAATTACTGCTCCACAGTTCCTTCCCTGTGACTTCGAGATCCGTATTTTATAGTACTATAAAGTTTTGCTCTTTGACTCACCATGGTTCTCACTGCACCCTTGGAGGTGTAATTAATGTCACTGAGTCAGATTCAATAGTCAGTTGCTCACTGAGCTCATAGGGTTTTTAAAGTAGTCACAAATATTTCAGTTGAGGACCACATCATTGTTGAGGTCGCCCCTGCCTGGTGCAGGCCACGTAAGAAGCCACTTTTGATGCTTTGGTAGAAATATGGTAGAAATGCTTTGAACTAAACAATTTATAAAAATAACCAGGTTATTGAAGATTTATCTCTGCAGCAAAAGAAATATTTTTGTTTATTTTTTAAAAATTTTTTGTCTATTTTTCAAGTTGCTCAGAATACATTCAAAATCAATCTGTGCATGAGAAACTGCTAATCTCTTGTGGATTACTCAAAGGGAGTGTGGGTGGACTGCAGAATCTATAAATGGCTAATGCTCATCTTTGGGCATATTTACTTGTAGACCTGATGAGTGCAGAGAGAGGGTGGGTTCTATCTCACATATTTCCTTCTGCATGTGGTAAACCTTTTCCAGTTTGAGTTTAAAACACATTGAACAATGATCTCAATGTCTCTCTTCTGCCTTTTTCTTCTTTTTTTTTTTCCAAAAATTTATTTATTTGAAAGGCAATTAGAGAGAGAGAGAGAGAGAGAGAGAGGAAGAGAGAAAGAGAGGTCGATCCTCCATCCCTGAATGGCTGCAGTAGCCAGGGCTTGGCCAAGCTGAGCACAGCTGGGAGCCAAGAACTCCATCTGGGTCTCCCACATGGTTATCAGATGGGCCATCTTCCACCTCATTCCTTGGTGCATCACCAGGGAGCTGAATTGGAAGTGGATTAGCCGACTTGAACTGGCGTCTAGAGAGGGGACACTGTTGTTGCAGGCTACGGATTGACCTGCTGTTCCACAGCACATGCCTCTTTTCTGCCTTTTGTGCATGTGCGCGTTGTTCTGTACGTGATACAACTTTAGAGAGATGATGGCTATTATGAACGAACATCTGGCCAATTATTACTTAATGATAGCTTTGCCACTTAGATTGAGTGTCTCAGACTCCACTGTCAGTTACAGGTAGGCCCCATCTCAAGATCTCAAGGTCTTTGTACTTCCATGGTCCCTTCAAGGTTATTTTATTTATTTATTTATTTTTAAAAGGAGGAGTTACAGAGAGAGAGAGAGAAGGTGGGAGAAACAGAAACAGAGAGAGATTTTTCTTTTTTTTTCTTTTTCTTTTTTTTTTTTTTTTTTTTGACAGGCAGAGTGGATAGAGAGAGAGAGGCAGAGAGAAAGGTCTTCCTTTTTGCCATTGGTTTACCCTCCAATGGCCGCTACGGCTGGCGCATAGCGCTGATCCGAAGCCAGGAGCCAGGTGCTTCTCCTGGTCTCCCATGCAGGTGCAGGGTCCAAGCACTTGGGCCATCCTCCACTGCCTTCCCGGGCCATAGCAGAGAGCTGGCCTGGAAGAGGGGCAACCGGGATAGAATCCAGCGCCCCGACCGGGACTAGAACCCGGTGTGCCTGTGCCGCAAGGCGGAGGATTAGCCTGTTGAGCCACGGCGCCGGCCCAGAGAGAGATTTTTCATCCATTGGTTCACTCCCCAAATGGCTCAACAGCCCAAGCTGGGCTGATCTGAAGCCAGGAGCCAGGTGCTTTTTCTAGGTCTCCCATGTGGGTTCAGGGGCTCAAGCACTTGGGCCATTTCCTGCTGCTTTCCCAGGCACATTATCAGGGAGCTGGATCAGAAGTGGAGTAGCCAGGACATGAACCATGTGCTGAAAAGCGATGCCAGCGCCACAGGTGGCAGCTTTACCTGCTACGGCACAGCGCCGGCCCATCAAGGTGTAGCACCTTACTTTCCCTTCCATGCCTGTAGTCTTTTTGTTCCTTCTTCCAGAGATATTTTTTTTCCACTGGCTTCCTATCGCATTTTCTGTAATCCAACAGCCAAGCACCTATTACATGAGAGAATTTTCATCAAATGCAGTCACTTGGGTATATCAGCTAATTGCTTACTCTTTACCATAATTTTCATGTTTTACTTCCTCCAGGCCTGCTTCCTCCAATGATCATCTAGATCTCAGTAAAACTTACGGTAACATCCAAGTTGCATGCTATGAAACATAAGAGATTAGGAAAGAACTTGATAGTGGATAATATTTTCTTATTTCACCAAATACATTTAAAATGGGATTTCACTGGTTGATTTTATTTATTCTGCTTGTTGAAATGCTTTTTCAAGGAGTATATTTTATTTTACTGTATCAGCTTACTAGTGAAATTATTGAATTAAATGTTAGGAGCAAATTGTAGCAACGTAGTCTCAGTCATGGCCCAGGAATTTTGAATACAAGTTCGTGTACATTCTTTGTCATATGCCCATCCTTTCCAGATGAAGCAGTATTAGAAATGGTTTTGACATGCCTAACTCTCTTATACCTTCATCTGTTTTGCATTCCTGTTGTAATTTAAGATAAGGCCTGCATTTGCTAAAATGTTAAGTGCAAAGTAGGTAAGTTATGTCTAAGATGTCAGGAGAATACTAGGAAGTTATACTCAACAGCCATTCTTTTAAATAATCTTATTTTTGGCTGACTTAGAATTGCTAGTGGTATAATTAATCTTATCTTGAATAGTTCCTAATAAAACATTTCTTCTCATAAGTAATTTTCCTATATTTGTTTTTTCAGTCTACTAAATTGCTAGCTGAGAGAATTGGTGGCTAGGGAGGAATGCTTTTATATCATCAATCTCCTATGACACTTTCTTCTTTCCATTTGTGCACTTCATTCAACATTCTTTACCTCTACAGTATTTTTGGATCTATTTTATTCCCGTAGTGTTTTGCCAAATAATTGGTAGGTTTGGTGGTGTTTGTTCAAATATGCTTTATGCTTTGTTGTTATCAGTTGAAAATATTGAATGTTTACATTTCCCATTTGAATTAACTATTATAGTACCTTATTAATGTTCACTAGTACAAAGTTTGAGGGTATGTTTACAAGATATTTCACTGTTAATATCCTTCAAGCTTGATGGTAGTCCTGTTGTGTTTGGATGTGATTGAAAAGATTCATAGCTATTTTTTTGTTTTGTGGGGATTGGTGGCTGTAACCTGTATTTGTAGGACTCAGGACCATAAGCCAACATTTATTAAGGCTAGATTTCTAGAGGTGAAATTGCTGGATAAAAGGGTAAATGCATTATCAATTTAGGTAAATAAAATGAAATTGCCCTCAAAAAACGAAGATGCCAATTTTTCTCCTGTTGTTACCCCATCTCTCCTCAACACTGATTGTGATCAGTCCTTTAATTTCTTGTAAGTGCTGAGGACAGAGTCCTCATCTTTGATTGCAATTTGCCCTTTCTTGAACAGCAAGATGCAAGAATTTTCTTAAGTTTATTGGGACACTGATTATGGGTAGTTTGAGGTTACTAATTATTTGCCAGGATAGCCTTGTTGGCAACACATTATGATAGTGTATTTCATTTTATCTATTTTGAGAGATTTAAAAATTCCAAAATATAAACTGTGGCTCTAGGTGAAAAGTGAGACATGAAAGCTGTCATCCTGCATGGGAGATACCAGACTTCAAATGCTCTCCTCATAGTGCTACTGCTTTTAATCTATTATTCAAATCATATTTATCAGCTTCTCTCTACTCTTACTTGAAATACAAAAACTCCAGGTTTTTGTGTTTCATTCTGAGGAAATATGTGTGTGTGTTTAGAGTAAGCCTCATAGGTGTGATGGATTTAAAGGGGAGCATTACTTGTTAGAGCAGAATTGGAGGAAAAATTTAAGTAGGGCTGTTGAATAGGTTATAAGACTTAAGATAATCAGATGGTTGACTTGATGAGACCAATGCATTTCAAGTCTGTGGATATTTTCATACCGCTTATTGTTGGTACCCATGTGCCTTCCTACAGTCTGCTACAGTTTCTAACAAAAAATGTAGCTTCTTGGCAGGGGAATTTGGTGTGGTGGTTGATTTGCCATTTGGGATGCCTACATCCCATTTCAATGTGTTTGAGTTCTGCCTCCACTCTAGGTTCCATCTTCTTGCTAATGTGCATCCTGGGAGGCGTTCGGTAATGGCTCAAGTGGGTTTATCTGGGCCATCAATGTGGGAGACCTGAATTGAGTTCCTGGCACCTGTCTTCACTCTGGCGAGTGAGCCAAGACATGGAAGATCTCTGTCTTTCAAATAAATACATTAAAAATTGTTTCTTATACTTATTATATTATCATTCCAGTCCTATACCTCCTTTGTCCACATATTAGGTTTTTAATAAAGTTTGTTATTAGTTATTTGAAACCAGAGTTAACAGAGAGACAGAAAGAGAGAGAGCCAAGTCTTCCATTCCCTTGTTCACTCATCAAATGGTCACAAGAGCTGGAGCTGGGCCAGACAGAAGCTGAACTCCATCTGGGTCATCCACGTGGGTGGCAGGAGCCCAAGTAGTTGGACCATTTTCCTCTATTTTCCCAGGTATATTAGTAGGGTGTGGGATTGAAAGTGGAGTTGCTGGGATTTGAACCAGCATTCCTGTGGGATTATGGCATTACAGGCAGCAGCTTAATTTGCTACACCTCATCACTGGCTCCAGCATCTTTTTTTTTTTTTTTTTTTTTTTTAAAGGCAGAGCTATAGAGAAGGCGAGTCAGAGAGAGGGAAGTCCTCCATCCGCTGGTTTACTCCACAAATGGCTGCAATGTCTGGGGCTGAGCTAGGCTGAAAACAGGAGCAAGGAACTCCCTCTAGGTCACCCACGTGGGTGCAGGAATCCAAACACTTGGCCCATCCTCAGCTGTCCTCCCAGGCACATTAGCAGGGAGCTGGATCAGAAGTGGAGCAGCCAAGAATGTAACTGGTGAGCTTTTAGGATGTAGGCTTTGCAGTTGGTAGCTTAACCCAGCACAACACAGCACTGGCCCATCCAGCTTCTTTAAAATACTTATTTTTATCATTTCAGAGTATTTCAATTATTGCCGTTTATTTAGTAGGAGTAGAGTCAGTAATGGAATTGAAAAATAGGTTTAGTTTGAAGCAAAAGTTTTGAATCTACATATACAAAGTAGTTGAGTATAGTTAAGATTTCTTGGCCAATCTCATATAAAACTTTAAATTCAAAACCTCGAAGCAGCTGTTAGTTCTCCTCCAGGAAGTTGTATCATGGAATTCTGTTTTACATGGCTTCAGCCTTTCAGAGCACTCCCTTCATGAATGAAAAATGATCTCTCATGCATCAGGCTTGAGCTGAGTCAGGAGCCACTGTTGAAATAAGCCAGAGTGTGTCTGACATGAGTGAACTAGGGCTCACCAATAATCCCTCTATAAGAAATAAAACAAAACAAAGAAAAGTTCAAATGTGAGCTTGGGTGGTTTCCAATTTTACCAAAATGTAAATATGGCTTCAGTTGGGGATTTTATTTTTCACTACATTTATTCTCAGTTACTTTGTTCAGTGAGTTTCTATAGATTGTGTATCTCATGCTAAGTGAAAAAAGAAGAAATTTTACTGGAATATTTAAAATGATAAAAATAGGAAGGAAATATGGGTAAAAATACTCAATAATGATCTTTGGGGAAGCACCTGGTTTCTTATCTTACAGGTGGTGAGGGGATGGCTGCAAAAATTGTCAGAACACTTTTGTTTTTGACTTGTGTAATGCTTTTTAGTTTGCAGTTTTTAAATATCAAAGTTACTTGTGTATATAAGGGGAATATGAGGTGAAAAGTTACCAAGCAAGAGTGATAGGATGATGTTCTGATCATACCAATTTCCCTTTAATTCTGCCTATTTCAATAAAATTATTTGCTGAAATTACTGATCACCTAGATTTTTACTTTGCTTCTCTGAGCCAGGAGGTTGCCTGAGAGACTTTGACCTGTTGAGTAGTTTAAAGTTTCCTACATTGTTTTTTTCTAAGGATTCAGCCGCCATGTGCCTCATTGTGTGAATGGTATGGGAGTGACCTGTGTGTTGGGTGTTATCTTGAGGCTGAGTTCATTGCAGGATAAGCTATACTGGAGGATTCTGAAACTGTCTGATCCTGCCTGATTTTGAGGAGCCATTTAGTGTAGTGGTTAAGAGAAAGGAACCCATAGCTTCAGAGGTTCAGATCCTAACTCTGATAATTTGACTCTTGGCCCTTGGCAATTTCAGTTCTTTTGTACTCTGAAGTGCTTTTCATTAATCTGCTCCTTTTATATTTTAATAAACCTCTTTTCATCTGTGAAATCATTCCTTAAGGCTATTTGATGTGAAATCACCTATTAACTCCATAATGAGGTTAGATGAAGTCATACACATACTGTCCGGGCTCTGTGGGTCTCTCGGACTTTTTTTTGGATTTCAGCTTGTGCCTGAGACCTGAACATTCGGTAAAGAGATTGGGATTGCTCTCACCTGTCTTCTGGGTTTCCTCCTACAATGATCATGTGGTCACATATAGTGGACACAAAAGGATTGCTGACCCTCTTCTTTGAATGTCTGCCTCCTTAATTCATGTAACTACTTGATACCGATTTGCTTATTAATATTTCTCATATTAATAATCCCTGTGAGTTCTTGCCATGAATTCAGAGAGTTCTGAATACTGGCTCAAGTAGACCAGGCAGCATGCTAAGTTTTTAAGTTTTTTATTCAGTGAGAGGAATGCATAGGAGAGTGAGGGCTCTATCTAAAGCAGAAGGGGAATTCTGGATCCATACGGAGCTGAGAGTAAGCCAAGGGCAGGGAAGCGAAGGCAGAGGGAGCACTGCAGGCTGGAAGGCCACGTGCCCGGAAGGCGCCAGGCAACAAGAACAACAAAGGTCCATAATGGCAAAAAGGGAAAGGGGAAAAAAGGCAGGGCCCACCATGTTTCAGGCCTTTTATCCACTTCCAAAGGGGCGGGGTTTCGTAGCCTGATGGGCAGGTGGGGATCAAATGTGGTCAGGTAGGGGCATGAGATCACACAGGGGCCGTGGTGAAGGTGTGGTCTTCCAGCTCACAGACCTAGTCAATTTTATCGTATCTGACTGCCTACATCATACTCATTTTCTTTTACTTACAGAAATAACATGATACAGAGTACAGGTGATAATTTGCATGCGTGTGTGTGTATGTTTACTAGGTCATAGGGAAAAATGTATTTCTCTTTGTGTTATTAAAATGGGAAGCCTTAGCACTAGACTTAGGCCTAGAGGATATCCCCAGTTCTTTCAGTCACCTTCTCCACCTTCTACCCCTGTCCAGCCAGACACTGATTCTGTTTCAGGTGCCATTTCTGATACAGTTTCCTGTCTGTGGCTCACTGCTGCTTGTCCTGATAGATGGGAAAGAAACTCAAGTCATTTAAGGTGGTGCAGAAATCAGATTGTAAGTTATACGTTTTTAATCAGACCTTGTTCTACCTGTAGTTTTGAAGCATACTGAAGATCAGTGATATAAACCTCCAGTGGGTGAACTGTGGCCCAAGGGCCAAGTTCCTGCCTGGGGTCTATTTTGTAAATGAAATTTTTGTTAGAGTATAGTATGTCCCCTAATTAAGTATTCTGTTTGGTTGCTTTCTTCCACAGTGACAAGACTTGTATAATTTCAAGAGAAACGGTGTAGCCTGCAAAACTTGAAATATTTACTAAGTGTCTTTTTACCTGTCAAGTTTACTGCCTTCTGATCTAAAGGAAGGTATTTCTTAACTGTTTGAAAAGGTGTATGATGATTGTTAGGGAAAGCTGATTTTGGCAATAAAGTAAAATTCCCATTACTTCAAATCTCCTTAGTCTTTCTGGATTTACTAAGTGGAGACTAGGAAAGAGTTACAGAGAGAAAGAGAGACAGAGAGACAGATATCTTCTGTCTGCTAGTTCACTCCCCAAATGGCCCCAGTGGCCAGCCTGAAGCTAGGAACCTGGAGCACCATCAGGGTCTCCCTTGTGGGTGGCAGGGGCCTACCTACTAGCATCACCTTCCACTGTTTCCCAGGCACATTGGCCAGGGAGCTGGATTGGTTGCGGAGCATCCAGGATTCAACCCAGAGCTCAGATTGGGTGCTGGTGTCACAGGCCATGGCTTAACCTGCCATGCCACAGTGCAGGTCCTGAAGCCATGTTTCTCTTTCATTTGGGCTGCAACTGTTAAATGTGTATGTATGGTTGTATATGAATGGCACAAATACAAAATAAACTGTGAAAAATGAGACATGGAAAATAATGGGGAGTGGGGAGAGAGTGTTGTGACACAGCAGGTCAAGCTGCTGCTTAGGACACACCACATGGCATTCCATTTTGGAGTGCAGGTTCCAGTCCTGGCTACTCTGCTTTGTAAACAGCTTCCTGCTAGCGGCCCTGGAAATGGCAGATGATGACTCAAGTGCTTGAGTCCCTGCTACCCTTGTGGGTGGCCCAAGTGGAGTTCTTGGCTCTAGGTTTCAGCCTGATTCAAGTCAGGCTGCTTGGGGGAGTGAGCCAGAGGATGGAAGATCTCTCTCTCCCCACCCCTCGTCCTTCCCCTCCCCGCAACACCTTTAAAATAAATAAATACATAAATAAACTTTATAAAAGGATGCTTTTTTTTAAAAAAAATTCATGGTGAATGTGAAGAATTCTGTGTGCTTTATCACTAATCACACACTGCTGTACTGTGGCTCTTATTATTTTACTCGGGAGGAAATTGAAGCTCAGAAGCTAAATAGCAAAGCTATGGTATGTCCTTAGCCATCACTCCTTGCTGTGTCCCAGATACAGTCTCTCTCCTCTGTTACCTTTGTGGAAGGTGTGTGCCAGTTCCTTAAAATTCCTGAAGTCCTCAATTATTAATTGAGGTGTTGGAGGTTTTCATATTACTTCTCTGCAAGGTGGAGAGGAATGAATGGGTCTTACTTCCATCTGGTTAATTCATCCTTACTAGAGGACAGTCATCTACTTGGAGCATAGCATTTGCTTCAAGGTAGGAAACAATTTGAATAGAAATCTTAGCACCTACATATTCTTGGGTTATATATATTAAACATATGTTCCTGGCTAGAGCTGGATCTCTGAGGATGAACACTTAGATAATTGATGCGTTTGTTTGAAATGAGTTCTGTTATCATTAGGAGTTATTTTTACCTGTCAATAAATGATAGGTCTGGATTTCTACAAATGTGTCTCTAGTTTCTTTTCTTTTATGCAGGAGTAAGGCTCAAATAATAGTTTTACATACTAAGTAACTGTAAGCAGAGAAAAATTTTTTTCTGGTTATGAAGTGGTTATCTTTTAAAGAACTCTTACTCATAAAATTTTGTTAGTTCTTCTTTTTATTGTTGTTCCCCAGCAGGTGCTCTGTGGTACTGAAACAGAGTAAGATATTCTTAAAAAGATTCATATTTGCACCTGTAAAGGCACTTGTGCTGTGTAACTTTTTTTTTCCTATTTTAATTTCTGTACTTAATGTTTCAAACTACCTAAACACTGATGATAGCATATCAGTTCTTGTTTCATATGCTCAGTATTCCCAGAAGTAAAGAGTTAAAAAGAATATATTATGATATCCTAGTATATTTCAGAGGAAATATGAATGGTATTCAAACACATCAATTGCTATGCTTTTTCCATTAAAGTGTTTTCTGGTAATAAACTATTCAGTGAATATCTGAAATGTAGTTCAATTTATAATCTGAAAAGTTACCTTTTTTTTTTTTTGTGAAACCTATTGGCTTCTTTGGAATGAATTTTGGAGGTTATACCAGTGAATTTGTATTATGGCTTCTGATTAGCATAGAAAAAGATGACCTATTCAAAGTGAGTTTCATTCAGTATTGCATGTATCCTGATGAGACCTATGTTTATCTTTGTGTGCCAAATAGAAGAACTATCATCCCAAGTTGTATGCTCACTTAAGTGAAAATATTTATATATCACAATTTAATTAACAGTTGGAAAAGGTTAATTTGTCTGTTTTTGAGTATTATCTAACAACCATGTGAAGGATATTGATTGCATTTCAAAGCAGTTTTTGCCCAGGAATTTCCTATTACTTACACAAACAGTAAAGAACCATGAAAGATAATTGTTTTTTTTTTTCTTTGCTTTTATACTTAATCAGAAAATTAAGGCCTTATAGGTAGTCTAGAGCATCTTTTAAAAGAACGTCCTTCACAAAATATTCAGAGCTGTCCAGTAACTTACTGATATTTGTACTTTTCTCTAGCTCAGCTTTCTCCAAATTAACTTGACCTCCAGACTTATTGAAAAGTTTGACTTTATAAAAGGTTGAGTGTAGTATTCCTGATTCTACAGAAAAGGTCTTTTTTTTTTTTTTCCCCCAATGTACTCTCCTAGATTCTAACAGAGCTACTGCTCTGTGTTTAAATAGGTATTCAGGAACATTTAGAAAATATGAAGGTACCTCCAAATGTCTGTTGAAAAATGGAATTCAAAGATTAAATTTATTTTGAAATCTATGCATGGCTTTTCATAATATGCATTTTCCATGAAAATTTTGAAGAACCCTTGTTATGTATGCACTTTAAAATTCTTGGTACCAAAATATTTAATTATGAAAATCATCTTTTCTAAAAACTTTTGAAAGTGCTCATGTACAGTTTTTGGGCCAGCAGTACATTTTTTGGAAGTTGAGGTGAAGGTTTTCAATGAGTGATTTAGGAATGAAAGGAAATTCTGCCATGTGCAATTCAGCTTGATTTTTAGTGAGCGGTAATTCTTGTGAGTGAGCATTTGTCAGTGAGTTTAGGAATGGAAAGAAATTCTGGCCCATCCAAATCTGCTTTTCTTGATTTTCATTTGCAGGTGAACATATTGCAAAGCCCCTTCAGTGGCTTGCATTAGTGGAAGGAGACCACTGGAGTGATAGGTCTGCCCCTTAGCTGATTGGCATTGAGGAATTAGCAATCTGTGAAATGTTCTTCAGAAGTAATTTTCCTCCAAGGGTCAAGGAACTTTGGTCAGCCATTTCTCTGGCATGATTTGTAGCTACCCATTGTAACCTTATCACAAGCTGCAAATGCAACTGTAAATACTTCCTTGCTTGACTTTTTTTCTCCACTTTTTAAACAAATTTCATGAACACCAATTCAAGCTTGCTTCCTTCTGTTTTGCCACCCAGCCCTGTGAAATTTAAATTCATATACTGTTTATTTAGAAACTTGCTGTGGCTTTTATCTTTTAAATAGATTGTGATGCCATACATAAAGATGTTTCAGGGGCCAGTGTTGTGGCATAGTGGGTTAAAGCCCTGTCCTGAAGTGCAGGCATCCCATATGGGCACCGGTTCTAGTCCCAGCTGTTCCTCTTCCCAATCCAGCTCTCTGCTATGGCCTGGGAAAGCACTGGAAGATGGCCCAAGTGCTTGGGCCCCTGTACCCACATGGGAGACCTGCAAGAAGCTCCTGGCTCCTGGCTTTGGATTGGCTCAGCTCTGGCTGTTGTGATCATGTAGGGAGTGAACCAGCAGATGGAAAACCTCTTTCTCTGTCTCTGCCACTCTCTGTAACTTTCTTCCAAATAAATAAATAAATAAATCTTTTTTTTTTTTTTTAATAAAAAAAGATGTTTCAAACTTAGGGCACTTGTGTAGAGGATGTGTATCTAGAAGACTTTGCATTTAGGGTTTTCTAGTGAGTCTTACATGATCAGTAGGAAATGTGAAAGATGGAATTAGCTCAAGATACATTATGTGTTTTTGATTGTAGGGTTGAATCAAATAGTCTGTTTCCATTTTTCCCTGTTCCTCTTTACACTCTGTGTTAACTGCTGGAGGCTTCAATTATTTAAGACCCTTGGATAAGACCTTTGCATAGTTTCAATACAACCGTAGAAACAAGTCTAAACTCCTTTTTAAATGACATTTAAAATTTTTTATATTTAGTTTTTTTTCTAAAGAGAATGTTGTCTATTTTTTTTTAAAGATTATTTATTTATGTGAAAGACAAAGATATAGAGAGAGAAGGAGAGAGAGGCAAATCTTCCATCTGCTGCTTCACTCCCCAAATGGCTGTAGTGGCCAGGACTGAGCCAACCCGGAGCCAGGAGCTTCTTCCCAGTCACCCACTTGGGTACAGGGGCCCTAGCACTTGGGCCATCTTCCACTGCTATCCCAGGTGCAATAGCCAGGAACCGGATTGGAAGTGGAGCAGCTGGTACTCGAACCGGCACTTGTATGGGTTGCCGACACTGTAGGTTGGAGGCTTAACCTTGTACAGCACAGTGCCAGTCCCCATATTTAGTTTTGTTTCTATCTTGTCCCCTATATAATTTCTTGACTACTATATAGAATTATTGGAGATTCCCCAGTGTGTCAGTATTCCTGTAGACTGTTATTTCTTCACTCTTGCTTTTCCTCTGATTTCAATATCTTTCACATTCTGGCTTTTCTCTGCCTCGCACATGTTTGCTCATCCTTTCCAAGCGTAAGTCATTGGAACTTTTCCTTACCAACCTGGGTCTAGGTAGACAATTCTGTAGAATGTTGATCATACTGTTAGCCCATGGAACACACTGTGTTTACTTATCTATGATCAACAGTACACGATTCTTTGTGTGTATTTCTTTTATCTACTCCAGTACGCTTTATTAACTGAAACACAAAGATCTTTACAAAACCACTAGTAAACAAAGATTTATTAAGATTCAATATCTGGTAAAGAGATATATGGGATTTACTTGATTGGAACTTATTCTATAAATTAATCCCTGAAGTCAAGTAAACCAGTAACAGTTTTCAAGAGTCATTTGAGATGTGTCTGAAATGGCAGTGATGTGCAACAAATAGCAGGGGTTGACCCACTTACTTTGTACAGCTACTTCTAGTTGTTATTTTTAATCACAATTCTGGAGTCCAAAATTAACAGTAGCCATGAAGGACAGCAATTAAGAACATTTGTCTTCCAAGTGAGTCAATGTGGGCTCCACTGGTAGTTTAGATTTATATCCAGAGGGCACTTCCACTCCTATAAAGGGCATTGGGGGCTCTGAAGATATGTGTTGGAAAGTAATAAATCATTTTAGGGTTGCGATAACAAATTATATTTTGAGATAAACTTTTCCCCTTGCTATGTGAGTTTATTTCCTAGCAACCTCTTTCCATTGATTAGTTTTAAATTAAAAAGTACATCATTTTTCTTGAGTATGGATATAAAGAAGACTTAAAGTATATTTAATAGATAGCATTTAACTGTTAGACTGTGGTTATTTTATTATTTTAAAAATTGGTTTGAGTGGCAGAGAGAGACACAGAGAACTTCTATCAGCTGGTTCACTCCCCAGGTGCCTGCAAAGGCCTGAGCTGTGCTAGGCCACAGCCAGACCCTGGAGCCAGGTCTAATCATGTGGGTGACAGGAACCCTGTTACTTCAGGCATCACCACTGCCTCCCAGGGTCTGCATTAGCAGGAAGGTGGAGTCAAGAGCTATAGTTGTGTATTGAACTCTGACATTCCTAGTATGGGAGGCAAGCATCTTTACCTCTAGGCTCAATTCCAGTTCCTAGCCATTTTAGCAATAAAGAATGAGTCAAGGTTACACACCACATATTCTGCTTTTGAAAAGGGATTTAGAGCTGTACTGTCATCTGGACACCTCTGATACCCTATTTTGCTGGCTTTCCCTTGGCTCCTCACTGTCCTTGTTGGGGAAGGCAGTGTCTTGCATATTCACACTGAGGAACATTTGATAAGGAAAGCCAGAGAGAAGAATTTATAGGTCTGAAGTTTACCATCCAGTAGCCTGTTGCTCATCAGAGAGTTTGCTGAGTTTCTTCACAAAGATCCCCATGGAAATTTAACAAATAAGCTATTTGAATGGAGACAGGTTATTGGTTTTTCTCATTAGAGCCACTGCTGGATTTTCATTAGTTCTAATCTATTTTCTTTCAAGATTAGATATATAGGCCAGTTCTTATTTTCATGATTTGAATAAACTAAATGTGTTGACTTGTGTGTGCCTGCATATACAGGCTAACAAGCAAAGTAATTATTCTACTTGTGCCATACAATTATCCTTGAAAATAAAAGCAGAAAAAAAAAAAACCCGACCTGATATAAAGGGGAAAGGCTAGTTTTATTTAAAAACAAACAACAACAACAACAAAAACCAGGCTGTTCTGCTCCCTCATCACAATTTCTCATGAAAATAGTGTAAAAATGTATGTAGGAGTGTGTCACAGACCTCACACATCTTCTATGCTAGGAAGTGTTAGATATTTCATTTGATTTATGAGTAGATTGAACTTAAATTACAAAAAAGGGCGATTTTTCGCTCTTCCTTCCCTTCTCCCCATTTTGATTATTAAAAACAGTTTAAATTCTAGGTGATTTGTATATTTCAGAAAAGCTTCACTATACATGCATCTTCTATTATTTTTAATATTTCAAAATCTGTGTCTCAGCCTGCCTTTTGAGGCTATAACTGGTTTCTTATTCAAACAGAATATACTAATAGAAATTTCTTTTTATGTGAAAATGTGAAGAGAACAGTGATAAACAGGAGTATCATTTATTATTAAAATCATGGCTACCAGGTTCCATATTTCACTATTGCATTTCATTATGCAGCAGTTTCTCCACTTGCAGAGTGTCTGGCATGTAACAACGGTCCTCTTTTCTTCTTCTAGGTGGCTGCACTTTCGATGATGGTCCAGGGGCCTGTGATTACCATCAGGATCTGTATGATGACTTTGAGTGGGTGCATGTTAGCGCTCAGGAGCCTCACTATCTGCCCCCCGAGATGCCGCAAGGTGAGACCAGAGTTTACTTTCTCCGTGTTGGCAGAGGAAGGGTGTGATTTCTAATATTTTCTTAACTATAAACACATCATTCAATTGTAGTAATAAGCTAACTTATTTTACTTGTCCACATCTGAGAGTTTCAAAATGCTCTTTGCCTTTTCAGTAATAAATGTTTATAATCCTGTGTTCTTCAAGAACACACTAAACCCTTTTCTTTCTGTTAGAAAAAATATACATAATGTGCATAAACATATTACATATATACATATATTAGTGGGGTTCCTTTTTACTATTTAATAAAAATGACAAGTCAAACCAAAAAGGCAGAACAACGAAAATCCATTTAAAAATACCTTTGAACATGGGATTAGCTCATCTGGCACCTATTCATTGAAATTAAACAGGTTCAGTTCAGCCAGACTGAAGGGAAGGGAGGACTTCACACTCCACTGTGGGGAGAGGGGTCTTCTCATTCTCCCGCTGGCCTTGAACTTACATGGCAGGGGCTCTGGAAAGGACATAGCCTTGACACATCCTTGTCAAGTGGAGAAGAACTTTTCTGAGTGAATTGTAGAGAAGCAAGTCTGAGATGTTTTCATTGTTTAGTTAGACATCTTTTGATTTTGTGAGAAAACATTTTCTAATTGTTTAAGATAGTTGGAGCGGTGTTTTTCCTCACTTGTCAAAAACACATTGACATAGAGTATCAATATATAACTACAATTTTAGACTAATTTTTTTGTTTCAGTTCTGCATGTTCATTGACAACTAGTTCCAAGTTTTGTGCATATGTGTTCAGCAATAACATTAAATTATGACAACTGAAATTTTTAAAGGCATTTTAAAGTACAATACTAAAGAGAAAAAACTACTTTCCTTCCAATGTTGAGGAAGAAAGAAGAAAATATATCTAGTATATAATTACATATATAATCATGTATTATCAGGTTACATATAAAATATAATTGTATTATTATATAATCATGCAATTGATGAACTGGTTGCCTATCAATAATTTAATTTTTGAAATATACTATTAGTATTTTTATTGTGATTTTTGAAAAATAGGTTATAATAACTTTTCCTACAAATTCAGAAAGTCCTTCCTAAACTAAATGTTAACTTTCAATATAGTAACTTTAGACATAATTCCTGGAGGGGAAAATGTCAATTCTGGTGATTGAGGAGAGAAAATTTTACCAGTAGCATTACTGAACTGTCTAATTAATATGTTTACAAAATATAAGGAGTGGGAACATCACCAATAATTAACAATTTTCCATAAGTACACCAAGCAAAGAAAACAAAATCTAAGTGTTCTTTTATCCACATTTTGATTTGTAAATGAACATAGTGATTATATATTCTTTAAAACAATTTTTATTGGCCTACCCTGTAATATGCACCTTCATAGTGGAATGAATTAAATCTTCTTTGTATTCTGCATTGTCACCGTACATTGATGAATAGTCAGATGGTTATTTCTGAGTCTGAACTGAGCCATAATTTTCTCTGCCAAGGAATAAATTGGTCCTATATGTGGTTGACACCATTTGCTTCTTATTGTTGACCCCTATGTTCTTAGCAGACTGAGTTTTGTGCATAGGTTTGTATTTTTCTTTCGAAGTATGTAACCTTATTTTCTTGGATCATTTTAATTAAAGAAGCTACTATTTTTTTTTTTTAAACCTGAATTTTCTCTGTGGTATATTTAGACTGAATTTTTCTTATAAATTAATGGAGGTGGACTGTAATGCACATGTTTTGACTATCATCAGAGAATAATCAGAAAGATGTTGATTTATGGAAATGTTGTCATTGTTAATTACCATTGACAGTGGATAATGAATAGCTGAAGAGATACTGCTCAGATGACCTTGTTGGCTCACCTTTGATAAACAGCTTAATCTGCGGTTACAGTACAGGGTGATATGCACAGAAAAGGAAAGTGTTTGAAATTCAGCCACAGCTTCCAATTAATAGGACATAAGTAATTAATCATGCAGAGGAGGGAAAAAGGTCACGGCCACTTTATTTTTGCTTAATGTAACTGTGTTTAGTCTTCAGAGAGGTGAGTGAATGTACTCATTTATATTCTTCTGCTCTTTTTACAAAAAGATAACTATTTTTTGCCATTCTTGCTTCTAATATTCCTTGGAAGTGCTGACTAAATATTATATGCTCAAAATTGGTGAAAAGAAGACATTTGAATTCATTTTATTAACATTTTTGAATGAACCTTTGATTTTCAAATAAATGCTTACTTTTTAAAATATGTCTTAATAAACAAAAATCTGCCAAACGTTTGAGAACTCCAAATTAGGAAAGCTGCCTCTCTCGTGCAAACTTGTTATTGAACTCTTTCCAATACTGGACGTTGTAAATTGGCTTCTGTTTGTTGACTTTTTTGAATCAAGATGGGAAAAAGAAGAACAAGATGACTAAATAGATTTATAAATAAAGAATGCAGTTAGGCAAAAGAGAATTGAGAAATGAAAGACATTAGTTCTCCCGTGGGAAGACAAGACATTGTCAATAATTACGTAAGATGTTCTGCTATGTTTTCTGCCCTCGTATTCTGCTATTGTCAGGTGACAGCTATGATTCCTGTAAGGCCTACTGAACATGTAATAGCATGCAAAAGGATGAAGGTTTCATGAAGTAGTCCTAGTGTCCAAAACTCATATGAGAATAAACACCATCTTGGCACAGTCATCATGGAAATTCAAATTAAAGTCATGTTGCAAAACTACTAGACACTCAGTGGAAAGGTGAAAGTCATAATCCTAAGTAATACTGAGAACGTGGAGCAAGCGAAACCCTCATGTTCTACTTTCTGAGTTGAAATCTGTGTAACTTCTTTATACCACCAATCACCAGCAAGTTCATTCTTGAGTCTAGGATAGGAAGAGCTGAGTACACAGGATCACTAAAAGACAAGTGTGAGAATATTTATAGCATTAACATTTGTAGTAGTCCAAGCTGAAGAGGACTCAAATGTCTGTCAAAAATGCAATATGTATATAAGTGAGAGTATATTCATATAATGAAATACTACATTGCAATGCAAACAAACAATTGCTGTACATAGCACTGTGAGTAAAATTACAAACATAATCTTCAGAGAAAGAAACTAGATGCAATCTACATATATTCCATTTTTATAAATTTTAAAAACAGGCAAAATAGTCAGGGTCTTGCAGTTGGAAGTAAGAGGCAGTCAGTGGTTACTGCCTTAAAGGTGGGGTGAGGGGGCTCTTAGAATGCTGATAATGTTCTGATTTTTTTTATCTGGATGGTGTTTTCACAGCTAGGCTCAACCTGTAAAAACTCACTCCCTGAGCTGTACAGGGCTGAGACATGTAGCTTTCTGTGTGTAACTTTATTAATGGAACTTGACAAAAAGAAACATCAGTCCTCACAAAGATTCTGTTGAAAAAATAAAATAACATGTAAAAATACTAAAGTACTACAGATTAGCATTATACTAGAAGACCTCAAATTTTCTAGTGTCTCGGTTTCCTGCCCACACTAAACATATATTACGTTTTTTAACACCTTGGTCCTTTACATGTTCTCCTACTTCTGCTTAGATATTTTCATGTCTGTTTTTCCATTCACAAAACTCCTACCCATTCTTTGACTACCTACATTCCATCCAGTTTAGAAGGAGATTCCCGACTGCCTTGGAACTTGTATTTATCGTCTATTTTCCTATCCAACTATGTCCCTCACTGTATTTTGTACATGCTTAAATTGCAGCTATTATTATAATATCATTTTTATATGTCCTTCTCTTTTCTACAATCAAGTGTCGTTAAGAGCACAGATCATATTTTTTGAATTCCCAAGACACTATTTCATTTAACATGCAAAAATACCAATTTCTGTAAATATAAGGCTTAAAACATTTTGGTCAAGGGTTAAATAGTAAAGGTTACTTTTTTCTTTTGTTAGAAAATTAGTTAATTAAAAAATACCCGGTTTTCCAAGCATTATATTGAGTTCAGATTTTATCTTTAATTCAGAGACTGTCTTATAATTATTAATATTTGACTTTTGCCTTTATAAGTGTCATTTATTTTCTGTATTTTTAATGTTACTGATATTACCAAGAAAGAGTTTTCCTCTTCATATCTCCTTCTCTCTTTTCTCTGTGTTTCCGTTTCTTTTTCTCTCTCTATTTCTCATATGTCCTTTGCTTGTCAAATTAACCCAGTCTTCTGGTCCTCAAAAATCTGTTATATAATCTATAGAGAATGAGAAATGTTGCACAGAGTACAAATTGTCTTTGACCTCAAGTACCTCTATGTCCATGACCTTGTTTGTCAAATGCTCTTTTATTCTTATAACCTTAAGAAACAAATTCATTTGCTTGCTTTACTTTATGTCTTATCCTATATGCAAGAATAGGGATTGTGATTGACATCTCAATACATTTATCTTTCACTGTAATTATAAGTGCTTTCTCTTTTTAACAGGTTTTTGTAAAATGACTAATTAAATTTTAGTTTAGAGTCTCTGGAGTACTCATTTGACAGTATTTAAAATTATAGCTACTTTGTATCCTACTTTCAGTCTGGTCCTTCTCACTGATAATAATGTAAATCACTGTGCAGGATTCCTTATTTAAAATGCATACTCTGTATATATAGTGAAAAAAAAAAAACCCTCTATCACTAAATTATTCTGAGGATTGAAGTTAGAAACCATTCCTCCTCTCTTACAAAACTTAGTGAGGTGTGATTCAGTAGTTTAAAGCCCTACTAGATCTCAAATCTGCCCCCCCCCCCCGGCAAATCCCCAAGCTAAAATCTAGAGAGTAAATGAGATTTCATGGAGAAGAAAGAGAAATGAACAATGCTATTAAGAAATTTGCCTTTATATTAACTTGTTACTCTCAGAAATGTGTTTCCTTTTTTGTCTTAGATTTTAAACAGCAGCTTTTATCCATGTTGTCAAAATAAGGCTTACCCTCTCTTGTAGCATTTGGAGACATTCAGTGTGTTTGTGTCTTCCATATGGACTGTGCGTCTCAGGACTTGTACCTTGCTTTCTTCTGATAGTGAGATGTAGTGAAAACCAAACAGTGATGTCATCTTTTGATGCATATAAAGGCAAATTTCAACTAAGCTTCTGTCTTGACACTACTATTTTTTTAAAAAAAGATTTATTTGATTACTTGAAAGAGTTACACACACACACACACAGAGAGAGAGAGAGAGAGAGAGAGAGAGAGAGAGATAGAGAGAGAGAGAGAGAGAGAGAGGTCTTCCATATGCTGGTTCACTCTCCAAATGGCTGCAACAGCTAGAGCTAGGCTGATCCAAAGCCAGTAGCCAACAGCTTCTTCTGGGTCTCCCCCATGGGTGCAGGGGCCCAAGCACTTGGGCGATCTTCTACTGGTTTCCAAGGCCATGGCAGAGAATTGGATTGGAAGTGGAGCAGCTGGGTCTTGAGCCAGTGGGATGCTGGCACTGCAGGCAGTGGCTTTACCAGCTATGCCACAGTACCACAGTGCCAGCCCCTTGATAATGCTCTTAGTTTTATTGGAGAATATATAGTTGCAGTGTTTTAAATAATAGATGTGGCATGACACATGTTCATACATCTGAGAAGAAATTTCAAGGGAGTTTTTGGGTTGGCTTCCATTTCTAACCTGTGGTTTCTCTCTCTGGGAATGAACATCCCTCATTAGAATGAGTTGATCACATTGCCTAGGCATCTCACCACTTTTTTTTATAGACAATTGATGCTAAGGTGTATGTTTTTACAAAGTTATAAGTGCCAAAAATCTCATGGAGCTAAATTAACGCAAGTATCAAATAGCAGATCTTCCAGAAAGAAAACATGACAGACAGCTATAGAGTTAAGCTACATGTATGAAATGTGGGTCTTGAGATACTGAGTTGTGAATATTATGGGTGGCTTGTGTTAGAGGATAGAGAAAGTCACCCCAAAATGCTTGCTTACTTTCTCTTCGTCATCTAGTTAGAATTGTCTGTGAATACAACCCCAAATAGTGCCTGCGTGAACCTGAGCATTTGTCCTAAGGGGAACTGACATGAACACAACCCCAAATAGTGCCTGCGTGAACCTGAGCATTTGTCCTAAGGGGAACAGAGGTGAACACAACCCCAAATAGTGCCTGCGTGAACCTGAGCGACAAAGGCCTCCTAAGGGGAACTGACTGGGTGGAGCCAGTGCTGGCAGGGGGGAGAAGGCAAGGGGAGCAAGCAGGAGAGAGGAGGGAGGAAGGGGAAGAGAATGGCTCAGCATCCCTTCATGAACACAGCTGGGAAACCTTATGCTCTGAGGGCTAGAAAACCGCAGGGCTGTACAACTGAAAGACTAGGCAAGTTCACTGATTTTCAGATTGTTTTTAAGCAATGGAATTTTTTTTTTTCAAACAGTATTTTCCACTACTCAATTTTGTAATTGGTAACAAGGAACTAAGGCCCTGGAACTCACCTGCTTTGTATCTTTCAGCTTCACCAAGGGGCTTCTGTGAAAACACTTAAAAATGTAAAGCTCCAAGGGGCGGTTTGAAAATAACAGTTTACAGGCTGAAACGCTTTCAGATAAGCATGTCTGGGATGAAAGTACTTACTACTATGAGCTACCACTTATGGGTAGCTTACTGAGCTTTCAGTCTACTGGGACACAGTATAGATTTTTTAATCCTCACAAGAACCCTGCAAACTTGGTGGTATTTTAGAGACAAATGGAGTAAATAACTTGCTTCAGTCGACCCAGGGACGGAATTTGAACTTAGTCTAAGATCATATTTACTCATACCACCTTCTCATCCAATTGTCCTTGAGCTGACAGATGTTCCCCTATTGGATGTGGACATTTAAATCTACACACTATAATAAGGCATATGGGTTTTTTGACTTAATCCACATGATTTTCCACCACTTCATTTAAAATACTTTTTTTCTTTCCAGAATTTGAAAGCTTTAAATCACTGCCCCTTACAATTCACAGGAAATGGAATCTGAACGTCACTGCTGTTTGGAACTGCTGCTGAGCCCCAGGGCTTCTGCTCTGATAGTCTTCTCCCTTGGGGGGATGCTTGGCCCTTGCTTTGATTTACCTGGATGTTATTTTTAGTTACTTGATGAACACTTGCTGCATGTCTGTCTAAGCAAACCTTCAGAAACACATATATTATCTGGTGTCTCATTAGAGCGTGTTCAAGGATGGCAGAAGAAAAATTCATGGACTGAGGGAATCAGACTAAAGTCTAGGGCTTGGGAATAATTTTAAGAGTTTGTTTGCAGTGGCGTATTTTAGGATGAGAATTATGGGCTTATTTCAGTGTGCTCTGTCCAACCATATTATCATGTGTCTGTTGGTGCTTTTGCCCTCAGCACAGAGAAGATAGTTTTTCCCATTTGAGTTGCTTATTAAAAACAGTGAGAGCTGAAGGCAGAGCTGAGTGAGAGAGTGATAGGCCATAATGGACTACTTGAAGGGTGAGCCACTTAATGAAGGCTGGTTTTGAATGTAAGGATTATTACCCTTATCGATATAAATGCAGCATGAAGAATGTCTAAATTACAGTGCACAGAAACGGCATGCTGAGACAGGAATTTTTTTCCTGATATTTCAGGTACATAATGTATCTAAGTTAGATATGCTTAATGGTGGTGGGGGAACCAGCCTAGTATGAAAAAAGAACATGAAAAAATATAGTATTGTTGTCAGTGCTAGAGAACGTCCAACCTCCTAAATAAATTAGTAGATAAAAATACAGAGTAATTTCAGAAGTCACCTTTAACGTGTACCTTAAAATCAATACATATTCCACAGAATCCAAATGACTTTTCCTTTGAAGGAGTATGACCGAAAGTACAGTTGTGACCTTATACATTTTCCTTTCCAAAAATAAACTTGTCTCCTGATGGCTGGAGACTGTTTCAGATTAAGTGCTTATTATCTTTCAGAAGCAAGAAGAATGCCAGTGAAACGAATATGCAATAAAAAAGTAACAAAAGATAAGTAATTAGAGATTATTGAAAATGTAAATGTTAATTATCTCATGTAGTTAATATTGTGAAAAGCATACAGCTATATTTATGTATTAGATTACATTGCTTGTAAAATCTATTTTAAAGTCTGGGAAGATTGTTGGTTTTCAAACGTAATTTTGGCCCAAGTACATGTTGTAAAAGCCACTTCTTACTTTCCACAGGAAGAGATTCTTGACTGAGAAATATTTTTCAAAGAAAAGTTATGTTTTAGATATTTAGAGCACATGACAACTTGGAAATGCCTGCAGCGCCATGAAATCTTCACCTACTGACGTAGATTAGAAAGATACTGACGTGCATTTTGTAGGTTTTTGGGAATAAGATGAAATAGGACAGTTTGACACACTTCATTAAGCTGGTTATGTATTTCAGTACTCCTCCACTCCCAAGTTCTTTACGAGTTGCTGATTTACATAGGGAAGTAGCATAACAAATTCAGCTATTCAAAAATTATGTTTTGAATTCGTGATTTTTATCCCTGTTAGGTCAGACTTACTGGATACTTAAAAATACTTCAGTGAGCACTTTTATATGTCACCTTACATTATTCTCTGGAAGGCCTTTGGGGTATATAATAAAATCCTTCTATTGATAAGTATACTGAAGTTCAAGGGATGTTAAGTAAATTGCCAGAGGTTTTATGTCTTGGGAAAGACAAGGCCAAGAATTCTAGTCTGTAGAAAAATATATGATAAAGTTGAACTTTTGAGCTCTATGTAACCAAGTGTAAATAGAGATACTTCCTTAGAGTCTGTAGCAAGCAAATTGCTTCAGTGCTGATTTGGAAGTGTGGAAGTTCTCTCTTTCTCTCATGCTTTCTTCATCTACAAGTTATGGAAAACGCAACTCAATAGGTTTTTGAACCTTAAGGAAAGTTGTGTTCGTATTACAAGATGTCCAAGATGGGCAAGTTCAGTGACTTGGTTATGTCATGAGGGATCCAAATTTTTGCCATCTCCCTGTACCTCCATTCTGGTAGGTCATCTTTTTCCCTCAGGATAGCTCTCCTATTTGAGGACTTAAATTCAGACATGACAATATTCTGAAAAAATATTCCTGAGAATTCCTGGGAAAAAGTAGTTAAAAGATGTTCATTTTAGTGAAAAACATTTTTGAATTCCAGTTTTTTATAATATTGTTTGACTCTTATGCTGTTTTTTATGACAGCATAGTCCATGAACATTTTGAGAGACACTTGTGTACATCTCAACACAAAAACCTTTCCTGAGGTACTTATCCACAGATTTCTCTTCTTGTCTAATTAGTCAAATTAGGTCACATGCCCATGTCTAAACCAGTGAATGATGACTGTAGTAAGATTCCCATGATTGCCTGACACTATTAGGTCCATCCTAAGGCTGAGGCTTGTACCATTTCACCTGATGCATATGGCCAGACAGATTGAATTAGAAGAAGGGTGGGCTGGATGCTGGGTAGGAAAGTGTATTAAACTTCATAATGAAAAGAAGTTTATTTAACTCACAGTTTTGTAAGTGTAGAGTTCAGACAGCATAACACAAGTTCTGGCAAGACCCCCTTTTTTGTATTCTAACTGTATTTGAATATAACACAGCTCTTTCCACTTCTGATTTTATTTTCATAGTAAACTTTTTTTTTTTTTATTTGACAGGTAGAGTTATAGACAGTGAGAGGAAGAGACAGAAAGAAAGGTCTTCCTTCCATTGGTTCACTCCCCAAATGGCCACTACGGCCGGCGCTGTGCCTTTCCGAAGCCAACAGCTAGTTGCTTCTTCCTGGTCTCCCATGCGGGTACAGGGGCCTAAACACCTGGGCTATCCTCCACTTCCCTCCCGGGCCACAGCAGAGAGCTGGACTGGAAGAGGAGCAACCGGGACTAGAACTGGCGCCCATAAGGGATGTCGGAAGCACAGGCAGAGGATTAACCAAGTGAGCCACGGCCCCGGCCCAAATAGTAAACATTTTTTAAAAGGCGAAAGATTTATACGATCTGAAGAGAAACCAGAGTATGTAGTAAACATTTTTTAAAAAAAGCTTCATTTGATGAGCAGATTTAGAGAGAAAGAGAGTGAGAGCGGAGAAAGAGAGAGATCTTCCATATGCTGGGCCAGGTCAAGCCAGGAGCTAGGAGTTTCATCAGTCCTCCATGTGGGTACAGGGTTACAAGGAATTGGGCCAATTTTTGCTGCTTTCCCAGGTGCATTAGCAGAGAACTGGACAGGACCTGGAGCAGCCAGGACTTGAAGTGGCACGCATATGTGATGCCAGAGTTGCAGGTGGCGGCTTAATCCATTGCACCAAAAAACTGGCCCCCCAAGCACTTTATAATGATTAAGGGATCCATTCAACAGGAAGATATAACGATTATCAATGTATATGCACCTAATTACAGGGCACCAGTTTATTTAAAAGATTTGTTAAGGGACTTAAAGGGAGACTTAGACTGCAATACAGCAGTACTGGGGGACTTCAATACTCCACTATCAGAAATAGATCAACTGGACAGAAGATCAACAAGGATACAGTAGATTTAAACGACACTATAGCCCAAATGGATCTAACAGGTATCTACAGAACTTTTCATCCTACACATAGAGAATTTACATTCTTCTCATCAGTACATGGGACCTACTCTAGGATTGACCACATACTAGGCCATAAAGCAAGTCTCAGCAAATTCAAAAGAATTAGAATCATACCATGCAGCTTCTCAGACCATAGGGGAATGAAGTTGGAAATTAGTAACTCAGGAATCCTTAGAGCATATGCAAACACATGGAGATTGAACAATATGCTCCTGAATGAACAATGGGTCATAGAAGAAATCAAAAGAGAAACCAAAAACTTTCTGGAAGTAAATGAGGATTACAACACAACATATCAAAACTTATGGGATACAGCAAAAGCAGTGTTGAGAGGAAAGTTTATAACAATAGGTGCCTACATCAAGAAACTGGAAAGGCACCAAATAGATGAGCTTTCAACTCATCTAAAGGATCTAGAAAAACAGTAGCAAACCAAACCCAAAGCTAGTAGGAGAAGAGAAATAATTAAAATCAGAGAAAAAATCAACAGGATTGAATAAAAAAATTACAAAAAATCAGCCAAATGAGGAGCTGGTTTTTTGCAAAAATAAAATTGACACCCCATTGGCCCAACTAACTAAAAAAAGAAGAGGAGAGACCCAAATCAATAAAATCAGAGATGAAAAAGGAAACATAACAACAGACACCACAGAAATAAAAGGAATCAACAGAAATTACTACAAGGACTTGTATACCAGCAAACAGGGAAATCTATCAGAAACGGGTAAGTTCCTGGACACATGCAAGCTACCTAAATTGAACCAGGAAGACATAGAAAACCTAAACAGACCCATAACTGAGACAGAAATTGAAACAGTAATGAAGGCCCTCCCAACAAAGAAGAGCCCGGGACCAGATGGATTCACTGCTGAGTTCTACCAGACATTTATAGAAGAACTAACTCCAATTCTTCTCAAACTATTCAGAACAATCGAAAAAGAGGGAATCCTCCCAAATTCTTTCTATGAAGCCAGCATCACCTTAATTCCTAAGCCAGAAAAAGATGCAGCATTGAAAGAGAATTACAGACCAATATCCCTGATGAACATAGATGTAAAAATCCTCAATAAAATTCTTACCAATAGAATACAACAGCACATCAGAAAGATCATCCACCCAGACCAAGTGGGATTTATCCCTGGTATGCAGGGATGGTTCAACGTTCGCAAAACAATCAACATGATACACCACATTAACAGACTGCAGAAGAAAAACCATATGATTCTCTCAATAGACGCAGAGAAAGCATTTGATAAAATACAATACATTTCATGATGAAAACTCTAAGCAAACTGGGTATGCAAGGAATATTCCTCAATACAATCAAAGCAATTTATGAAAAACCCATGGCCAGCATCCTACTGAATGGGGAAAAGTTGGAAGCATTTCCGCTGAGATCTGGTACCAGACAGGGATGCCCACTCTCACCAATGCTATTCAATATAGTTCTGGAAGTCTTAGCCAGAGCCATCAAGCAAGAAAAAGAAATTAAAGGGATACAAATTGGGAAGGAAGAACTCAAACTATCCCTCATTGCAGCCAATATTTTTCTTTATTTAGGGGATCCAAAGACTCTACTAAGAGACTACTGGAACTCATAGAAGAGTTTGGCAAATTAACAGGATATGAAATCAATGCACAGAAATCAACAGCCTTTGTATACACAAGTGATGCCACGGCTGAGAAAGAACTTATAAGTTCAATCCCATTCTCAATAGCTACAAAAACAATCAAATACCTTGGAATAAACTTAACCAAGGACGTTAAAGATCTCTACGATGAGAATTAAAAAAATCTTAAAGAAATAGAAGAGGATACCAAAAAATGGAAAATCTTCATGTTCATGGATTGGAAGAATCAACATCATCAAAATGTCCATTCTCCCAAAAGCAATTTATAGATTCAATGCGATACCAATCAACATACCAAAGATATTCTTCTCAGATCTGGAAAAAATGATGCTGAAATTCATATGGAGACACAGAAGACCTCGAATATCTAAAGCAAACTTGTACAACAAAATCAAAGCCAGAGGCATCACAATACCAGATTTCAGGACATACTACAGGGCAGTTGTTATCAAAACAGCATGGTACTGGTACAGAAACAGATGGATAGACCAATGGAACAGAATAGAAACACCAGAAATCAGTCCAAACATCTATAGCCAACTTATATTTGATCAAGGATCCAAAACCAATTCCTGGAGTAATGACAGTCTATTTGATAAATGGTGCTGGGAAAATTGGATTTCCAAGTGCAGAAGCTTGAAGCAAGACCCCTACCTTTCACCTTACACAAAAATCCACTCATCATGGATTAAAGACTTAAATCTACGACCCGACACCATCAAATTATTAGAGAACATTGGAGAAACCCTGCAAGATATAGGTACTGGCAAAGAATTCTTGGAAAATACCCCAGAAGCACAGGCAGTCAAAGCCAAAATTAACACTTGGGATTACATCAAATTGAGAAGTTTCTGTACTGCAAAAGAAGCAGTCAGGAAAGTGAAGAGGCTACCGACAGAATGGGAAAAAATATTTGCAAACCATGCAACAGATAAAGGGTTAATAACCAGAATCTACAAAGTGACCAAGAAACTCCACAACAACAAAACAAACAACCCACTTAAGAGATGGGCCAAGGACCTCAACAGACATCTTTCCAAAGAGGAAATCCAAATGGCCAACAGACACATGAAAAAATGTTCAAAATCACTAGCCATCAGGGAAATGCAAATCAAAACCACAAATAGGTTTCACCTCACCCCAGTTAGAATGGCTCACATTCAGAAATCTACCAACAACAGATGCTGGCGAGGATGTGGGGAAAAAGGGACACTACCCCACTGTTGGTGGGAATGCAAACTGGTTAAGCCAGTATGGAAGTCATTCTGGAGATTCCTCAGAAACCTGAATATAACCCTACCATACAACCCAGCTATCCCACTCCTTGGAATTTACCCAAGGGAAATTAAATTGGCAAACCAAAATGTGGTCTGCACCTTAATGTTTATTGCAGCTCAATTCACAATAGCTAAGACATGGAATCAACCTAAATGCCCATCAAAAAAAGACTGGATAAAGAAATTATGGGACATGTACTCTACAGAATACTATACAGCAATCAAAAACAATGAAATCCGGTCATTTACAACAAAATGGAGGAATCTGGAAAGCATCATGCTGAGTGAATTAAGCCAGTCCCAAAGGGACAAATATCATATGTTCTCCCTGATCGGTGACAACTAACCAAGCACAAAAAAGGAAACATGTTGAAGTGAAAGGGACACCATGAGAAACAGTGACTTGATCAGCCCTGTACTGACTGTTGATGTACAATGTAATACTTTATCCCTTTTAGTATTTTTTTGTTCTACTTAATACTATTGGTTGAACTCTATAATTCACACACATTTATTCTTAGGTGTTGAACTTTAACTGAAAAGTGATCCCTGTTATATATAAGAGTGGGAATAAGAAAGGGAAGAGAGGTACAGTTCGGGACATGCTCAGTCAGACTTGCCCCAAATGGTGGAGTTAGAAACATGCCAGGGGATTCCAATACAATCCCATCAAGGTGGCATGTACCAATGCCATCTCACTAGTCCAAGTGATCAATTTCAGTTTACAATTGATCACACTGATAGGTCTAAGAGTGAAAGGGATCACACAAACAAGACTAGTGTCTGCTAATACTAACTGATAGAATCAAAAAGGGAGAGAACGATCCAACATGGCAAGTGGGATACACAGCAGACTCATAGAATGGCAGATGTCCTAAACAGCACTCTGGCCTCAGAATCAGCCCTTAAGGCATTCGGATCTGGATGAAGAGCCCATGAGAGTATTTTAGGCATGGAAAGCCAAGACACTCTGGCAAAAAAACAAAGCGGACCTAAAAGAAAGATCTCTGCGAGTGAGATCCCAGTAGAAAGAACGGGCCATCAAAGAAGGGGGTACCTTTCTCTGAAGGGAGGAGAGAACTTCCACTTTGACTATGACCTTGTCTACATAAGATTGAAGTCAGCGAACTCAAGAGGCTTCCATTGCCTTGGAAACTCTTGACTACAGCCTAGGGAGATTACTGATGCCATAAACAAGAGTGTCAAATTGTTAAGTCAACAACAGGAGTCACTGTGTACTTTCTCCTCATTTGAGATCTTTGTCCTTAATGTGTTGTCCAATGTGAATTAATGCTGTAACTAGTATGGAAACAGTATTTTACACTTTATGTTCTGTGTGGGTGCAAACTGATGAAATCTTTACTTAATATATACTAAATCGATCTTCTGTATATAAAGATAATTGAAAATGAATCTTGATGTGAATGGAACGGAGAGGGAGTTGGAGATGGGAGGGGTGTGGGTGGGAGGGAAGTTATGGAGGGGGGAAGCCATTGTAATCTATAAACTGTACTTTGGAAATTATATTTACTAAATTAAAGTTAAAAAAAAAAGAAATATATTCTGTGGTTTTAAAATGAAATAAAGCTAAGGTGACCATAAAAAAAAAAAAAAAACTGGCCCCAAAACTGAGTTTTTGAGTCCTAAGTAAAAATACTTTCTCAGTGAAAAATTTCCAAACATTGCCCAGTGATCTTAGCATTATGGGATATCTTTATCAAGTTATATGTTGAGAAATATATCTATCAAATTTAGGCATTAAACTAAGAAAAGTTCTATTGTTATAAATGTTAGCAAGGGAAGCATTTCTGTGATATGCTTGTTTATAGAATGCATGGATTAGAATTTCACTTGAAACCATTTGTCAAGAAAATGTTATTCTTAAATGAGAAAGGAATAATATTTCTATTAAAAATTAATTGAAATTATTCTCTTGATTTAGTTGTTGGTGAAGAGCAAGCATAATTGAATGGGAATATATTTCCTAAATTAGTGGAATTACAAAAACAGGTTTTCCTTCTCTCTGATGTTTAGGAAATAAATTCAGTAGTAATTATAGAAAGCAGTTACATTTCCCCCCTGAATCCAGTGCTTTATGCTATGCAAGGCTGTAAGTGATTTTTTAACCAGTGGTTTGAAGAAAACTAATTTTTTTATACTGTCTGAAGACTTTTGTGACTGTAAACTGCCCATTAGTTTGATTTGTCACTTTTGGATCTTAAAGCAATGATAGGTGAAACAATTTGAAAGGATATGTAGTATTCATTAAATAATAGCTTTTTTGCAATAGAGTAAAGAAATTGATACCTAAAATTAAGAATAAGGGTAAGCAATACCACCATTCACTTTCGTTCAGATTAGCATGGTGTCTGACATGCCGATTTGCTATGGTAAATAATTGTTGAGAGAATAACTTAAAATATTTAAAAATATGAATTTTTCTCACCTTCTTCCTTGAAGTCACATTAACTATCTTGAAACTTTACTTTTGAATGATTAAATAGATGGATTATAATGTTGGAACAAGAGAAAATAGGGAGTATTTTAGAAAGTAATTTGAAGTTAACTTTGTTAATGTTTTCTGCTGTTGCTAAACTGGCTTTTTAAACATTTTGACATTGATGAATGGATGGTTCTGGTTAGAGGGATTTCCCAAGTGGGTTTAATTTCACCTCGGAGTGACACTGTAATAACTTTCTATTGTTTGTGTTTATGCTTTTTCTGCATCCAAGTGGGATCTTTGGAAGTTTAGATCTTTTCAGCAGTGTTGGATGATGATATTTTTCATGTTATGTTTCATAATTTAACTTTTGGGATATTGAGGATATAATTGTGATAATAAACTTTTCTTTGTATGATAGGCACTGAGTTGGATTTTTTTTTAACTGAGTTATTCAAGGAGATTCATTGATAGTGAGATGTAGAAATATATTCTCCTTAGCTTGGCAGAGGTGCCAGTTTCTTCTCTTTTACTCAAAATTAAATTTAATGAGGACAACAAACCAGTGGAAAGAGTTGACTGTTGCTGTGACATGTCACATTCCTCATCATAGAGTCCAAGTTTCTCCCTAGTCATAATGTTTATATGAACTCTTTGTACTGAAATCCATTTAAAAAAATTAACACAGTCATGTTGCTCTCTTGTTTGTGCAGGCTTAGCAGTTTTTTACTGGCCAATGGCAGTGGTCCAGAGTTTGAAAGAATTTTAAATGTTCCATATCTGTGTTTAAGAACTGGATACCTACAGATCCCAAGAAACCATTAGAATACAATGAATGAAGAGAAATGAGTGGTCAACAAAAATGATTTATAATCTTTCTATGGATTTTCTTTTTTTTTTTTTTTTGTTTTAAGATTTTTTTATTCATTTGAAATGCAGAGTTTACAGAGAGGCAGAGGCAGAGAGAGAAAGGTCTTCTACCCACCAGTTCACTTCCCAGATGGCCGCAATGGCTGGAGCTACACTGCTCCAAAGCCAGGAGCCACGAGCTTCTTTCATGTCTCCACATGGGGGCAAGGGCCCATGGACTTGGGCCATCTTCTACTGCTTTCCCAGGCCATTGATGAGCTCTGGATCAGAAGTGGAGCAGCTGGGACTCAAACTGGCACCCATGTAGCATGCTGGCACTGCAGGCAATGGCTTTACCTGCTACACCATGGTGCCAGCCTCTGCATAGATTTTCTTAATGTTTATTTTAAATATGAATTTTTCAGACATTTATTTACTTACTTGAGGGGCAAAGAGAGAAATAGAAAGATAAGAGAGAACATTTTTTTATCTGCTGTTTTACTCCCCAGATGCTTAGAGCAGCTAGTTTGGAGCTAGAGTAAAGCTTGGAGCTAATTGCTCAATTCAGGCTTCTTGTGTGGGTTCTAGATTCCCAACCACTTGATCCATCACTTGCTGCCTCTCAGGGTGTGTATTGCAGGGAGCTGAAGTTGGGAGTAGAGCTCAGACTCGAACCTAGGCACTCTGAAATGGGGTTACAGGCATTCCAAACAGGATTTTAACCCCCACACCAAATCCCTTCCCCTACTGTCCACTTTTTAATGCTCACTTGATTATATAAAGATTAAAAGGTAGTAGAAGACATTTCTTATGATCAATTTTTCTTGTGTGTTGATAAAAAATTCCCAATCTAATTATATTTTATAACCTATTTTGGTAATAGTGTTAGACTAATGCCCTTAAGGTCATCAGAATTAGATCTTTCCAAATCTAAGGGGACTTTGAATATTATCTTTGGTTTAACCTTTCTATAGTAAAGAAATTAGTGTAGAAGTAGGTAAACTGACACAAGAACTAGAGTAACCAGGACTTAATTCTTGGTTCTGTTACTCGCCATTTGGTCATGACATATAACCCTTTTGAACTTCATTTTCTAATGCATAAACTAGGAATAATCATATTTCTTTCTCTCTATGTTGTTGTAGCAGTGAAACAAAATGCAATGTTTATGTGGCATCTGGTAGTAGCTAGCATGTAGTTGTTGCTTAATGAATGTTATTTGCCTTCTCCCCTGTGGCCCAAGGTGACATGGCTTGTTAGTAATTTAATTAATCTTTAAGAAATTGATTTGAATTCCTTTTAGTTTTTTTTCTGTAGCAAGGCATAATTTTCATTTCCATATTGTAATATTTCAGTAGCTCATTAGGAATTATTTTATGTTTAATTCAGAAAATTACCTTCATACATAATTGTTCACTGAGTACAGGTACTTTGCACTGGGACACATAATGATACCCAGAAATGATTTCCATAATAGTTCATGGTCAATTTGAACTTTTGAATAATAATTCTTAAAAAAGATAGAATTTTTACAGTAAGAAATTGATAAGGGTTTATTATTTCCTGATTTTTTAAGACTCTATTTATATAGTTATCCTGTTTGATTGCCAAAAGTTTTTTGTGATGATTATTCTTCTAACATTGTTTTTTTCTAGTGAAATATATTATTTTACTTACTATTGACAGCAGCCAAAGCCTATAGTATCATTAAGACAGAGGAAGAAATACTAAAACATTTAAGGCATGAGACAGAGTAAAAATTATTAAAACTGTTTGAGACTGCAGAAACTGGATTTTAATACAAAATGATCCTTGAGAAGCAGCAGTATATATGCACCTTTGAAAACTGGGTTCTGAAGCTGACTGGTATAGCCTACCTTGTTTGTTTGTTTGTTTGTTTGTTTTTTTAACATCAGGAAATTCTATTATACAAACAGGTTCTGATGTTATAGCTCAAAGTAGAACCTGTACAGGTACTTGTTTGTTTTCTAGATATTTTGAGGAATTTCATTTTAATAGTTGATTAGCAATTCGAGCTATATATACCTAGGTTGATGGTTGTTCAGTTGTAAATTTTTTGTCTAATAAGAAATTAGAATATATTGGCTGTTCCTTGCCTTGTTACCTTTTTCAAAGAGTGGGGCAAGATTGAGTTAAATTCTCTCTGCTTTTTTTAGATCTCTTCTACATATTCTTTCTATATCAAAGGCAGATTTTAAAAAGATTTTTATTTTATTTTATTTTAAAGACTGAATGGTAGGGGGTTGAGAGAGAGAGTCCTTCCATCTGCTTGTTCACTTCCCAAATTCCCATAATACCTGGAGCTAGACCAAGCCAAAAGCAGAAGCTCGGCATTCTAACTGGGTCCCATGTGAGTGGCAGGGATTCAAGTACTTGAACCATCACCTACTGCTTCCCAGGGTGCACATTATCAAGATGCTGAATCAGACACAGAGTGTGCACTAGAAATGAGGCACTCTGAAAGGATGCTGGCATTCTGGGTGTTGTAAGTGATGTCTTCACCACAGCACCAAGCATTTGTCCTCAATTTTTTTGTAGCCTGGGGATCCCCATATATATATTTTAGGGGGTTCATGAGCCCTTTAAAATTGTAATGTGTTTTGTATGTTTCTCCATGTAGGTATGTATATGATTTTTCCATGAAAATATTAGACATTGAATATCACTGAAAATACCCAAAATAGTTTCTGAATTCTGTAAAGTAACAAAATTGGACAGTTCTTTAAAGCACAGTCCTTAGGGGAAGGTTGGGTTTAAAATGGGGAGCAAAACTTACACTTTACTCATCTCTTGGTATGCTATCTTATGCTGATGTAGTTAAGGATAATGTGTTTCTACAAAGTCTCCTCTATGTCATTTTAATTTCATTTTTACTACTTCAAAGGGAGTTTGCTGTATCCAGAGTTTAAAGGATTTAGAATCATTTATTCTCAAAGGATTATTCTGTCAGTTTTTCTCTTGTTCAAGAATAATATTAGTAGGCTTTTCTCTTTTATTAGATGAACCCATTTTTTTTATCTCTTGCTTGTTATACTACTGGGGTTCAAGTTCCATTTGAAAGGGTTTACATCCATGCAAAATATGAGTTAGGAAACCCCCTCCCTTCTTTTACTACATATCATTACCTATTGTCCACCAGAAATCTTAGGTAAATTGCTTTGAACTTTCTTCTTGTACCACACTATTGATTATTTCAAGTTAAACCATAAGGAAACACACAAAAAAAAGCAAGGACATAAACATTTTTTCCAATTTATTATTTATTATTTCAAAGACAGTTAGAGAGATCTTTCATCTGTTGATTTAGCCCTCAAATGCAACAGCCAGAGCTTAGAAAAGGTTGTATATCATATGTTTTAAACTTGTTGGTAGAAAGAAACTAAAAACATTTTATATGGTTGTACTTAAGTTTACTGGTTAAACAAACTACACCATGTTAGATATTTAAGAGGTGTTTTCAAATACATGATTCTTAAAATTTATAGAAGGCATTGGACCTTCTGGTAAATGTTTTCTTAAGTTGTTATCTAATGGTTGAAACTGTTTGCTAAGTATTCATGTGATATTGCTATTGTCAGCAAGCGATCTAGGACTTGCTCCCTCATTTCTCTATTCTAAGCCCAACTTGTTCTTTCATTTCTCTATTCTCTTCAATGTAGGAAACTAATTCTATTATGAATGAATCTGTAGGACACACAATTTAATCTTTAGACCTTATAAAAGAGATGGCTAACATTTTTCTGTAATAGCATAGCCAAAATAAGAACTTAAATAATAATCTCATAGCTAGATTCACTTCGCCATCAGCGAAGTATACAGTAAGTAGAAAAAACCTCCCTTTCAGACCAAAGGGAAAGAAAGTTTTAAAGTGAGAATATAATTTTCCTCATGTGCATTGTCTACCTTAGAAAAACTACTACAGAACATGCCTGTGACTATAGACTTGTAGTTCAGGCCAGCGAAGATTAGAGATGGGACTTGGGCACTCCCTTGACTTGCATCCTCTGGTCTGCTTTAACACAAACCAGGAGGAAAAGAAAGCTCGGCATCAGAAGCAATGGGTGGCAGGCCTATTAATGGCTGATCTGTACAGGGATCTGCCCTCCAGGAGACCCAACAGGCCAGTCCACTGCAGTGGCTTTCAATGTGGTAAGCCTGGGCTTCAGCAGAAGTCAGCTTGTGAAGAGCCCTGGCAGCTCTGCCAGGAGTTGGATCACTGGAAATGGACCTGCCCTGGAGTCGAAGGATGCCCAGGTCAGAGCCACAGATCTTATTGGCTCTAAGCTGAAAAGCCCTTCACTCAGCCCAACTTCCAAAGTGACCACTGCAGCTGAGGGGATAGTCAAGTAGGGTCAGCCACATTGCAGGCAGAACTGTACATTTCTTGTTAGAGATGCCCCCTGCCTTTACCTGGCCAGCTCTCCTCCCAGGCCAGCCAAGTAATGAAAGTCAACAGAGTGCCTTCCCCTAGGAGGGTCACACCTCCCTTAGGATATACCCCATGTGAAGAGATAGATAGGTCTGGGCCTCTTAACTTACAAGGCCTAAAGCCCACCAGATTATTATCAAGCCCCTTCTATCAGGTTCTATTTGCCTCTCAATCAGAAAAATTACTTGTAGCTTAGACAGCACCTTTCTTAGCTCCTCTAATAATGACCCTGTCCTTTGTTCTAGACCCTGTCTAGCGTACTTGGGCCTCATTCCTTCGTAATCATAACCTCTACTCTACCACCAATGGCTCTACTCCCAACCTGTGTGTACTGATGGTCCTCTTCCCCACTTAATGCTGTATAATTGTTCAAACCTGGTAAATGCCACTCTTAGGATCATTGGTTACTATCCTCAACCTGTCTTTTATGACCTTGTCTAAATATGATCAGAGTCGGCAAACTTGGAAGGCTTCCATAGCCTTGGCAACTCATGACGACAGCCTAGGGTGGTTACTGGCGCCATAAACTAGAGTGTCAATTTGTTGGGTCAACAACAGGAGCCACTGTGCACTTGCTCCTCATGTGGGATCTCTGTCCTTAATGTGCTGTACATTGTGATTTAATGCTATAACTAGTACTCCAACAGTATGTTTCATTTTGTGTTTCTATGTGGGTGCAAACTGTTGAAATCTTTACACTAAATTGATCTTCTGTATATAAAGAGAATTGAAAATGAATCTTGATGTGAATGGAAGGGGAGAGGGAGCGGGAGAGGGGATGGTTGCGGGTGGGAAGGAAGTTATGGGAGGGGGAAGCCATTGTAATCCATAAGGTATACACTGGAAATTTATATTCATTAAATAAAAGTTAAAAAAAAAAAAAGGTTGAAGTCAGTAGCCAGGAACTGCATCCAGGTTTCCAGTGTGGGTGGCAGGGATCAAAGTACTTTGCCATCATCTGCTTCCTCCATGGTGCACATTAGCAGAAGGTAGAGTGGAAGCCGAGGAGCCAAGCTCAGACCTAGGCACTCTGATATGTGATATGGGTGTACCTAATGCCCACATCCATAACAGAAACATTAAATCACAAAATATTTCATAACAAACATTTAAAAAATCTATTTATTAGAGAGAGTTCTTCCATCTGCTGGTTCATTCCTCAAATGATCATAATGGATAGGACTGGAGCAGGCCATAGCCAGGAGCCCAGAATTCCATCTTGGTCTCAAAAGTGGGTGGTAGAGGCTCAAGGACTTGGGTCATCTTACTTTGCTTTCCCAGGTGCATTAGCAGGAAACTGGATCAGAAACAAAACAGCTGGTCATTGAAACAGTACCCGAATATGATATACAACATCACCAGCAGGGACTTAAGTCTCTGGCCCCTAAAAATTACTTAATAGAAAAATAAGCACCAACAGATTTTGCTGCCTATCGCTGTAGTGAATACCCTGAAAGATCAAGGTCTTCTCCCCTGATCTAGCCAACTGACGTTAGAGAAATAACTTACTAAGCCTTTCTAAAGTGTCTACAAATATGTACTACCCATCAAATATTACCTATATTTTTTAGGAATACAAAGGATGTTCCTTTCCTTAAGAATCTAATGAAGAAAAGGAAGTAATTTAGGCATTTTTACCTGGGAGCTTGTATTTTGCAAGGCTCAGACTCTGGCATTTATATCACATGGCTTCAGCAAAATAATCCTCTCCTTGTTTAAAGGTAAAATCTTATCATCAATATTTCTCCTTCCTGCCCAGAAAGTAGATATGAAGACCAAAATGATGCATGATTGTGAACATTGATAATAGGGGACACTGGGTTTCATAATCCCAAGGAGAAACAAGTGTACCATGTTAGTAATATAACTAGATTGGACTTTGGATCTTTAATTACTTCCTCCTGTTTTACAAGCCAGAACTTCAAAGGACAGGACTGAGTTATATGATTCTTAGTAGTGCGTTATATAGCGTTTAGTTGATTCATGATGTATTATCCCATTGCTATAGGTAGTAAAGGAAGAATGTAGAGAGAGCGAGAGTAGGAAGCAACAACCAGATGAACTGGAATATGTGGTAATAAAGTGACTGCAGCAGGAGTTATCAGGTTCCAAAAGGAACAGAGTAGAAATTTTACTCCGAAGCTAGGTACACTGGTAGGAGAATATCAGGAAAATTTTAGCACTGAGGCAAGCAGCCAGTAGAGGTGCTATGTTGTGTTGGTTCTTTCCTGATAGTGTCCAGAATAGTATTTTACTGTGATAGACATTCAATATTAAAATTGCCTCTTCAAGTTTAATCTCTAAGGTCATTTTAATGATGACAAATAATATTATTTTGTTGTTTTCAATCTTTTCACAGAGTAACACTTGTACTGGAGTAGGCACAATATAAATTATAATTATGCATTGGTAAAAATAGCATGTTAGAAAACATTTACTTACTTACTTTTGAAAGGCAGTGAAACAGAAAGAAAGCCAGACAGAGGAAGACAGGCAGAGGGAAGGGCAGGGGAAGAGGAAGAGCAAGAGAAGAGATATGGGGAGAGGGGGAGAGGGTGGAGAAGGAGAGGTAGAAGAAGATCTTCCATCTGTGGGTTCACTCTCCAAATGGCTGTAATAGCTGGGGCTAGTCCAGGAGCCTGGAACTCCACTGGGTGGTAGGAGGCCCAAGAACTTTGTGCTGCCTTACCAGGAGCACTAGCTACAAGCTAGATCAGCGGCAGAGCTGCCAGGACTGGAACTGGCACTCTGATAGGGCATTCTGGCTCTGCAAACCGTGGCCTAACCCACTACACCACAATGCTGGCCCCCTACTCTCTTTGTTGTTTTGAATTTTTATCTTAACATTTAAATTAGTTTTTAAAAGAAACAATATGATTTGTAAATATGAGTCTAGGAACATAATGATATTCCCTTCCTCCATCCCCCTCTCCCTTATAACTTTCTTTCTTCTCCCTGTCTTTTGTTTTTGTTTTTGAGAAAGTATATTTTAAATTTACATGACAGTAAAAAGACTTAATACTTAACCAAATAAGAAGTTTAACAAGTAAAAATCCAAAAGACTCTAGTTTAGTGGGAATATTGTCGATGACTACAAACAGTAATTGAATGCAAAAGTAACTGTTTCACCCATACATAGTAAATTTTAAAGTATCACAGATCATTAAGCTATTACAGTGTAGCATTCTTAACCTGTGGTTTGACAAAGTATAACTGAAAGTTTTACAAAACTAAACATGCAACAATAGTGATATACATAGACATTTCTTTCTTTTCAATTGTTTTTAAAATTTTGTTTCCATATATAAGGGAGAACATGTGGTATTTACCTTTCTGGGTTGCTGTTGTCACCATTTGGGAGTGAACCAGTAGATGGGAGATTTTCTCTCTCCCTTCCTGCCTCCCTCCCCCTCTCTCTGGTTACTTTGCCTTTCAAGTAAATAAAAAATAAATATTTTTTTTTAAAAAAAGAAAATAGAAAAAAGCCATGAAGAACAAAATTCTGCTCTGTTAAAACATCTCTGAGATATGCATATATTTCCAGTTACATGGAATATTTCACATCACACTCTTTGGACTTATTGAAGAGAAGAACTAATACATATTAACTAATTATTTTGAAGTATAAGCTTTGTAGACTGATTTCTGAAGGATTCTTTTTGCTCTAAACTTCTGCATTTACATTTTTGTGGAAAAATTTTATGTTCACTATTTAATACAAGTACATGTATAATGTGAAAAAACTCAAATGATTTAGTAAACCATAAAAATCACAAAGAATTATCAAAACCTAGAGAAATGTATATGCTTGTTTATGTATTAAGTTATGCTCTTTTTTGCATTTATGATTTCTTTCTTTTTTTTTTGAGATTGATTTATGGGGCCAGTGCTGTGGCTTAGTAGGTAAAGCTGCCAGCTGCAATGTTAGCATCCCATATGGGCGCCAGTTCAAGAATCAGCTGCTCTGCTTCAGATCCAACTCTCTGCTATGACTTGGGAAAGCAGTAGAAGATGATCCAAGTGCTTTGGCCCCTGCACACACATGGGAGACCTAGAGGAAGCTCTTGGCTCCTGGCTTTGGATTGGCCCAGCTCCGGCCATTGTGGCCATTGCTGGAGTGAACCAGCAGCAAATGGAAGACCTCTCTCTCTCCCTCTCTCTCTCTGCTTCTCTCTAACTTTGCCTCTCAAATAAATTAATCTATAAGAAAAAATTTGTTTATTTATTTGAGAGAAGTTTCTTCCATCCATTGGTTCACTCCTCCAGTGCCAACAATGGCCAGAGCTGAGTCAATCAGAAGCCAGGAGACAGGAGCTTCGTCCAGTCTCCCTGGCAGGTACAGGGGCCCAAACACTTGGGCCATCTTCTACTGCTTTCCCAGGCCATAACAGAGAGCTGGATTGGAAGTGTAGCAGCTAGACACAAACCAGCGCCCATATGGGATGATGGCACTGCAGGTAGAGAATTAGTCTACTACGCCACAGCACCAGCCTCCTTATGATTTCTTTTCTTTCTTTTTCTTTCTTTCTTTTTTTTTTTTTGACAGTCAGAGTGGACAGTGAGAGAGAGAGAGACAGGGAGAAAGGTCCTCCTTTTCCGTTGGTTCACCCCCCATGGCTGCTTCGGCCGGCGCGCTGCGCTGATCCGAAGCCAGGAGCCAGGTGCCTCTCCTGGTCTCCCATGCAGGTGGAGCACTTGGGCCGTCCTCCACTGCACTCCTGGGCCACAGCAGAGAGCTGGACTGGAAGAGGAGCAACCGGGACAGAATCCGGCACCCCAACCGGGACTAGAACCCCGGGTGCCAGCGCCATAGGTGAAGGATTAGCCTATTGAGCCATGGTGCCGGCCGATTTCTTTTATTTATTTATTTATTTTCTGTCCTAATTAATACTGCAGGAAATACTCATAACTTATTTTGAAAATTTTTATTTATTGGAGAGGCAAAGAGAACAACGCAGATACAGAGATAGAGACAGAGACAACAGGAGCTCCAGGCCTGGTTCAGTGCAGGGAACATGGGGAGGTGCATTGAAGCTGGGTCTTTGGGACTCAATGCAGCCTCCTCCATGGGTGTCAGGGGCATCATTATCTGAGCCATCTTTAGTGCCTCCCAAGGTTGGCATTGGCAGGAAGCTGGAGTCAGGAGTCAGAGCCAGGAACTGAGCCCCAGCACTCCTTTATGCAATTCATACATCTGAACTACTAGGCTAAGTGCCCACTCCCCAAAACTGCTTTGATTCATTATTATATTTTTGGGATTGGTTGGTTCAAAAGGAACAACTCAGTCTTGTCTAGAATCAGGGCCTAGATTACATGTTACATAATTTAACATGTGTGCTATCTATAGAGCATAAGTGCAATGTAATTTCTTAATATAAATGTGATTTATATTACATATTTATTTTAGTATAACTTTCATTTTAATATGTGTGTTGGTCTGTGATATTTCCATAAAGATTTATTAAGCTACAAAGCCAGAGAAGCAAACTGTACTCACAGAGTGCATCCGACACATAATTTCTGACTGCATTGGAGTTAAGCTGAGTAAAGAAACAAGAGTGCTTTCTCAACATTAAGAAAGGAAGAGTTTTAATATGTTTAAAGCACAACCTAATTTATATGCTTGTAACTGTTCTGAAGTTGATTAAAGTCTGTAGAGTGAATGGAAATTGCATGGAGTTCTCATTTTAGTTGACCTTCCATGTTAATTAGGACATTTTTTTCATTTATTTTGGAGCTAAGTACATTTTCTTTGTCTAGTAAACTTTGATTCTTTTTAGTATTTCTTGCTTTGATGAAGCTGATCACTTTTGTATCCTTTGAACTTTTCTTAAGATTTTGAATAACAAAGTAAATGATGAGAATTTCTAGAGTTTTAGTTATCTATTCCCAATTCATTCGATCATTCATACATTATTAATGGAAAGAAGATTTATTTATTTATTTGAAATTCAGAGTTACACAGACAGAGGAGAGGCAGAAAGAGAGAGAAGTCTTCCATTTGCTGGTTCACTTCCCAGTTGGCCGCACAGGCTGGAGCTGCACCTACCCGAAACCAGGAGCCAGGAACTTCTTCCAGGTCTCCCACATGGGTGCAGGGCCCACGCGGTTGCAGGGCCATCTTCCACTGCATTCCCAGGCCATGGCAGAGAGCTGTATTGGAAGTGGAGCAGTTTGGACTTGAACCAGCACCCAAATGGGATGCCGACACTGCAGGCGGCTGCTTTACCTGTTATGCCACAGTGCTGGCCCCAACTAGCTTTTATTTTGATGGGAAATAGAACATAAAACAGAAGTACAATATGGAGTGTTTATACATGTTGTAGAGAAAAATTAAAAGCAAGCGCTGTGAGGGCTTATCTTTGCACGCATGTGCAGAGGAAATGTGTTCTCAGCAGAGGGCTCAGCAATTGTAACGTGAAGAAGGGACTTGCTTGATATTTGGGGAACAGTAAGATGACCACCTAGCGTTAAAGAAAAAATGGGAAATATTGTAGTAGGAGACTAGGTCAAGGTAGCCATAGGGGACTGACTGTATTTGACCATCAATAGAACTTTGCAGAGTTTTTTTATGTTGAGTGACCTGATTTGACTTTCTCCAGAATTATACTGACTGCAGGATGTAGAGTTTGCGGGTAGACCAGTTAAGAGCCTGTTGTGATGACCCAACTGAGAGATTACTACCTAGAATGGAAATATGATCAAAGTGGTTATTGAGTGTTAGCATCGATTGCAATCAGAAAATTGAGTTAGGCTGAGCATTTGAAGGGTGCAATAATCATGAACTGAGATGCAAACGAATTTGGGAGAGGCAGATGTTTGGGCAAGAACTGGAGTTAAACTTTAGAAATGGTTCAATTTGAAATACCTATGATTTTGTAATAGTCTTCAGTAATTTATAGTGTTGAAGTTATTAGAATAATGACAAATATAATTCCAGGAGAACTATATTGAAGCAAAATTGTAGAAGAAAAATTATAGAAGACTGTTTCTCAAAGCTGGTTGCATTTTAAAAAACCGGGAATTCTACATAATGGGTTAATGCCACACTCTCAGAAACTTTTATTAAATTGATTTGCATTAGGGCCAGATCATGGATTATTTAAAGTCCCCCAGGGGATTTTAAGCTACAGCTAATGACAAACGTTAATGGAATGGAAGCAAAGACTGTGTATATATGTGTTATGTGTGTTATGAAATTACTTATGCTCCTTTGTGTTACATTAGGTTATCCTGTTTGTAGATGTGTTAGATATGTTTCACTGCCTGATTTTGATGTCTGTGTGATGCATATCAAAATGTGAACTAACACAGCTTTGCAGGGCCTGCAGTCCAGAGCCTCAGTCTCATAACTGTTTTTAAATATATCAGATTGCATCATCTCTGAATACCATGAGTAAATCTAGTTGATTAGCAGTTTTAGTACAGAATCTTTGATGTTAAGCTTTAGGTGTCGCGGTTACCTTGCTTTTACTTACAAATATAGACTTTTTAGTTTTCGTCACCCTTTCCTGTCTTGAAACTATTTTCCTTATTATTTTCCAGAATTTACAATGTGTACTATATCCATATAGCACCAGATTACTGGAAGTATCTTTGTGTTAACCAAGAAGTTAACCAAATCTTAATGTCTTAACCAAGAAGTTAAGCCACTTTTCTCAGAAACAGTAAGAATCTAGTTTTAAGTACCATGGAGCACATTCAGACCAGTCATTCCTGCTCATGAGAGGATCATGTGTGGGCTCTAAAAATACAGCCCATCTAAAGTTGTCTATCCTCATTACTATTATCTCAGTAACTTAAAGTCAAGTAGGGAAGAGTAACTTCAGAAAGCCTTTATTTGCTAATAGGTTTCTGGCTTACTTTTCAACTCTGAATACTTGAACAAACTGGAATCTAATTTTTTGCTTCCTTTTGTTTCTTATTTTAACCAGTATATGCACGGCATTACAAAATATTTCTTTCTGTAGATCCTCCCTCAAATTAGTGTCTTCACTTTTTTTAAAGATTCATTTATTTATTTAAAAGTCAGAGTTACATAGAGAGAGAAGGAGAGGCAGAGAGAGAGAGTGTGTGTGTGAGAGAGAGAGGTCTTCCATCAGTTGGTTCACTCCCCAATTGGCCACAATGGCTGGACCTGTGCCCATCCAAAGTCAGGATCCAAAAGCTTCTTCCAGGTCTCCCACATGGGTACAGGGACCCAAGGACTTGGGCCATCTTTTGTTGTTTTCCCAGGCCATAAAAGAGAGCTGGATCTGAAGTGGAGCAGCTGGGATTTGAACCGGCACCCATATGGTATGCTGGCACTGCAGGCGGCAGCTTTATCTGCTGTGCCACAGAACTGGCCCTGTGTCTTCACTTTTATTTTGTCCCCAGTCTCTCTGAAGTCTCTTCCTTTGATATGGGCAGTTAATAGCAGAGCTGTTTCTAGAAAAGTTTATTTGGTAATTTAAAATAAAACAAAAGTTACAGGAAAATCACTTGATTTATTGGAAAGGAATGAGTGCTAACTGGGTAACAAGATAACAGGGGCACCTATAGGACAATTAGTCCAGGACTTCTCCCATTCAGTTCTATACCTCACAGTACCAAGTCTCCAGGCAGCTTTCCATGTAGCAAAATGCCACTGAACTCATACTAAATTAGAGAGTCATTAATAAGTCAAGACATTAGGAATGGATAATGAAATGTAGGATGGCTTCTGTTTCTGGAGAGTGGAATATTTCCTTCTTTTTCAGGAAGAAAATGTTGGTGCTTGTTTTCAGGGGTTATTAGGATGGTTCCAGTGACTCATTTTGACTACATAACTGCCATCAGGAGATAGGAGGCTGTTTAACAAAGTACTGAGCTGGGATTGAACTATGCTGATGTGAGAGGCATAAAAGCAGATTGTGATACATTTTGAAGTATTATGATTTGAAATATTTGTGATATTTGAAGTATTCTGATTTGTTCAAACCTTTAAGAAGAATGAGGAAGATACAACTGTAGTCAAAATCTAAACAGATTACCTCTAAAGATTGTTTAATGAGATTATGTAAAATAAACATATGCCAACAAGTTATCAATTTGCATTGGAAATACTTTGCAATTAATGTGTTATTTCATGTGACGGATATTGAACTAGCCATTTGTTTTTTCTAACTCCACATTATAGTGAAGATAGTCTAAACTGATTATGCAGATGTAGCTAATAAAATGAGTTGAGAGACAATAATTGTATAGGGAAAGAATCGAAGACAAAGCCTGTGTTTTTCTGAGCATTTTGCTTATAGGGTTGGTGGAAGTGGAAGCATGTGAGAAAGCATGCTGTAATTCATAGACAAATCCTAGTATTGGTTTAGTTTCAATTCGCTGAGTTTTCTTATTGTAATTGAGTTGTTAATATTGTTCTCTTGAAATGTTTTGAGGCAAAGGAAATCTTCAATGAATTCAATTATACTAAAACAATAGCCACAAGACATCAAAAAGTTATTGCTAGTGCTACCATAGGGCAAAAAGGGAAAACATGATTTGTATTTACTAGTATTGGTGCTGTTGCTTTGGAAAACATATTTAAAATCATTTTCAAGGCAAATAGACTTAACTTTAATAGTGAATTTTTGTAACAAATAATGAAGATATTATATTTTTTCCTTAACGTAATAAGCTAAAGGTGATTTTTAATAGTGGAAATGGACTTTTTTCTTATGGTAATGGCAAAACCTAAGCCTAATTTTCAAACTGATGATTTTTTTTTTTGGTTGGGACTTTCAAGTAAAAATTTAGAATGTTTGCATAATGATTTAAACTTAACTGTTTTATTGAGTCATTTTTCTCCTGAAAAATATGTCCATTTAAATATATTTGCAAATAGAAAATACAAGCTTGATATGATGAATTATCTTGAAGTTAAAATGCTCTATTTCATAAATAATATTACTATGAAAATATACTTAAGATCCATGAGGGAGAAATATTTTATTTGGGAAATGAAAAAATGGTCTGGTGCAATAGCTTAGGGAATCCTGAGTTCTATTCCCTATTTTACTCTAAATTCTCTAGCTGCTGGCAACTAATTTAACCTTCAGAAATCTTTTCCTCATTTGGGTAGGGAATGAATAATACTTTCCAGCTACATCCATAACAGGGATGCCCTCGTGGATGACAATGTTTATTTTAGTGTATTAAGCCCTGTGGGTGGGAAGGCAAGCAGTGCAATATGAACACAAGCTGTTACCACTGAACCATTTGATTTTTTAAAAAGGCTTATTTTTATTAAAAAAAAAAAAAACTTGTTTGGGATCTGTTATGAGCAAGGTACTAAATGACATGTCCTTTTTGGACAACTCCAAGCCTTTGAAATGCAGTTTCCATTTTTTAATTCAGTATTGTATCCTATTTCAGATTTTGCCATAAATAGTGGATAACTCAATATTTTGAATGATTTCAAATTTCAAACAGTTTGTTTCTCTACATGACCGTTAGTTTTAGAATAAAAAGACTTGGGTTCTCTACTTTCTTTTCTAACATCATTGAAACAAATCGCTCATTTCCAAAATAAATTTTCTCACAAGCATACTTTTCAGAAACATGGCATTCACATCTCTGTTTTTCAAATTCTAAAGGCCTTATAAAAATTGGCTTGATTTGTATAATGTAGCAGCTTTTCAATAAATGCACATTGACTTTGGAAAAAAGTATTTTATGTAAGTTCATTAACATTTTATATACTACACTTCTTTGGACATAGAATAAATTAAGCTTCTTTTAAATATTCTCCTCTGTATCCTGCATTTAAGGATAAAGAACACTTATTTTCTGTCTGTAGCACCGTATTTAACAGAGAGAAAGGCAAATTGAACTCAGATTTGCCAGACCAGGTCCTTATATATTTTGGAAGTATTATGTCCATCTGTATTCTGCTTTCCTCTGAGGCTTTACCTACAATGCTCATCCTTTACCCCTTATTTACATATGGAAATTTGGATTTTCTCTTTAAAACTCTTTAACAAACTGTACTTGCAAATAGCCTATTCTCTAAAGTGACTGTATCTGAACTTGGCATCTTTTCAGGAATGTAGAAGTAGGAAATCTTCCTGTAAAACTGGTGAAAGAGTGGTGAGACAGGCAGAAGGAAAATCATAATGTAAATGTACTTTCAAGATAACTTCTTTCCCTTAGTGTAATGCCTGCTCTATCCTAAAAGACAAAAAGCTTGACTTATGAGGTGGTGGTGAAATGGGAATTGCATGAAAAGTCAAGGTTGTTTAAAAGAAAGTGAATTAAGTCAACTGTGCAGTTTCGCTTTTTGGTGACTTTGTCTTTTTGGAAAAAAGAGAGGAGTTTGATTTTTCTCTATTCTTTGGATAATGGAAAGATTTTCTGGTACCTGAATTTTGAAGACCATTATTTTAGTCTGTAATCTTAAAGTACTTTGGAACTGGAGATTACTGTAGAAGCATAGCCCGACTTCCTCACTTTACAGGTATGAAAATGTGGTCCCAGAGAGACTTGCCCAGTGAACTGCACAGAACTGCCTAGGGTTACTGCAGGGGTGGCTGATCCCCCATTCTGATTCTGTAGCACTGAAGAGTTAAAGCAAGATGACGTCGGACTCAGATACTTCTCATTCCGTTATTTGCGAGTTTGGGCCAGTAGCATTTATTTTGTGTTAAAAATAAAAGGAAGCAATTTCAAAAGAATGACAAAGCTTCCTACATTGGTGGAAAATTAGGATTAGTCAAAGGAAACTAACTTGTCAGAGGAAGCAACTAGTAAAAGCAGGATCTTGCTCATTGGCCTTGTCACAGATTTATCTGCATTTTGACATGTTTTTTTTTTCTTAACAGAAGAGTTGATTATTAAGATACTTCATCATTTATTAAACTCGCTCTTACATTAATTGATTTTGTTTTGTTTGTTTACTTGGATTAAGTGTAGATCATGGCCTTGTCCCTTTCTTTTCATCCTATATCTTCATTTGATTTATTTCTTCTGCTCTCTTTCACTCCAAATTTATTCTCCCCTTCAGTCTGATTGTTTTTGGCCCTGCCTGTCTTCAACAGCCTTCATTTCCCGTGTCTAAATTTCAGTAAAATTGGGACCAATTTCCTGACACCTGTAGATTTAAACCCAATGATTTACTAAATAAGCTCAGCAATTTGAGAATGAGATGACAGCTGGCATTTTGTGTTGTTTTTTATTGTGAATGTGAAGAAGGCTATATGTGAACATTGAAGAGTCAAATTTAAAATAAAAAATTAGGCAATGGGTTTGCTTGTTTTAATTGTTTTATGAAATTAAACTAACATTGTAACTCATTTAAATGAGAATATTTTTTCCTGGAGACTCTCAAACTCTTCTTGGGCATTGCTTTTCATTTTTTTTTTTAAATATATCAGTTAATGGTTTCCATTTCAGCACTGCCATTATATGCTGAGAGACCTGTTTGATGTAGGGACCTTCTGTTAACTCAAATTTTGGGGTTTGATTTATATATGAAATAATTTAAAAAAAGAGACTCTCTCTTTTGCTGTACTTAATACTGTCTTTTATTTTTATGTGACCTTCTGCCAACATTCAACTCAGATATACAGCAAGGAGCAATGGTCATTAAACTTGACTGCTTAGAATTTTTTTTGAAGCTTAAAAATATACCTCTGCCCAGGTTCCATCTGAGACCACTTAAGTTAAAATCTCTGGGGATAGAGCTAGGGAATTGGGGTTTTTAAAAACTCTGTGAGGTGGGGAGGGGAGGGAAGAATCACTATGTTTAAATATGTATATATGAAATGCATGGAGTTTATATTCCTTACGTAAAATTAAAAAAAAAAAAACTTTGAGTTATGTCAGTAGGGATAATAGTGGCTATAATAGGAAAACCACTGAACTTGGCAAGAGTTGAATTTGAGGGTTCTGCTACTTTTGGCCCACACAGATGCTCCAATGAGGGCTTCGTGTATCTCTCCAATTTTAAAATTCTGTGGTAATTGTAATCTCTTTTTAGTAAGAACCATTAAGTTGGATATAATTAAAGAGGGTAGGTTGTAGTACAGTCCTGGATAATTCAGAATTTCCTATTGCCAATGTTGGAAAAATAAGGATGAAGAATATAGTATAATCACAGTTAATTTAACCATACATCCACAGGTATTTACTGCATAAATAGGAACAAAATGACAGAATATTCTTCCATTTTGAAGTCTGCATCCTTGAGGAAGGTACCATGTGGAGACAGAGTTGCTCTAATATATCAGGTCCTGCACAGCTGCCCATTCCACAAGGGCTGGAACTGTCGAGCAGCACGTGAGAAGTTAACTCGGTGCTAGAAGCCTGGTGCTATACAGACACATGCCTTCCAAACTTTGCAGTCATCGTCTGTGTCTAAATGAGCTAATACCATGAGAAGGGAGGAGGGAAGTGACAGGATGAAGGAAATAGCAGATCTGCGTTTGCTATTTGACATTCATGCTCGTTAAGACTAAAATTAAGAAAAGCTCCCACCATAACTCTGACTTACACTTTTCTGTTTCATGCAAATCACATAGTTGATTTTCTGTATGTTACTTGCATACAGGAGATACTTGGACATCCTTAATGTGTTTTATTGTTTCTGTAAAGTTGCAAGGCATTGTGAGCACAGGCTCTGAACTAAGCAAGACCTGATTTATTTCTCAACTCTGTCTCCTGTAGTGAATAAATTATGTTAAACTTCTTTAAGCCATTATTTATTAAGCCATAAACTGCATACTATGATAGCCACTTTTAAGGATTCTTGTGCATGTTTGAAATAGGTAAAAAGGTCTGTATTTGGTATGTGTGGATGTTTAATAAGCAGAGTTGTTTGTACTATGGAAAGAATAGCAAGTTTTTTGATAATTAATGTTGAAATGTGAAAATTTTAAGAATGCTATCATACCACAATAAAAGAAGAATGCCACATGATTTGTTTGTATAAATGCATTTGTTGTGTATAGTGGGTAAAGCCACCACCTGCGACACTGGCATCCCGTATGTGTGCAGGCTCGGGTCCTGGCTGTTTTACTTCCAATCCAGATCCTTACTAATGTGCTTGGGGAGCGGAAGAGGATGGCCTAACTACTTGGCCCCCTGTACCCCTGGGGGAGACATGGAAGAAGCTCCTGGCTCCTGGCTCCTGGCCTTGGCCTGGCACTGTCCCGACTGTTGCAGCCATTTGGGGAGAGAACCAGTGGGTGAAAGATCTCTTTGTTTCTCCCTCTCTCTCTGTAACTCTTCCCTTCAAACAAAAATAAATCTTTAAAAAAATAAATCTTTTTGTGCAGAGTTTAAAGACTTTAATTAAATCTGTTGTATTCGTTGGAATACCTTCTTGGATAGCTACAAAGCTTTTATGTAAGTAATCTAAGTTTTCATTTTTGAAGACTTTTTTTTTTTTTCAAAAGTATTACCTAAGCATCTATAATTTAGTACCTAAAGAGCTAGTTCAAATAATGTACAACTTTCGTAGAAGCATTTAGGGTCCTCTTACCAATGTGACCCTTATACTGACAAACTTTTCTCAATGTAAGGGCTAGTCCATGAGGTGTATGCTGTCGAAAGTTTTATGCTTCTCTTCAAGTAAGTTGTTTTCTATGACTGGTCTGAACTCAGGAAATTTGGCTCAGTTCTTTCTTAATGTTTGCAAAATGATTCAGAGTCTAGTAAAACACTACTCTTTGTAATTTCATAGTTGGGTGACAGGTACCACATCAATAGCATTGCTGGGAGTTTCTGCTGAGAGTAGAACTGCCTAGCCTTTGGATATCCAGCCAGATTAAGTTTTAAACCAGTCTTATCAGGTTTTCCCTGTTCTTGATTAAACTTCAACATTGCATAAGATCTTTGACTTCAAAAGTACCCACCTCTTGAACTAAGAGAGATACTTTCCTGTGTTCAAAAAGTGTGCAGACAAGGCTGATATTGAAATCAATTGGTACAACAAACTCATAAAGTCAACCCATTTTGCTTTCCGGAGCTAAAGCAAGGCACATGATGACTGCTGGGTATGTAACATTGAGGTTTTTTTTGACACATGACTGAATGGTCATTGACTAGAAAAAAATGCCACTTCCACATTGAATCAGTTGTAGAAGACTTTGCAAGGCCTTTTATATTATTTCTGATACTTTGAAAAATATTTTCATTTTTTCCAATAACTATATTTTTAGTTAAATATGACCACTATGTTCTTTTCACTTCTGCCTTTATTCAATTGCAGTTAAACCCCAAATGACATTATACATACTTAAACTTCAAACTCAGAAATGTCTTTTAACTGACTAAATATCTTTGAATTTTTCATGGCTGTGGGAATGTAGATAAGGTAGTTAGGAAAGCAGCAATTGAGCCTGTGGATTTTATCCCTGATGAGAGATTGAATTTGGGCTATGATGCTTGCAAGCTTTTATTTGTGTCTGTGTCTACCTTGTGAGTGTGTGTTAAATTCTGTAGAACACTTTTATAAAATTAGAATATAAGCTAATTTACATTATATATTGGCACTTTAAAAAAAATATACCTGGGGGCCAGTGTTGTACTGTAGCAGTTAAGCCATTACCTGTGATGCCAGCATCCCATAAGGGCAGGTTTGAGTTTTCAATCCAACTTCCTGCTAATGTGCCTAGGAAAGCAGTGGATGATGACCCAAGTCCTGTGGGCTTCTGCACCCATGTGGGAGACCCGGAAGAAGCTCCTGGCTCCTGGCTTCGGACTGGCCAGGCTCAGGCTGTTTCTGCTATTTGGGGGGTGGACCAGAGAATGAGATCTCTCATTCTCTGTCTCTGTAGCTCTGCCTTTCAGATAAATAAATACATTTAAAAAACAAAACAAACAACAACAAAGGAAACAAACAAAAAACAATGCAAATATAGTGTGTGTGTGTATTATATATAGCTTATTGCAATCACATGATGACTGGGAAAAGATAACGTGATTCTGTTGCAGGTGTCCGATAGCACCGTTTAATCAGCTCAGATTTAGATAGATGGCTGGTAACGGAGAGTTTTTCAAAACTGATTCAGAAAAAGAAGGGCTGAATATTTTTTGTGTGTCACGTTTTAAGGAAAACCAATATACCAGAGAAAGGACATGATTTTTTCTTTTTAATTTAAGATTTACTTTATTTATTTGAGAGGTAATCTTACAGACAGAGCACGAGAGACAGAGAGAATAGTCTTCTATCTGATGGCTCATTCCCCAAATGGCCACAACAGCTGGAACTGGGCTGATCTGAAATCAGGAGCGAAGAGCTTCTTTCGGGTCTTCCCTGTGGGTGCTAGGGGCCATCTTCTACTGCTTTCTCAGGCCATAGTAGAGAGCTGGATTGGAAGAGGAGCAGCTGGTACTAGAACCAGTGCCCTCATGGGATAGCAACACTGCAGGTGGAGGCTTACCCCACTATGCCAATGTGCCTACCCCAGGACATGAATATCTATTACTAAAGCTAGTTAAAATATTTATATTTAAGTTGTATTTACATAGGTGATATGAACAAGTGAGGTAGCTAATAATTATCCATTTGTTTCAATCTAAAATATCCAAGTATTGCTGATTAGGAAATTATTTTTTTGGAAGAAATCAATGATCATGATTGATTGTTGATGAATAACAACTTTCTTTTGTAGATTTTCTGCTTTCTTTTGTGGATTTTCCAGTAGCTCATTGAGATGTGGGAGATATTCATGAGAATAAGCTACATTTTTTCTCATTCAGATGACAAATCAATTATGGATTTTAATTATATGGTCTTAAATGTTAACAACTCACTCCATGTAAGGCAAAAATCTGTAAATAAATTCAATTGAATGTGTGGATTATTTGTTCTCGTAATAGGACATGATAAAATGTGAGTGTATGAGTGCCATTTGCTTCTAAGAAAGACATTGAAATTTAAAAGTTGAAATTGAGTATGTGTAAGAACAAATAGATCATAAAGAAATTCTTCATGACTCAGATCACAGTTATGTTAGCATTTTGTTATATATTACAGTAAAAAATAAGTTTCCAAGTTTGAGTACTATGATTGTATAATAATAGAGAGGGTAAATTTTGAGAAATTTTTGTTTTTGAGAAATGGCTATCCAGTGTGAATGTTGCAAGGGTACAAAAACATTCCTTTGGGTTATTTTAATTACTAAGTATTTCTTTTAAAAAGGATTTACACATTTATTTGAAAGGCAAAGTGGCAGAGGGCAGGAGACAGGAAGAGAGAGAGAGAAAGAGAGAGAGAGAGAGATCTTCCATCTGCTGGCTCACTCCCAAAATGACTGCAATGTCCCTGGCTGGGCCAGCCCAAAGCTAGGAGCCCAGAACTCCCAGTGGGTCACTTACATGGGTGGCAGGAACTCAAGTACTTAGGCTATTATCTTCTGCTTTTCCAGGTACATTGTCAGGGAGCTGGATTGAAATCTATGTAGACAGGACTCAATCCAGCACTCTAATATGGGATGCCAGTGTTGCATTCCAACCTGCAGTGCCATGCCAATTACTAATTCTCATGGCTTTGATTTCCTTATCCAGAAAATGGATGGGAGCCTAACTAATAATCTGTTCCTTCTCCTTTTGAAATACTGTGACTTTGGCCAGCGCCGTGGCTCACTAGGCTAATCCTCCTCCGCCTGCGGCGCTGGCACCCTGGGCTCTAGTCCCGCTTGGGGCGCCGGATTCTGTTCCATTTGCTCCTCTTCCAGTCCAGCTTTCTGCTGTGGCCCGGGAAGGCAGTGGAGGATGGCCCAAGTGAGGCCCTGCACCTGCATGGGAGACCAGGAGGAAGCACCTGGCTCCTGGCTTCAGATAGGTGCAGTGCGGGCCATAGCGGCCATTATGGGAGTGAACCAACAGAAGGAAGACCTTTCTCTCTGTCTCTCTCTCGCTGTCTATAACTCTCTCTCTGTCTCTGTCTCTCACTGTCTAACTCTGCCTGGCAAAAAAAAAAAAAAAAAAAAAAAGAAATACTGTGACTTTGATGAGGTAAGTTACCATGGCCGTGTGTATGGAAATGTCACTTGGAAGGGCATGATCTGTCAAAAGCAGCATGTAGAAAGAGTTATAAATTAAAATTCTGCACCTGAAAGTAAACACGCAGAGAATTCTCCAAATGGATTCTCCTAAGCAGGCTGTTTCTGGGGAACAGTTTCAGTAGCTTTGTGAATGCTTTCACTTCGCTATAATTTGCTCAATCATGAGTGGTAAACATGGTAGATAGAAATGTGTGAACACGAAACTGATTCCCAGATAAAAGGATGTGATGTTTATGTCTGTTTCTAGTGAGAATGTAATTTAGGAACCAAGGCACAGAGGCAAGAAGGAAGCTTTGAGACATGCAAATAGAAATGGAAGCAGCTATTGCTTTATCAGGTAATTTAGATCAGGTCATTGATAGAACCATCTGTTTCACTTTGGAAGGTCTTTCCATCAAGCTAGACTAGCTTATATTGTAGCTGGTAATTGAACTTAGCCTTCAGTGACAGTAACAGTGTGTTTCATATTTATGTTACATTTCCACAACCGATCATTAGGGGATTTATACTAACTTGTCACTCAAGAGACCCTTGCTGACTGAGGTTATGCGTTTTTGTCCTTGCACCATTTGTAATGCAGAAATATATCTCAGTGGCAGGAGATGACAGTGACTAGAGAAACTTCATGGGCATTGGGAAGCCTCATGCAGGCAGTAACACTTGTGACGGCTCTCTGGCCACAAGTCACTTTCTACCATTTAATTGCAAACAGGGTGAAACTGGGCAGCAGATGGAATGTATGGAGCATATCACTGTGTCTAACAAAAGAAATGCTGCAGAATAAGGATTTTTCTATCTCTTTTCTACTTTATTTTTTCTTTATTTTACATTTTATTTGAAAGGCAGAGAAGATAAAGATCTTCCATACACTGGTTTATTACTCTGCAAATGCTCTTAACAGCTAGGACTGGGCCAACCCAAACCCAGAATCCCAGAACTCAACCCACATCTCCCATGTGGGTGGCAGGGAGCCATCTACTTCAGCTATTATTTTATGCCTCTCAGGGTGTGCATTAGCAGGGAATTGGAATCAGAAGTGAATGTGGTGTTTGAACACAGGAACTCTGATATGAGATGTGGACAGCTCAAGGGGCATGTTTACTGTGCCAAATGCATGCCCTGAGTTAGAGTAATTAAAACGAATTTGACATATAGCACTGTATTCTTTTTCTCCCTAACCTGGTTTCTCTGTTTTGGTGGTAGTTCTATTTAGTTATTATTCAAATAGTAAATAATAGTCAAAGTTACATTGAATTTTAATTCATACTGTGTAATTGGTACTCTGACTTCTATGTTTGAGGGGAAATTATATGTGAATTTGAAACTTTGATTTACATTTATGGTGTCAACTCAAATTCTTTGCTCTCTGTTGAAAAAATATGTACATGCATATTTATGTTTTTATTCTGTAATTTTTCTCTTTAAGGTTTTGGTGTTAAATTTGGACGTTGTCTCCATTCTCCAATGGTATTTTTTGATATGAACCCTTTTAAAAATTTAACCTGACATTTATTTCATTTCAGTAAAATTGAATATTTGGAGGTTCTTAATTTTTCTTTTTAAATCTAGAAACTAGAATTCTGCTAGACTTTAGCAAAAACTTGCACAGCCATTCTTTCCCTTAATTTGTTGAACAATGGTGAGTCAAGAGTTTCTTTTAGGGAGTGGGCATTTATCCTGGTGATTAAGACATTGACATCTCAGGTCAGAGTACCTAGGCTCCAGCTCTGGTTCCTGATTTCTCTTCTGATCATTCAGACCCTAAGTGCAGTGGTGATGGCTCAAGTAAGTGGGATCCTAAGCTGTTTTTGGGTCCTGGCTTTGGTCCTGCCCCTTGTTGGCATTTGGGGAAGTGAATAGGAGATGGGAGCTCTTTCTATCTCTCACTCTTCCTGTCTCTTTGTGTGTGTATCTCTGTCTCTCAAATTTTAAAAAAAGTTAATTTTATAAATCACTTGAAGAATATAAATTAGATATGTGTTTAGAAGTCTTCTCTGGAATAGTATGTTTATAAAATGATCTGATTGTGGATTTGTTATAGATTTGAGGACAAATACATACATGAAAGATTTCCCTCTGGGCTTTAAGATAAAAAGAATGGAAATCTGGTTTGTATCATACTCAAAACGTTGAGATAGTACATATGTACTATCTCACTGTGGGTGAACATAAACTGGCAACTAAAAAATGTGCTATTGCATGGCATTTATTTAATTGACACAATGACTAGAATAATTTGGCAATTTTAAAATTATTTACTATTCAATTATTTAAATTTTTAGTTAATTATTTACACAACTGAATCTTATCCATTGTGCTTAATGGCATGTGCCCAGTTATACACGTGATATTGAAAAACAAAAATAAAGCAAAACAGCACAAAGTAACTGAATACTTTGTTAAATACAGAAATTAGTTTCTTGAAACAGAAGTTCTATGTGTATGGCTTTGTCTATGGAGTACCCATATGCAGAGTTAATTGAATTACTCACAGAAATAATTGAAAACCCTACAAACAGTTCTGATTATGAACGCTCTAAGTGATGGAAAAGCAAGCCCTTACAGTTTTGGATACTCAACACTTAGTATATATTCAAGTAGTTAATGGTTCTTAATTTGCTCTGAATTCTTCAGAAAGCAGTAGTAGGGGCAACATGTGACCTATGACACATTTTCATTATTTCAAAAGTAATATAGGAGCTATTTTGTATTTACCATGGGAAAATTATTCATTGCATCTAGAACATCCACAATCTCTGATTTTATTGAAATTGTGGTGATGTCATTCAGAATTCTGCAGTAAGTTATTTCATGGTTGTGCAGGAGCTCTGATGAACAAGATTTCATATATGAAACTAAAAAGTTTTACTGTTAGTTGTACTACATTATAAAGAAACTCAGAGTAGTCTTGGTTGTATAGCATGTGAAATAGCCTTGTGATTCCAGCATACTTCGTTTCCTTGCTGTTTAATTTCATCTGTGCCTACTAAAACATACTAAAATTTGCATATGCTGAAATCAACACCAAGGAATCACATGGGGTCCTGGATTATGAACATGTTGGAGAATGAGTTAGTCAACAGGTTCTGCCAGGGGAAGTGGAAGACATGGAAGAATGAGTTTGGAAGGTAATTACTAGCTCCACACTTCCAGTAGTACTCTGTATGTTTCACAGATGCTAATTAGTGGTTCACCTTGAGCTTATTAATAACAGCTGTTATCATATCCCAGCCTTTTTTAAAAATTTTATTTATTTATTTTTTGACAGGCAGAATGGATAGTGAGAGAGAAACAGAGAGAAAGGTCTTCCTTTTTGCCGTTGGTTCACCCTCCAATGGCCGCTGTGGCCAGCGCATCTTGCTGATCCGAAGCCAGGAGCCAGATGCTTCTCCTGGTCTCCCGTGCGGGTGCAGGGCCCAAGCACTTGGGCCATCCTCCACTGCCTTCCCGGGCCATAGCAGAGAGCTGGCCTGGAAGTGGGGCAACCAGGATAGAATCCGGCTCCCCAACCGGGACTAGAACCCAGTGTGCCGGCGCCGCAAGGCGGATTAGCCTGTTAAGCCACGGCGCCGGCCATATCCCAGCCTTTTTTTTCTACTTGTTTGGCCCCAACTGATGAATTGCAAGGAGATAGTGTTGAACAGGAGAAAGTGTTGGAATCCTGTTTGTGGCATACTGGCTCATAAGAACATTGTTTTCTTATCTACAATACAAAGATTTAATGAGAATTAAATGAAATAATATATGTCAAGGTTTAGTACTCTGTCCTTATAAATAACAGATATTAGTAATTGCTGCTTGTTTTTCTGCTTTCCAACGGCAGCCTTCAGATACTTGAAAATCAAAACAAGCTCCTCATTTCATATTATTTTCCTGCCTACCCATGTGCTAAGATAATGCATTGGGTATTTTTGTCATTCAGCTGAACAAGAGTTCTATTTGCATGATTTGTCAGGATAATTATTTGCTTTGAAGCAGCAGTCATAGACATCTCACTTCTAGGTTATCTGCTGCTGGAGACAGCGCTGAATCACTGCACTGTCCAGTGAGAGTTTTTCTAGACTAAACACCACAGTCTTTGGAAAATAGCCCAGAGCTGTACTCAGGATTTTCCCTTTCATCTTTTTCTCATCCTTCTACTATGGCTGAAACTTTAAGGATGCAGGGCCAATCTTCAATTAATATTAAGTTAATATTTCACTCCGGTTGGAGCAGTATTTTCATTCAGCTGTAAGCCATTGGGTTGGTCTAAACAGGTAGCAGGCGTTGACCTCTTTGAGTACCAAGGACATCATGAGATGTGAATGGAGACGATGGGGCAGCTTGCGCACAAATGTGGCCCAGAACACTGCCAGCTCCCAGTCTTGATGGTGACTGAATGGGACTGGAGATTGTAGTCTGACAATTAGAGTGAATCTCAGTTATTATGGGTCAAATGTGATTTGGGTTCTGCTTTATCAATACTGCTTAGAATTTCATTTATCTGTCCTTACCAGTCTAACTTTTGGAGGAAGTAACTAATTTTGGCATATATTAGTATTAATATTTAAAATATCTTGGATTTAACTTTAAGGAGGGATTCACAGGCCTGAAATAAAATTATAATTGGTATTGTTTCTGTAGGCCTGTGTTGTGTAATTTTTAAGTATTTTATGGACATTTGCTGTGTGAATAGGGAAGGCAAAGAGGGTGAATAAATGGAGGGATCCCTACTACTAGTTATTTTAACAATTATCAACATTACATCTGTTTGTAAAGATGAGGCTATGTCTTCAGTTTCTTATAAATGATGCACTGCTGGAAGTCATGTTTTGAGTCAAGTTGTACAGATGCACATAAGCCATAGACACAATACAATAAGACAGTATCAGCATAACAAGATGGGCAATAAGCAAGTATAGTAAGATATTAGAAATGGAAACATTTTGAAAAACAAAGACAGTTGCTCTTGAACACTTGAATATTCATAATGATTTGTTGATAATGTCTTCTGGTTACAGAGAGCTAGCTGGTTTATAAATATAAATAGACTGAATGTAGGGACAGTGTGTACTGTGACTTTTGCCAGCAAAGTTGAATCTTTAACCCATGTGTTAGAGCTAAGTATCTGGGACCTGCAGCATCCAACCTAGAAATATTTGTCTCCTTCCTGTACTTCTCTCTTATTCATGCCTTTCTTGTTCCCTAAGGAAGTGACTACTTCCTAGATTATGTTATACAACTTGTAAAAGGTAGTTCATAATAGAGGTCCCTGATCTCTATCTTTGCTTTCCTGCTGTTTAATGTTGTGATATCATATAAGACTATTAAAAGGTGAACTCTGATCCATTGCTGATTAAATGTTTCCTGTTACACCTACAGAATTATCATGCTTAAAGCTCAGATTTAATAGCATGAAAGGAGCAAACTTTAATGTTTCATTAGGTAATTGAAAATGTACCAAAAGGAAAAGGTGAAAGATGAAAACTGTCATTTTTTTTGGTTTAGGAAGGATGGGTCCCTGAGCCGCAACTCCCCTTCACAAGCCCATTATCATTCTTTTTTTTAAAATTTTTTTTCTTAATTTGACAGGTAGATTTACAGACAGTGAGAGAGAGAGAGAGAGAGAGAGAGAGAGAGAGAGAGAGAGAAAGAGAAAGGTCTTCCATCTGATGGTTACCTCCCCAAATGGCCACAATGGCTGGAGCTACGCTGATCCGAAGCCAGGAGCCTCTTCCTGGTCTCCCATGCAGGTGTAGGGGCCCAAGCACTTGGGCCATCCTCCACTGTTTTCCCGGGCCACAGCAGAGAGCTGGACTGGAAGAGGAGCAACTGGGACTAGAACCCAGCGCCCACATGGGATACCGGCACCGCAGGCGGAGGATTAACTTGTGTGCCATGGTGCTGGGCCCCCATTCTCATTCTTAACGTCACATCTAGAAATTTTGTTTTCCATCTGTCCTAAATATTCTCAGTGTCCAAGCCTCAGCTCCACCATGAACTACCACTCTTCTGAAATTTAAATCTGCTGCTTCTTTGAAACAACATTTCCTGAATTGTAGAGGTAGAAAATCTATGTGCTGCATTTGAAAAATATAGGATTTAAAGAGAATTAGGAGGTATGATTTACAACTGAATGCTCATCTTGGTTATCTGAATGACATAGGAAAAAATCAAAGTATTGCAGGCCTCTGTTTAATACTAGTTTGTGAAGTGACCTGAAGTAGAGAAATAGATTGGTACATCATCAACATAAACTTGTTGGCTGAAGGAGTTTGTCTGTGAAATCTTCTAATTTTTAATGTGAGGAAAGAAACCTGGAAGAAAATGTTTCATTAAGAGATGTTCAGAGAAAGAAGGGGTTCATGAGAAGATTGAAGAATGCCATCAGTAGAGTAATAGGAAAAACAACAGTAGATGTCATGGAGTGTGCAGAATGGGGGGTGGATGATGGGTGAATTTTGTGAAAGCAGTTGAATGATAAATTGTTCTTGTTGTTTTGGAAAGATAGAGTAGGATGAAAATTGAAAAATGCTTAATGGATTTATTGGTAACCTTAAGTACTCTTAAATTTTGAAGTTCTAATAGAAACTATATGTGTGTGTGTTTGTGTGTGTGTGTATATAGGAACTTTGGTAAGAATAGTTTTTTTAAAAAATGTACTTAAGGGGCTGGCGTTTTAGCATAGCATGTTAGGCTGTTTCCAGTGATGCTGGCATCCCATATGGGTACTGGTCCATGTCTTGGATGCTTAGCTTCCAATCTAGCTCCTTGTGGATGACTTGGGAAAGGCAGTGGAAGATGGCCTAAGTGTTTCAAAGTTTGCCACCCACGTGGGAGACCCCAGTGATAATCCTGGTCCCTGGCTTTGGCTTGGCCCAGCCTGGATGTTGCACTCTCTCTCTTTGTCTGTCTTTCTCTCTAACTCTGAATAACCTGCATGGGAGATCAGGAGGAAGCACCTGGCTCCTGGCTTTGGATCTGCGCAGCTCTGGCCATTGCGGCCATTTGGGGAGTGAACCAACCGAAGGAAGACCTTTCTCTCTGTCTTTCTCGCACTGTCTATAACTTTACCTCTCAAATAAATAAATAAAATCTTTAAAAAAATGTACTTGAATATTTGCCTTGTCTCTCTTTTGCAATCATTTTACCATATCTATGATATATGTGTGAGCAAGTATAGACACGGAAAAATTGAATTCAACTCTGTTGTTTCGTGACCAATGTGTAAGGGCTTTTCCCAAAATACCATTCAAGCACTTCTGTATTGGGCACCAGCTGTGTGTCCCCTGATTCATTCCCTTTCGGACAACGTATTTGGCTTGACAGTTCACTTCCACAGGATTGACTGTTCCCCTCATTTCTGATGCCAGTCACAAGTAGTGAGTAGGTTGTCACCTGTTCTTTTATTTAAAAAGATTTATTCATGTATTTGAAAGAGAGTGATAGACACACAGACACACACACACATACACACACACACATCTTTTATCTGCTGGTTCACTCCCCCAATGACTGCAACAGGCAAGTTTGGGCAGAGCTGAAGCTAGGAGCAAGGAACTACATCCGGGTCTCCCACGTGGATAACAGGAGTGAAAGCACGGGCCTTCCCAGGCACATTAGCGGGAAGCTGGATCAGAAGTAGACTAGCCAGAACTTGAACCAGCACTCCTGTGTAGTATGCAGGCATTGCAAGTGGTAGCTTAGCCTGCTGCTGAACATTTGCCCTGTAGTCTATATTTCTGACATAGTAGCTACAAATCAGAGGTTCCCAGTAGCCCCTCTTCAGGTTTGATTGATTTGCCAGAGTGGCTCACAGAACTCACTTTACTGGTTTATTTTAAAGGATTTAACAAATGATGAACAACCCAGTGGCAGAGATACATAGGGCAAAGCTTATGGGGATAAGGACACTGCACTCCAGGAACTTTTATGTGTTCAACCAATCTGGAAGCTTCCAATCCAGTCCTGTTTGGTTTCCATGGAAACTTCATTATGTAGGTGTGAATCATTGCCCATTGGTGATCAACTTGACTTTGAGCCCCTCTTCAATCCCCAGAGGTTGCCGTGGTGGGGCTGAAAGTCCCACCACTGTAATCACACTGGGGTCTTTCTGGTGAACAGCCCCTATCCTGAAGCTACCTAGGGACTGTCAGCCACTAGTGACCTCAGTAGCATACCAAAGATACCCTGGGCAGTCTGGACAAACCAAGGCTTTTCAGAGCTGTATGTCAGGTAATAATATAAAGACCAATACACTCTCTCTCTCTCTCTCTCTCTCTGTGTGTGTGTGTGTGTGTGTGTGTATGTGTGTGAGAGAGAGAAAGTTATAAAATAAACAAGGAGAAGCTGTGTGGCACAGTGGTTAAGATGCTGCTTGGAATGGCCACGTCCCATATCAGAGTAACTAGTTTCCAGTTCCCACTCAGTCTCCAATCCAGCTCTCTGCTAATGTACATCCTAGGAGGCAGCAGATAATGGCTCAAGTACTTAGGTTCACTCTTGTGCGAGACCCGGATGGAGTTCTGGGATCCTGGCTTCAGCCTGACCAAGCCACATTAGTTATAGGCCTTTGGGGAGTGACTAAGCAAATGGAAAGTCTCTGTGACTACCCATCTTTCTTTCTGTTGGTAGGCCTTTTAAATAAGTAAATGAAAATTAAAATATCATAATGCATAATTATTGTTATTTATTTGATAAAGAGAGACTGCTCTCCACACACTATGCCCTCTATAAGTACTTGTTGACTGCATAGTAAAGGCAGTAAAAATCTCCTTTTTCTGGATAAAAAAACCAAAGGGAGCATAAAATACCTACTTAGGGTCAGAATTTTAAGTAGTGTTTTTTTTTAACCTTTTCCCTCCCTTCCTTCCCTCAATAAGCAAAGCTTTTATTGGGAAAAGTGAAGAGACAGACATTCCTACACCTGATGGGTCCAGCAGCCATCTCAGTAAAGGAAGAGGGCCAGTCTGCATTTAGACTGAGGTTTTTATGGACATGAGTATGGGTCCCCAGTTTCTTTTCCCCTCTTCTGGAAAAATGTGGGTAGGGGAGTTCTGGATGTGGAGTTTTCCTCGGCAAACCCCTCCAGACAGTGCTAGCCATCAAGGTTCTTCTCTATTGGAGAAGCAGATGACTCCTTCAGTCCAGTGATTATAACCTTGTCAGGCCAATTCCCCCAATCCAGTGAATTCCTTTGATAAAAGGCAGACAAGGACATCCTGAGCAAGGGAAGACAGATGCAAGACTGGGTCCCGCTTTCACGACTTGTTTCCTCATACCTTTGCACATAAATCTTTAAAATTTCTGCATTTTCTTTGGCCCCTGTTATACACATAGCGTAATATCTACTTAGCTGCCTTTACATTCCCCCTCCAGGAGAAGTAACCCATAATCTTATGGGGCATACTGGTTGAAGATCTCAATTCCTGTTTCTTCTAGCTGACATATGGGTGTAGAGGTGTTTTGTGCATATTCTTTTGCTCTCTGAGGGTGGCATTGGAAAAGATTGTCTTGTGTCCTCCAGAAGACTGGTCATATTGTTTAATGGTTAGACTGGAAATCCTGCCTCACAACCATGTGGAATTGAGCGTCTTTTACCTGTTAGAGACAAAATGAATGATGGCATTAAAGACACATGGTAGAAAAAGAAACAGTAAGAATATAGGAGCTGTAGGGCCAAGGAGGGGCAATAGTCAGCATTTCCATGACCAGACATTAGGCCAGAAATTGCAGTCTTGTTCCGCATGGTCCTGGAGTTGTTTGGCCTTGTCTAAGTAAGTGTGAACAAATTAGCATAATTTGAACATCATAGATATAAATTTACTTTTCTGTAATCCTTGATGACTGATTTGCTAAGCAACATTAGCCTGGAGGCACCCACTTTTGAACATTGTTATTATTGAACTTGATTGTTCTGAATGTAAGATGAGGAAAATTCTTTTATTTTCGCATCAGAATATTCAGATTGTAAACAATACTAAAGAGAAAATGTTTAAATGGTATAAAATAATGAAGTCTACATTCCTTAAGAGTTTTTCTTTTTAATTTTTTTTTTAAGATTCATTTATTTATTTGAAGACAGAGTTACAGAGAGGCAGAGGCAGAGAGAAAGAGAGAGAGAGAGAGAGAAAGAGAGAGAGAGAAAGAGAGAGAGAGAGAAAGAGAAAGAGGTCTTCCATCCACTGGCTCACTCCCCAGATGGCCGCAATCGACCTAGCTGTGCTGATCTGAAGCCATGAGCCAGGAGCTTCTTTTGGGTCTCCCATGCAGGTGCAGGAGCCCAAGGACTTGCGTCATCTTCCATTGCATTTCCAGGCCACAGCAGAGAGCTGGATTGAAAGTGGAGCAGCTGGGACTTGAACTAGCACGCATCTGGGAGTCCGGCACTGTAGGTGGCAGCATTTTTTTTTTTTTTTGATAAAAAATTTTTTCTTTAGTCATGTAAAAATCTTTATAACTCTCCAATAAAGTACTAAATTTATTTTTTGTTCTAGAGTCTTTTTTTTTTTTTGACAGGCAGAGTTAGACAGTGAGAGAGAGAGAGAGAGAGAGAGAGAAAGGTCTTCCTTTTTCCATTGGTTCACCCCCCAATGGCTGCTGCTGCCAGTGCGCTGCGCTGATCCGAAGCCAGGAGCCAGGTGCTTCCTCCTGGTCTTCCATGTGGGTGCAGGGCCCAAGGACCTGGACCATCCTCCACTGCACTCCTGGGCCACAGCAGAGAGCTGGAGTGGAAGAGGAGCAACCGGGACAGACTCCGGCGCCCTGACTGGGACTAGAACCCAGGTGCCGGTGCCGCAGGCGGAGGATTAGCCAAGTGAGCTGCGGTGCTGGCCCAGGTACTGAATTTATTAATACCATTACTGTGCTGTTAAATATTTGGCTTCTGTAAAATATTTGCCAATGAAATAACTATATATACTTTGATATCTGCTACAATTTGTCCCTTAGTTCAGAGTCATCTTGGATGTTTCAAGGCTCACCATTAAGGCTGAACTCATATGGTTAAATGAGTGGTCAGTTTTAAAAGAGACCTGTGCTCAAATCTGAACTCTATTGCATATTAGCTGTGTGTTCTGTGAGTTTAAATTCCTAGGCCTCATTCCTTATGAAGCAGGTGAAATTATTGTACTGTCCTATCGTCATAAACATTGGCTGTGTTAATACTTCTAAAATGTTTGGCACACTGCCTTATCTTTTCAAGATGTTAACCATTCTTACTGCCATTGAAATGAATTCTCAGGGAATACAAGAAAATTAAATAAAAGTATAACAAGTTCAGAGTACTTTATATAAATAGAGTTTACAAGAGTCAGTATCAAAGGAATACAGTTTCATTTGAGGGAAAATTGTTTTCACATATAGAAACAATAAATATGTTCTCTTTCTGGATATGAGTAAATGCTTTTAATTTTCTTTTTGTATTTTCATAGTTTGTACAAGTAACATTAATTTTATGAAATACATATATAGAAGATGTTATGCAATAATATAGAGCATTGCAAATATAAGATATTTGGACATTAGAAGAAAAGTTAGCATTTAACATTAGCCCTTTTTTTTAAGATTTATTTATTAGAGTTACAAGAGAGAGGGAGAAGCAGAGAGAAAGATCTTCCATCTGCTGGTTCATACCACAGATGGCCACAACAGCCAGTTCTGGACCATGCTGTAGGTAGGAGCCAGAAGCTTTATCTGTGACTTCTACTGGTGTGATAGGGGCCCAAGGACTCAGGCCATCTTCTGCTGCTTTTCCCAGGCCACGAGCTGGTTGCCAGATTGGAAATGGAGCGGCTGGGGCTCAAACTGGCACCCATATGGGATATTGGTACTACAGGCCATGGCTGTACCCACTAAACCACAATGCCAGCCCCCAGCATTAGTCTTATTTTGGAGATGTAATTCTCTTTCAAGAAATCAAAGCAACTTCTTGGATATAATCAGTGACGATTCTGATTAAATGGGCCATTTTAGCTGACTGTGCATCCTGGGGTGAGTCTTTTGTGTCCCCTCCCCCCCACCCCACTCCACTTTACTTTTGTCAGTGGTTGTCCAAGAAATGAAAATCTTTTGGCATGGAAACTTCTGAGTACCCCCCAAAAAAGAGAAAGAAAAACCCAGCAAAATATGTAAAATTTATTTCTGCAGCTTTCGTGTTGTTATATGTATTTTTCCTTTATTTACAGCAGGCAAAACATGAGGTGATTTTTAGAGTATAGGATTTGTACAGTGTTCACTGTAGTTCAGTTTTCACATTATTAACAGTTTGATTGATTTGGTGTGGTTTCTTTTCAGACTTGAGTTTTTAATTAGTTTTTTGTGTGTAAATTTATTGGAAAACTCATCAAAACCTCTCTAGATATTTTTATAAGGAGATGGAGAATATGTTGAAGAATTTTTGGTATGAACATGGAATGTGCTAGTTTATGATCCCCTAGGGAAGCAGGGGATTGTAATCTGGTCTGTGTATGAATCAGATAGAAGATAGGATTTTGGTTACCATGGCATTTTAACTGTGAAGCATTAAATAAAGTACTTACCTTGCTGATGAGTCTGCAGTTCACGAATTACTGTGTGCATAATAGAGGTATATCAGGATCAATGACCAGTCACATCTTTTCTTAAGGTTTGTTGATAAGTGGTCACTGACCTTCTCTTTTTCATCAAAGCACAGACAGGGAGTTTATATGTTTCTTCTCTGTGGTATGACTACAAGACAGCATAAAAATGTAAGTACCTAAAAGAATTGTCCCACACAATGGAAGACAACAGATTGTCTACAGTGTACTGGGTTGCTAAGCAATGATGTTAGGTAGGTTAGACACATTAAATACATTTCCGACTTAGGATATTTTGAACCACTGATGCATTTCTTGGAACACAGACTTATCTTAGGTTGAAGAATATATACATATAGTATGTATTCTTTGGGTCCCCTTTTTTCACACTGCGAAATTCCCTTGGAATCCATTCAAGTTGTTACGTGTAGTACTTCTTTGTTTCTTTGTACTATTGAAGAATAGTCCACTAAGTTATAAAAAAAAAAAAGATAGATAATTCACACATATACACACGAGGGAAATTTTGCAGTATATTTAATTCCACAAATTTTCTGCAAATTTTGATGCCCCCTGCATCTATACACATACAAGAATACATCAAAATGGCCGGCACCGCGGCTCACTAGGCTAATCCTCCACCTTGCGGCGCCGGCACACCGGGTTCTAGTCCCGGTCGGGGCACCAGATTCTGTCCCGGTTGCCCCTCTTCCAGGCCAGCTCTCTGCTGTGGCCAGGGAGTGCAGTGGAGGATGGCCCAAGTGCTTGGGCCCTGCACCCCATGGGAGACCAGGATAAGCACCTGGCTCCTGCCATCGGATCAGCGCGGTGCGCCGGCCGCAGCGCGCTACCGCGGCGGCCATTGGAGGGTGAACCAACGGCAAATGGAAGACCTTTCTCTCTGTCTCTCTCACTGTCCACTCTGCCTGTCAAAAAAAAAAAAAATACATCAAAATGTTTGTGAAATATGGAATCAAATCTAATATTTGCTTTGGTACCAAAAATATTGAAAATAATGCAGAATTTTCTTTTTTTAAATTTTTTTATTTGACAGGTAGAGTTATAAACAGTAAGAGAGAGAGACAGAGAGAAAGGTCTTCCTTCTCTTGGTTCACTCCCCAGATGGCCACTACGGCTGGTGCTGCCCCCATCCGAAGCCAGAAGCCAAGTGCTTCTTCCTGGTCTCCCATGCGGGTGCAGGGGTTCAAGCACTTGGGCCATCCTCCACTGCCTTCCTGGGCCACAGCAGAGAACTGGATTGAAAGAGGAGCAACCGGGACTAGAACCCGGCACCCATATGGGATGCCGGCACCGCAGGCGGAAGATTAGCCAAGTGAGCCATGTCACTGGCCCCCAGAATGTGTATTTTCCCTGAAGATCTTCATGTGCATTAATTTCAAAATATTTTACATTAAAACCCTTATCTTTTATTCATGTGTTCATTTTTTAAAATTTTTTGTTTTCACTTTATTTAAAAGGCAGATAGAGAAAGGGAGAAACATTTGTATCCAGTGATTCACTTGCCAAACGCCTGCAGCAAGCTGTGCCAGACCAAATCCAGGAACCAGAAGTCAGTCTGGATCTCTCCTATGGGTGACAGGGACCCAAATCTATGTGGTTTGCCAGAGTGCAGGTTAGCAGTAAGCTGGGGTGGAGAACAGTAGCTTGAACCTGGGCATCCCAAATTAAGACTCTGCTGCTGTAGCAAATGCCCACTCCTACTATATTATTCCTAAGTTTTGAGTTTGAGTGTTCTTTTTGTGGGGAAAAAAAAAAAATATATATATATATATATATATATATATATATATTTACATACATTTGAAAGGCTTGAGGGCAGGGAGAGAGAGAGAGAGAGGGAGCTGGGTCAGGCCAAAGCCAGAAGCTAGGAACTCCCTGTGGGTCTCCCACGTGTTGGCAGCAGCCAAAGCCACTAGCTGGAAGCTAGATCAGAAGCAGAGAATCCGGAACTTGAGTGAGCACTCCTATATGGGATTCAGGTGTAGTAAGGTTAAGTTTAACCTGCTGCACCACTGTGCCAGCCTTAGGTGTCTTTTATATTGATATGTTTTCTCAACATTCCTAATGTTTTATTTTTTATTATAGTAAATAATTATTAATTTCACTGTTGCATTGCTATTCTCATTCATTACAACAATGTATTTGCAGAATGCTAGCTAGCATGGATATTTTTACAAGCCTACACTATAGAGCAAAGCAAAGGCTGTCTATAGTTATTATAACATGGGATACATGCTTTGTTAGAGGGTTGGACAGGATGTTATGGAAGCATGTAGCCTTTGAGAATTTGATGTCTCACTTGGGACCTGTTGATGAATAGCAGTTATCCAGGCAGAGTTAGAGGGTAGGTTGATTTTTCACAAAGAAGGAATCACACATGGAAAGAATCAGAAGTGTGAGAAATCGTGGCACTTTATTGGAAATAAAAGAACTGTGGTGTGGCGGGAGCATAGAACTGGAACAACAGCAGCAAAATTGTAAAGATAGGAGGAGTCAGAGTCATAAAGATATTATCTCTGTTAAAACACATGAACCGTATAGTAGGGTAAGAGGAGAGATCCAGTCAAAGACAGATTTTGTCCTCATTCCTCTGACTGCAAAGTAGACAGTAAATTGTAGCATAGTGCAACTTAAGTACTGTATATTTTACATTCATATTTGTTTAGTGTTTATGTTTGTTTAGGTGTTTTTTATTAACAATGTCTAATAAACATTAGGGTTATTATTAACATAATCTTTCAGCTGTTTATGTAACATAAAGGCCCAATATCAAATTGTAAAACTGATTAAAGTTGAGCTGCTTTGCAAAAAGTTGAAATGGAAGGTACAGACCCCAGAGACCTGATTTCATCTTTTAACATCCAACCAGAACTTGACCCCATCTCTCCAACCAAAAGATTCAATGGGCCTTGTATTTTGAGCACTTGGCAGAGAGGGCCCTTACTGTTCAGCCGTGACATTTTAGCTTTTATTTGTTTTGTCTAATTGCATGATTTCATTTTTACAAAGATTCTCCATGAACAAAACATTTGAAAATCTTTGCCCTTGATATTGGAAGTTCAGGTTATTAAATTCTAATTTAAAGAAGGAAAATTTTAAACTCGGGGGTACAATTTTAGTAAGAACGAGGTGAGAAAATGAATTGCCAAGAACTTTCATTTAATCAATTTGACTTGTGAAAATTATGTGAGAAGCCGATGATCAATCCTTTGAGATATTTTTTTCTTTACTTTTGAAGTTTAAATTCCTGTGTCCTTTACACTTATCTATCAATTCAGATCTTTAAGGAATTATAGTGATGACTTTCTCTCTATTCTACCTGTCTGAACATGTTCTGGTGAAATTCACAGTTCATTTTCTGCCACATAAAATATACCAACCTCATTAGGATTTTATTTCAGAATAGTTCTAAATTTACAAGCAAAAATTGTAGTAGTACAAAGAGTTCCCATATCCTACTCATCCCATTTCACCTGTTAACATCTCATGTTAATACATATGCCGTGCTCAGCTTTCCCTGTTTTGTTTTATTCAAACTTCTCTTAACTATCCTACCTTTCCCATCCTCTAGTAATCAAAATTCAAAATTCTGTATTTAGACTGAGTTTTTTTTTTTTTTTTAATTTTTAGTTCCCACGTATAAGGGAGAGCATGTTCTTGGCTTTCTGTGTCTGCCTAACTTCATTCAACATGATGTCCTCCAGTTCTATTCATTTGGCTGCAAGTGACAGGATTTCACTTTTTGTAGCTAAACAACATTGCATGGTGTATACATACCACATTTTTCTTTTCCATTCATCTGATGCTGTTTGGGCACCTTGGTTGATTCTGTATCTTGGCTATTGTGAGCAGTGCTTATATAAACATGGTGGTGCAAGTATCTCTTTCATACAGAATTCATGTTAGGTATATACCCAGTAGTGGGGTTACCGGAATATATGGCAGTTCCATTTTTAGTTTATTACTAAGAAACCTCCAGGGGCCGGCGCTGTGACATAGCCAGTTAACGTCCTGGCCTGGATCGTCGGCATTCCATTTGGGCACCTGTTCGATTCCCAGCTGCTCCACTTCCAATCCAGCTCTCTGTCATGGCCTGGGAAAGCAGTAGAAGATGGCCTAAGTCCTTGGACCCTTATACCCTTGTGGGAGACCCAGAAGAAGCTCCTAGCTCCTGGCTTCAGATCGGCGCAGGTCCGGCCATTGTGGCCAATTGGGGAGTGAACCATCGGTTGGAAAAAATCTCTCTCTCTTGCTCTTTCTTTCTCTCTCTCTTTGTGTAACTCTGATTTTCAAATAAATAAATATTTTAAAAAAGTTTAAAAAAAGAAACTTCCAGATTGTTTTCACACAGGCTGCATTAATTTACAAATCAGCACTTATTTTGACACATGTTGCAATGTTTTATTTTCTTTACATTGTCAAGACTTGATCCATGACCTCCTCACACTTCAGGAATAGAATAACCTCAGACTTCAAGGAATAGAATTATGGTAAAAGTTAAAACTCCAAGATTGCAAGGGTCAGACTTTAACTGTAGACTCAGAGATGTTTCTTTAGATTCCCAGCAAATTTCTGGGTTTACCTCACTGGTATGTTGCAGCACCCAGTAGCATCACACAGGTGCTTGTTTATAAAGGCGCTTAGAGCTGTAGGAGCAGAGCTGAAATCATCTTTTCTGTTGCTCTTCCCCTCCTTTCTTGTAGGTTAGAGGGCAAAGCAATACATGACATTAAACTGGAGATAAAAGATTAGCTTTCTGGCACCAAAGGAGTTAGTGTAATTTGTAACTTTTTTAAAAAAGATTTATTTATTGATTTATTTGAAAGTCAGAGTTACACAGAGAAAATGGAGAGGCAGAGAGAGAGAGAGAGAGGTCGTCCATTCTCTGGTTTACTCCCAGTTGGCCACAATGCCCAGAGCTGTGCCTATCCGAAGCTTCCTCCTGGTCTTCCTATTCAGGTGTAGGGGCCCAAGGACTTGGGCCATCTTCCATTGCTTTCCCAGGCCATCGCAAAGAGCTGGATTGGAAGTGGAGTAGTGGGACTCAAACTGGTGTGCCAGCACTGCAGGCTGAGGCTTTACCCTCTAGGCCCTTTGTAGTTTGCAAATTTAAAGCTCGACTAGCCAGTTGATGATGCAAAATGATTTGGGATTTTTTTTCTATTTTAAGTGTAAAATATTGGAATAATTGTTGCATTGATGAATACTTTGTGTGTTCATCTTTATCCTATATCATCATTTTTAGGGCATTTTGATAGAATTCATAAGCCTACTTGGCCTTATTTTTACAAAGTTAGTTTCCTCTGTATCTTCTACTTCTTCAACACACACACATGGCATCTCTATATTTACTTTGTTGAAAAGATCATCACTTTGAAGTTTCAGAACATTTTTTGTCTGTAACTCTGATGGATGCCTTTAGTACCTTCTGCTTTGCTGTGTGTCCTTAGGTACTCTTTAAAAACTTAAGTATTCCTCATTGTCTATCTCCTCCTCTGCCCTGTTATTTCTGATTCCTCTCCTGTTGCCTGGAGTTTTTAATTCTTCTCTCTGCTATCTCCACCTTGTGAATGTGTGGATAGTCTTGTCTGCATACACTTGGTACATAGTTCTTACTGCATAATTGTCTATTAATATAGGCTACAGTGAAAAACATTGCTCTGTGCTCTGAAATTAGTGAGTAATTGTCCTTATGCATGAATTTTCCTGGGACATTCTTGATTCAAACCCGTTGCCTAGACATAATTATTATTTTTATACATATATGTGTATATATATTCAATATATCTTTTGTATGTATATCTATCTACCTATCTACCTATCTACCTATCCATCCATCCATCCTTCCTTCCTGCTAATCCATTCCTCAAATGCCTGAAGTAACCAGGGATCGGCTGGTGCTTGGAGCCAGGAACTCATTTCAGATCTTCCATATGGGAGTCAGAGATCAAATTACTTGACCCATCACCTGTTACTTCCTAGGGTGCACATTATCAGGGAGGTGGATTTAGAATCTAGGAACTTCAGTAAGGGATGTGGATGTTTTTAACTGCTAGGCTAAATGCTTGCTTTGCCCGGAAATAATTATTAACAGCACCCATTTCTTCTGTTTAAAACTTTGTATTTCGGGGTGAGTATTGTGGCACAGCAGGTGAAGCTACCTGTTGGGCTGCCTGCATCGCATACTGAAGTGCTGGTTTGAGTACCAGTTACTCTTCTTCCTATCCAGCTTTCTGCTCATGCACCTGGAAAGGCGTTGGATGATGCCCCAGGAACTTCGGCCCTGCCACCCATGTGGGAGACCTGTATGGAGTTCCGGGCTCCTGGCTTTGGCTTGGTCCAGCCTTAGCTATTATGGGCATTTGGAGAGTGAACCAGCAGATGGAGGATATTTCTCTCTGTCTCTCTACCTTTTGAAAATATATGTTCTTATTAAATCTTTTTAAATGTGTTTTACAAATAAAACCTATGCGGTACACTGATTATTTTTTTAAAGCTGTATGAATGTAGTTGTGTAATCTTTCTCCCACCACAGAGTTAGCTTCTGAAGATAAGCTAGTTTGTTGTTTACAGAGTCAGTAAAATAGCAGGACCTGTTCACCTAAATTGTTACAGTGGGCCTCTTGCCTCACTTTTCATTTATTCACTTATTTATATTTAATGTAATAAAAAAGTTAAGAAGGCAGAGATTATGAACACATAAAAGTGGAATGAATTTCTGCATTTTCCTGTTGCTCTAATCTACCATAGATCTGCAACTGTACATTCAATTATAAAGCATTATCAAGGGGTTTTATGTTTTAAAACAAGTCTACTAAGCGATATTTGCAGGCAATTTTTTTGGTGTTCTATTTCAGGTTTATATTTGATTAAATGAATGAGCAGAAGGGATGTAAGGAATGGCAATGTCACTTTTTTTTTTTTTTAGTTTGCTATTGTACTTCCCATTTCTCTTGTTTGCCTATGAATTTGTTTTCTTTTTTCTGTACTTCACACTTGAATTCTTTGGGACTCAGGTGAAAATTTGCTCTTATGCCTTATTTAAACTTCTTTTCATAATTTCTTGTTTGCCTCATTTCTTTCTGGACTTATAATTGGCTTTTTATGTGATTAAGGGAGGGTGGGCATAACACTGAAATCTGTGTTTGCAAAAGCTCATAGCAATTCCTAGCATTCTCATGCAGGGGGATTTTCAGTTTTTCCTGATTTAATAAGGATTCAGTCATTCCTATACTGTGGTGCCCACATATTTTTTATTCATCAGTAGCCAAATTAGTGATGATTTTTTCTTATCGGTGTTCAGCAGAAAGTTTGCTTTGCTCTACCTACAATTAGAAGTTCAACAAATCATCATAGATCTTCCAAGTTTCATATATGACTTATTAAAGGCATCACTAAAAATACTTAATAGCTAACTGAATAGTATTTATCTTTAGTTTGACTCTTTGGATTATATATTTAGTAAAAACTTTCCATAATACAAATAGAAAATAAATAAATAGATTATATATGTTAAGAAAACAAATGGATATATTTCACTTTACTAAAGGATAGAAATTTATAGTGAATATTGTGCATAATTAAGTTGTTTTGACTTTGTAATATTCACTATGCATAAAATATAATGCACTTCTGTCTTAGTACCCTATTGCTTTTTTTTTTTTTAAAGATTTATTTATTTATTTGAAAGTTACAAAGAGATACAGAGACACAGAGAAAGAGATCTTTTATCTGCATGTTTACACCCTACGTTACTGCATCGGCCAGGGCTGGGCCAGATTGAAGCCAGGAGCCAGGAGCTTCATCTGGGTCTTCCACATGGGTGGCAGGGGCCCAAACAGTTGAACCATTTTCTGATGCTTTTCCCAGACCATTATTGGAGCTGGATTGGAAGTGGAGCAGCCTGGATATGAACCAGGACTCTCATGGGTTGCATGTGTCATAGGCTGCAGATTAACCCACTATGCCACAGTGCCTGTTACTCCCTCTTGCTTTTTATCAAGGTATATTTGTGTGAAAGCTACAATAGATGATCTATACGTGAGAACCATGTCTTAACATATTTTGTCATATTCTTGAGTTACTGGCATATTCCAATTCCTGGCTATACTGAATTTCTGATAAAGCAAAATTTCAATAAGTTAAAATAAATGTTCCAAGTAAAAATGAAATCAACTTATAAATGTTGCTAAGTCATGGAATATTCTTGTAGGACTGGGTTATATTTCTGCATTTTAATTATAACATGGAGGTTAAAGTGTTATAAAGAAATAAAATGTAGAAAAATTTTGGCTTTCTTATTGGATCTATTTTCACATACTGTATACAATTCAGTAGCTTAATTATAATAGTGAAATATTAATATATTTCTATTTTTCTAAGCTATATTTTTTATGATGACAAAACAGTAAGCTTTAAAAACTTGAGATATGAGAGAAACACCTGCTGTCTTAGTACCTCTCACACAGGTATTCAGACATAAGTCTGATACAGAGTAAATGAAAAATTTAACGGTCTGCAGTATGGAGTTGAGTTTCTCCAAAAAATATAAACAAAAAAAGGACAGAAGTCTCAGCATACTATATTGACTCTTCTTTACTATAAATTTATGTTAAGTTTGCAAGTCTAGAAATACCCTGAAAGGAGAGATACTGGCTGTGCAATGAATTTAGTCCCCTCTTTTCAGCTGCCTGAATTAGCAATGTTTTTATGGTACCATTTTGAGATGATATCATTTACTTGTCTCTAGAGGATAGCCCAGAAGCCCTGACTCATGTGCTCCTTTCCCTCACCTCTTTCCTATTGTTTGCACTTGTCCCATCACGTCTGCTGGTGAATGGCTAAGATTATTTTCACAGTTAAAGATCAAAATGTTAAGTTCCAAGATTGTTTCTAGTGAGATCACTTTAGGCTAAATTACTCATGAGGAACCTCATTTACTGTTTTTAGTGTTTTAGAGGGTCTACTATTATTATTTAAGGTCAGGCTTTTGATGCATGTAAATTAATATTTTTTATTCTTAATTTAAATGATTTATTTAGTTTACTTATTTGAAAGACAGGGAGAGCGAGAGACAGGAGAGAGAGAGAGAAAGAGATAGAGAGAAAGAGAAAGAGAGAGAGAGGGAAATTGAGGGACGAAAGGAGGGAGAGAGATATATTTTACATATATTCTCCAAATGCCCACAACAGCTGAGGCTGACCAACAAGAAGCCAGGAGCTAAGGACCTCAATTAGGGCCTCCCATTTAGGTAGCAAGGACTCAGTTACTTGAACCATCACCTGCTACCTCGAAGGTGTACATAAACAGGAAGTTAGAATTGGGAGTGGAACTGTGTGTTTTTTTTTTAAAGGGATAGTATACCTAAACTTATCATTTATTGTCAACTTAGGATGTGCAAAACCAAATACTGTGGCTTTGTTCATGATTTCCAATATATTCCTAATGACAGTCCTATGAAGCAGACTTTGGACAGATGAAGTACCTGTACCTGTTCCAGAATGAGGAAATAAGTTGATCAGGATCATACACTTGAAGGATGGTGTCAGGAATCAAGTTGGGATAGTCTCATTCCATTGGAACCATTGGGAATACTTATAATCTTTCTAAGTGTTTTGTTTTTCCCTATGACCTGAGTGTTTCCTGAGAGAAATAGAATCTGCATTTTATTAATTGTTCAGGAAACTGAAAAGGAAAACTATTCTATTTTATGTTATTTACCAGATGTTTCAGATTAGAACTTTATGTCAGGTAATTTATTACTAAAATCGTATTTGTGAAAGTTTTGTTATACTATAGGATATATCAGAAAATTGACTAAAAACTTCAACTACTTTTAATTGCAGGATTACTCATAAATAGACAAAAATGAAAGACTACTTCTCCATTTTTAGCTTTCTTTTTTACCTTGCTTTGTTAGTATTTAAGATGTTTGCCATGTCACTTAAATTCAGTGTTTTTTAAGCTATCAAATGTACATACAGCAAAATCAAATGATTTTTTTAGGTCCCTAAAAACAACTAAATTGTGACTAGCCACACTCAGAGCATGACCAGAAAACATCCTAGTGTCTCTATTTTCTTTCCTGCTTGTGATTGTTATTCATTAGAAAAATTTTCAGACAGCAAATGTATATTGAGGTGGAAGCAGATTCTTTTTTGTATGACATGTAAGACATTTAATATCTGAAATATATCTTCTTTTAATATATGCTTTAAAAACTGTTAAAAACTCCTTTATAGTTAAAGAAAATTGCTTCAATTTTTGGAAAAATTTACATATACATATATTTCAAATGGATCTAAGGCGTATACACTTAGATTTCACTTTGGTATAGCAGGCCTGATTTCCTGACGTATCAATGAGAAGAGATACAAATACATTTAATGGCTACTCCCTCCCATTGTGATGAGGGCATACGTTGTCTCAGTTATGTCCTGAATTGTAATCATAAACAGTATTGGAGGAGAAATAAGTTAGAAAACATTCTTGCTTCTCCTGAAGCTGAGCTTCACATCATAGCTTAATTATTTGTGTCTCAGATGTTGGGATTTTCTCAAATGTCAGCGATTCAGTTAGCTGATACTTATTGATTCCTGACCACTTCTTTAGGACAGTGTGAGAAGCTGTGGTTTGAAGTAGCACAGGGTATTGTCATTAGCAAGATGACTTGTCTTGTTGAGGAGATGGTGAACCCACACGAAATGATTAAACAATAGGCAACAAGATGAGATGAACTACTGTTTACTCAATGCTTACTTTAAGCCAGTGTCAGAATTGAATGTTTCATGAGTGGAATAGTATCAAAATTGCGTGTATTGCCCAAGCTTACAGACTGAATTCTCTTTGTTATCAAACCAAAAAAAATTATATGTTTAATAAAAAACAGTGTTTAAAATAGCATGCTTTTACTTTCAGATGTGTGTATGTGTTTATTACTCTTTTGCAATAAGTGAAAAACTGGCTTTAAAAATCCTTTTTATCTGGCTCCTGAAGCTTTCACATCATATAGTAGCTGCTACAGTGTTGTGTATCTGAAAAGCAAAACCAAAAACAAAAGATCCCACTTGCCTAGAGACCTACTTTTCTTGTGTGCTTTTTTTTTTTTTTTTTGTACAGGCAGAGTGGACAGTGAGAGAGAGACAGAGAGAAAGGTCTTCCTCTGCCGTTGGTTCACCCTCCAATGACCGCCGCCAATGGCGCACCGTGCTGATCCGAAGCCAGGAGCCAGGTGCTTCTCCTGGTCTCCCGTGGGGTGCAGGGCCCAAGCGCTTGGACCATCCTCCACTGCACTCCCAGACCACAGCAGAGAGCTGGCCTGGAAGAGGGGCAACCAGGACAGAATCCGGTGCCTCAACTGGGACTAGAACCCGGTGTGCCGGCGCCCCAAGGCGGAGGATTAGCCTATTGAGCCATGGCGCCGGCCTTGTGTGCGCTTTTGTTTGTTGTTCATTTTCCCATTCTCCTATATTCACACTAAGGATTTTTGTTTCTTTTCCTTGGATACTTTTTTGACAATTGATATATAAATAAGTTTTGTTTTTCTAGATTATTCCAAAAACATCCCTGTTTATTCCCCAGTCCACAGGTGAATCACACAGTTGAGCAATAAAGACAAAAGTCTTCCTAAGAAATCAAAGTGATGGAGAGGGAACACAAAAGACTGAATAATCCTACTTTAATTTATTGAATCTGGCTGCGTGCAGCCTACCATGTGGGGTACAACTGTATGTTTTACACCTTTTTTGGTAAACATAGATATCCAATCCTCAGTGAATCTAACTTTAGAATTCTGATGATGTCTTGACCTCTAGACGATGAATGTCATTTCCTTGACCAAGTGGTGGTGGGAGGGTTTCTGAGAGAGGAAGTAGTAGTAAATGCAGAAAGGATGGGGTAAGAAGTTCATAGGCTGTGGATCAGAACATGGTTGTTTACTTGTTTGGAATAAAGAACCCTTGAGAGCCACTGGACTTCTTTTGGGTGAGAAGAGTGAGTCTATTGTAGAGACATTAGAAAACAAAGCACAGAATGTATTATTGTTATTTTCTACAGCATTTGGGGACATTTAAAAGAATAAGCATGTACCATGTATGCCTTCCAAGGTTCCTATAAGGGAGGTTGTAATTTTTTTTTCTTTTACCCAAGTCTTCTAAAAAGAGAAATAATATGAAAATCATTGACCTGGGATTTGAACCATGGTCGATCCCACTCCAAAGTTGACTCTCTTAGCTACTTGCTAAGAAAAATAGACAGAATTGCATATGCTTCTTAGCTTAAATTCCATGTTGTTTATTTCTGTTGGCAATGGGAGAAATAAACGCTTTGCCTTTGTATATTTTGCCAAGTAGTTAAAAATACAAACAGCACCCACATAATTTTTGAGATGATTTTGGGTCACACAGTTGACATCTGAATTTCTGTTTGAAATTCTTTATCCTAAAGGAATTTTAAAATAAAATTTTATTATACTATACTGTTATCCCATCTGTAGAAGAAACTTTTTTATTAGATCATCTTCTGTTTCTTGTTTTTATTTGTAAGTGCTAGAAAAACTTGCTTTGCTTTTATTAGTGACAGCAAACTATTGATTACTTTTGTTTTCTGTAGACACTTATATAATGTCTCACTATGTTCTCCAAGATATGCAGAAGGACATTAAATGGAAAAATAGTGGACATCTTTTGTTCATTACTGTTTTTAAAAGGAATATTTGTGAACTTTTAAAACATGAATAGTTATAATTGATATACCTCTTGGGACCTATGCTTTTTTTTTAGAATAAGAAATATATCTTTTATTCAGATGCTTCCTTTGAAAATTTGCAAGAATGAACTTGTTTAAAAAATGACAGTTTCTTAGAAGCATCCTTTGAATTCATAACAGTATTGTTCCTTTTGACTCTACAGTTTTAATTTCATTCACAAATGTTTATTTCCTTCTTTGTTCTAAAAGAAGGGCTCAATTTATAATTTATAATACATTTTTTTTGCGGTTTATAATATTGAGAGCCAGCGCATAGCGACTCAAGGAATGTGAGGTGCTGTTGGGACAGATGCATACCTACATAATGGCCTTTTTTGTTTTTTTGGTATAACTGTTTAGTTTCAGTTTTATGATAAATTACCAGTAAATGATTTTAATCCTTCTTGGATATAACTTAATAGACAATCACAGTTGATTCTCTCAGTTCACAATTTTTAATGTAGAATTGGCTTTGCACCAATTTTGGTTGCAAGTGGAGGCTGTCTTCTTACTAATCATTCAATATTTGAATGGACTACTTTTATACATCTTTCACTATTATACAAATACATTGAAATTACCTCTCAGATAATTACTCAAATGCAAAGAGAAGTAATGAAAAATAAAATCCTTAGCAATAAGGATGCAAATACGATTGTAAAATCAAATTCATGATTAACAAATTCTTCAGTAAGTCTTATCTTGCTGTTTCACTTTCCCCTCAGATTAGATGCTAAGTTTCTTGACAATGAACTTGAAAAGGAAACACATAATTAAGTACTAAAATTTTACTCTACAAAGATTTTCTTATTCTGGAGTCCTAAAGATGCATGTAAAGAGAATGACATGAACAATAAAGTGATGGTTCATTACTTGTTTAAGAAGGTAGGTCCAGGGGTTGGTGCTGTGGCTTAGTAGGTTAAGCTCAGCCTGCAGCTCCAGCGTCCTGTATGGTTGCCAGTTAGAGTTTCTGCTGCTCCACTTCTGATCCAGCTCCCTGCTGATGGCTTGGGAAAGCAGTAGAAGATGGCTGAAGTGCTTGGGCCTCTGTACCCACGTAGGGGAGCTGGAGGAAGCTCAGCTCTTGTTTTGACCATTCTGGGAGCGAACCAGTGGATGTAAGATCGCTCTGTCTTTCCTTCTCTCTCTGTCATGCTTTCAAATAAATAAATAAATAAATCATTAAATTAAAAAAAAAAAAGGTAGATTCCCTTTGGGTGTCTTAAAAAAAGTTTGCAGTAATGTTAAGGAAAATTACAAATTTTCTTCTGAGAAAATGACTTTAGAATTGTATGAACATAATTTTATTCTAATGTACTTCTGTATTAACCTTTTTCTGATTCTGCACATATCTCATTTGCTTATAATAAACTTTCTTTAAGAATGAATTTATTATTAATGAGCTGGCGCAATGCTTCTCAAACTTTGTTTGAAATCAGAATTCCCTGAGTTCTATGAAATTTTTTTTTAAAATTATTTTGATTTTTATGAATGTAGAATTAATATACATACTATACTTACAATCTGGATGATTGAGATGTAATTAGGGACATTATTTGAAATTGTATCTGTGGTAAGTGAAAGTTTGAATTGCTTCTGAGTTGAGTATATAAATGAAGATTTCACAGTGATTCATATAGAGAAAAGTAACCATGTACCAGATAGTACATAAGCATGCAAAATGTATATTAAACTGTGAAATACTCATTGATACCATGCTGCTTTCTTTTTTTTACTGTAGATATTATGCAGTTCTTGAAATTTTTCCTATTAATTTGAGAAGGCTCATTAACATTAAACATATTGACTACTCACAGAAGCATTTTTGTTCATGAGTTTTAAATTTTTCTCCTTACTTTATTTTGGGGTGCATTGTTAAATGTATTGACTTATCAAAAACATGAATCAGTGCATAAAAATTATTGTGAACAAAAAATAACAAAATGGTAAGGACATGAGTGGTTCAAAAGCAAAAGAATAAAACCTAAAAGTGAAATATAAAATATAAGGTAAATAGCATATGCCTTTCATTATGTAATCTAATATTTGAAATTTTGATTCCACAAAACATCATGTAATAGGGCAGGTTTAGATGTTAAATGTTAAATTTTATTGATTTTTATACATTTGTGTGTTTAAGTATACTCTTTTTATGGTAATTAATGCTCCAATGTTTATCTGTGTACTTGAATTCTGAGGTCTGTGAGAAAGTTTTCTGTATCAAAGATTGATGTTTTTTTGTATGTTTGAGAAACCCTGAATCAGGAGTTTAAACTGTTTCATGCCCACAGGGAATTAACTGAGCTTACTTTCTTGCACATTTGGAGGTTTTTAAGGTAAAAGTAATAATGCGTATCCAGTTGCTGGCTCTGCTGGAATGAGGCGGAGGGGATTCTGTATGAACGCAGTGTACTGAGACTGGTTCCTGAGAGACCTGTTCCTCCACAGAGAAGGTCTTGAAACCCTATCCCACTACCATTGTTTACGTTAGGAGCCACATGGGATTACTCTGACAGCTCAGACCACTGAACTCTTACCTATTTTTACAGTATTCTTTTTACAAATTTGATAGAGAACCAAGAAATAGTTTACACTTAGATAAAATGAATTATTTTAGAAGGAAATCCTAGCCACTGGAGAAATCGATCCTTCTTGGAGGTCGTCTAAACAAATCTATTACGTTTGTCTAAGAATTAGATTCCCTAGGTGCTTATATTTCGTTTTGCTCAGTTTCTTAGCTACTTGCACCTATCCCACTAGCATTTTCCTTCTCTCTCTCTCTCTCTCTCTCTCTGTTTTGAGCGCAAATGGTGATCTTTGAATTTCATTCTAGTAATCTCAACAACCATAAAGATGGATAAAACCCCTGTTTCTATCACTAACCCTAAGAAAGTTGACTGTGGGTCCGTTTCTACCTGTAAAAGAAGAATCAGGTCTCTGGGATGTGTGTGTGCCCCTTATGGGACCTTTTCTAAACCTAAAGTCCTTAAGCTGGAGTCTTTCTGGGAAACCCAGCAGGAATTCACCTGCAGCAGTTCATCGCCTAGAGCTTGTTTGTTAGACTCTCCTTCATGTGCTTATTTTCATTTTTTCACGTATTTAAGGATTTTTTTGTGTGGGTTTCTTTTCTGTGGTCCAGGAAGCAATTTTAAGCCAAAGAACTGTGGAGAGGATAATCACAATTGTGTTTCAATCACAATTAATTCAGATTATTGTCTCCAAAGATACATTTGTCTTCCATAGAGTCTCCTCTGTTTTTTCTTAGCCAGAACACATTGTCTTTTAAATTGAAAGCTGATCAGGATAAATACACAACACACTCTACAGGGAATTTTGGATTTGTTTTTGAAAGAAATAAATCAGTAGATGACTGTTCAGATTCAAGATGTGTTTAGTTAGTAAGGGTCAAGAGGTGAATATGCTTGAGATACCCAAAATGGTTATGTGTCCTGTAAGAGCAGGGTTGACTGGCTTTCATCCAGCTTCAGACTGAGTTTGTTGTGGGGTCTTGGAGGTCACCCAGATAATTAATCACTATTGAAATAACATTTTGATAAAAAAAATAAGAAAATTCTTCGTTAAGAATCCAGCCTGGAAGTTAGATGTTTTGAATGAATGTTGCCCCTCTTGCCCTCTATAGTAAGAATGGTTCTGTTACTTTAGTGATGTAAAGGCTTGTGATCAGGTTGGTTTAATCCATGTTCCATAGTAACATAGCACTTTGTAATATACACAACAGGGTTAATTGGGATCAAGTTATTCTTGTTAAACTTTATTTTTAAAATATTTAAGATGTTTTTGGAAATGTTTTTAAACATGTAATGGCCTTGTGGAATTTGTGTGTGTAAAATATATGTAAAGATGATTTACAAATGTGTTTATAATCTAGAACCTTTCTCTGAGTAATAGATTCATATGTTCAACTCTTACTTGATACTTCCTCTGAAGCATCTCTGAAGCCTCGCCTTCCTTAGGCCATCTTTGTTCTTTTTGCCTGGCTTTCCTATAGTTGGTGAATTTCTTGCTTTATGAGTACTTATGGCCTTAGAAATAAGTAACCATCTCACCTTTTCGGCCATCTTTATAAGTAGCATATTGACAAGTAACTACATCTCCATCACTCAGACTACCCACGGGACTTAGATGAGGAAGCAACTGTGTGTGGGGGAATCATCTGGAGGCTCTCTTTCTGCAGGGATTGGAAGCATGGAAGCTGTGAGCAGCAAAGACAGGACTCGGCCTGTGTTGTGTAAGGAGTATTTTTCCTACTCAACAGTGAATCTCTGGTAGAGGAGGCTTGGTTGTGTTTTGATCATTCTTTGGGTTTTGTTATATCCTTTGATTTCCTAATGCATTTTGAAACATTTATTTCTATGTTTTATGATTACATATGTTATATAATTAAATAGCATGCTATATAAATCATATAAATATATAAAATGAATGTTTGCTTAAAATGCTACAGTTGATCTGTTATTTACTATGAAAAAAACTAATTTTTTTCTCCACACTTGTTCTGCATCTAATACACCTTGGCACCTATGATATATGAGTGAATGATATAGTTGTATGTTCTAGAAACCTATCCTTCACATAAATATTTCTCATATCACTAATTTTGCTGTTTTTACCTCCTGTTTAAGTCTTGGATGACTGTTTCACATCACCTTCATCATCTACTACTATAATTAAATATGATGGTATTTTTCTTAAGGATTTATTTATTTTACTTGAAAGTCACGGTTACACACACACATGCACACACACACACACACAGAGAGAGAGAGAGAGAGAGAGTCTTCCTTCCGCTGATTCACTCCCCAGATCCCCAGATGGCCGCAGTGGCTGGAGCTGTGCCAATCTGAAGCCAGCAGCCAGGAGCTTCTTCCGGGTCACCCATGTGGATGTAGGGGCCCAAGCACTTGGGCCATCTTCTACTGCTTTCCCAGGCCATAACAGAGAGCTGAATCGGAAGTGGAGCAGCTGCATCTCGAACCTGCGCCTGTATGGGATGCTGGCACTGAAAGCGGCATCTTTACTGGCTATGGCACAGCGCTGGCCCCAATATAATTGTTTTCTACCTGATTGTTATCATTGTTTCCTACCTGGTCTTCCATATCTGTTGTACTCACTACCCCATCACCTATCTATTTTATACATTTTAGCCAGAGTAACTTCTCAAAGTGTTAATCTGGTTTATGACAGCAGCCTTCACCTTCCCAAGTTTATATATGTTCTATATCTTGCTATAATATTTAAGATAAAGACAAACACCTTTTCTTTGCCTACAAGTTCTCCTTGCTCAGTATTCTTGGATACCTCCTGCATTTCCACCCTCATATCTCCATTTTTTCCTATTCAGGTTTAATCTTTCTAACTCACTGCAATTGATCCTGCTCCTAGTCCTTTGCACCAATGATTTCTTGTGCCTGAAATTGTCTTTCTTTTCTTTCGCTAACAACTATTGTTCTTTGGATCATAACTCTAAATCACTTTCTCAGAGATCTTCGCATTTTCTTGAAGAGGTGATATCTCTCATTGTATGATCTCATAGTCAGCATGTCTTTTATAGATGTCACCACAGTTTAATTTTGACATACATTTGTTGATGCTTTTTATCAATTGAGCAGTATGTCATCCTGGTAGAAGTCCCCTGAAAGTAAAGTAGTGAAGTAGTATTTGTTAGAGAACTTTAAATTCACGTTCATTAGGTTTCCCATGGAATTAAAATATTTAACATATATTATTACTTGATCAATTTATTGTCCACCTTGATAAGGGAGTATAATATAGATAGTTAAATAAGATGTCATTAGCATTGGGTTTGCATTGCTTAACCTCTCCTTCTACTATACAGTATTCAGCAGATTTACCGGGTCAGAGCCTGAGTAGAAAAAATTAGCATGGACTCAATTTCTCCTGCTGCTTATTCACAGGATAAATAACTTCTGTGACCTAAAAGATGTGATATTTTCTCCCTACTACAATGCAGTCAATTGATTTTTGCTGTGAACTACCAGTTATCATGATACTATCTACCTGAAGATAATATCTGATCTTATAGGTTGAGGGCTCTATCCTCAAGCCTCTTGCACCCCAACTTTAGTTGTTAATCACAAGCCTCAAGTGGTTTTCCCTGGCTTTATGACCAGATAGCTGTAGATTGGGGTTCCTACAACCACCTTCTTGGGTTCAGTAAATTTCTCAGGCAGTCTGCAGAACTGAAGGAAATAAATACAGTTTATTGTAAAGGATGCTCCAAATATACAGACAAAGAGATGCACAGGGAAAGTTACATGAGAAGTGCTACAGAGCTTCCATGCTTTCTCTGGGTGCAGCACCCTCCAGAAACCTCTATGAGTCTAGCTCTCTCAATAGTTTCCTTGTGTGTGTATGTGTGTGTGTGTGTGTTTTTTAAAGATTGATTTATTTATTTGAAAGGCAGAGTTAGAGAGAGAGAGAGGCAGAGAGAGAGAGATCTTCCATCTGCTGGCTCACTCCCCAAATGGCCACAGGGCTGGAGCTATGCTTATCTGAAGCCAGGAGCCAGGAGCTTCTTCTAGGTCTCCCTTGTGGGTACAGGAGCTCAAAGACTTGGGTCATCTTCCACTGCTTTTGCAGGCCATAGCAGAGAGCTGGATTGGAAGTGGAGCATCTGGGAGTTGAGCTGGCACCCATATGGAGATGCTGGCACTGTGGGCAATGACTTTACCCACTATGCCACAGCGCCGGCCCCACCTTTTGTGTTTTTATGGAGACTTCATGGCATAGGTATGATTGAATCATGGACAGCCATGTAGAAATGTGATTTGACACAAAGGGTATGATCTGATGCTAACAGTCTGAGTGGGGAGACCAAGCAAGGTCTCTCTGATCAGATTCTTCTTTTCCTCTGTGCAGCATTCTGTTTCCCAGGGTGTGGGCAGAACTTCATTTCAAAGAAGGTTCAGACAAGAATTGTTTGAGAACCTCTTTATGCACAGCTCCAAGATAGAAGGTGGGGGAAGATTAGAGTTTGTATGGACTAATTGGGGATTTTAGGAATTCTAGTTTCTGTAGCCTGCCTGGGGAAGGGTGATATAAATCAAGAACTGCGGATGAAAACTGCTTTGTATACACACATTTTTTACACATAGATGTATATATGTATATTTTATCTGTAGATATCTACCCATCTAGCTGTCTCTGTCTATGTATATATCATATACCAGTGCCCATTTCATCAAATGGTTAGATGGATATAAATAAAATATTGTTACTGTCTTAAGTCATTCTGTTAACTAAGAAGTGCCAATAAGCTATCGTCATCACTTCTTTTGATGGTGTTTCAGCTGCTTGTATAGTGCAGGAGGTCATAAGGAGAGATGATAGCCCTTAAGGTTACTTTTGAACTTGGAAAATCATACCTGTTATAACAATATGTGGTAGTAAATGCAGTTACCTAAAAAGTTGTGTAATCTAACATAAGATTCATGGAGGATGTAGGAATTGAGCTTCCTATGGTAGAAAAGTAGAATGCACACAAAAAGATGTGGTGTAAATAAAGGCAAAAATGTGTGTGTGTATCATTATGAACTGTGAACTGTAAATTTTTGTCAGTGGTTCGTGGTACACACATATTGCAGGGTTTATATGGACCACGTCTGTGAAGATTTTGAGTGACACATGGAATGGATGGTTCTCTCTATGCCTGGGCATGTAGTTAATTGCTTCAACCAGTGTGATTCTGCTATTTCTGATGGAAGTATTGACTGACTGATAACTGCCAGTTCATTGTGCTTGCAGAGTTTTGTCACTGTTTGTGGATCATTTTAAATCCCACCCCCACACATGCCAAATACATACAAGCTACATAAATAGTCTCATGGAGGCACTTGATAATATTGTTAGGAGAGGATATTAGCCTTGTTTGTGGGTATTCTCAAGGAAGAGAAATTTGATCCTATTTCATGTGCTCTTTCCTTTTATCTTAGAATATGAATTAAATCTTGAAAGTACATCTCAATAGTAACTTGAAATATACCAAAATCAAATTATTGAAAGCCTTCTCTTTCCTTCCATAAAAGACCATACTCTGCCTTGCAGTGGTGCTGTGCATGGGGGAGTGGGCAGAGAGGAGACACCTGTACTAGGTCATAGATTAAGCAGTTAACTTGTTTTGGCTGAAGCTAATTTCTATTTTTGTTTCTGTAGTATACCCCAGAGGGAAGCTTTAAAAAGTTAGTGTGGGAACTAAAGCTCTACAAATTCTCAGTGTTTGTGTTCATCCATTGAGCCTTAAGTTAATATTTATGAAAACATTAAATGAACAGTCCTCAGTTGCTCTCAGGGAAAAAAAAAAGAGCACAGTTGGAGTGGAGGTCACTTGTATCATGAAGTTTTTCTGGTTATGTTTAGAAGGAATATTTACTGAAGAAATATCCTTGGTGATTGTATTTACTGAGGGACGTTGAATTAACTCCCTGCTACAATTCAGAGAAAAATTCATTACTTTTCATAATGTTGGTCAGTATAGCTTCTCATAATTGACCCATGTTTATTTGGTGATTTTTAAATTTTTCTTTATTTACTTAGGAGGGAAGAGGGGAGAGAAGAAATAAAGAGGAGGGAGGAGGAGGATGAGAAGGAGAGAGAAAGGGGGAAAGCGGAAGACTCATGTAGACAGAGCTTCCATCTGCTGGCTCATTCCCCAAATACATGTAATGGCCAGGAATGCGCAGGTCCAAATCTGGAAGCCAGGAACTCAATTATGGCAGCCATCACTATGCCTCCCAGGGTTTGCACTATTTAGAACCAGAGCTTGGAATCCAACCCAGGACTCTTGAGTGGGAAAAAGGTCTCCTAACAGGCATGTTCACTAGCAGGGCAAATCCCTGTTTCCTTCTCCCTCCTCCTTTCTTCTTCTTCTTCTTTTTTTTGTTAAGTTTTATTTATTTATTTGAAAGAGTTAGAGAGAGAGAGAGAGAGAGAGAGAGAGAGAGAGAGAGAGAACCATCCACTGGTTCACTCCTCAGTTGGCTGCAAAGGCCAGAACTTTGCCAATCCAAAGCCAGGAGCCAAGAGCTTCCTCCAGGTCTTCCCATGCAGGTGCAGGGGCCCAAGGACTTGGGCCATCTTCTACTGTTTCCCCAGGTATAGCAGAAAGCTGGATTGGAAGAGGAGCAGCTGGGACTTGAACCAGAGCCCATATAGGATGTTGGCACTGCAAGCGGTGGCTTTACATGCTACATCAAAGCCCCCCCCCCCCCCCAATAGCTAGTGGATTGGCATCTCTGGAAGTAGAATTACATATCCTAGAATAGAGTGATGTGATTTAGTATTATACTTTGGCTAAATATTAGGAGCCACTAATTCCACTAAAGCTTTCTTAAAAAGTATAAACTATAGGGATATCAGGTGTCTTAGGCTTTTCTTCCCATTATACAAAACTTTGACTTATAGCAGATTAATTATCTTGTGACCAGCAGTCTTAACTGTGGGATGATGATATCATCTTTGCTTTTTAACTTCCCAGGACATCAGTTTCTTTTATCTTATTTGGATAGTTAGTAAAGAAAATGTAGGAGATGGAAACACATACAACCAGTTTCTTTACCTGTTCTCTTTCCTTCCAGCTTCTCAGACCTTACATTTGAAAATGTAATCACCTATTTTGTTTGTTCATTTGCCTATATTCAGTCTTTTATTTTTTCCTCATATATTTTTTGCTCTCATTCCCTTTGCTTTTCTTTTCCTTTGACTTTGACCTTCCAAGACAGAACTACTATCCAAACAAGGAGCAAATTCTTGGCTTAGCTAAAAACTTGTAAATGGAAAAGTAAATAACTGTTTTTCTCAGACAGTTCTTTCTTAGTTTAGTAGTCCTGCCTAATAGTACCTAACAGTCCTCTCAAACATACTTCTGTTTTGTCTTTGGCACTTAGCTGTTTTGAGCCTCAGATTTTCATTGGTGAAATGGTAGAGTTGGCCTGTTGCGCGTAGGTGGTACAGGACTGACCATCCATGGTTGTTAATTCAAATCTGATATCAGAGCCTGAATTTTAGTGCTCTATACACCACAGTGTACATTCTCTTGGGTGATGGCGGATACCTTATGAACATTTTATGAAGTATCTGCTACTGTAATTGGGAACTTCAGTGGTCCTTAGATTTTGGAAGTGTAGAAACTTCCTTGGTTGCCAGTTGATTTGCTCCTGTGACCTGATTGCTGTTGAACTTGAGAACTCTGTTGAGAAATTATTCAAATTCAGGTCTACAGAGGGACAAATATCATATGTTCTCCCTGATCGGCGACAACTAACTGAGCACCAAAGGGGAAACCTGTTGAAGTGAAATGGACACTATGAGAAACAGTGACTTGATCAGCTCTTGTCCTGACTGTTGATGTACAATGTAATACTTTATTTTAGTATTTTTTTTTTGTTCTAGTACTGTTGATTGAACTCTGTAATTAACACACGTTTATTCTTAGGTGTTTAAATTTTAACTAAAAAGTGATCCCTGTTAAATATAAGAGTGGGAATAAGAGACGGAGGAGATGTACAATTTGGGACATGCTCAATTGGACTTGCCCCAAATGGTGGAGTTAGAAACATGCCAGGGGATTCCAATACAATCCCATCAAGGTGGCATGTACCAATGCCATCTCACTAGTCCAAGTGATCAATTTCATTTCAGAGTTGATCACACTGATAGGTCTAAGAGTCAAAGGGATCAAACAAACAAGACTAGTGTCTGCTAATACTAACTGATAGAACCAAAAAGGGAGAGAATGATCCAACATGGGAAGCGGGATACACAGCAGACTCATAGAATGGCAGATGTCCTAAACAGCACTCTGGCCTTAGAATCAGCCCTTAAGGCATTCGGATCTGGCTGAAGAGCCCATGAGAGTATTTTAGGCTAGAGCCTAGGGAGATTACTAATGCCATAAACAAGAGTGTCAAATTGTTAAGTCAACAACAGGAGTCACTGTGTACTTACTTCTCATGTGGGATCTGTCCTTAATGTATTGTCCAATGTGAAGTAATGCTATAACTGGTACTGAAACAGTATTTTACACTTTGTGTTTCTGTGTGGGTGCAAACTGATGAAATCTTTACTTAATATATACTAAATCGATCTTCTGTATATAAAGATAATTGAAAATGAATCTTGATGTGAATGGAATGGGAGGGGTGCGAGTGGGAGGGAAATTATGGGGGGGGGAAGCCATTGTAATCCATAAACTGTACTTTGGAAATTTATATTTACTAAATAAAAAAAATTCAGGGGTCTAAATGATCATGACATATGATTTACATACTTAGAAGTAATTGCCATTGTTATAATTTAACAATCACATGGTTATACTCTTGCTAGTTTTGAGTCAAAAGTGAAGCTTAATGGTTCTTCTAGTATGTTCTTCCAATATAATATGACTTACTTAGAATATTTTGCCTTTAAAATATTTCTTTGTATAAAGTGTAGAAGCAATTTATGCCCCTTCTCTAGTGATTTTCATTTTTGGCCTTCTGCTATTAAGATTTGAAGTATACCTAGACAACAGGTTAGGATTGCTAGCATAATAGACTTAAGGAAGTTTCCAGAGATTACAGGCTACACTACCTTCTCTTCCCTTTTATTGTTCATTCCAATCTTTTACTTTTGAAAAGGCAAGTGATGATTACAAAATTGCCTACAGGACAAAGACTTTCTTGCATTTTAGGATAATGCAACTCAGATATTGTTCTCTCAAATTTCTTTTCGTTTTTGTAGCTACTTTTCAAAACATTTCAGTACTACATATCATAAAAGCTGTGCAAGTTAACTATCCATAGGGGAGTGTCAGGGTTTTAGAAATCAGAGAAATCTTACAATAGGAGTTCTTAGTGGTGTGTGCATGTGTATATGTGTGTGTTTCTGGAAGTGGAACTGAAAGAAAGTGTTCTAAATGTATGTGAGATTTCAAAGTAAGAATGAGAGGGAGGGGTAAAGAAAAATGGGCAAGGAAGGAGCCGGGAAGGAGAGCTGACTTACAGGGATGAAAGGGCAGACCTATGAAGCAAAGGCTTAAGACAGGCTGTGATGATCAGATGGCTCTGCATTGGACATTTTTTAAATGTACGTGTTCTGACATTGTCATCTCAGGTTTTAACTTTTGAACGTGTTCTTTTCATGCATTCCCTAGCTTGATTCTTTCAACTGTTTGGTAGGGGAAGGAGTGAATGTGTCCAAAGGAACAAATATTGAGGAATTCTCTGTTCTTCTAATCAGCAGGTCATATAGACAGTCTCAGTCTTCACACCAGACCAGACCTTAGGTAGATAGAAATTTCAAGATGAGGAAAATAAAAAAAAAAACGAAATGTTAATTGTTTTCTTAAGCTGACAGCTGAATTGATAGGTGGAAAGTTGGGAAAACTGAAGTCCTGAAAGGTCCTGAAAAGAAAGCAAAGCAAATTGTGAAATTAGCCATAGCTAATCATGCTCATCTTTTTACTAATTGTGTGTTGCATGGATCTCTACATCATCCAGATGAAACTGGAAATTTTTGAGGTCAAAGTAAGGGCTAAGTATCTACTTTTGCTTTCTAAGATGTAGCAGATAAAGGGGATTAAATTTTAGAACAATGGGTGGCTCACTTCCAAAATCTTAATACATAGCAGGCAAACTCCATGAGCAAGCTATTCTCCCAAGACAGAGAAGTTTGTCAATTTTAATGTAAACTTTCTTTGTAGTTTTTTGTTTTGTTTTCGTCTGAAGATTTGAGAAAATTTCTCTGAAATCAAGACATGTTTATTTTCAAACAATCTAAGTTGGCTACCTGTGACAGATGCAAAGAACTTTTTGGGAATTCAGAGGAATCTTACCCAGAGCAATGTGAATGAAGATTTTTATATTTGTCAAAGAAATGTGCTGGGGGCATTTTAGGGGGAACAAAGTGTTGGAAGCATAATCTTCCAAGGTGCAAGGTCAGTCCTTTTGGTTTGGACCTGGGGACAAGTTTACTTTTTCTAATCTGACATTTTATAATGAGTGCCTGATTCTGCCTTTTTGAAACAGACTGTGTTGTAGGGTAGTGAGCTCCATTAGAAGACAAGCATTATCTTAATAAATAACAGAATGTATAAACATGAAGTGCTAATAACAAACTGTGTTAAAAAAAAAAAAAGTGAGGGCACTGATGTCAACCTTACCAAAATAATGGAATCTTTTGGAGGAATTGTCAAGATTGAGAACATTGTTTAAAGTTATTACAAATTCCATGATTTTTTTCCTTTTGTTCTATCATTTTAAAAAAATTCTTAATTTTTTTTTTCTTTATTGAGTTCACCAAGAGTTTGCAGATGCGCTATCCTTCTGTTTAATTCTGGGGATGCAAAAGAGACTTCTGGTCTTGAAGGGCTGACACTGGAGTAGGGAGATACACAGACAGATATGGTAGGTTTGGTATATAAGAGAATATTACACAAGTGCCATGAGAATGCAGAGAAGGAAATACAAATAGACAGTTGCTAGATTTTGCAATAGAAAATTCAGTTCCAGAGTAAATGCTCCAAACTTTTTTTCTAGACTAGGTTCAGCAAAATAGATGCAATCCCAACTTTTTCAGTCAAGTAAGCAAGTTAAATTCAATAAATGGCAAGTTGTATGAAGAATACAACAAAAAGTGATATGTTAGAATCCTAGAAGGAAGTACTTTGGCTAACAGACCAAGAAATCCTTCACCCATGGGTGATATTTGAACTGAGACCTGATGATAAAAATAAATCAGCTGAGGAAAGAGCATTACACAGAGGGAAAATTCCAGTTAAAGAGACTAAGGCAGGCGTAAACTTAGCTTTTTTGTAATATGGAAGGGAGCTTACTGTGGCTGGAGCAGGTTAACTAAGGGAAGAGAGGAAATAATGTAGGACAGTAAGGCTGTCCACAGATCATATTGAAGCTGCTCACCTGAGGAGTTTGGATTTTATTCCCATCGCAATGTGAGAATGAGAAAAAATGAATTCTATGTATTTGAAAAAGTTAATCTGGCTGCTTACAAAAACTGTCATAGTGCTGCTAGGATGCAAATCACGGAATCTGGGAACAGCCTATTCTAGTTGTCCTCCTGAGAGATGACAAGAGTTTGATAAAGCCCGTGAATAGGAAGAGAAGTGGAGGGACATAAGGGTGGGAGGAGTTGCCAGTGAATTATAAGAGGAAAGTAAAAGAAAGGGGGAAGATTAAACAGACTCCTTGGCTCTGAGTTTTAGTTTTGGGTATATTGTGCAGCCAAATAAGCTGATGAAGAAAAATGGAGGTAGGAGGAAGCCACTCTCAAAAAGAGGTGAAGCGATGAAAGATTTTCAAACTGGTAATGGTTTTGCCTTTAGCACAAAGGTAATGGCATTAGAAATTCTTAGAGGCAGTAAGTTTATAATAAAGCAAGTCATCCCATATGGGTTGGAACCTGATATCCTGATGTCACTTGCTACTCTTCTCCCTATCCAGAGATCCTGATTATTGCTTCCTAAGCTGCCTGCGTATGAAACTATATTACTGTGTAGCATCTTCAGTTTTTTCACACCAACAGTTTCTGGTATGCTCTTTGTTTCTACTTGGAAAATCTCACTCAGTACCAAGAGACTGTTTTGCACAGTGTATTGGTGCTTTAGCAGCTATTAGGATAGTCTTAACAACAACGACAAATGCTTCTTATAGGACTGGATATTACTTATTCTTTTCTATTCTTCTTTTCATGCCTAATAACCTGATTCTGTGATGGTGGGAGACAACTATCAAACTTCTTTTGATGGTTGATTTTCTGTGTTAATTTGATTTAGTCACATAGTACCCAGGTATAAGAATAAACATGCTTTCTGGGTATGTCTGAATGGCTGACTGAGGAGTGCAGAGTGGGTGGGCCTCATCTCATGCACTGAAGGTCTACAGCAACAAAGATGGGAAAAAAGGGAATTGGCTCTACAGCTGCCTGTCCTGGAGCAGTTTGTTTTCTTGTGCCTTCCATCTTGGACTCAGAATGGAGCTTATGCCTTTGACTGTCTTGGGTTTGGCCTTTTTGGCCTTCCTAATCACATGGCCCTGCTCCTTATCTGTGTGTGTGTGTTTGACTATATATGTGTATATATACGTATGTATATACATGGATTTATGTATATATTATGAGATATATCACATACATAATTAGCAGAATATATATGAAGAGATTTATAAGAAATATATAGTATATGTTCATATACATACCTTCATATCTATCTATGTATTACTTGTGCTTGCTTTTCTTTGGAGAAAACTCACATCCTTTATACTAGTACAAAAAAATTCACCTTTTCCAGGCCGGCGCTGCGGCTCACTAGGCTAATCCTCCGCCTTGCGGCGCCGGCACACCGGGTTCTAGTCCTGGTCGGGGCACCGGATTCTGTCCCGGTTGCCCCTCTTCCAGGCCAGCTCTCTGCTGTGGCCCGGGAGTGCAGTGGAGGATGGCCCAAGTGCTTGGGTCCTGCACCCCATGGGAGACCAGGATAAGCACCTGGCTCCTGCCATCGGATCAGCGCGGTGCGCCGGCCGCAGCGCGCCAACCACGGCGGCCATTGGAGGGTGAACCAACGGCAAAAGGAAGACCTTTCTCTCTGTCTCTCTCTCTCTCACTGTCCACTCTGCCTGTCAAAAAAAAAAAAAAAAATTCACCTGTTCCAACTTTCATTCTCCAGACGTCCATGCTCCATTGAAGAGTTTTATTTCATAACTGATTTTGTAGGGTAGACCTTTCTGCTTGGCAGAGGCTGAGTGAGTGAAGGAAATTTAATATAAACAAAAGCATAAATAGCATCCTCATCAAAGGAAAGATAAAACGAATGTGTGTATTAAAATACAGTGGTTCTCCACATGTAGTCTGGGAACTCTTATGGGCTCTCAAGACCTTTTCAGGGAACCCAAGAGATCAAAATTATTTTGATATAAACACTGAGATGTTGTTTTCCATTTTTCTCTCTCATTTTCTCATGACTGAATGATTGAATTTCCCAGATGCTATCACAGCAGATTGAATGAGGAATTAAAAATAATAATCTAGCTGTTGTAATAAGTCAAACATTAAAGAGATGAGCAAGAAAGTAAAGCATTGAGTATCCTCTTACCATTTTGTCTTTGTTTTAGAAGATGTAATTATTTTTAATATGTTTTATGGTAATACATAATGTGATGAATAAAGTCAATTTTAGATAAGTTAACAAATATTTTTGAAATTTCTAAGTTTTAATTTCCAGTATGTTCAGTGTGCTAGTGGCATCCTGAGACTAACATACTGGACAGCCATCACTCTGATCAAGGGTTTCTAATATACACAGAGTGGTTTTTGCAAAAATGTTCAATGCTTACTTTCAAACCATATTCTTGGAGAAAGTCATTATATGTGAAGCAACATAAGCCAGTTTCAATTGCTTGCTTTTATTTTGTGGTGACTTGATGTTTTCTGATCGTTTATGTCACATAGATGTAGACTTAGTACGCCCCAGTTGTTACATGTTGTTGTATCCTAAGATCTAGTGTCTTTGTCTCCTTATTCAATCAATAATCAAGTAATCCACTAACAAGTGTTGGCTGAGTTCACTTGGAGCTCCAGCTTCATCCAACATGACCTGCCCTGTGATGGTGGAGCTTGGCATCTCTCCTTTTACCTGGCACATTGTTAAGCTTTGTCAGCAGAGGGTGCTGAAGGGACATTGGAGAAAGTGTGCTGGGTTGAGTTGTGCTGCCGATTTTGGTTCTTGTGCATACAGTGCAGGTGTCTCCTCAGGGAGCTTTCAGCTCCACCTTTGAACTGGTTGAATATCTCACATTTGTCCATTTGGTGATCACCTCACTGTGGTGCCCAGCTCACACTGGGGTTACTGGCACCCTGCTGTGTGGCTTGACCCAAGTGACCCAGTGGGCTGCAGCCAAACCCTCTTTAAGAACTTTTTTTTTTCTCCAAAACTTCTCTCCTCTTTCCACACTTGCTTCTTCCTTTAATACTCTGGCAGTTCCTGGGTTCTCATTACAGCTGTACAATTTCTACCACCAAGTAGATTGTAATTCTTCATGTTACACATTTACTGCTCAATTTACTGTGTAACTTTTTTTGGACTCCACATAAACCAGGCATTCTCTAGGAGAACTTTATTATTATTCTGTTGGAAATGAACGATCCCATTTATGGATTACTTAAAATTTGCACAAAGGTTGTTTATCATTAAGGGCAAGGGTCTGAAATTCAAAAACCGTGACTGGAAGAAGAAAATTGGTAGAGTGTTTGGAGAAAATAAGGAAACCTTTTCAGATTGGAGAAGTTAGTTTGTGAAGGGAAGTAAGAGATAAAGTGAATAAAACAGTTTGGAGTGAGATCACAGAAGATGCTGAAAATACTACACAGAGGAATGAAATTTCTCAAATTATAGAAGACATTCTGTGAATTTTTAGTAAGAACTAGCTTGCTGAGAATATTATGTTAGTGTGTTAAAATGTGCGCACATATAGCACACATGAATAAAGGAGTTTCAGAGCATTTATCATTCATTAGCTATTACTAGTCTTCTTTTCTATATTGATACATTTCTGGAAGAATGACTTAAATATGAAAAAATCATTAAAATCTGGAAGGCAATACATATTTATAGTTTGGACTATGGTGTTGGTAAATAGTGGACTTGTTTTCTGTGCCTATTTTTTTTTTTTTAGTAAAACCTGCCATTTAGTCTAAATATTATCTGCCTTTCTCTTTATGATAAACTGAAGTAAGAAGTAGCCGATTTTTCTATAGAGTTGTTTTTTAAATTCTGAGATGCTGTTAATCTTGAGCATGAAAAGAGGATTTATTTTTAAAAGCCCAAAAACCTGTTTGCTTACCATGTAGTTATCATTATTCATTTGATGTTCCTCATTTAAGATAGTATTCATGTAGTCTTGTTTAATAAAAAAGAACACATCTAATGCATATTCATTGTAGAATATTCAGAAAATGTACACAAAAATAAGAAAACAGAAGACAGTTATATAGCCCCTGATAATACAATTCACATTTTGCTATATGTTATGTTCTTTGTTTTTTCCAGTCATCTATTACATTTGAGTACATATGTGAATATAAACACAGACTTAGAAAAATGTAATTGTTTATTATAAATATATTTTATAAATATGTGTAATATTTCATGCCCTGTATGTTTTGCTGTGTATTCTAAGTCTCTTCTATGAAATGTTTTTAATGATGTAGTTCTTAAAAATTTTTTTAAATTATTTGAGGCAGAGTGAGAGAGAGGAGAGACGGATAGACTGGGTCCCCATTTGTTGATTCACTCCCAGATGTCTGCAATGGATGGGACTGGGTTTGGCCAAAGTTAGTAGCCAGAATGCAATTGAGATCTCCCACAAGGGTAGCTGGGACCCAAGTACTTCAGCCATCACCAGTGCCTCTCAGGGTCTGCACTGACAGGAAACTGGAATCAGGAATGGAGCTAGGGCACAAATCCACATACTCAAATATGGGGTATGGGTGTTCTAACTGGTATCTTAAACACTAGGCCAGTGTCATTCCCAGTAATATCATTCTTCATGACTACATAATTGCATATCAAACTGATTAAGCACAATTTTACAAGTTGTCTACTGAGCAATTAGAATACTTTTGTTTTTCTCTATTTAGGGAGTGTAATCATAACTATCTTTTTGAGCCATATCTTTGTATATATACATGATTGTTGGTCTGCTGTGCATTGCTACATTTGGAATTGCCAGATCAGAGTGTATGTATCTCCTTAAGGTTTTTGATTTTGATTGCCAAATTGTTATAAGAAAGGGTTTTTTTTTAATAGTATGGATGTGTAATTTTTTTCATCTTTGTCTTGAATGTTATATTTGCAAATTCTATTGCTCAAGAGACTCTAAGAAGTACTTTTAAGGTCACATTAATAACCTTATGTTAATTTAAACTTTATACATTATGTGTGTGTGAGATATCTAAATCACAGATCGTTTTGAACTTTTACTAGAAATCCTTCAGATTATTTTACTCATAACAGAATAAATAAGTTTAAATTAGAACATAAAGTTGAAGGGGGCTGGCATTGTGTCACAGCGGGTTCAGCTGCTGCTTGGGACACTAGCACCCCATATCAGAGTGCCTGGTTCTAGTCCCATTTGCTCCTTGTCCAGTCCATCTTCCTGTTAATGTGCAGAAGAAAGGCATTGGAAGATGGCCCAAGTACTTTCATAACCCTGTCATCCATGTGGGAGACCTGTATGGAGCTTCTGCCATTGGCCTAGACCAGACCTAGCTGTTGCAGGTATTTGGGGAGAGAACTGCAGAGCAGATGGATGGTATCTCTATTGCCCAGCCCTTCAAAGAAACAAATATGAGAAATAGTAAAACAAAAGTTGAGGAGACTATAAATGTAGAATTTTCTAACTGTAAGGGTTGAGTGCTAGTTATTCTGGGAGAGTATAGAAGTTATTTTTAGAAGTCGATAAGAATAATACAGTGTTGTCTGTGTTTGGGATGATGGAGGGGAATCTTGTGTGAAACAGGAGCCTAGGGAGTAAATTGCTATTACATCAAGTCAGTAGGTAGAAGAATTTAGATAGGTTTTTGGTACTGGTGCTTGCTTTTTCTTTTCTGGATCTGTGCAATAAATCCTTTATTATCCCATAGCCCTCAGAGAATGTGGCAATAGTCTGCATCAAAAGAAGACAGTTTAGCAATAACATTCTGTAGTTATGAATAATCAATACTAGTTTTCTTTATTATTTAACTTCCCTTGAATGTCTTTGAAATGCTGAAACACTTTGGACAAGCCTTTATTTTGTGACTCTTGCCTTTCTAATGATCAAATGGGTAATGGCTGCAAATGAATATATTTTGTTCATCCCATTTGTTTAATAAGAAAATTATTGTAGCTTAAAAGTGCAACTGGCTGGAAATCACTAAATGGTCTTAATGGTGAATATCATACTATGTAATTAAAATGTGACTTAAAGCATATTTTACTCCGAAGTTTATTCTAAACAGGAGAAAATGACTATTAGAAAGGCATTGAGTCATTTAAAGATCACTGCTTTATAATTGACAATCAGAAGTTGTAATTGGTGCAGACTTGTAAAGATAATTTAAATGTACTACAGCTGTTATGTGTCACTCAAAAAGACATCACAGCAGCAGGTAGATAGGTCACAGGTTTGTAAAAAACCTGAGGCACAGAACCACTAAGTAACTAACATCAAGATCTCCAGCCTTCTCCTGGTTAAGAGCAGTAGCTAGACTCCTGTGCAATGGTGAATCTGAAGGGCATCTTACTAAATCAGCCATTGACTTCAGAACATGACTATAACCAAGAATAGAAACATCCTGCCTCTATAAATTTTGATGGGATGCAGGATATCCTGTTTAAAAATTTAATTTTTTGAATACTCTACTAATGTGTTATCTGTGAGAATCAGGAAGGAAAAAGAATTCTGTCTCACAAGATGAGAACTGGGAAAATGAATTGAACAGTAATATCAGTCTCTATCATTGTAGTGGACTGATTCTGTATTAACTGTACTAAAGTGTTTTATTCAGTCTTCACAAAAGCTCAACTACTAGATTTCACTCTGTGGAAATGGGTCAGTTTTGAAATTTGATTTTCTATGTAGTTGGAGCCTGCTGTCTTTTATGATTTGAACCTGTTGTTGGGGGTTGATTGAACTACTCACACTAGTGGACATTGAATGTTTGTGTCATCAGTACAATATAATGCTTCTGCTTGGAATACAGAGGATTGATATGTCAGAAAAAGAGAACCAGCACTGAGTTCTGTAATACTAAACCTCGTACATTTTGGTTATTATTACAGTTTAGGAATTAAAGATGATTTTTAAAAAAAATTATGTTCTGCCTCATGTATAATAAGTATTTTCACATTTTCATGGTATTTGTTAAAATCCAGCCACCTAAAAACAACGGGTATTTTTTCCTTCTTTCGAAGAGATTCTTGGATTAATATCAGCAGCTCAATATTCATATACCATTTTTCTGGCTATTCACCTTTGCCTGAAATGCAGTCTGTGTGTGAGTACTGTGAGTGTGGGGCTCCTTATGTCCTGTGTCTCCCCATCATAGTTATGCAATGAATATTTGTGAAATCCAAGGGAGTGAAGCATGATGATGATTTCATCCTGGACAAACATCCCTAGACAAGCATGGGGAAGGGACTCATAGCAATAGTTATTAGCTGGATGAGTGGGATCTACCATGTGTGTGATTCTGAGTTCTAAAAATTTTTAACGGTAGCTCTCACCCTGATATTACACAACTTGTAACTTTATTGATAGTAGAATTTGAAATCAGGAATTATTCCATTGTCTGTATTCTAAGCTCCTCTCCTGGCAATGATAGGAAGGTGCATCCTCTGTGTAAACCAGGCCAATAAATTACCATTTTTATTTATTTTAGATTAAAAATTTCAGTTTAGTAGTGCTAGGGTGTTTTTTTTTTTTTTTGAGTGAAATTTGGATTTGAATCAGGCTCTCGCGAGTCTACTCTATGACTCTGAATAAGCTGCTAATTGTGCCTCAATATCCTAATTGGTAAAATAACAGGTTGTTGTGGAGACTAAACGAATTAGTGCATATGTGTACTTCCAACAATGTCTATTAGCATTAGATTAATTCATCTGCTAAGTTGATTGATATCCTTACACATCTCTATTTTGCAGATGCAGTCTTTTTTGGTTAAATTTAATATTCAGGTTTTCAGGAACTATTGATATCCTTTTGTTGCTACATATTCCTATTTGCTTTTATATCTATTAAGCGTTACTATTTGTTATGTCGTTTTAGGTTCCTATATGATAGTGGACTCTTCAGATCACGACCCTGGAGAAAAAGCCAGACTTCAGCTGCCCACCATGAAGGAGAACGACACTCACTGCATCGATTTCAGTTACCTGTTGTATAGCCAGAAGGGGTTGAATCCTGGCACTTTGAACATATTAGTTAGGGTAAATAAAGGACCTCTTGCTAATCCAATTTGGAATGTGACTGGATTCACAGGTCGAGATTGGCTTCGGGCGGAGCTAGCAGTGAGCACCTTTTGGCCCAATGAATATCAGGTAATCATATGTGCTTTGTGGCTTGTGTTTTGATGTCACTGGATCTCACTTAGGCAGAAGTCCTCACTCTATAGTATGAGTGGTTTCTCCACCCCAACCCTCACCTCCCACCCTTGTTCTTGAGGAAGTGTTTGAATACAGTGACACAAGACCTTCAAGGTAGAGAAAATGTTTGCAGTTAGAGAAAAAGCTGGGTTTAGGTACAAAATTGGTCAGTTGTTTGGGAGAGAGCTTCTTATTGACAGATGCATTTCTGTGGCTTTGTTTAGAAAGAAACTTTTTGAGTGTAGAGTGGACTGGCTGATTGAATTTTGAAAAATAAAATTTAGAAGTAAACATGAAATACTGTTCATGAACTATGAAGTCTATTTCATGAACTATGCTATCTTAAGGGAGGCATTTTAAAAATTTGTTTCTGTTTAAAAGGAGACAGTATCCAAAATAGCTTTCATTATTTTCCAGAAATACTTAATCTAGTTAGATTGAAGAGGATAATGAACAGTAGCAATACCTACTTAACATCATGTAACTACAATTATATGGTTAACTAAAACGTCCACCTGAAGGTTGGGAGAGTTGAGCAGGGACGCCCAGTGATGATGTTCATGACTTGCAAACAAAAAGTAATGTTTTAAAAAGCTCACTTTTGTGTTAGTCTGGGAATTTAAACTTTTAAAAGACTTGCCTATTTGTGGCTTATTATGGAGCCTTCTGAGCGTGCTTTTATATGGAAGTGTATTTTCTGGTGACCCATGAGTAATATATAAGCGAATAGCAGTTTCACTTTTTCTCTTTTATTTGAGGGGCAGATATATATGGGGGGGGGGTGGAGAATGAGAATGAGAATATCTCATCAGTTGGTGTTCACTCCCTAAATGCCAGCAGTAGCAGGGGTCAGGGTTGGACCATCGTGCAAAGCAGGACCAGGAGCCTGAAACGCAATCCAGGTCTCTCACCTGGGGGGATGGAGACCTAATTAGTTGAGCCATCGCTTGCTGCCTCCCAGGGACTGCATTGGGAGGAAGCTGGAATCAGGAGCTGGAGCCAGCAATCATACTCAAGCTTTCTGATGTGGGATGAGGGTGTCTTAACTACTATGTCAAATGCCTGCTCCTTGTTTCTGCTTTGTAAAACTGAACTGATCGGGGCTGGTCAGGGCTTATATTATGGTGCAGTGGGTTGAGTTGCTGCCTGTATTGCCAGCATCTAACATCCGATCGCCAGTCCAAGTCCCTGCTGTTCTGCTTCTTATCTAACTCCATGCTAATGAACCTTGAAAAGCAGTGAAAGATGGCCCACGTATTTGGGACTCCAGCACCCATGTGATAGACCTGGTTGGAATTCCTGGTTCCTGGCTTTGGCTGTGCCGAGCCACAAGTATTGCAGCCATTTTGGGGGTGAACAAGTGGATGCAGGATCTCTTTCTCTCCCTCTCCCCCTCTCTCTCTGTCACTCTGCCTTTCAAATAAATAACATAAATATTTAAAAAAATAATTTAACTGGCTCTTCAGGTTAGGCTTTAAAAAAAAATCACTGCCTTGTGTCAGTAGCTTTGAGTTGATTTTTTCGGTTTTATTAATGCCTATTACATTGTGGGCATAGGTAAGATTCTCAGTTCAGGGTTCTATCTATTGAGAGTTCATTAGGTTCGAGTTGTTTCCACTGTTCCTGAATGGAGGGATATTGCTGCTCTTTCTGAGACAGCCATGTGCTTTTCTGGTTACAGAGCTTTGCAGGACTGCATATGTGATAGGTGCCTGAGTGGGGCTATGCAAAACTGATACAGAGAACTGGTTGCATGATTGGTGGACTCATCTCCAACTGCAGTGGATTGATTGCTGTCATCACTAGGTCACCCTCACAACATGTCATCATTATGCTGATTTCATGACAAACTGTCATGGAACCTCAGTATAGCACTGAAAAGAAATAGCTCTGATTCAGCACAATAATGACACATTCAGCCTCCATACAACAAATGAAAGCCCCAATAAGAAGATAATTTGGCAAAATCATTAAAATTGTAGGTTCTGGATTTAGATTGTTTGTACTTAACCCTGTTTGCCATTTTCTACCTAAGAAGATAGTTCTTTAAGGAATCAACTTGGTACCTTTATTAAAAATGCAGAATATTGGGATTAATGTTTGGCGTAGTGGTTAAGATGCTGGGTAGGACATTTGTGTCCCTCATTGAAGTACCTGGGTTTGATTCCCAACTATGGCTCATGACTCCAGCTTTCAGCTAAAGCAGGCCCTGAGAGGCAGCAGATGATAGCTCACATAGTTGGGTTTCTGCCAGCCGTTTAGGAAACCTGGGTTGAGTTCCTGGCTCTGGCTTTGACCCCTGACTTGTATGGGCATTTGAGGAATAATGAGTTGGAACTGTCTCTTTGTTTCTACCTCTCAACTAAGTCGAAGACAAAACAGGGAAACAGAAAACAACATTATAGCAGTAAATTTTGATAAATGCAGCAAACCATGTATCTGTGGTATATTTCTTTTCCTTCATAACTAAAATGTGACACCCATATAGTTATTGTCCCTTATGTTTTATACTCTTCCTGTGAGTCATTGATGCTAACCACAGTTTCTTATGGCACACACTACTTTAATGTGAATTCTAACATAGGGTTATAGTACCTTGAACTGGATGAATGGTTCTTTGTTCAATTTCATTGTGTGTGACAGAGCTTCCTAGATTATGCATGCCTGTGGTGTATTTTTAAGAAGACGCACAAATTGTGTATGTGTGTTTCAGTCTGACCCGTGAGATACTTTTGTAGATGTCTTTGTCAGAGAAAAAGATAGCTAAACATATGGAACTTATGAGTAAATGTCTTATCGTTGAAAATTAATATTTGGGCTGCAGGTAATGTGGTTATTTCACTGCAGCATCTTTTTTTTTCCTAACCAGCAAAACTTAATGAGAGCAAATAACAGAGTATTTTTAGTTTGAGTGATATAGTGCTCAGTAAATTATGTGACTGATATTTTTATCAGTTTAATAATTTAGATACCTGTTATACCTGTACATAATTATTAAAACTGCCAGCAGAGCATAAACTTTATATTTCATTTTTGTTATTAGGAAATAGCATGGAAAAAGAGTAAAATATCCCTTATGTTTTTGATAGCTTTCAAAATTGATACTTGTGAAGTTTTTAGTAAGCACTGGTTTGCAAACAAAATATGGTAGAGTTTTTTATAGATGACATAGTATGATGAGGGTCTCTATGTTTAAAGGGAATTTAAATTGAAATGTCAGAGGCCGGTTTTGAAATTCCATAAGGAAATTTGGAGGCTTCTTTCTGTTCTTGTGAAAGAAAAGGAGCACTTCATATCTGTACAGAAACATGTGTCAGACTTGTCTTTACCTTGAAACAAACTCATTCTTTAAGTTTCTTTCTCTCTAATCAAACCTATTGGAGAAATTGCTTAAGCTTCCAGAAATATCTTATACAAAATATTTTAAAGATACCTTTAAGTGAAAAATAATTTTAAAAGAAAATAGCTTTGTTCTTAGTAAAAGAAGTATCATGTGATGGCTTTGACCATTAAAGAATATATCTGTGAGCATTATAAAAATCTGATTTTCAATAGAACATTTTATTGGACTTACCCAGTTGAATGAGCTTCACATTGTGGAAAACTTAACAAATAAGTTGACACATTGGATTTTTTTTTTTTGTAGTTCATGCTTTAACATTGCTTTTAACATAATTTATGAAAATTGGTTTGTTCTAACAGTAATTATTATTCTTCAAGGCTGTTATAAGTCATGAATGGATGAAAATACTGGCTATATGGAATGGTAGACTATATTTATGTTCCAGTCACCTTAAAGCAGAATATCCTTGAAAATATATGTACGTCTGTAATTATAACCAACATTTTCTATAGTCAAACAGAAAAAGCATGTGTAAATTTTATTTTTGACATAGTAATTGCAGTAATACATTAACACTTGTATATAAGGAACTAATCTTTGGCTTCAGAAGGATAGATGGCTTCTCTACTCAGTATACTAATTATAGAAATTATCATATTACATTTTTTTTACTTTCCATGGTTAAAACATGCTATTTTATTGATTTTTACAGACTTTAAGTCAGTACTATATATTCCTAAATTAATTACTAAGCAGAAGTAAGAGGGAAAACAAAATCTTTAATTGAGTATTATCTCACTGTTACATTTGAACTGATGTGCACACCTCTGAAGTGTAATTTTCCCCACTCTGGCAATCTGACCTGTCTTGTATACATGAAATTAAGTTCTGCTTTGGGATTAAATCCATTACTTTCTTACTTAACAGTGAGGTTGCTACTAAATGAGGCAGATAGACGATGTGTGTAACTTGCAAAACTATTAGTAGAAACCTAATCTGCTGTTTTCCATTAACTGGGTGCACATCATTAATCACAAAAATGGTGCGTGATGAAAACTGCAGGGGTTTGGCCAGAAATTGGAAAGTGATAATATAGCAGAATGTGCCTTTTCTTCCCTCCGAAATCACCGAGATACAAACACTGAACTTCAGCAGTTCGCTTTCTTCTTAATGTTTTCCAAAATGTTAGAACAGGTCAAGCATGAGATTTTTCTGGTTTGGTCTCTTTTCAAAGGGTTATGTTAACTTGCAGGATCATTATATTTCATAGATCCTGCTGGCTTTGGATCTAAGAAGATTGAGGCTTAGACCAAAGGACTGATGGACTTGTATAGAAGCTTCTAGAAGACTGATCTTTAGAGATCAGCCTGCAAAGATTGAGGAAGAGAGGATGCCACTCCTCTGTTATAGCTCTTGGAATGCCTCCTGTTTCTGCTGTTCTTCATTTATCCATATAGAGCCCCCATTCACAAAGGAGGATGGCAAGCATTTTTTTCTTTCATGATAAATTTGTAAGTGCAGCTTCTTCATCTTTAATCATTGTAAGTGACTCTTGCTCATTATCCTATGTAGCCTGTTGCACTTATTGTCTCTTCAACAGGCAATGTCTTTGCTTTCTTCTGTGATGACAGGACTCCCACCCCTCTTATGTCCTTTCCCAACTTCCTTTGTGGTTAAAGGTGGCCAAGTGACATGGTGGTGTTCAATGCAGGTTTTTGTTTGTTTTAAGATTTTTATAGTTTATTTGAGAGATAGAGTTAGAGAAGGAGAGACAGAAAGGTCTTTCATCCACTGGTTCACTCCCCAAATGGCCATTACGGTTGGAGCTGAGCTGATCTGAAGCCAGGAGCTTCTTTCAGGTCTCCTACATGGGTGCAGGGGCCAAAGGACCTATGCCATATTCCACTGCTCTCCCAGGCCAAAGCAGAGAGCTGGATTGGAAGTGGAACAGTTGAAACTTAAACCGGTGCCCATATAGGATGCTGGCACTGCAGGCCAGGGCTTTACCTACTACACTACAGTGCTGGTCCCTCAATGAGTTTTGAAGGAACGTCTCCAGGGAAGTTCTGGCAAAGAGATTATTCTTGTTAAAATACAGAGGGCAATGTTGTTGCATGAGTACAGGATAGTTGGTGCTACTGCAATCCTCATAATTGTGAAGAAGGAGATGGTTGACAAGCCAAGAGTGACAGAAACAAAAGTATGGAAGGAGACTGAGTCTCTTGGGTAAAGTAATAATAGTAGTGATAATCTTAATGAACTCAGTGCTGTAATATGGATACTGAAGTCCCAAGCGGAAGCTTAACATGCTGTGCCACAGCTCTTTCCCCCTGAATACTTTTTAAAAAGTAAGTCTTTTCAGATTTCTAGAGGAGTTGACTAATTCTCATTTCATATTTAAAAATAAGACATTGTCATAAATTTATACCAACTAATAATTCAATAAGGTAGTAAAGAGTGAAAAATTAGCCAGCGCCGCAGCTCACTAGGCTAATCCTCCGCCTTGCGGCGCTGGCACACCGGGTTCTAGTCCCGGTCGGGGCACCGGATTCTGTCCCGGTTGCCCCTCTTCCAGGCCAGCTCTCTGCTGTGGCCAGGAAGTGCAGTGGAGGGTGCCCAAGTGCTTGGGCCCTGCACCCCATGGGAGACCAGGATAAGCACCTGGCTCCTTCCATCGGATCAGCGCGGTGTGCCGGTTGCAGCGCGCCAACCACGGCGGCCATTGGAGGGTGAACCAACGGCAAAGGAAGACCTTTCTCTCTGTCTCTCTCTCTCTCACTGTCCACTCTGCCTGTCAAAAAAAAAAAAAAAAAAAAAAGCTTAAAAAAAAAGAAAAAAAAAATGAAAAATTATTAGCATCTAGAGAACAGAGTTTGGCTGAAGCTTAAATATCTTTAGATATTGGGGGGTTGCACAGCATAGATTTCGTCTTGGAAGGAGATATAGTGCTTTCTAGGCTTATGTTTTTTAAAATGCACTACTCTGTTTTGGTTGTGAACTTTAATAATAATGGAAGGCTCACAAAAGGATTAAGTTTTTTCAGCCTTAAATACCAGGGTGGTTTTCTGGTTTGGATTATTATTTATTTTATTTTTCTTTCCTTTTTTCCCTCTTCCTATTTTGTTTTTCAGGAAGAATGCACTGTGAGCAGGATAATGAACATATAAACAAATAAGTAATTATTGACTGTATGTTATAGTAGTCATTGTGATTACTGGATAAGAATTAGAAGTTTTCACCTTTTTTAACAGTGATAGGGAATCAAATAAGGCCATTTTATATATTGGGTAAAGGTATGAACTGGATGTCATTTGATCTGGGTTCAGCATCAAGTTCGTTTGGTCAGGACCTCCAATCTCATTGTATTTCAATCTCTGCTGTATAAAACGATAGCTATGTATGTTTTATGAGATTTGAAGGATATAATAAAAGCTGCCAAGTAGTCTATTTAAATATCTCTCAAATAACAGACACTAATTAAAGCTAGCCCTTGTCTCTACTACTGAGGAATATTGTTTTTATCTTACTATTTGTTGAATGCTTAGTAAAGGTTTAATTGTATGATTATAAAATAAAGTATATCGCTGTAAAATTAAAGGAAGGATTAAGCAAAGAAGGAGGAGAGAGGGTGGGAGTGTGAGTAGGAGGGAAGGTAGGATGGGAAGCATCACCATGCTCCTAAATCTGTATATAAGAAATTTTATGTCTCCTATAAATTGATTAAAAAGGGGGGGGCAAGAGACAGAGAGAGGGGGGAGAGAGAGAGTGTGTTTTGAACAGATTTGAGATTCTCTTACAAGATTTAAGGAAAATGGGATAACCAAGTCCTGAAGAAGACATGGGACCCAGAATAGCCCTGAGGAAACTGATCAACTTTAGAGGTCTGAAGACCATTTATGTATCCATTCTATTGTTGGTGTCAAAAGAAAATTTGGCTTACTGATTAAATAGTCAGTGACAGTACATGAACAAGGTGTAATTATTTCATGTCCATATATTCTTCGAAGAATTACCATTAATATTATTTGTTAATGTTTTTAGAATACTGAATAGTTTTACTCATTGTCTATCCCAAAACTGATTGCGTGAGGTAAGCTGAATACTTGCAGCATACCTCAGAACTTTGGAGAATTCAATTTTAATTCATTTCCACAACCAAGTATTCAGTGTTACTACATGCTTAGCACACCAATCTGGGCTCAGAAAGAAATCAAGTAAAATAGAATGGAAACAATTTCATGCTTTTCTTTAGAAAATACAAAATCCACTAAGGCAACTGCCCGTGTGTTCATAACTGCTGATAGTGGGTGATAATTACTTGAGGCTTGGCTATACAATTATCTCTATTTCTACATATGTTTGAAAATTCCTTAATAAAACAATGGGAAACAGTTTTCTGAGGGAATTGAAATATCCATACTGGAAGTCTTGTATTAAGTTTTGAATTAAAAGTCCAAGAGAGTGAGGAAAACAATACTATTAAAGGAGCTCAGAAGTGTATCACCATGCTTCTTGTGGGTATGTGGAGTCAGTCAGGAGTAGGAGACAGTTTAGGCTTTCAGGTACCATAAGTAGCAGCCTCAGATAGCTGCACGATTCTAGTGCCATTGAAATGGGTGAAATTGATGTTTTGAGATTTGATCACTGTTTATAGCCCTTGTCTATACTCTTGAGGAACAGTGGTTTTTCTTTTTTTCTTTTTTTTTTTTTCTTTCTGATCACTTTGGCCATATTTTATTGGTTGGAAATAAGTCACACGTTTCACTCATATTTAAAAGGAGAGGATTATACAAGGACATGGACATAACAAGTTGGAGATTCTTCAGACCACCTTAAAATCCTGTCACCACACTTTGTTCAAAGCAAACAGAACAGAATTTTCAGATTCCTTCATGTTAACGTGTCTAATACTTAGAGACCTACAGGTGGATGGAAAGAGGAGAGTGTGGTAAGAAATATAAAGTGTTTCACTATAGACCACTAAGAGAAGTGTGGAAGAAACTTTTATAATAGATGATGGGGTCAAAGAAAAGAAAGATTATGAAGGATAAAGTGGTAAGGGAAAGATAGGAAGGTGAGGTAGGACTTAAAATGTACTTTGAATAAATAGTGATGGTGTGAATACTATTTGGAAATTGGTAAAGACAAGGAATGCTCAAGATATAACTAGGAGGTGAAACCTCATTGTGGTTTTGATTTGCATTTCTCTGATTGCTAGTGATCTTGACCATTTTTTCATGTGTCTGTTGGCCATTTGGATTTCCTCTTTTGAAAAATGTCTGTTGAGGTCCTTGGCCCATCTCTTAAGTGGGTTGTTTGTTTTGTTGGAGAAACCCTGCAAAATATAGGTACAGGCAAAGACTTCTTGGAAAATACCCCAGAAGCACAGGTAGTCAAAACCAAAATTAACATTTGGGATTGCATCAAATTGAGAAGTTTCTGTACTTCAAAGGAAACAGTCAGGAAAGTGAAGAGGCAACTGACAGAATGGGAAAAAATATTTGCAAACTATGCTACAGATAAAGGGTTGATAACCAGAATCTATAAAGAAATCAAGAAACTCCACAACAACAGTGGTTTTTCTATTTACTACTTGTTGAATTATTTATTTAGTGGGGTGTTTAAGCTTGTGATTATAAAAAAAATTCATTGTAAAAATAAAAGAAAAATAAGAAAAGGAGGAGGGAAGGTGGCAGGCTAGAATGGGAAATATCATTATGCTCTTAAAACTGTATATATGACATACATGAAATGTGTTCCCTTTTTATAAATAAAAAATTTAAAAGGAAATGAAGTGTTTTGAAATGAAAAGGAAAGATAGATTATTTTGAGTGGGCCAGACCCTACTACTGAGGACTTTTCAAATACAAATCAGGATGTTTGTTTGTTTTAATTCCTGAATGCTCCTGTCTCACTCAGAAGAGGCTGATCAGCAGAGCAGTATGATGACACTAGTGACTTTTAAGTCATTCTCATGACTGCGCTCAGCAGATCCAAGGTGGGCCTTAACTCAGCCATTTGCTGTCCATCCACACACGCTGTGATTCAAGCCCCATCTGTTCAAATTAGGCTCTCAAAGTTGTGACTTTCATCATTTTTGGATGATGACCCGTGGAGGGCAAGGCTTTTTTTTTTTTCCTTTTTGTTGCTCTCTGCTAGGTAGAGATTTATTTGTTATCAAAGGTAATCAGAATTCTGGCAGACAGGCTCACATTTTAAAAATGTCTTTCAAGGATTCTTCCTTTGTCAACAGAATTGCTAGATTTTTTTTTTTTTTTTATTTAAGTTCATTCTTTCTGCTGGGAGTCTCTGGGGAACTTTTCGTTATTATAAGCGATGAAGGGTGTCCAGATGATGCTCTTCTTCTCCATCTGCCTTTGACGTCCTTAATCTCCCACACCTGGATGGCTCCTAAGCTTTTATTTGCTTTATGTACCAGTGGTTCCAAGTTCTCTTTTGCATATGCCAAGTGAATTGCCTTGTGTCATAAGAGGACATTCTACTCCCCTAGTCTTCTGGAAAATAAAATGGATTGCTGTTCCCAGATGGACCTGCCAGATGTAATGCAGCCCAGTTAGTAAATGGCATTCATTCACTCTACAACCAGAAGTGCCCCCACTGACTGGCAGCAGGGAGCTGGTTGTTCATGTTGAGACTTCCTTTGTGCAGGACTGCTAGGCTCTGAGAATTGGCTGCACTGCCTTTGTGGTGTAGTAAAAGTTCCTTTCTGCCTGTCTCACGGCCATGTGCCACCCAGTTTGGATCCAATTGACTTCTTTTTGTCAGGATCTGGAGTTGTGAGTTACAGCAGTTTTAAATGAGTTTTTTTTTTTTTTTTAATCTTTTATGGTCAGGGTTCTTTTTTGGCAGAAGATCAAGCAAAGTGATCTACTGCATCTTAGTTTTCACTGTACTAACTAAAATTGGGTTGACTGCCTTGTCAAGAGGTTATGCCCTGACTTGAATTTCCGCCCTGAATCCCACGCCAGTTCAGAGAGCTCATGTTTCAGAAACAGTCCTCTCACCTCCGCCACATCAACCTTCTTAGTAAGTCATGTCTGCACCCAGTGAGACCAAGTATATCTTTCAGCAACTTTATGAGTGACTGGAAATCAGAGAGAGAGGAGCGATCTGCTTCCACTTGTCTCCAAGTAAAAGCCTTGTCATCTAGGACTAATTAGACCATGGTAGTTGTTAGGCTAAGACTGAGTAGCTCAGGTAAAGAAAACAAAAAGAAAAAGAATCTTTGTTGCCTCGTACCTGTACATTTCTGATTAGCTCTGGTATAAGTATTGGTTGTGGATGATAGGAGCAGACACTAGACATTTATTTTATTTTATTTTATTTTTTCAATGTTATTGCCAGTATTGAAAAGACAGTGGATAAGGAAGACTAACCATTATTTGTAATTGTACTTTTTGAAAGGAGTGAGCTGATACCAGCCAGAACGGGAAACTTACTGTAATAAGGGTGGTGATTTATTAACCTTGTGAAGAAGGAGAAATAAAATGATTTATGAATATCTTACTTTAGAGGAAATTGTTTAGAAAATCCAAATTAGAATAAAATTTGGCCTTTTTATTACACACAAACTTTTTCTTCATTGTTATTAAAATTCTCTCCTTCAGGAATGAAAAACAGGCCAATGAGAAGAATTACAGCTTCTGATGTCAAACTTTAGAGGTAGCAACTCCAGTGGGAGGAGAGCCAGACTGTTGATGCAGCTTACTCTATTCCAGGATGGCTGTCACCCTGTGTAGGATCTGAAGGCAGGGCCTACTACATCTGGTCTCTGAGGCTTCTGAATGATTGGACTGATCTGGCTCCTCATTAGCTCTAGACTCTACCATGTCTCTCTGCCTTTAGCCTTTATTAAACAGACATCATGAACACTCTAACCTTCCCTTACCACTCTGTCCCAAGGGAAACCGATCCCCTAATAGAAGAAAATCTGGTCCTTGGACCAAGGGATTGGAGGATTAGGGAGTAGAAATGCCTTCACCATATCCATCAGTAAGACTCACTTTTTAAAAAAAGGTCTAGGGAGTACTCAGTTATACTAGATTTTGTGGTAAAAGCAATGAGAAAGGTTTATTCTTTGAACTAAGCAGAGTTATATAACTTATTGACTTATTTTCTGACTGTTGAGTGATGAAACATTTAATGTAAGCAATGGCAGGCAGCCCTATCACGTTTTAATGGTCAACCTTATAATATTCTATATTTAAAAGTAACATATCCTATGCAAATTACCTGCTTTTTCCTGTTTCATTGGTACATTTCTCCAGGCCTAGTCTAATAAATATCATTTATTAGTGCCCGCTGATGCCTACCTGTCTCTACAAATGTTTAAAGGTTTTCGTCTCCAGCTTAGAAAAATTTGCACTGCATGTGTACATCTATTGTTCATAGCCAGGCTGCTTCAGAGGGTGATTTTTTTACTTACTGACTATAATTCTTTTTGAGTCATTTTGTTATGTCTGTTGCTTTGTTGTTATCCTTGTCATGCATGTGACAATTACTATCTCATGAAAGGAAGATGTCTAAGTTTTCCCAGTCCTTAGTCCTTTTGACTTCCAGGTACATTGGCATAAGTTGACCCTCCTTCAGCCACCTTCATTTGAGAGGCAGAGACAGACAGAACATTCAAACTTCCGTCCATTGATTCACTCCCCAAATGCCTGTAATGGCCAGGACTGGGATGACCCAGGACTGGGAGTGAGACCTGGGAACTCCCTCCAGATCTCCCACATCAATGTGCCCCAGGGCTGAATTAATAGTAGGGAGTTGGTTAGGACCTGGATCCGGGTGTGAAACCCAGACACTCGCATGGAATGTGGACATATTAACAGGTGTCCTAGCTGCTAGGTTAAATACCTGCCCCCTGCTCCTCCCCTTGTTTTTTGTTGAAAAACAAAGTCTCTGATCATAGTTTCACCATGCTCCATTGATGGCCTTTCTCCTTTCTAATTCCTCTAAATGAATACATTCAGTTTAGTCAGCTTGGTTTAATAAATATTTATTTTTAATGAAATATAAATTTGTAACATAAATTTTTGACTAAAGATTAAAGAACAGTAAGAAACATGCATATATTCATAAATCAGTTTAAATAATCTCACCAGAATCCACCAAGAGTCCCTGAACATTAAAAAATCCTTTGATCTCCATAGTGTTCTGAATTTTGTGTTCATCAGTTCTTCCTTTTCCTTTATTACATTAAACAAATATTTTGTTAAGTTTTTTCAAATATTTACTTATTGAAGGGCCTAGTGACAGAGAGGGAAGGGGGAGGTAGGGGAAACCGATTTTTCATCCAGTGATCCATTTCCCAAATACCTCCATCAGCAGGGCTGGACAAGGCTGAAGGCAGGAGCCCGCCCAGAACTCCATCTGGGTCTCTCATGTGGGTGCAGCGAACCAAGTCCTCTTGTCATGTGCTGCTACCCTCCTATGTGCATTAGCAGGAAGCTGAATTGGAAAGTTTCAGTATGGGATGACAGAGTTCTAAATGGTGACTTATCTGACTATGCCACAGCACTGACCTCACCAAATTAGTATTAATCTTTCCAAAACAAACTTGTATATTCTCAAATTAGTGCACTTTTATTAACTTGTCATTGTTGTCATGCTCAAATGTCTAGTCCCTTTAGCTCCATTTCTTTGTGGCTAGCCTCAATTCTGCTTTATAACCATTTCTTCCTCTATGATATATCTCATATAAATTAATTTCTTTTTAAAATTTTGCCTTTATTTTCAGTCATTACCTTGTCTTGTATCAGTTACTCTACTTCCTGGCAAATTTACTTCTAAGTCAAATTTAACATAAAGTTCTTGTATTATGATTCTTCTGAGTGAATTCTTTTAATAATACATGATCTGAAGGCTTGCATTTTTAAAGATGCTATTAATTTTATTATTACAAAAAGAAACTCTGTTTTTTATTTACGATAATAGATTTTATAGTTTTCTGAAACATCCAATTTTCAATGTGAATACAGGGTTTCTTCTTCTTCATAAATTAGTTATATTTTTTATGTTAACGATAAATGGTTATTTGTTTTCTAAATTTCTTTTCTTTTCTCTACCTTTAATTACTTAGCCAGAGAAGGCAATACCTCAACAGTAGAGTTACCTGCAGGTTCTAGACTGAATCTTTTCCCTTTCCATTTTCTTTAAGTAAGCCAAGTCATAGTAAAAATTCTTAGGTATTCTTATGGCCTTTTGTGGGAAAAGGAAACTTTGAATCATTAAGCAGAAGGTGAGTCTATTATCATTTAGTTATTCATGTAAAATAGAAAAAAAATGCGAAAATCTGGCTCAAGACTTTCCATTCATCAAATTTATTTCAGATACTAATTGTTCTGTAGTAAAATAACATTGAATGAAATGCTGGCTTTGAAAAGAGTTTCTTCCGGCCGGCACTGTGGCTCACTAGGCTAATCCTCCGCCTTGCGGCACCAGCACACTGGATTCTAGTCCCGGTCAGGGCGCCGGATTCTGTCCTGGTTGCCCCTCTTCCAGGCCAGCTCTCTGCTGGGGCCCGGGAAGGCAGTGGAGGATGGCCCGGGTGCTTGGGCCTTGCACCCCATGGGAGACCAGGATAAGCACCTGGCTCCTGCCATCGGATCAGCGTGGTGCGCCAGCCGCAGCGCGCAGGGCACGGCGGCCGTTGGAGGGTGAACCAATGGCAAAAGGAAGACCTTTCTCTCTGTCTCTCTCTCTCTCTCTCTCTCTCTCTCACTGTCCACTTTGCCTGCCAAAAAAACAAAAAAAGAAACTGGAGTCCTTTGAGCTACAGATATTCTGTGACTTAGATGTCTGTAGAAACTTCCTAAGTTTTTTATGTAAATGGCAGTTAGTCACATTCATGGTCTTCTGCATTGCAATTTTGTGAACAATTTATCTTAGACTAGTAAAATTTCTTTGTTCCTTTTAAGTAATAAACACAAGCTGGTACTTTAAAGTTTTTTTAGAAAGTTATTTTAAATTTGAAGAACAATAGTTAAAAATATTTATATGCAGCCCATATAAGTTATTGCAGTCTAGTCAAATGCAAACTAGTATGTGGTTGACTTGTGAAAGAAAATTAGATATTACTAACTTAAGGATTCCATTCATTATAGGGAAATCACATGCACAGTTGTGTTCCTGTTTGTGTAGAACTTTATATATATATATATATATATATATATATATATATATATATTTACTATTTAGTCTTCTAGTTCTACACAAATATCTTAATGGCTTTGGTTTTGTTCCAAGAAGTTTATGATTTCTTTTTGAGTTGTTCAGCTCTCTGACATTTATACACATTTACAGAATTATAATTATTTCTACATTCATATGTTATATAATAAAACTTAATTGAATTTCAGATAAAGCACAAGTATTGTACAGATATTATATAAACTTTACAAATAACATGTCTAAAGTTATAATAGGTAGGAAAAAATTGGGCTACTAATGTGGTCATTAGATAAAATTTAACATTTTATTAGAAACTGCAGATATATTTCAGGATAATTTCAGATACATTTTCTGTCTCCTGAAATTACAGAGGTGAATGGCAATAAACTTTATTTCTCACCCCATATTTTATTGTGGTAAGTTAATTGTTAAAAATGTAGGCAGACATTTAAACATTCACTAATTATAGACAGAAATAGGAAGCTGAAATCTGTGAAACCCAAGGGAACCCCAAAGATGGAATTCAAGTGACAGAAGAAAAACAGCCATCAAACAGCTTTCTACTTCAGGGGGCATGAGAGAATGAAAATGGGAGAGTGCTTTCTTTGCACAGGATAGCAAGAGAAGTGGCAGGAAAAATGTGTCTTGAGGGAAGGCTGGCATTTTTCCAGTAATGGACACCTTTAAAAGATTGATTGTTAGCACCATGGTAGGGATAAAAAATCATCTGCCCATAGTAGGAATGGGATACCTTTATTGCTTTCCTCCCTTTGTAAGTATTTGTTTATGAAATAAAATTTTATAAAATAAGCTCGAATTCCAAAATACCCTCAAGGAATGCACTTAATACACTAAGGTATCAACAGCAGAAAGAAAGTAGGTGTCCTTCTAGGAAATGTGTACCCATTGAAAAAGAGCAAGGGTTAAAAGGAAAACAAAATCATCAACAGCTCTAACACAAAGGCTCCATCTCGGGGATATCAAGCAGGCTGTCCTCCCATTCTGTCAGGTGCATCAGTGGCTGCTTGCGTCTATCTGATCGTAGTGTGGAGGAAGGGAACCAAATCTGTCTTAGTTTTGTGTGTCTGCTGTGGGCTTCCTGCACATGAGTTATTTCTGATAAGCAATTTCAAAGTGATTGTTACGATGAATTGAATTCTACTTCAGTCAATGTGGGTACCTGCTCTTTCTTCAGATAATTTAATATATTGTGTAATTAGAGTGGACCTAACAACCTGTAACTTAGGTAATTCCATGGAAAAATATTTTTGTCTGGTTTATTGCTTTGGAAAGGTTTGAAGACTTTGTATTTCCTAATAATTTATTGAGCATTTTATTTCTGATACAAGAAAGGTAAGTAAATGATGTATGTTATGTATGAAAAGTTTCAGAGATCCCAGTGAAAGGAAGCAAATAAGTAAGTATAGGGTTATGAAGATCTGGAATACACGATCATTATTGCTGTGGCTTGAAAGTGTGCCTTTTCAGATTCAAATTTTGCCAATATGATAGCATTTACAGGAAAGGCCTTTAAGAAGTGATTAGTGGTGCAGATATTTGGTGCAACCATTACATTATGTCCACATCCCATATTAGAGTGCTGGCTCCACTCCTAATTCCACCCTCCTGCACAGGCACAGCATGAGAGGCAGCCAGCTGTTGGCTCAAGTGCCTCATTCCCTGTCATGTGGGAAATCTAGATTGAGCTGGAATATATGGCATAATTTCCATGAGAAATATATGGATTAAAACATAAATTCAACTGTACTACCTAAAACTTTTTGATATGTGTATTACATATATTGGTTTCATTTTTTCTGTGAGCAAAATTTGCAAATACTTTTTGTAGGCCCATGAAATAAATAATAATCTACTTATGGACATGAGCAAATCACTTAATTGAAATAGTTTAGTATTTTGTTGGTAGCCAATGATAGCTTCTGCAAAGAACGTCATATCTGAATTCTCTGGTATATAGCCTTCCCTCAGTATCCTTGGTGGATTGGGTACAAGACTCTGCGAGAATACCAAAATGTGCCACTACTCAAGTGCCTTATGAAATGGTGTAGTATTTGCATGTAGCCTCTGCAACATCAGCCTAAATACTGTAAATCATTTTTAGATTACTTTTAACACCTAATACAATGTAACGTCTTTGTAAATAATTTTACATTCTGTTGTTTTAGGAGTAATGACAAAAATCCTGTACATGTTCAGTACAGATATAGTTTTTTAAAAATTTGATCTGTGTCTGATTGAATCCATGGCCACATAATCCAGGAATGTTGACCACCAACTGTATTTTATTTCTCTTTCATGATATGTTGTACTGGCATATCCAGTTTGGTCAAAGGAGTTTAAAATTATGATGAGAAATCTTCACTCTTAGTGAGAGTACTAGTTAAAAACAACTGCCATCATGGTCACTCTAGTAATACGAATGCATGAACTGGGCAGACTAAGAAAAAAATGTACCCTAATGAGAAAAATGTACTCTAGTGCACTTTGGTTTGGAACCATTATGGAAGACAGAATGCAGATTCCTCAGAAATATGAAAATAGATCACCATGTGATTCAGCCATTCTACTCCTAGGAATTTACCCAAAGGAAATGAAATGAGCTTATGAAAATGTTATCTGTACCCAGATATTTATTACAGCTCAATTCAAAATAGCTAAGAGGTAGAATCAACCCAGATGTCCATCAACTGATGACTGGATAAAGAAGTTATGGTATATAAACACTCACCCATTAAAAAGGTTGAAATCCTGCCTTTCACAACAAAATGGATGCAACTGGAAACCATTATACTTAGTGAGATAAGCCAGTCCCCAACAGACAAATATTGCATGTTTTCTCTGATTCGTGTTAATATACAGAGTACAAAAATGTAGTTTATATGAGCAAAATTGACATTGTGAGATTTGATTATTGTTTATAGTCCTTGTTTATGCTCTTGAGAAACAGTGGTTTTTCTACTTACTACTTGTTGAGTTCTGTATTTAGTCACTTAAAACTATCCATTTTTGATCTTAGTTCCTTAAGTCAAAGCTCTAACATGAATCGTGTTGGTCTAAAAACCAAGTTGTTAGCAGGGGGGAGCTTTCCAGAAGCTCCAGGAGAGAATCGGTTTTCCTTGCCATTCTCATCTTTGAGAGGTCCCCTGCTCCTCTTCCTTAGCTGTTGGCTCCTTCCATCTTCAAAACCAGCAATAGAAGGTTGAACACCTCACATCATGTCCCTCTGACCTTCTCTATAGTTAATACTCCAATTTCCATCTCTTTCTTCTACTTTGAAAGATTCTTATAATTACACAGGACCCACCTCCATTTTCCAGGGCTGGTGTCCCATTTCAAGGTAAGCTGATTATCAGCCTTCATTCCCCTGTGCCATGTAACAACAATCCTGGATTGTAGGGATTAATATGTCGACATTGTCATGAAGCCACGATGCTGCCTACCGTGTTTATTTTTTTTTTTATTGTTGGTTCCCGTATTTGTAACATAAGGCTGTATTAAGGATTAAGAGCAAAAAAGATGAAGTGTATGAAATGCCTTAACCAATACCTGGTATATAATGGGAATTCAGTAAATGACATGTGCTGTTATTTTGTATGTTATGCATTGCCTGTCTTATCATACCTTACTTTCTTTTTGTGCTCTGTATATCTAAAAATCAATCTTCAGAGGTTTTCTCTGGTGATTATGGGTTGTAGTGTTTTGCTTTAATACTAATAAATGTGTAAGACATGTTCTCAAATAAGTTGGAATGTGTGAGAACTTAATTAAACTGCATATATGTAGAGTCCTTTAGTATATCCCACTGGAATTCTGTCCTCCAGACACTAATCTTGTTGTTTTAACATTTTGTAGTAGTGTTTTCCAAATCTGGGAGGGATATCAGAACCTTTAGGCCCTGGTAGACTTATATTTCTGGGCCCCTTATCCAGAGTGTCTGACATTTTAGGACTGGGCAAGGAATTATGAATTGTGTGTATAATAAGTTCACAGAGGGTGTTGATGCCATTGGTCTGCGCAGTTATCTTGAGAATGTTGCAGTAGAAATGTACAAGAAGTATGAAGAGAATGGGGTTATTTTGTAGTGTTTCTATGTGTAGTTAAGTGTATCTTTGTGTTTTTCTTTGGCTACTAGCTCTCCAAATCCTGAAAATATGTCAGTATGGTGGAAAGTTTTAATTTTTACTGGAAATGCATAAGCGGTTTTTTTGATCTCAGAATGAAAGTCTGTCCTCAAAAGCATTGTTATTTGTTTCTTTTAAAAAGATTTATTTATTTGAGTGAGAGAGAGAGAGACAGAGAGAAATAGAGCGAGAGGGTCTTCCATCTGTTGGTTTACTCTCCAAATGCCCACTTATAGGTGGGTTTGGGCCAGGTCGAAGCCAGGAGCCAAGGACATCATCCAGGTCTCTCACGTGAATGACAGAAGCCAAGCACTTGATCTGTTATCTGCTGCTTCTTGAGTATGTATTACAGGAAGCTGATTTGGAAGTAGAGTAGCCAAGTCTGTAACCAGGCACTACAATGTGAGATGCAGGTGTCGCATGGGGTGGCTTAATCTACTGTAACAGTACTCACTAACAACAGCATTATCATTGAAGTAAAGCAAATGGTATAGGTATAGCAGACATAAAGATCTGTGTCTCTCCAGCCGCAGAAGAGTACCTGATCAGATTTCTAATGCCAATTTTGGTTATTTCCCATCTTTTTGCAGTCACTTTAGTGGTGTGTTTTTCCACTGTGAAAATTGTAAAATAGGATGGTTCTCTATATGATTGTGTTACTGCTTCACAAATCAAGTATCTCCTAAAAATACTGTCTTGAAGTCACTAAACATTGTACCATATTTTGCAGCATGACATTTATGCAGTACAAAAGATACTTCATTGTTATATAATGCATGAAAATAAAATGTTAAATTAATAATGTTGTTTGACATATCCTTGAAATTGTCCTTGAATTATGGCATCATAAAATACCTAACAATTTGTCTCGTGCTCAGACTCATATTGCTTTGATATAAAAACCTAAAATAAGTTTCTGGAACTTATTTCATCTTCATAAAGAATATTAAGGTGGCACAGGTGAGATTTTCTATATTTATATGGTCAAGATTGATTTTAAAGGAAGGATATAGGATGGGGAGGGACATCAGAGATATCTCACTAAAATCTTTAAGTGTATTATTAAAAGAGTACCCTTTTTTTTTTTTATAAAGAAAAGATGACTTTGGGGGCAGGCATTTGGCACAGTGGTTGAGTTGTTTCTTGGAATGGCCATGTCCCAAATCTATGTGCCTGATTCAAGTCACAGCCATTCTGCCTTCTAATCTAGCTTCATGTTAGTGTGCACTGTAGGAGGCAGAAGATTATGGCTCCAGTACTTGCATTTCTTCCAAGATGTTGGAGACTTGTATGGAGTTGGTGGCTTCCTGGCTTCAGCCTAGCCCTAACTGTTCTGCTGTGGGTGTTTGGAGACTGAAACAGTAGATGGAAGATCTCTGTTTGCCTGCCTGTATCTCTCCATTTCTTTCTCTCCATGTCTCTCTGCCTTTAAAAAATGAAAATTAATAACAAAAATATGACATTTATTTTTAAAGATTTATTTTTAACTTTTATTTAATAAATATAAATTTCCAAAGTACAACTTTTGGATTATAGCAGCTTTTTCCCCCCATAACCTCCCTCCTACCCACAACCATCTCATCTCCCACTCCCTCTCCCATCCCATTGAGCATCAAGATTCATTTTCAATTATTTTTATATACAGAAGATTTACTTAGTATTTAAGTAAAGATTTCAACAGTTTGCACCTACACAGACACACAAAGTATAGAGTACTATTTTAGTTTTACTGTTAATTCACATAGTACAACACTTTAGGGAGAGATCCTACATGAGGAGTAAGTGCACAGTGACTCCTGTTGTTGATTTAACAATTGACACTCATATTTATGATGTCAGGAATCACCTGAGGCTCTTGTCATGAACTTCCAAGGCTATGGAAGCCTCTTGAGTTCACCAACTCCAATCTTATGTAGACAAGACCATAGTCAAAGTGGAAGTTCTCTCCTCCCTTCAGATAAAGGTACCTCCTTCAGAGATCTTTCATTTAGGTCATTTTTTTTTTTTTTTTTGCCACAATGTCTTGGCTTTCCATGCCTGAGAAACTCTGATGGGCATTTTAGCCAGATTCAAATGCCTTAAGGGCTGATTCTAAGGCCAGAGTGCTGTTTAGGACATCTGCCATTCTATGAGTCTGCTGTGTCTCCCGCTTCCCATGTTGGATCGTTCTCTCCCTTTTTGATTTTATCAGTTAGTATTAGCAGACACTAGTCTTGTTTATGTGATCCCTTTGACTCTTAGTCCTATCATTATGATCAATTATGAACTGAAACTGATCACTTTGACTGGTGAGATGGCATTGGTACCTGCCACCTTGATGGAATTGAATTGGAATCCCCTAGCACATTGCTAACTCTCCCATTAGGGGTAAGTCTGAGTGAGCCGGTGCCAGACTGTACATCTCCTCCCTTCTTATTCCCACTCTTACATTTAACAGGGATCACTTCAGTTAAATTTAAACACCTAAGAATAATTGTGTGTTATTTCTGAAGAGCCCATGAGCATATTTTAGGAAAAAGCCAAGACACTCTGGCAAAAAACAAACAAACACCCAAAAACAAAACAAAAAAAACCTAAATGAAAGATCTCTGTGAGTGAGATCCCAGTGGAAAGAACGGGCCATCAAAGAAGGAGGTACCTTTCTCTGAAGGGAGGAGAGAGCTTCCACTTTGACTATGACATTGTCTAAATAAGATCGAAGTCGGTGAACTCAATAGGCTTCCATAGCCTTGGAAACTCTTGACTAGAGCCTAGGGAGATTACTGACGCCATAAACAAGAGTGTCAAATTGTTAAGTCAACAACAGGAGTCACTGTGCACTTACTCCTCATGTAGGATCTCTGTCCTTAATGTGTTGTCCAATGTGAATTAATGCTATCACTAGTACTTAAACAGTACTTTACTCTTTCTGTTCTGTGTGGGTGCAAACTGATGAAATCTTTCCTTAATATATACTGAATTGATCTTCTGTATATAAAGATAATTGAAAATGAATCTTGATGTGAATGGAATGGAGGGGGAGTGGGAGATGGGAGGGTTGCAGGTGTTAGGGAAGTTATGGGGGGGGGGGAGCCATTGTAATCCATAAACTGTACTTTGGAAATTTATATTTACTATATAAAGGTTAAAAAAATTGTGTGTCAATTAAAGAGTTCAACCAATGGTATTAAGTAGAACAAAAAATATACTAAAAGGGATAAAATATTAAATTGTACATCAATAGTTAGGACAAGGGCTGTTCAAGTCATTGTTTCTCATAGTGTTCATTTCACTTCAGCAGGTTTCCTTTTAGGTGATCAGTTAGTTGTTACCAATCAGAGAGAACATATGATATTTGTCCCTTTGGGACTGGCTTAATTCACTCAGCATGATGTTTTCCAGATTCCTTCGTTTTGTAGCAAATGACTGGATTTCATGTTTTTATTGTTGTATAGTATTTTATAGAGTGCATATCCCATAATTTCTTTATCCAGTCTTTTGTTGATGGGCATTTAGGTTGATTCCATGTCTTAGCTATTGTGAATCGAGCTGCAATAAATATTGAGGTGCAGACACCTCTTTTATTTGCCAATTTAATTTCCTTTGGGTAAATTCCAAGGAGTGGGATGGTAGGGTTATATTCAGGTTTCTGAGCAATCTCCAAACTGACTTCCATAGTGGCTTTACCAGTTTGCATTCCCACCAACAATGAATTAGTGTCCCTTTTTCCCCACATCCTCGCCAGCATCTGTTGTTGGTAGATTTTTTTTTTTTTTTTTTGACAGGTAGAGTGGACAGTGAGAGAGAGACACAGAGAGAAAGGTCTTCCTTTGCCGTTGGTTCACCCCCTAGAGCCGCTGCGGCCGGCGCACCGCGCTGATCCAAAGCCAGGAGCCAGGTGCTTCTCTTGGTCTCCCATGCGCATGCAGGGCCCAAGGACTTGGGCCATCTTCCACTGCATTCCTGGGCCACAGCAGAGAGCTGGCCTGGAAGAGGGGCAACCGGGACAGAATCTGGCGCCCCGACCGGGACTAGAACCCGGTGTGCCGGCGCAGGATTAGCCTATTGAGCCATGGCGGCGGCCTGTATGTGAGACATTCAAACCGGGGTGAGGTGAAACCTCATTGTGGTTTTGATTTGCATTTCCCTGATGGCTAGTGATTCTAAACATTTCTTCGTGTGTCTGTTGGCCTTTTGGATTTCCTCTTTTGACAAATGTCTATTGAGGTCCTTGGCCCATCTCTTAAGTGGATTGTTTGTTTTGTTGTTCTGGAGTTTCTTGATCTCTTTGTAGATTCTGGCTATTAATCCTTTATTGGTTGCATAATTTGCAAATATTTTTTCCCATTCTGTCTGTTGCCTCTTCACGTTCCTGTTTCTTTTGCAGTACAGAAACTTCTCAATTTGATGCAATCCCAATAGTTAATTTTGGCTTTACTGCCTGTGCCTCTGGGGTCTTTTCCAAGAAGTCTTTGCCTGTCCCTATATCTTGCAGGTTTCTCCGATGTTCTCTAATCATTTGTTGGTGTCATGTTGTAGATTTTCATCTTTAATCCATGTTGAGTGGATTTTTGTGTAAGGTTTAAGGTAGGGGTCTTGCTTCATGCTTCTGCATGTTGAAATCCAGTTTTCCCAGCATCATTTGTTGAATAGACTGTCCTTGCTCCAGGAATTGGTTTTAGATCCTTGATCAAATATAAGTTGGCTGTAGATGTTTGGATTGATTTCTGATGTTTCTATTCTGTTTCATTGGTCTATCCATCTGTTTCTGTACCAGTACCATGCTGTTTTGATTTATTTTTTATTTATTTGGAAGGCAGAATTACAGAATGAGCTTCCATCCACTGGTTTACTCCCCAAGTGGCTACAATGGCTAGGGCTGTGCCAGGCTGAAGCCAATACCCTGGATCTTCCAGGTTTCCCATGTTGGTGCAGGGGCCTGAGCACTTGGGCTACATTCTACTTCTTTCCCAGGTGCATCAGCAGGGAGCTGGTTTGGAAGTGGAGGAGCAGCACCCATATGGGATACTGGCTTCGCAGGTACCGACTTTACCTGCTACATCAAAATGCTGGCTTATATTTAAAAGTCAAATATAGAACTTTTAAAGAAGCTTAATGTCATTGCATTGAATGGACAGTAATAGAGAAGAATATACATTGTTTAAGTTGATCTTTGGGTCATTTATCTTTATATTTAAGACATTCTGTTTTAGTACTTTCATACTCAGACTAGACTTATAAAGTTGATTGTGACTTATTTCCTTGAAAAATGTTACATTTAATGAATTGCATTTGGTGTGATGTTAATGTTGACTATAGTAAGACGATATAAGAAGATAATATAGTAAGTAACAGAACACAGTAGGACAATATTTTTGAAATTTCTGTACACTAAAATAGACACAGCTTCCAGAACTTTAATGTATACAAGAATTTCTAGAACCTAAAGCCTGCTCCAATGGTTTATAAATGGTAGAGTGTTCAAAAATCACATGGTGATTTCCAAAAATGCAAGAACAGGGATCTTCCCACCCAGAAATGACTTACTCAGTCTTTAGTAGAACTTAGAAAGGTTGATTTATAGTGTATATTGTAGGTGGTTCTTTTAGAAGTGAATCAGGTATCACGCTTTGAGAAGCTCTGGTCCAGGGTCTAAACAGAGTGGCCCTGGGTTGTGGGCAAAGGAACAGATCACTGAAGATGTGATTCAGATAGAAAATGGAGTAAGCCAATATATTGGCAACAGGGAAGAAGGAGGTCAGAAGTCTGAGGATGTTATGATACCAGGTGAGGGATTTCACACTTTTCAACTGAAAAGTACTGAAGGGTCATCTGCCAATTTTTAAGGAATTCTGCATTTTTAAGGATGGGTTCAACTAAATTATATATTTAATGTTACCAGCTATTAAGTATGAAAAAGGAGGGCACCTAAGGGTTATTAGAAAGAATTAAAGTCCTTTCCCTCAAGTTTTTTCAGTTTAACCAGATGGGTTTTACATGTTCAGATTTCAGTCTTTACTTGATGGATATGTCAGTTGTAAGTCCAAGTTGAAAATCAGAACTAAAACAAAACAAAACCTTCAGTAAGTTTTGCCACAGGATCTGGATCTTACGTGCTTTTATTTCTCCTTTTATTTACTTCACACTCTTCTGAACTAGCCAGTTCTTAAAGCATCACCATGGAAATACTAGGATTCATTAGAATACAAGCAGAAAATTATCACTTGAGAAAGTTCTCACAACAAGATTGGACATGCAGAAAAAGATCTTTTTCGTGTGAATTGGGGAATTAACCTAGATTAATTTTTGTGTTATTCAATACTTACAGTTGTATGCTTCAAAAACTTGTTAATAGATTAGTACAAAATTTAGTGTTTAGTGTGGTAATAGCAGTGTGTTTGTATGCCAAGAAATGAATCTTGAGTAATATCATGTTATGAAATAAATACAAAATGGGAACCATCATTGAATAAGCTGTGAAAGAAAAACTTTCATTTTTGTGGAAGCCAGTATAGTCAAATGACAATGAGAAAGCTTTCACAGAGATGGAGGGCTAAAAAGTGACCAATGAGGTTAATCATTAGACCATTTGCTTCCATGAGAATGGTGCAATAGAATCTTGAATTTAAAAAGCCATTGTCACTGGATTACAGAGTCTGTTGTAGATGGTAAGATGCTGAAATTTATACAGAGCAGAAATTTGCATAAGAACGTAATATTTGAATGGTAGCCCCAGAAGAAACATGATTAATTGAAGGCTTTTACAAAAGAAAGAAGCCACTTGATCATATTTATTAAAAAAAAAAAAACTAACTGAAAGGAGCACAGAGAGGGCAGTGTAGAAGGTACAGAGAAAATTGATGGTGGATGGAGTGAGCTCTAAGAAAGCACATAGTCTAAGGCGGGGAGTTGGTCAAGAAGAGCTGAAGTCAGCTTGTCTTCCAAGAATGAAAATAAAAATAGTGAGGATGAATAGAAATTTTTGGCTTTGGGACAGGGATGTCTGATTTCTTTGATCTTTCTTGATAAAGTTTGAGATACAGTTTGCTAGAGTATGTGAGATTGAAGTACAGGAGGTAGGAATCAAGGTTACAGGAAAGAGAGGAATTTTGATTATCTACTATGAGATTTAAGGTAGTTAAAATTTTGGAAGTCTCTCTTACGTGAACAAACAGAGAATAAAATACATTTAGATTATCATGTATGGGAGAAACCTTTCTTTTGCTCATGTGGGATTCACTGCTGCAGGAGTTGTCTTCCTGAGCAAAAGTTTCCAGACATGGGAGAACAGACTGCACAGTAATGTCATTCCTAAAGAAGGTAAACAAATGTGATTGCTAAGATTATCCCAGTGTAAAGGCTGGAGGTGAGATCCAACCTTATTGGAGCAGAGCAGGATCACAGGATTCAGCATGTTCACTGAGATTAGGAAATAGATCAGAGTCGGGTGGTTGAAAGGGTGAGACCTTGTAGGATAGACAACTAGAGAGAAAGAAGATGCACAGAATAGAAGAACCCCAGAGGTTTGCAGTGGAGTCCTTTAACATTGATGTGTGGTGAGGAGTAACTACAGGATAAGCTGGCAGGATCCCCTGGAATGCAGTAGGACAAGCTTCTCAAAATTCATGTGGAGCTGGATAGAGAGCCTTCATAATGTGCTGGGGTACCCAACTTAGTGGAACTGAGCTTTCTTCTAACCTCATCTCATACAATTTCTTACCAACCCTGTGAGTGTCATGTTCACTGAGACATAACAGTGCCATCCCCCAAAGTAAACCTCATTCTTTAAAGGAAGACAACAAAATCTCACATCAAGCAAAGTAAAATTCACAGTGTTTAGCATCCAGACAAGAATTACATGCTATGCAAGGATGCAGGATAGTATGAATTTAACTAGTAGTGGGGAACAATAATCAATACCTGGGAAAGTTAGAGAAAATGGAATTAGCAAACAGAGGTGTTAAATAACTGTTATAAATACACACATGCACTGTATGCTCAAAAGATAGAGCAAAGGTGAACGTAATGAAACAGAAGTGGAAGGTGCAAAAATGAAGCAAATGGAATTCATGAGGATAATTCTTACTTTTATGAATGCATGGCTATAGAAATAATAGAAAATGAAATACAGAAAATATGAAAAAAGATAATTAGCTGTGAATTATTATAAAATAATGTAACAAATGTGATTGAATTTTTCAGATAACAGAAAAATATTTTGAAAAATAATGGTCAAGTTTTTGTTTAGATTTGATGAAAACTGTGAACCCAGGGACAGATGTTGTGGTCCATGGGTTAAGCTACCTCTTCAAACAGCTGCCTCCCATATTGGAGTGCCACTTTGAGTCCTGGCTCCTCTGCCTCTGATCCAGCTCTTTGGTAATGCACTAGAGAAGCAGCAGATGATAGCTCGTGAGTTCCTGCCGCCCATGTGGTAGACCTGGGAGGAATTTATGGTTCCTGATTTTGACCTGGCCTAGCCACAGCTGCTATGTCCATTTGGAAGTGCACTGGTGGACAGAAGATCTCTCTCTCTCTGTCTCTGTCTCTCTGTCTCCCTGTCTCATTCTCTGCTGTTCAAATAAATAAATCTTAAAAGAATAAAAAAAGAAAACCATGAACCTGCGTATTTAAGAGCACAATGAATTCTAAGAAGAGAAAATGTAAAGAACACTGTACTGTGATGCTGAATACTGTTTTAAAGATAAAATTTATTTACCTATTTAAAAGAGAGAGAGAAAAAGAGGAAGAGATGGCTGCAGTGAGATAGAGAATCTTCCATCTGCTGGTTCATTACCCAGATGGCTGAAATGGCCAGTGCTGGGCCAGACTGAAACCAGGAACCAAGGGCTCCATCTAGGTGTCCCACGTGAGTGGCAGGGCCCATAGCACGTGGGCCATCTTCTGATACTTTCCTAGCTACTTTAGCAGGGAGCTGGATCAGAAGTGGAGCAGTCAAGGACATGAACTAGGGCTCATATGAGATGAGGGTGTTGTAGGGGCTGGCTGGCTTAACCTGCTGCACTTCAGTGCTGGCCTCCAGAGGAGAAAATTGTTTAAGCAGTCAGAAAAAAGACATACTTATCATTCCGTGTTGTGGGGAGGAAGGTATGTAGTAGGAGCTGGCTAGGACCCCAGTTTTCACCCTGGGATAGGGTGCCACAGATAACAAACATGTACAATGAGACTTTAACAGTGAAAGTGATTTTCCACGGGGCACAAAGAATCTGGTTTGAGTGGGAGAAAAAGGAGGAAGGGCTGCTATGGGAACAGTGATATTGAGCACAACTTTGATAAGTGAGAGGGATTTTCTGGTGTCTGACAATTACTTGGATTATACATTATCCTGAATGAGCTCAATTCTCCTAACTTCAGCTTCTGACATTTCGATGTTAGTACTGGCAGAGGTTCTCGGACAGTGACCAAGGTGGCTACAGAACATCTGTGTAGTTCACTACATTGGCACAGGGATGGCAACAATCAGTTTTTAGCTGTAGTTGTGAAATTGTGGTAAGGAGAAAAAATGTTCCTCTTGCTGTATGAGGAGTCTTTGAAAACATTGTGGAAATGCATATTGTGAAAAAAATTATGCATGGATTTAAAATTGTTGCATCAATAAAGCCTATAATTAAAGTCCATTTTCCATTAGCTTTTTGAAGTTTCTTTATACATCTACATGTAGAGAGTACTGATATATCAGAAGGAACTAGGGCTATGTATGTTTCATTTAACTTTTTATTCTTATTACAGGGCTCCTAACTTGAAAGTTATTGAATTAACTTTTTCATTTCTCTTAATTTATACCAGTTATTTAATACCAGAAAAAACTGAGACTTTAAAACATCTACAACAAACCACACATACTTCCCTGTCAAGCTTGGTAACGATGACCTGAAGTTCTGTTAGTAATTGTATGGTAGAGCCCCCTGGAAATATTACTTGCAATTCAGTTTCTTAAGCTTTGAAAGGAAGATGATGCTTGTGACCTACTTTGTGTGTATTACGAACAGTAATTATAAAACTGCATGTACTTTATAAATGTTCTGTTAATGCATCTTTTCTATAAATACCATGCAAATTTCCTAAAAGTAGGTCATTGTGGTTTTGTCCTTCCAAGTCATAGTGAAATCAAGAGTAACCTTTGGAAACTTTGTTGAAAGGCAGATATATGCATTCTTGCATTCAACACCTCCCACTGAATGAACATTTGAAGGAGGAAGAGGCTACCATGAGAAGGCAGAGTATCTGTCATCTTAGAACAAATGCACATGAATCAGTATCCATTGTGAAATCATTATATGTGAAGCATTGTGCAATTAATCCAGGAAATGTACCCTGATGGTGAAGGGTGGATGGGACAGGGATCTAATCAACATGATAAGGAAAAGATGATGAGGATGAAAAGACATTTGTATTGTTGGGACTTACTCTGGTGACATTGCAAGAGTGACATCACAGGCATATGGATTGGCATTTTTTTAAAAGATGCTTAGGGAATTGAGAGATGGATGTTTTCAATGAATTACAGAAGTCTAAACTAAGTAGAAATTTGGATTACTTTTGTAACAGTAATAGAGAACATAAATGTCTAAAGGAACCTAGATTGTGAGAAGCTGGGAGTGAAGACCAGGCCAAGTTTGATTTGTATCTAATGGGGGTAGGGGGGTAGGGATGGAGGGAGGTAGAGAGAGAGCAAGTGCACACAATTGTAAAGGTTTACCTGTAATGAATATCTTTAGAGCCTTGTTTCAGGAAATGTCACATATTTTACTTATTAGCTATATGTTGGCCACGTGTAGTCAGGCAGAATCATTACTGGACCATTTTGGTAGTGTAGGTATAATGTGCTAATGGCCTAAGAAAATGAAATACAATGCAAACATAAGTGAAAGACAGAGACTGGAAACGTTAGGTATTGCTGATTCAGTACTGGAAAATGCTGTGTGGTGTGTTTCTTCAAGGACAGTTTAAGTGTATCTTAGGTCTTCTGTGTGTCTACTGAATGTTTTTGATTTTAATTTTTGGATAAATATGTGTGTTGGTTGCATTTATATTGTGTTTCATTCTCCATTCCTTTGTCTGAAAATAATAGTTTAGTTATGATTACATTTTGTGGATTAGAACACAAGTTATATCATTTATCAGGCAATATTTAGGAATCCACAGTTATAACAATTTGCATATAAGAGTACATTTTTTTTAAAAAAAAGTAGTTTTTCTTCTGTGGAAAAAGTGTTACTTTTGAGTCCTGAGAGGGAACAGCTATCTTGTATGTTGGCTTCCGAACTGGAAAACTCTTCTCATAAATCAAAAATGTACTAATTGTATTTTTAGCTTTCCTCCGTAACTTTTGCTCCTCGGTTAATAGATATTGCTGACTCCTGTTTGTTGACTAGATTGGCTCTCTTTCAGAGCATCTCCTTTTTGTTTTCGTGTCACCTTGTCGTTTTTAAATTGATTGGGGCACCCCTGGAGGAAATGGTCTGTGAAGGACAGGAGCACACAGAAGGCTCTGTACCCAGGGCAGCTACAGAGCCAGCCTTGGGGAGAGAAGCACGCAGAAAGAAGCTGGGTGCTGGCTGTACTCACCTCCCAGGAGGAAATGGGGCACTCAGCTGAGGAGGAGCCTGTCCTGATTAACCATTTGTGCTGGGATTGGTTGCTTTAATTTTCTTGTAGGAAAGCACCACCCATGCTGGTTGTATTTTGTAGAATCAGTGCATTCATATTTTGTATATTTTTGTCCACCCTCTAATCTCTTTTCAGCAGCCGACTCATTCATTTTGATCTGTACTACCATTCTTAATTTTACTCTCTATCTCTCAGTGCTTTTTTTCCCCTTTATCTCACAAAGTGTTACATAATAAATACGTGGTGTTAGTAAACTGTTTTTGCAGAAGAGCTCACACTACTTTATGGAGGAATCTGCTAATTAATCTTTACAGAATCCCTGAGAGGTAGAAAGGGCTGGATGGGGTATTCAGCACACAATTCACTAGACCATGCTGTCTCTCTATTATGATAGAGTATTATTATTATGTTAAAATGTGTATACACTGAGCACATAAATTTGTAGAGATTGATGTAAACCAATCCCTTGGCAAAAATCTGAACATGCCTGTGGCATAAAATTACAATTGTAAAGCAAGTTTTATCATAATCTGGTGTTTAAAGAATTATTCCAGATCCCTACACTAAACCTCTGTTGGAGCTTGTTTGCTTTATCATGTCTCCTTGGGAGCCACAGAGGGCAGTTGAGCTAGTGAACTTCTGGGATTTCAGCAATGACAAACTCAGATTCTTGATAGCACATTTAAAAATTACAAGTTCCTCTGGCATGTGTGTTACTCATATGCATGTGCATAATTACTTAATTGACTTATAATTAGCATTTTTATGTAGACATATTGATATTTACGGAAACCTGATGTTTTGTGCTTTTCCATGTGGATCATGTGGATTACCCTTTCTACAAAACAAAACAAAGAAATGAAACAAAACACCTTGAAAACTTTGCCTCTGAAGAGAGGAAGCTCCACTATGTTTACCTGAAAGCAATTTGTAGTCCTAGGATGTGTTAGCATTTCCCCCACAACAGCATATGGATTCAATGGCAGAAGAGCAACTAAACTAGAGCAAGGAAAGAGAAGGGTGGAGAGGCAGTCTGTGCTGTCACTTCCTTTATCTTGTTTTCTCAATCTGTGCATGTTATCTTCCTCTCTACCTTCCTTTAACCTGTAGCAACTGAACATGTAGGGAAATACCATATTCTTGGGTTCTTCTTCCATCTAAGCACACACAAAGATAGCACATTCGTTCTCACAGGGATCCTCAAGTGTATTGGAGGAGTTTGGAGACTCTTAAGAAAACTTAGTTGTGTATCAGTGAGTCCCAGAGAGCTGATTTCCAACTTCTCTTGGGCTTCCAACAGAGGAGGATGTGTATTGAGTTTGGCATGGGTGCTATGGAAAGTTCAGAGATAGGGAGTTTTCATTTGTAAGCCCAAGTGCTCAGGAGGATGAAATACATTCTTTGATCACTGAAGAAAACTGTACCTTCCTGGGGAGAATTTGTGGAGAATTAGATTCCAATAGCACCGACATCCCTGACTCTGGCTGATGGGCCTGGCTGACAAGGGACATTTCTGGTGTTAGTAAGAAGGAGTATATGGTGATGAAAGTGAAACCGAGGGGAAGCTGACTTATCAACGGCTTAGCCTCAGAGGTTTTCCATTTCAACTCCCTTCTTTCAACTCTGGCTTCATGACATGGGGGGAAATGGAGCAAAAAAGTATTATTTATAAAAAATTGCTAAAGAAATGGATGATATTTGAACTAATAAATGACTAAAGAATTTTTTTTTTCTTTACACTTCCATCCTTTATGCTCACTCAGCACCTCCTGCCAAAGACTTGTTTGGAGATGTCCACATCTGGCTTTGTGCAGTTCTCAGTTCACCCACAACCCCCCAGAGTCTGCAGAGCCTTGGGCTGCCTGTGATCCCTGACCAGCTCAGCAGGGTTCAGCAGAGTGGGTCATGTTACTGGGGTCAGCGCAATGTCAAACTGTCTTTCTATATTGATGTAGAGAAATAATTGCTGCTGTGTGCTATAATGGCCCTGTGTTTGCAAATAGTTTTTTGTTTTTACCTCCCATAATCCTCTTTAAAGAGCCAAAGATGAAATCACGATATCACCCAGATTTTTATCTTCTAAGTTTCATTTAGTTAATTCACAAAGTATTTTGTGAAAACAGTTATTCAAGTAATATGCTAAAAAAGTATAGAAAATTGATTTGTTTTTATTAATGTATGTTTATTTCATTTGAAAGACACACACACACACACACACATAAACACACATGCACACAGAGATCTCCCATCTGCTGGATAGCTCCCCAAATGCCAGCAACATTCAGAGCTTGGCTAGGTTGGATCCAGGTGGATCCAGGTGTCTAAAATTGTCAGGTCTCCCATGTGGGTGGCACAGTCCAAACCAACTGAGCCATCACTTGCTGCCTCCTAGGGTGAACATTAGCAGGAATCTGTAATAAGAAATGTAACTGGGACTTGAACGCCAGCATTCTGAAATGGATTTTGGAGTCCCAGGCAGTGTTTTAACTGTGGCACTAAGCACTCCTCCCAGTTTTCTTTATTTTTTTCATATTTATTCTATTATTAATTTCACAGGCAGAGTGATGGGAGCAAGGGACGAGATAGAGAGAGAGAGAGTGCGATCTTCCATCCAGTGCTTCACTACCCCAATGGCTTCAACGTATTTAAAAAATATGTACAAATGATTACTTTCATTCCCCAAAGATGGCTTTGGAAATTGACAAGGATGGCTCATGAGCTATATTGTTAAATTGGTTTTGGAAAGTATTGTGCCTCAATAAATGACTTTTTAAGCTTCTGTTTTATTGGATAATAGTATTTATTTCTATGATGAAGTTCCATGAGAGGGTATTCACAAAGAGGAAAAGGCTAGAGATTGTGTAGTGTTTGAAAACTCACTAAGTGACATGGAGAAGCTACTACTGTGCTTGCTAATGCAAGGTGCCCCTTGTGAGTGTGCCAGCTCTGCCCTAACATGCCTGGTGCAGGGAAGACATTGGTGTTGGACCATTGGTTTCCATGGCACTCACACGGTGCTGTTAGGGAGTTTTGAACTGAAAGTCAAGGAAACTTATATTAAATATAGTAAGTAAATGCAATTTAACACAAGCTGTGTTTTCAGATTGATGACATAGAGATAAGTTGAACAAAACCTTGATATTTGTGAATTTTAAAAAGTATTGCTACTAAAAAGGAAAATATCAGAAGCTCTCACTAAACAAACATGCACATACACACTCAATGGGTCTGTTATAGAATTGGTAATTAACAAAATGTTTACTCTGTACACTGCTGGTAACTGCTATTTACAAATACTCTATCAGGGATGATGGGAAATGGTTGCAGATAGAATCTGAGGGGTCATTAATAGAAGCATTAGCTATGATCTTTGAATACTTCTCACTACTCATCATACTAAAATTTGGGGAAACATGTGTAGCAGAAATTATACAGTTATTCTTATCAAAATTAGATCAGTATTTTAATGGGAACTTTGAGGATACATTTTTGGATTTTGTATTCTTCCTTATTTTTAACTGAATAAATATTTCAAATGATAGTTATTGAGAGTACTTTTTTTCTGGGGCTTCAATTTAAAAAGAAAACAATAAGTAGCTCTTTGGTTTGCCACTGGAGTATATATCTATCGGCTTTCAAGTGCATTGATCCCCATCAAAGTGGCTCTCTGCCCTAACAGATCTACCTGATAAGCAATTCTGTAGTCTGCAAAGGAAAGCCATTCATTGGGGAATGAGTCTATTTACTTTGTGTTTTTAATTAAAGATGTCTAATGTTGGCATGCCTGTTGCTTTTCCATTTTCTCAAACATTACAAATCAATACTTTTCTATTTGTCTTAATCTAGGATCTAATTTATATTAATTTTTGTTGTTAATTAAAATTAGGCTGTAACACATTGAAAAAATAAGTTTAAGCCCTAAAAAGTTTTTTCAACTTTCTCTCTCTCTCTCTGTCTTAATTTAAATTTACTCTGAGTAGAAATTTTGGATAATTGTTCATCCTAGGATGTGTGTGATGTCCAGCTCTGTTACATCCAGCTTGCCATGGCTCATCGAGTGTGCTCCTTCTAGTTTAAATATGTGCTTTTACATGTCTCGGGATGATGAATGATGAGTAGGAAAGCTAAACAAACAGCACTCCGTGGACTGAAGACCAGATCAGACTGGTTCAAATGATTTGACTTGTGCCTCTGGCCACCTTGTTCAGGATCCTTATGAGACAGTTCTTATTTACTGATTAGAAGTTTCCACGCTTATTGTATGAATATGGGTATGTGTAACAAGAGCTCTGACCTGAGAAAACAGTAAGTTTGTGTTAAAACCTTGGCTGTACATTGTTCCTAATGATCTTTACCTTCTTAGGTGTATCTCATATTCACAACTTAAGATTTTTGTCCTATTATTGTCAGCCATAGCATTAGGTATTTTTTACAATCTTGCATGTGTTTGGTAAAAATTTATTAGTTTTGTTCACTTTCAAGTGTTTGAATATGATGGTAAGTAGACTAAGGCTGAAGATCAAGCCGTGGGGTCCTATGCAGGATGGCTTCTTCCTGGTTGGGTACAGTGCATTAAACAAATATTTTCTAGTATAGAGCTTAGACTAGCCTTAACCTTGACAGTACTGTTATTATCTTTTTTAAAAATATATTAGAGAGAGAGAGATATCTTCTATCCTCTGGTTCACTCCCAAAATGGCTGCAACGTCCGGGGCTGGGCCAGGCCAAAGTCAGAAGCTTGGAGCCTCATCTGGGTCTCCCACATGGGTGAGGGGGCCCAAGCACCAGGCCATTTTCTACTGCTTTCCCGCAAGCATTATCAGGGAGTTGGATTAGAAGTGGAGCAGCTGGGACATGGTCCGGCACCCTTGTGGGATGCCAGCGCTGCAAGCAGTAGCTTAATTTGCACCAGCCCCTCTTATTATCTTTTACATTTCTGCTTTTTTGCCCATAAATGGAAGGAGAATGATTTGACAAATGGTTGATTACATTAAGACAAATTAAGAACTGCATTACTTCTTTCTATTTTTCTAGTATTTCTCGCTATATGGGGGGAAATACTGAGAAAATTTCCTTTGAAAATAGAAATAGAATTGCACTGATAATCTGGAAATACTAGCTTGTAGATTTTTTTAAAGCATAGTTTACTCTGGCTTTAATATATTGGGACTGTGTTTTTCTCCAGGTTTTTGTCACATGCTCTTTTATAATATTCTCAGTATTAGCAAAAAGCTAATCATTCAACCATTCATTTGACAAACATTGTGCAAATTTTTTCCATACATTATGACATTATTTGTTTGGCTAAGAGGCTGGAATTAATTCAAGACAGCTATTAAGGCGGGGGAAGCCTAAGCCACTGACTGGGATCAGTTCGTAAATCATGCTTGAATGTTATCCTAACCTAACAGAAATGAATATGTGTCCTTTCCCCAACCTTTACTTCTTTGTTTGGAGTCAGTTGTGATCTAGGTTGCCCCAGCTCAACATTGAGTCTCCTCCCCTGGTATTGATCTCCTTTCAGAATCTGTCTCTGTACTACTATTTCTAGAGGCCAGGTCAGCAGGGATATTGTTTTGAGAGAGCAGGTCATACATTTCATTAGGGTAACATGAGATTGTGTTCTGACCTCTCTTCTCTTTAACTTGATTCTCAATAGTTGACAGAGCTCTTGCATTTCTGTTTTCTAACAGAAGACAAACTATAATCATTCTCTTATATGACAGTTTCATAATCTGTTTATCAAAAAGCAGCATAAATTGACAACTGTTACAACTAAAATGCAATTTTTTAATCAGTGTACTCTCAGTCTTTTATTTAAAAGACTTATCCAAAACAATACTTTGGCTGGTATGAGGACACATCAAAAAGTTAATGAAAAAATGGAATTAAAAGGTAAGTTTATTTTGGTGCAATTTTTTTTTGAAATCCATGCATACATAGTGTTTTCATAATATGCATGTTTCATGAATGTTTTGAAGATCTCACAGTTGAATGCATTACTGATTTTTTTTTTGCATCAAAATAAATGTATCTTTTAAGGAAAGATATTTTATTTATTTGAAAGGCCGGGAGATATAGAGAAAGATAGAGCTTTCTTATGTGTTGTTTCACATAAGAAATGCAGCAACAGCCAGTGCTTGACTGGTTGAAAGCTAGGGTCTCAGAAGTTCATCCAGCTCTCTCATACACATGGCAGACACCCAACCACTTAAGTTGTCACCTGCTGCCTCCCAGTGTGCACATCAGCAGGAAACTAGAATCGAGAGCAGAGCTGGAACTTAAAACCAGGCTCTGTAGTTTGGCATGTCATAAGTCAACATCTTAATGCTACACCACATGCACACCGCTAAACCGATCTTTTAATTTCATTTTCCGTGTGTTTTTGAAGTGCTCGTGTAAGTCCCAGAGAGTTTTTGTAAAGCTTAAATGTTCAGTATATGTTTATTGAGTTACTTTCTGTAAGAACGTGAGAGACAGCCACTTTCACATTAGTGAAACTTTTTTTTCGCCCCAGACAGATGCTGTTGTGCTGGTCTGTAAGCAGTAAGGCTCTAAAGGTGGCAGGTCACTCATTGCCTCACAGCTAGAGAAGGGTTAGAAAAGCTTCTGGTAGGAAATAAGCTGCTGTGGGGTTGTGCTCTGTAAAGGCAAAAATACTCCTGGAGATTTAGTGTATACTCTTTGACACCTAGACAAACCTTTTTAGGATAGAAGTTTCAATTCTTGTGAAAGTGCATGAACCTCATATCCATACTTTCTTAAAAATTAGGGTTTGTTAAAATATAGGTCTGCAATTAAATAACATTGTGTAATAGTTTTATACCATACACCATTTTAGGGAGCTGTTTGAAACTCACTGGTATCAGAAACTTAGAATTAGCATATTTGGGAAAGATTGTTTGAAAGATAGGCAGCCTGTCTTCTTCCTTTGTTTCCATGTTACCTAAAAATCTGTGAGTGTCCCCAAATCAAACTGGATCTGTAGAGATCTGGCATAAGGAACACATCAATTTGACCACTGGAATTGTTTTACTGAATCAAATTATACTGAGAATTGTTTGCTACAGTTATTGGTAGAAAGTTTTAAGCCAATTTAAGTCTCTCTAATAAGAAGTATATAAATGTTTATGATAAACATACTTGCATTTTACTCGTGACTCTAGTTGATGTCCTCATTCTCATTTTTATTTATTCCTTCCCTCCAATTTTATACTTATGGATTTTTTTTTCTGTTAAGATATTCTTTCATCTGTCTTTAGTCTTCTGGCATGAAAACAGAATCTAAACAAATACAAAACATCTGTAGCAGGAAAGCAGAACTCGAAAAGAAACTATTTTGTTTTTCTTTTTTCAACTTTTTTCCTGTGGTCAAAGACATTACTTTGGCAGTGTTAATTAAATAAGATGGCCTGATAAATGCAATTAGCAGATATAAACAAATCCATATTTAAATTGCAGGTATTGTACAACCTATGATCTTATTTATTAACTTAGAACATTGCAACTTGTAATTAATGCATTCTATCTCATATTAACAAATGGTTTTTATATTTAATCACTTGATGTTTAAAAATATATTTCATGTTATATGTACATAGCTACAATTTAGGAGAGTTTTCTTAAGTAATTAGAAAACTCACGGTTCCTCAAGAGTGTAGACAAGATTATAAACAATAATCAAATCTGAAAATGTTAATTTCACTCATATGTTATCCTTTTGTGTTCTGTATGTTAGTTAACTGCAAAACAGGGAAAACGTGATAGTTGTCTTTTTTGGGAGTGGCTTATTTCACAAATAATAATGGTCTCCAGTTGCATCCATTTTGTTGTGAAAGAAAGGATTTCATTCTCTTTTTATGGCTGCGTAATATTCTGTTGTGTATATATATATATATCACAATTTCTTTATCCAGTGATCAGTTGTCAGAAACATCTCTGTTGATTCCATACCTTAGCTGTTGTGATTTCAGCTGCTATAACCATGTGGTTAGGGGTAACTCTTTCATATGCTGACTTCGTATGATCCCCAGGAGGGAATATCTGGGTCATATGGTAGTTCTATTTTCAGACTTCTCACGAATCATTGTACAATTTTCCATAATGGTTGTACTAGTTTATGTTCCCACCAACAGTATGTTTGGTTACCTTTTTCTCTACATCCTAGCCAGCATTTGTTATTTTTTGATTTTTGTGTAATAACCATTCTAACTTGTGTGAAGTGATTGATTATCATTGTGGTTTTTATTTGGAATTCCCTGAAGGCACTGTGTATGGGAAGTGTTCGTATTAGTGTAGGGTATTTCACAATCATACAAATTGACATATTGTTCACTTTAGAGCAGTAACATGACTGGGCTTTTCCTGTAATTCAAAATTTGCTTTCAAACATGATTATATTTAATAATATTAGTTGTTGGGTCTTCCCAGCCCCCCCCCCCAAATTCCACATTCATTTATATTGATTTTATATGTTGGCTTAAACAAGAAATCTGTCTTTTGAGTTTTTCCTTGGTAATTTAACACAGTCCAGATAGATAGAGATTCATTTTAATAACTAGGCTGATACAGCATATACTCTTCTGTCAGATGGCCTACAAATTTAATAGTGAGACAACCTATTTGTTATTGTTTGGAGGCATTTCTGAATCACTGCTTGGGTCCAGAATAAAAGTGCTTTAAGGATGATTTATGAAGTAACCTATGGAACAGTCTAGATTTTTTTATTTGGATGTGAATGCCAGTGATGGCCTCTGCAGATCATCTATCTGTTCATGGGATTACTTCATATTTTTAAATTTATTTCAGAGAATTGGAAATCCTGGGAAACATTTTATTATGAAATTATAGTAAATTTAAAAAATCTTCTAAAAACATTTTCAAAATAATGATATTATTGATTAGTAAATTATCTTTGTAGGTCCATGTTAAAACACTAGATAATGTGTATAGTTTTCTGAATTTTGGAGAACGCCAGTATCTTTAAGAGCTGGAAAATGTCATTAGGGATAAAGTTGAGACAGAGGATATAAATCCTATATTCTGTCATAGGAATGCACTTAATTCTGGAAATTAAAAACACTAACAAAATGATGACATTTTAGTCTTGTGATTTGTAAGCATCTTCTTTTTTTGAAGTAGTTGGGTATTATTTAAACTTTCTATCTCAGCACCAATATTTTAATTGCTATCATATTGTAAAAATAGTATTTTTGAGAGTATTAATATAGTATTAATGAGAGTATTAATCATAGTATTAATGAGAGTAAATTTGTACCTTCCATAATAAATTTTATGTTTTAGAGCTGTTGGTATAGAATTTTTTTTTCTACTCTTGCTCTAAGAAACTCAAGGAAGTCTATCAGTAATACAAGTGGAATCCTGACTTATCTCTGTGTCTATGTGTTTGAGAATATAGTGTACCTAACTTTATAATTTTTATTGGTGAATAATTATTTTATATTGATAGTGTGATGAAAGCATGTAAAATTCATTCTATTATGGGACTTCTGAGATATTCCAGCGATAAGTTGCACCATCAGCATTGATTAGCCATCTCTGTATCCTCTACTAGAATTTTTTTTTTTTTTTTTGGTTAAAGATTTATTTATTTATTTGAAAGGCAGAGCTACAGAGAGAGAGAGAGAGAGAGAGAGAGAGAGAGAGAGAGGTTGTCCGTCTGTCCACTGGATTACTCCCCAAATGGCCACAGTAGTTGGAGCTAAGCAGATCTGAAGCCAGGAACCAGGAGCTCCAGTGCGGGTGCAGGGCCCCGAGGTCTTGGGCCATCGTCTACTTTCTTTCCCAGGCCACAGCAGAGATTGAAAGTGGAGCAGCAGGATTTGGAACTGGTGCCCATTTGGGATGCTGGCACTGTAGGTGGCGGCTTTACTTGCTGCATCACAGCACCATCCCTACAATACTTCTTAATGGAAAGTCATGAGTATATTCAAGGGAGATGACCATACACATTCCTGTGTCTCAAATAGAAAGACTGTTGGTCAGACCCATCACACCATAAACATGTTTGCTCTAGAGTTCAATCTTAAAGTGATTACAGTAGAAGATAAAGCAATTTAAACTGTGAGTTTGAAGAAATTTTATGGATTCAGGTTCATAACAGAGGTCTATGGATCAGTAGGTTGTACACAATTGAGCCTCAAAGGCTTGTAAACTCAATTATACATAATCTGTTAGGGAGAGAGGAATGGTTTTTGCAGGACAGGTTCTGGAACTTCACAAAGATTATGTACCACTATGTTCTGTAAACAATGATATTTCCTTTAACTTCACACTAAAAATATTCCACTGTTTATTGTTTTAACTACTAGTCTATCTGTGAATAAATCCCATTACAATCTGCATGTGAAAAACCTCATTATATATTTCATATTGGGGTTCTTGTAGGAAATTGAATTGTTAACGTATTAAAGAGTACAATTAATATGATAATACTTTCTATTTTCATGACAAACTTGGTTAAATAGTTCAGTGTGACAGTAATTTGAAGTGTGTTTGTTTCAACTCTTCCAAATAAAGTGAAGAAACCAGTAAGATATACTAAGGAAACAAAGCATTGGCCAGAGAATAAACATTAGTAGCCTTGGAAGAGAACCAGAGATATTTATAATCGCAGTTTGCCAGGCCTGAGTAAGGATCCCTTCAAAGTTAAGAATGCTGGTGTGCTAGTGTTTTGAGAAAATGCTTTTAAACTTTGATCAAGGAGGGGGGCCTCTGAGTACAGGCCAGGGTGCCAATAGGGATTTGCACCTGATCAGACCTTTCTTTTTTTGAGTACTTAATAGCCACTTCTGCCAGAAAACCAGATCAAAGCCTAGCAGGGGAGATTAGTACATTGGTTTTATCAGCCATTTTCCAGCTACAGTTCTTATAATGTTGATAACAGGGTGGGGGTGAATAAAATCATCTGCTTTCAACCTCCCTGGGGTGCTTTCATCTTGATTTGCCCAAGAACCTGGGAGGACCACATCTACATTGTGGACACCTGGTCTGTGCTCTCTCCATCCCTGTCAGTAGAAAGCACTTAACTAGTAATCACTGCTTGGGCTCTGGGCAGTCAGCTACCATGCTTCCTTTGCTTTTGACTTGGCAACTGCTGCGGTTTCTTCAGCACCTGGTCCTCTGCAGCCATCTCAGTTACCTTGGCTTGACTACAGAAGATGTTTGAGGTTTGTGTTTCTCCCACTATTATCAAGGCAAAGAGTGGCAGCTTCTATTCCCTCCCTCCATAGACCACAGAACTCGGTGCAGCCTTTTGTCTGGCCCTTTTTATTCCTTCAGGGCACCTCTTGATGTTCAGGACCTGAATAAAGCAAACCTTACTTGCCAGAAGTTGACAGTTGAAATCAGAATCAGCACTTTGAGATTAAAAAGACTTCAGCTATCCAGTCCTGCCTTTTCCTTTTCCTTTTTTTTTTTTTTAAACATATATGCAGTTAAAAAAAAAAAATAGGAGTTAGAATCTTGGTCTCTTGATGATTGACTGCTATGCTGATTTCTCCATGACAAGCTTCTACCTGGGTTACATTTAAACATAATGATTCCTGAGATGGTTTTATTTCTTCTCTTTGCCTGGGAAGTAAATTAAAATTTTCTTGAATAATATTTTGATGACATGTGTACTAAGAAACCTTCAAAATACAATTAAAAAGTTAATACTGCAGGATGCTGCCTATTAAACATTTTGTAAAAACACTTGTATAGTAATGTTTCTAAGATTTCTTCCATTTGTACTGTATATGGAAAATGCAAATAATTCAATATGGTAGAATTGTAGCTTTCAAATGAAATATGAAGGTACTTTATAAAAATGGAATTAAAAGTGGGATTAAGTAGAGTTTTATTTTGGTACAAACATCTTTTAAAATATTTATGTATTTATTTGAAAGGTAGAGGGACACAAAGAGAAAGAGATTTTCTATCCACTGGTTTATTCCCAAAATGGCCAAAACATCCAGCTCTTGTACAGGTTTAAATCAGGTGTGAAGAACCACATTCTGGTCTCCCACATGGGTGGCAGGACCCAACTCTTTGGGCCAACTTCTGCTGATTCCCAGATACATTAGCAGGAAGCTGGAGGGGACTCAAACGGGCATTTTATGTTGGATGCTTTGTTGCAGGTGAAGTCTTAATTTGCTGCACCACAACTCCAGCTCCAGGTACAAACTGAAAACAAGAATAATGACAACAACAACAAAACCACAAAAACTTAGTTTGTTCCACAATATCCATTTTCTATGAACTTTATGGAGACATCCTCATATGTTTACTTTTAGTACCTTTTAGCTCCCCTTTTAAAATCAATGTGTACTGACTATTTATGGTCACTATATGCAGTTTTGTAAGGTTAGTTGGTATCTGAAATACCTCGACCTTTGAACCAGTACCACTCAGTTTAAAGTCCTATTTCTGTCTCTAATATATTGAAGCCCTTGGAATCTGACTTAAGCTATTTGTTGTCACTTTTCTCATCTGAAAATAAAAAATGGTACTACTTTCTAGATACTATCTAAGCTTTCCTCAGTACAGAAACCCTGAGATGACCTGGAGCAATTTTACTATTTAATGTTGTTTTATATATGTGATTACGTATTTGCACTTATCCATTGTTTAAATAATACATGGTTGGCATTGCTGCCATTTACTGTTGTTAAAACTCTATCTGAATTCTAACATCATTCCGAGGGGGAAGCACAATCCCTTTGCAGCTATCTGTTTTTATGATGTGGTTTCCAGGAAACCTTCATGGCCCCAAAGCAAGGGCTGCCTATTACAGGCTAAGGATAATCGACTAGCAGGCACAATCAGCAGAAGGGAAATTTAATTTAATTGGTGTAAAGACTTTCTTGCAGCCACAGAGAATGCGGAATTGATTTTGTTTTAATACATAGAAAAACTGCAGTGTATTATACAAGGGAAGTTGCTTTTGGAGAATATATTACTTTTGATATATTACATCAATAATTTTAGGAAACGTGAAAATAACTGCCCCAAATTTAACACTATCCTGCACACATGTGAGGTCTCATCCCTAAGGCTTGTACAGGTAGTTACTGAAATGCACATAAAGATTGTGTGTAAATATAGCTGCTGGCTGTTTTATGTTTTTAGCTATCAATACATTACAATTGAACTGTTTCCATTTACATAGGCATATACTCCAGTGTTGGCCCCGTTTCTCTATTTCCGTGAGTGACACAATCATTCTCAGAATTAACTCAGTTTTCATCATAATACAGAACTCCCCTCATTTGTTTGAATTAAAATCAGTTAATGAATTATGTCATCTTTGTACTGTGTTCCCTATCTGGGTAACCTTCCCTGATGCCACTGCCACTTGGATTTCTGTATGGCTTTTCTGCTGATGAATTGGCCTGTCTGGCAGCAGTATCCAAAGTTTGGATCCTGCAAATTCCTACTAAATGCATGTGCTTTAAATGTTATACCTGACTTTGGGACATCAAAATATTTTGCCTGGTTTTCAGGCCTCCTTTATCATACCTTTTTCTGTGCTCAAGTTGATTAAATGGAACCATCTTTTGAGCTGCCTTAGCTTCCCCTGACCCTTAAAGGGTCCTCTACATTTCAGCAGATTTATGTGGGCATGTCTGTCATAGTCCATGTAATGTCCAGTTGGAACCCCGCTCCTCTCTTTTCTGCCTGGCTTCTGGCTTCCTGACTGTTGGGACTGTCTTTATTTCAGCTTTGTAGCTCAGTGCCCTGCAGCACTGCATGACATATTACAAATAGATGTTTTGTAAAAGAATTTTTCTTCTACTAAAGACAAGATCCATGTATTCTACTGCAACTACTGTTCTCTGTACTGTCATCTGTGGTGCTAGGCACAAAATTAGGTGCTGAAATTAAGACTTGCTCCTTGAGCCCTTGTCAAAATTTAAGTACTCGTGCATTTTTTAATTAATATGGAATAATTTTCGTTTCACAGTATTTTCTGTGTAGAACAGTGTTAGTTTTATTACTTAAAACATCCTATAATTCTTTTATACACTACTTGTTGAAGTTTAGTATCTCTTCTTAAGTTTCAGTCACAAGTTTATCGTGTTTGCTTGTAGTTGATGTTTAATAACATTAATTTAGTAAATGAGTAATGTTTTTGCTGGACAAGTAGATCCCAGTTCCTTTTTCTGATAAGTTTGATAAATGCTGGAATTTTACAGTTGAATTTTGGAAGTCATTTTCATTAAACTCTCTTCATTTTATGGAAGAGAATAAATTCCTGCTCTCTGGGACTTTGCTGCAACTAATTAGCCCTTAGTATAGGAGATATGAGCTCCTTATTACCAGGTGTTCTTGCTTGTCTGATTTTTACTTGACAAGGATATTACTGATTGATGTGGTCTGTCTTTATGAATGTGACATCAGAGTAATAGCTTATTGCATATTATTTCACCTGGATCGTTTCTTTTGATGAGGGTGAGAGTACAGGAAATGATTGAAGAAAACCACATAATAGGTGAACAGTTGCAAGTCATCTTCATTAAGAATTCATATTTATATTTTATTGGTAGAAAGCAAATAATAGGAGGAATGATTATTCCCTTCAGTAATGTAAACCATGCAGTTCCCAATTTCATACCAAGGTGAGAAAAGAAATTGAAAAACTCTCTCTCAGTGGAGCATATTAAATCCACTGCTTTTGTTGGAAGACTTACCAATAAACACTTTATTTTATTTTAAATTTGGAGAATGTATAGGTAGCAATGAATAAAATAGAGTGAGGATTAGTTCAGTATATTGAAAATCTTTATTTTTATATGGCTATATTTAGAGGGTACTTAGTACTCCACATACAGGACTGATTTAAAGTTAGGTGATCAGGTTATTGTACAGTAATTTTACTAGAGGCACAGTGTTTTAGAGATTGTAAAACAAATGACTTGTTAAAAATAATTTTACTGTTCACTGGCGCTCAGTGATTATTACAGAATAATGACTGACTTTCTACTGGTAATGCAGTTGGCAAATACTTTTTAAAGTTCTCACATTTAGGTAAACCTTTTAACTCTTTTTATCTATCTTTGATGATTTGGCTTCTGAATGTGGACCCTGGTCCCCCAAAATGGTTGAAATCATATGCATTTCTAATAGTTATGTCTTGTGGTATATAAAATTTAATTGATGGTTTCCCCAGTTTCTTTGCATTTATGCTTCCTCTCATGTAGAAAAGTACGTCTTTTCGTGTTCAATAATGGATGACCCTTGGAGTTTAGAGACAAATGTGGGTTAATTTAAGTCATCACCATCAATTTAACAAGCACCCCCTGGTAATACGTTTTTCACTTTTAAAAAATTGTGTCATGGAGCAAAGTGTGTTTCTCTGGGGAACACCAGTGATTTTTAAGTTAATCACATACCTCTTGGGCACAGGAAGGCAAAAAGTACAGACAGATGTATCTGTTTCTTTGACATAATGATCATTTCATAATAACTGAGAGCTTCCATTCCAGTCTTCCTTGCCACTGTCTCATTTTTCCTGATATTCTATTAGGCTTAGAGAATAATAGAATTTTTCTTATGTGCTAAAATATGATGCTGGTAGTTTTATGATGGTACAATCTATATTTTAGCTGAACTCTATATTTCCTTATAATCACAAGGAAATAGAAAAGGTTCATTCACTCAGGTAGTTGATGTAATAGGGAAGATAGATTTTTCTTGTGCTCCTTTATTAATGACTTTCCCAATAAGACTTAACAAATCTTTGTTTTCCCCAGAAATCTCCAATTTGAATCTATATTCTGTTGCTACTACTGACAAGTTAGATGTACATTCTTGTGGTTTTGGACTTTTACTACTGGAATATTTTAAGCTAATGATTTAATTTTGTAGTCAGTGTTTCAAGAACTGTATAGTCACAGAAGGAGAGGCAAGTAGTTTTGTATGAGGAGACTTCAAAAGTTTGTGCAAAAATAGAATTAAAAGAAATTTATTTTGGTGGTGCAAGGATTTTTACAATCCATGTGTAATTTTTCATAATCCACATTTTCCAGGAACTTTTTGAAGGACCCTCGTATGCTATTTGTCACATAGTCTTATGGCTTTGTTAATTACTTTGTATAAACTTTTTCCAAGGAAACTTTTATGAATGATTAATAATAGCTAAGTAAAAATGTAGTAGCTAAAATATCAGAGGAAGAAGTTACAGAGTTATAAAGAGCATGGGCTTGAGGATGAAATCCAGTTATAATAAATTTCCAGTTTTAGCCTCAGAAGTGCCTGAGGCATTGTCTGGCAGATAAGCACTCAAAAATAGTGTTTTTTTGTTTTTCCCTTTTCCCTTTGGTCTTGGTTCCTAAGGTTGGTTGAAGCGTATGTTGGGTGGCTGGGACCAAGCTGGTTATGAGGCATTTTGAATGAGGACAGGAATAAGGATGCTTGCACTGGTTCTCAGCCTGGGATAATCTGAGTGACACAAGCTTCCTGCATTAGCTCAATATGGTTGTTTCTTGTCAATGGGCGGAAAGCCTTGCTGAGAGTGGCGCTGTGTGGAGCCCCTTCACTGAAACTGTGACTGGTGTCACCAGAAATTAAGAATTTACTCAATGCCAATTCCACACATGACTTTAAATACTGCTGCTTCCCACAGAAGGGAGGGAGGCGTTGGGAGACTTAACTATGTTCTCAGAGTCACAGAGGACCTGGTGATCAGGGTCTAAGTACAGACAGGTCAATGCTGAATTATAAACTTAACAGGAAACTCAAGTCAGTTTCTGAAAGATTGCTTTTTGGGTTAGGAAGGTTTAATCACTTCAGGAGATAATAGTTCATATTTACTTAATTACATGATTAGGCTAATTTTGGTTTCTATGTTTTACTTATGTAGGTGTCTGTGTATTTTTATTTTCTATTTTCATAAATCACATGAGAAGCAAAAATAAAGGAGAGATCCCTGCTCCCCTCGCACCACACTGCCCCATAGAAAACATGTGTTTTTCACGAGTAGTCCATAGGTTTTGGTGAAATAATAAGACAGAAGGGATAGAGCATACAAAATTCCTACTTTATTGAGTTGCTTAGTGATTTCTATTGTTGATAAATCTTTGAAGAGGTGAGTTACATTTTTGCCTATTCAGAGATGTGTTTCTGGCAGATGGGTGAATTCTAGACTTTACCCTGCCTTTCTCCTTTGTTTTGTCCTGACTCAGCATTGACGCTGATTTCGTATTTTCTGAGTGTGGGTTAATTGTGGATATTTTTGTTTCTGCTAGTCTGTTAAAACTTAAATTATCAAAAATTATTTAATTTTACATGATTTTTAAATTAAATTTATAATACAATATCCCAAATCATAATAAACAAAATATGTCATGATGATATTTATTTCTTTTCTAGAGCAGAGAGAGATACTTTTTTTAAGCACATTGCTTAGCAGTTTTTTGTTTTCTAGAAATTACTCCCCTCTAAATTTCTTCATTCCCTCTTTGACTTTGTGCTTTTACTGGCTTCCCATCTGCATGCTGTGTTGGTTGGCCTAGCTCTGAAACACTGTTTTAAGGCAACACATGACAATTTGAGTTGAGATCTGGTCTCGCACAAGTTTGTTTTCTGTCTCATATCCTGTAAGCCTTACTTGAATTCTTCTCTTTGGCATTGTATGTGCTTAGATGTGTAACCATTATCCTGGTCTTCCAGACAAGTGTTCTGTGTTGGTGATAATAGAATCGCAGTTCTAGAAAGATCTTATACATCGTGGTCCAGTAGTTAAACTTCATAGAAGAGTTATTGCTTGGAGAGATTGTTTTGCCCAATAGCACACAATGACAAGCAGCATAACCAAGATTAGAACTCAGGCCTGACTTCTAAAGCTAATGTCCTTTTTTTTTTTTTTTTTCCCCCCCTTTAAAAACTTGCCTGATCCAATGTTTTCAGACTTTCCACACTGGTAAACGTCGGTTTGTGAGCCTGACCACTGAAAAGGGAAAATGTTTGTTAGGCACTGCTGCCTGTGTCAAGAATTGTGCAGCACTGACTAATATTGTCAGAAACTGAACTAATCACACTTTCTTCTGGGACCTTTCCAGCCTCAGAGCCTGCTTCTCTCTGGCAAGTCTTTCAGCCTTATTTGATTCTTGTTGTTGCCACAAATTACTGCTGCCCTTTCTCACAAGAAAGTATGTGTGCTGTTTTATTCCTTCAGGCTCCTGTAATAAAATATTATAAATGGAGAAGTTTATAAACAACAGAATTCTGCTTCTCACAGTCCTGACCCATGGGAAGTCCAACAGCAGAGTTGCTGTCTGTTACAGTCTATTTCCTGGTAGACAAGTGCATTGTTACCTTGATCACACATGACAGAAGAGGCCAGGGTCCCTCTGGGGCCCTCTTTTATCAAAGCACTGATCCCATTTGTGAGACTAGAGCCCTCATGACCTCCCTAAGGCTCCCCCTAAACAACACCATCACTTTGAAAATTAAGATTTCACCATTTGTTATTTTGGACGTCCTCAAACAGTTAGAACTTGCACGTGCTGATTTAAAAAAAAAAAAAAATCACTGTCTCTAAAGTGTCCATAATAGGACTTGATTAAAATTTTGTACTGCCTTATAGACAAAAAATAATTTAAAGTTTAAAGTTGTAGTTGAAACCCTGATCCTGACAGTTAATTGCATTTGATGATTTTACTTACATTTGATGCTGCATAGGAGCATAGAACTCAAGAGCAAGGATGGTGGCACTAGCTTATCTTGGATTTGAATCCTGGGGTTTCCACTTACTTGTTGTGTGACCTTAGGAAAGATAAATTGAACCTTTTCCTTTGTTTCTTTATTAGTTATAATAGCCTCTACCTTCCAGAGCTGTGATAACAGCCCAATGCATTAATATTTTAAAGCAATTAGAATAGTTTCTAGTATATGATCACCCTTATTGATGTGATTGTTAATTTATGAATAACAAAAACCCTAATTGCTTATATTTACAATTAGTTTCTGAAAATTGGACACTGAGTTGAAGCTTCAAATAGCAGCCAGCATAATGTGTGCAAATTAGCCACAGCGTTTATAATTGTCAAACCAGTCCAAAAGCATGCAGTTTGTGCTGATATAATTGATACATGGTGTGGAACATGGTATATTGGATAATTGACTGCGTAGGCCTTTGAGCATAGTCAAATTTGACTTTCAAGTGAGCATGCCACTTAATTTCTCTGAGCTTCCTTTTTATTATCTACAAGATGTGTCTATTAAATAACTGTTCTACCTACATATCAAGTCTTCTTCAAATTAAATAATGTTCATTAAAAGTACTTTGTAAACTATAAAGACCTACCCAAAGTAAGCATAGTGTTGCTCTTCTTTTTTAAAAAAGATATCTTTGAAAAAAAGTCTCTCTCTCACTCTTGCTCTCGCTCGCTCTCTCTCTCTCTCTCTCTCTCACACACACACACACATACGCAGAGTGAAATATCTTCCATCCTTTGGTTTACTCCCCAAGCGACTATAACTGCTGAGGCAGGAAGCTGCAGCTCCATCCAGGTCTTCCATGTGGGTGGCAGGGACTCAGGTAACTTGAGCCATCATCCAGTGCCTCCCAGGCACACCAGCAGAGAGTTGGCTCACAGAGCAGCTGGGCCTAGAAACCATACTTCAGTATGGGATGTGAGCTTCCCAAGTGGTGTCTTCCATACTTAGAGCACTTTACTGCACTTTACCTATGAAATAAATAATAAATATATGATAGAAAAATGCACACATAAAAGAATCAGGGCCCATGTCAATATTTTCGTATGCTTTTTAAAAGCTGGCAGGGGGGGCCTGGTGACTGGCACTCAAGGCACTGATTGGGATGCCCACATCCCATAATGGAGTGGTCTTGGCTTTTCTCCCCATTAACTTCCTGTTAGTGTGCATCCTTGGAAGTAGTAGGTGGGCTTAAGTAGTTAGATCCCTGCTACAAATTTGGCAGACCTGGATTGCGTTCTATGCTGCTGGCTTCAACCTGGCATGCTGTAGCCATTGAGGGCATTTGGGGAGTGAACCAGCAATGGGGGCTCTCTCTCTTTGTCTGTTTTTCTGTCTTTCAATTAATTTAAAAAATTAAAGAAAAAAACAGGATGCTGTTCTTTAAATAAAAGCTTCTCTTTATTTTAAATTTTCTTGTTAGCAGTTGTATAGACAGCATAATACCGTCTATAATGTCATATGAGGCAGAGAGTGGTGATAAGGGAGTAGCAAAATTCACTGAAGAGAATACACCTGATAAACCAGGCAGGCCTTTCGGCAAACAACTAACAGCATAGTTCATGTTCAGACTGGGGTGTTTATGGATATGGGTATGGGTCCCTGCCTCATTTCCCTCTTCTCCTCCCTCTTTGGGGAAATTAGTTAGGGGAAGGCTTTCTAGGTGTGGAATTCCCACAACCCCCCCAGGACCTTATCAGCACAGTGTTGTGGAACCTAATAGCCCTCTTGGTGCACATCAGTGACAGTACTCCTATGATGCTCCCAGGGAGAGGGCTGGGATTCCCCTAACAAGGTTATGGAGCAAGAGCAATATTTTAGATCTGTAACTGTGGTCTGCTTTCAAGGCTTGTTTCCTCATTCCACCACACAAAAACTCCCATTTTCTTTAAAAATTCCCACTTTGTTTTCGGCCTCTCTTAAACATGTAAGCTAATGTCTGCCAACCTGCTGACATCGTCACCTGAATTTGCAGCCTGGTTTGAAAGAGAGAACTCTATAAAATAAGCTGTTTCTTGTGTCTTCTGTTACCCAGGATTGATTAGAAATAGAGCAGAGGCGCAGGTATCTTCTTCCTTCAGTGGATCTACATCAGATGTAGGGAGGTCCCTTCATCTTGCTCTGACTTTTCTTTTTCATTCTTTGCTTCAAAGCTCCATGGATGGTGGGATCTTTCTCAAAGCTGATGGGATGGTTTACTTGGTGTGGCATTCTGTACTCTAGCAAGGCATCATTGGCAAGAGGCAGCTTTGTCCCTTCTGCACCAGAGAAATCTGGCCTTTCCAGTATGGGTGGCCTTTCATTAGATGATACAAGGGAAGACCTTGAGCCTCAGCACCTCTTCTACAAGGGGCTCTTTTATGTGGACACAGTTGAAGCTCCTCTGTATCCTCAGGACTTCATGGTAACTCGCATCCACTCACCAGGCCCACCAGTGAGCTGCAAGAGCCAGCTTGTCCTGGCTTGCAAGAGCCAGTTATTAAGTTTTCAGGTATTTATGGTCTTGCTGTTAACACAGCCAATACTAATTTAATTATACAAGAATAGTCAAATAGATTATATTAAAAACAAAGTCATAAATACTTAACACTTACCACTTCCTAATTATCTTACCACATTTTATTATTGGCTCTGGTTCTGGGTGATGCTTTGCATCTGTTACATTATTGCAGTTGAAATGACAGTAGCACAGCTTGTTTCTGCACGTCTCCCTACTCCACACTGTCAGCCATGGCTAGTAGATTGAAATGCCTTGGTAGGTGCATTTCCACCACTGAAATCAACAAGTCCCCTAAACCATGGCCTGTCATTCTCCCCTCCCCTCACAGGAAGAGTCTGCAGAAGCAGAAAGGAGCTGCTTCTTGGTTCTCAGGGGCTCTTTCCAAGTTCTCCCAAGAACTCTCACGAAGCCTGTATCTGCCAGTCCCTGCCGGCTTCTCCTTCTCCAGTACAGCGATTCTGATAAGTGACTGTTGTAGCATCTTCCTTCTTTAGAGTCCTAAGAAGGATTCCTTTGGGGGTAAAGATTTACTTCCTTTTGTTTATGGAGGCCGGGAGTGCTGTCACGGTCAGTACTGCACAGCTATCGCTGGTCCCCAGAGCTCTGCTCCCATCAGCTGGATGTCAGGAGATGGTCAGATGTGGGCAGGGCTGGGTTTGCCCCTCTCAGCAGACACTGCATGAAGATCGGCCCAGCTGCTCCTGAATTATATGGAATATGAAGTACTTGCGATGTTCTGTCTCTTTAGTTTGGGCCCACTCCAAATTTTTTTTTTTTTATTTTGAAAGGCAGAGTTAGACAGTGAGAGAGAGAGAGACAGAAAGGTCTTCCTTTTCCGTTGGTTCACTCTCCACATGGCCGCTACTGCTGGTGCACTGTGCCGATCTGAAGCAGGACTAGACTTTAACCCACTGCACCACAGAGCCAACCCCTTTCATAGATGTTTAAATCAGGAAGTAAACTGGCTTTTTTTCTTCTAAGAATTTGGAGTTAGGTTGGCGCCGCAGCTCACTTGGCTAATCCTCCCCCTGTGGCACCGGCACCCCGGGTTCCAGTCCCGGTTGCTCCTCTTCCAGTCCAGCTCTCTACTGTGGCCCAGGAAGGCAGTGTAGGATGGCCCAAGTCCTTGGGCCCCTGCACACACATGGGAGACCCAGAAGAAGCTACTGGCTCCTGGCTTTGGATCTGATCAACTCCAGCTATTAAGGCCGTTTGGGAAGTGAACCAACAGATGGAACACCTCTCTCTGTCTCTACCTCTTTGTTTAACTCTTTCAACTAAATAATAATAAATCTTTTTTTTTTAAAAAAAAAAAGGTCTATGAGAGTGCTTCATTTTAAACGTGTATTTCATCAAATAGACTTTTTTATACAAATGCTTCACATTGACATGTAAGTGAACAAAAGCAAAAGGGAACTTATTGTTTATGATGTCATGTTACACTCATTTTTCAAAGCAACTGAGAGCTGAGTTGATTTGGGTAGCATGTCTCATTCTCTGCCACCTGTTTTTTCCTTCTTCTGATCCCTTACTCCCTTATGTAGCCCTCAAATTGGGTCTAGTTTAGAATTTATTTAAGATGATTTAAGTAAATAAACACTGTGAGTTCTTTTTGGGAAGTTAGTGCTCTCTGAATGTAAAGAGTCTAGCACTCTTCCAAAACAGAAATAAAAACCAAAAGCCAAATTCTTCTATTATAGGATACAGATATAGCTGGTCTGTGTTTGTGTTTTAAGACTCTAATTTGATTCCCTTAAGAAAGAAATCACCATTTAAGAGAATATAGTTTATAATCTAATTCCACTGCCATCATCATAATTTAATCTTGAATTTGCCTCATACTATTTAAGTCTAGGAAGAAAACATGTTGGAAATGGGACATAAAATTGGTGTATCAACAGTTTTGCTGCTTAATTTGTCATCCATAAAATTGGGATGAAATCCAAACCTGAAAAGTAATAGTTGGCTGTAACAGCAAGCCACACAGCATTGCTGGATCCTAGTAAAGCACACTTGATCAGTTCTTTTGCTTGCAAACGTAGAGAGACTTTTCTCAGCCTGAATAACCCCTGCTGTTGGATTTTACACTTAGTCATGTCTCTCTGGCTTGTTGATGTTATGAAGTAGTTAGTTCTCCATGTAAGGGTCCAACATGCAGCTGTCCTGAAGAATAGAACTGACATTCTGCATCTTACGGAATATATATCACTCTGACGTAGAATGCTGCTGTAAAACACTAGTTTGCTTCTTTTTCACTTTTGATTTCTGTGTTGTTAACATAGCTCCTAAATGTTCTTCTCTGAATTTCTTGTAATTGCATTTGAAAGCTCCACTGCCCAGTGAGACAGCTACTGACCAGATGTGATTATTTAAATTTAATTAAAATTAAATATCATGAACATGACTTTGTTTAGTTGTGTAAGTCCCATTTCAGGTGCCCACATGTTGCTGTGTAGTGGGTGCCATTTGGGATGGAGATAGACTGTTTCCATGTGGCAGATACTTCAGATGGACAGGTTTGATACAGCATGAGAAGATCTCCACACATAGTACCTGTACTTCAATGACTGTAGACATGTGGCCAAGACATTTTGCTAATTCGTGATGAGTGAAAACGGATTTTGTGAAGAAAGTATAATAAAACTAAACGTGTTAGAAATGTCTAATCTAGTATTTCACCTGTATTATGGATAACATAAGGACTGTCTAAAAAATTATTTTTAACTTTAGTCTCAAATTACACATTCATAAAATTCATTGAAAATCTGTATGAATATTGATTTCTGTTTTAACATTTTAAATTATGAGTCAAATAAAACAGTGAGTCATCTAGTATTTTCGAACAGAAATTGAAGTTCACTTTGAAATTTTTAAGCATTGAGTTTAATATAGATAAAAATAAAGACAGATGGAATTTACATTTGGGTAGGTAAAATAGAGAGTGAACTTCAGAGACTTGACAGAGTGACAGAACAAGAAGGGTATAAAGAAGATTATTGCTATCCAGGCTTGGGATGAAATACTAAGTAGAAACTTCAGCCTGTAACCTAAGAGGGAGATGGAAAAGCTAAGAGAATACAGATCAGTTTTAAATTTTAGGTTACATTTTCCAGATTTTAGAAGTACATTATAGAAGTAAACAATTAAAGTGGTGTTTCTTAGGTGTCTTTAATTCAGTATAACTTCATAATTTTTGCAGCATTTTTTTGAACATCTTTAAATCTTCAGTGACAGCATGACTTAATACTAGAGTCAAACTGAGCAAGGAGTTTATTTTAGAATCATTTTCAACTCACTTGTATCCTAATTTTTTGTATTAGGGATTTTAAGTCTTAAATATCTGAGGGGACTAGGAAACTGCTTTTAGAAATGGACATTATTCAGTGTCTCTGAAAAGGGTGCTGCCCCTCTCCAACTTAGGTTAGAAATGCAGGCAGTCAGTGCTGGCACCTTGGCGTAGCGGGTAAAGCCAACACCTGCAGTGCTGGTGTCCCAAATGGGCTGGTTTGCATTCTGCCTGCTCTACCTCTGTCCAGCTCTCTGCTGTGGCCAGGGAAAATAATAGAGGATGACCGAAGTCTTTGGGCCCCTGCACCCGAGTGGGAGACCCAGAAGAAGATCCTGGCTCCTGGCTTCAGATTGGCCCAGCTCTGGCCTTTGCCACCATTTGGGCGAGTGAACCAGCAGCTGAAAGACCTTTTTCTCTTTCTGCCTCTCAAATAAATAAATAAATTTTTAAAAGGAAAAGAAAGGCAGGCTATCTGCTGTAACCCAGCCTTTTGGTTGACTGGCCTTCTTCCTTCCCTTTCTTTGTATCTGAAAACCTATTTATGGAAAGCGTACTACCTGCCACTGGCTATACTAGGTGCTGGTGGCTGCAAAGATAACACCATCTGCTTCATTTCCTAAACATAAAGGCATCGTCTTTTCTCGGAGAAACTTCAATGGTCTCCTGAATATTGTCTCTGCTTCAGACTCTTGCTCTCCCACAAACCACCTTTCCTCATAGGTATCAGAATAAGCTTCTTTAGATCATAATTCAGATTATGTCGCTCCTCTGCTGTAAGCCTGTTTCTGACATTTAGAATAAAATCCAATCTCTTCTTAAAAAAATGAAATTCAAAAATATTTTTGAGGAAGCCATGTCATCAAAAGTGTAGTCCAGAGAATAGTAATATACTCTACAGACCTAAGAAACCTTTTTCTAAATTTCACAAGTGATATATTGATAAATATTTATAAAAACTCAAATGGATATCATTAAGTAAAAAATTAACCTGCACTTCATGTTGTTCCACCCCTTCTAGCTAATCCTTTCAAAATAACCACTGTTAGTTGGGTGTATATTCTCTAAGAATTTTTACTCTACACTCACATCCATGTTGTACATTTTCTTCAAATATCGATATAAATATTACAGTGTGGAAAATCAAAGAGATCGTGTGGAAGAGTTCTTATATTTTACAGAGGGAAGTCACTTTCATTGCTTTCTTTTTAACTCTGAAAAGTAAAAGGAAACAATAACGTTTTAAGTTACCTCTTCAACTGCTAGAAGAGTAGTATAGTTAGAATTTTTATGACTCTTTCCTAAAGATTTCTGATTTTTACATAAAATAATGAAAATTGAAAATACACTGAATCATTTTTCTAAAACATATTTTAACTTTTTCTTCCTCTACTTCTGATGATTTAGTTGAAAGTTCATACTGTATTTTAATTGAAGGGAGAGAAAGGCCATTCAAACTTGTATAACACAGAGCCATACACACACACACATGCACACGCACAAACTCACACTCTACTATGTCAGTGGAAACTTGAGTTATAAATAATGGAATCATTGCAGGATAACTGAAAGTGTAAGTAACATATAACTTTACCACCTTCCTTTCCAGAGATGACCAATATTAATATTTTGATGAATTTCTCCTGGAATCTACTTGTGTTTATGTGTATGTGCATTGGTGTGTTCATGTCCATGTGTGTGTGCATCTACAGAATGGTGATACCTAATGTTTTTGTTTCTTTAATTAACATATTGCAGTGAGCTTTCATTTCTATACCCTATTTGTAAGCAACCTGTCCCATCTGACTGACATTTACTCTCCTGGGTTAGTGCATCCCAGCCGTATGATGTTTCCCAGCAGAGTTACTACAAGTGTAAAAAAAAGTTTGCTTTGTGGACAGTGTAGCCTATAAATTGAAGTCTGGAGCAATGAACAGTCTGCCCCTCTACTCCAGGATGCCATACAGCTGTTACCATTTTCTGTTTGTCCTGTGACAAGAAAGCATTTGGGAAGTGCTGCCAAAAGCCAGCTCCTGCCATCTCTCACCTCACACCAGGGTCTCCCGTGGTTCTCCGAGCTTTTGTTCTTGCTGCTGCTGGGCTCTTCTCCTTAAGGTTAACTGATGTCTGAAGAATACATGTCAGATATTATTAATTACAGAATTCTGCCCCAAATTCTTCAGCAGCTGTTTACCAAATGCAGAAAATACAATTGAGGTGCCTTCTGGGGGATCTGACTCCTGGCAGCTCTGTGCCAAGTTGAACCAAATGGTCTAAGATGGCTCCTGTCTCTGGGTCCTTGTACTGTTTATCCTCTCTGTCTGCTGTGCAGTTCCCTCTTATCCCATTCATATTTTACCTTCTCAGTGACTGCCATGAGTGATCATATTGTCTAGTTTCTTCCCTCCACAACGCTGTTTCACCATACCTTCTCTTAGTTTATTGTGTCTTTCTTACATACTTGAATGGTTTTCAGGAAGACAGGTGCTCAGTAAATGTTTGTCTCATGAACAAGTAGATAATCTATGCCAAGAGTCAGTAGACAATACAACTAATATTTTTATTCCATCTTTGTCTCCTTTACTTTCTTTTTCCTGATACCTCGGATTTTTGATCAATTGTGTCTAGTGTTAGCATGGGAATTTTGTAGGGAACTAAAGGAAAGATACTAACCAACTAAGTCATGCACAATTTACTCTGCCATGTCAATGATTATATGTTTTGGTCTTTTTAATATAATCAAATGGAGACATCAATTATTTCCTTGCTTTATTTAAAATTATTTATGGGTCTTTATTATAGAAATTTTAAGGAATTTCTCATTGTCTTTTTCTCAATGAGTAGGTACAAGTGTTTTAATGCATCTTAGAAAAGATCTATTTATTTATTTGAAAGTCAGAGTTAGAGAGAGAAAGACAGATTTTTCCATCTGCTAGTTCACTCCCCAGGCTGCCAGGCCCAAGTCATCTTGGACTCCCACGTGGGTGCAGGGGCTCAAGCACTAGGACCATCTTCTGCTGCTTTCCCAGCCATTAGTATGGAGCTGGATCAGGAGTGGAGCAGCTAGGACTTCAACCAGAGCTCATTTGCAATGCTGGTGTTGCAGCTGGTGGCTATGCCACTATACCACAATGCTGGCCATTATAGTACTTTTTAAAAAAAAGTTATTTAAAAAAATAAAATACAATTACAGTGTAAGTTTAAAGGAAGTTATTTTATTTCCAGATACTTTACTCACTTTGTGGGTTTCCTAAGATTATCATATTTAGATAATTGTTGGTGGCCCAAATTTTGATTTCTGAGTAAAATATATTCTGCAGTTTTTTCTGTTATGATTGGTTATGAACTTCTGATCATTGAAATTTAAATCTATTTACAAATCAGAGAATTCTCATAGTTTTGAAAGTTGGAAATTTGAATTAGATGAGTTCAGTTAATTGTATTTAGTTTTCTGGTGTATACAGTGTAGAGAAAATTAAAGATGATTTTTTACCAGTATCCTTTTCATGAAAACTGAACTTCAAGTGAAGGAAATAGTTAACATTATATTACAGTAACTTCATGACTGTTTTCTGTGACTTAAAGTGAAAACAGTTTGTATGGCATTGTTTTTTAAAATCAAATTGAATTTAATTGAAGCTTCTCTGAGACTTTCAGTTGTTTGTTTTAAGTGTTTGTAGCCTTGCTACTAAAGTTTTTTGTCTTTTTGGATATATAATAATGCATGTTTGATCTCTCTATAAATATGTCTATGAATATAGCAATAAAATATAAATCTTCTATGTTATTGTACAGCATAAAGTTTTACTTGACTGGCTGACTAGTATCCAAGCATGTTTAGGTGTACTCTTAGAAGTTTGATTTTTCTCATATAATTTCAGTCTTCAGTATCGTGGTTGCTACCACCCTGACTTTTTCAATCTCATTATCCTATTGGTAAATCCTTGCAAAAATCATTCTAGTAACTACAGAAAAAAGGGCCTGCTCCTGCGCCTGACTGTAGGATGTGGTTCCAGGTGCTGGCTGCCAGGTCTTACCTCCTTCTTGTTGTTTCTCCCAGACATCACTAGATGTTCTGTGAGTTGCTTAGGCCAGTAGCTCATACTAAACACATACAAACATGCACATAGATGAATATACCTCATGTTTCAAAATTCTGCTCTGCATTTGTTTCATTTTGAATCACTGTCTGCTTCCCTGGGTAGAAAATAGTTTTTCTAACTCTTTCCCCATCTTCTTTGTCACTCTGCACGTGTGTCAAAGATTTTTATCTCCTAGAACTTGTGGCTTTGTGTTTTATCCATTCTGTGTCCCTGTTGTCTAGAATATTTAGTGTGCACTCACTAGGTGCTTGGTGAATGAAGGATGTTGCCTTTGACCAGAGAATCTCGCAAATGGAACTTTGTCCGTCGTCTTTTTCTCTTCTCCTAGGGAAGTAAGTTTCTCCCTCCTCTGAACTCTCTCTCACCTCTCTAGCTCTGCTTTATCACAAATGACTGTGCTATAGTTATTTGCTGACACATCTTTATCTTCTGCCACTTTGTGACTCTCAAGAGAACAGGGGAAAAATAGGTATTTCTCTCTATCAAATATTAGACATTCTATAAATGTGTTGGTGAATAAGTGAATGACCAATTGCTTAAACTTTTTGAAATTAGTTTTTGGGGAAAGCTCATATTGCCGTTTTTGTTTGATATCTAATAGAGAAAGGCCATAAATACACCTATGGATCGATCTTTCATGCAAAGTAAAAGGCACCGAGCAAGAAGACTGCGGCTTAGAAGTGGTTCTCCTATTAGTAACTCTAGGGCTAAGAATGGTGGTAAACTTCTAGCTCAGTTTCTGTGAGCTGTAAACTGTCGAGATCTACCCAATTAAGTGGTTCCTTGTCCTTATTTTATCAACTGGAAGGGCTATAAAAATGTGAATCACTGGGCCCCTATCACAGCTTTTCCAAGATGTTCTCAACTGATGCTGATGCTACAGGTGCCAGGACCACATCTTAAGAACTTTTGACCTGGTGTCTGTCTGTCTGTCTGTCTCTCTCTCTCTCTCTCTCAAAGGTTTATTTATTTGAAAGGCAATTAGAGATCTTTGATATTCTAGTACATCTCCCAAGTGACTACAATAGCTGGGCTGGACCAAGACTGAAGCCAGGAGCTAAGAGCTCCATCTGGGTCTCCCATGTAGGTGACAAGGGGTCATATACTTTCACCATCTTCCGTTGCCTTCCAGACATATTAACAGGGACTGGCGCTGTGGCATAGCAGGTAAAGCAGCCACCTGCAGTGCCGAAATCCCATATGGGTACCTGTATGTGTCCCAGCCACACTGCTTCCAATACAGCTCTCTGCTATGGCCTGGAAAGACAGTAGAAGATGGTTCACATCCTTGGAACCCTGCACCTGTGTGGAAGACCTGGAAGAAGTTTCTAGCTCCTGGCTTTGCATAGACATACCTCTGGCTGTTGTGGCCATCTGGGGAGTAAGTGAACTAGAGGATGGAAGACACCTCTCTCTCTCTCTCTCTCTCTCTGCCTCTTTATAACTCTGCCTTTCAAATAAATAAATCTTAAGAAAAAACAAACAAACAAACAAACAAACAGGGAGCTGGAGCAGAAGCAGAGTAGCCTGAAATCGAACCAGCGCTCCAATATGTGATGCAGGCAATATAGTTGGCTTGTTAATACCTGTGCCACAAATGCCAATCCCCTTATCTGGTCAGTTTTCAGCCTTTAGCATCTATGTGATTTGCTGGTACTTTAATGCCAATATGTAGAATCAGTGCAAAGCTAAGTAGATTAAATGTTTCTAGAAGTTTCTGGCAGGGGCCTTTTATTTTCATTAAGACTAAGTGTAGAATCATTTGAGTGACAGTCATTTCAGGCCACCTAAACTGCTTTTGTTGGTTTCTATTCTTTATGCTCTTCACTGAAGGTGGCATTTAGTTATTAATTATATTGTCTATCACTTTCCCTCACTTATGACTAAATGCTCTAAGCATTGCCAATAAAATGAAGTTTTTCTCCCTCTTACTCTCCCATCCCTATATTCTGTTCTCAGTGGATATAGAGTTTATCCCTATCTATCTTTAATGATTTTATTTCATTTCCTTTGTTAAATAAGGGTAACAGAAAAGATAGTTTCAGGCTTTTATAATTATACAAAGAGTTCCTAAAATTTCTTTCTTCTTAGTGTTAAATTCTTAAATTCTCTACTCCCAGTTATTCATTTTTACTGATTACCAGTAAACCTATAGAGGGTACATGTATTTTTCAAAAATAATGTTGACTTGTATAATGTGATATGGAGAGGATGTAGTTTTTCTTTTTTGTTTATTACCTTTGACTCTCTGTATATCCTAGAAAATAATCTATTTGCCCTAAATATTCTTAAGGAGACTCTTAAAGAGACATTTGCTGATTTCTGACATATGGATATTTTATTAAGTATTTCAACAAATATTTGAATTGATATTCTTTGAAGCATTTAATGGAACTGTACATACTTAGTTTATTTATCTTAATTAGCCTTTTTTTTTTCTTCAAGATTTTACTTATTTATTTGAGAGGTAGAGTTAGAGACAGACAGGTAGAGAAGGAGAGAACTTCCATTCTCGTGTTCACTCTCCACGTGGCTGCAACAGCCAGAGCTGGGCTGATCGGAAGCCAGGAGCTTCTTCTGGGTCTCTCATATGGATGCTGAGGCCCAAGGACTTGTGCTATCCTCTGCTGCTTTCCCAGGCCATGGCAGAGAGCTGGATTGGAAGAGGAGCAGCCAGCACATGAAGCACATGGGATGCCGGCGCCACAGGTAGAGGCTTAGCCTACTCTACTGCAGTACTGCCCCAAGCAGACTTTCTTTGAAGAACATAAATATATGTGTATATTAGTGGGTATGCACCCATTTTTAATATTATTTATTTATTTATTTGAAAGGTAGAGTTCCAGAGAGAGGGAAAGACAGAGAGTGACTTCCTTCCACTGCTTCACACCCCAAATGACTGCAACAGCCAGGGTTGGGCCAGACTGAAGTCAGGAGCCAGGAGCTTCATCTGGGTATCACATGTAGGTGCAAGGGCCCTAGTACTTGGGCCTTGTTCACTGCTTTCCCAAGTGCGTCAGCAGGGAGCTAGACAGGAAGTAGAGCAGCCGGGGCTTGAGCAGGTCATTCTGTGGGATCCCAGCGTTGCAGGAGATTGGCTTAACACACAGCATCACAGCACCTGCCCTGTGTGCGCCCATGTTTTTAGTACCGCCAGGATATCTAGCACCATTGTCGTGCTATGATGCCTTTTAAAGTTCTCCGCTTTTTCTTCTGGGGAAGTTGACTGTGAAATTTATTAACCTTTATTTCCCCTTGTCAATATTTTTGAGTTTTTGCTAGGCTCTTTGTTAGCTAAATGTGCTGGCATGATAAATTATGCAGTGATGTGTATTTATATTTGCAGTCTTTATTCCTCATATAGCCAAAGATATCTCTGTACTTTCCATTCCATTTCTAAAATAAAATAGACAAAAGGTGCATGGGCTTCCTCTCCCTAAATTACACAGAGTACACTGGTTACTTTCTGTAAAAGCCTCTGTCCACCCTAACCCTAACCTATTTTTTTAAATGGAATGGTTCACTACTTACCAGAAAGCATAATTCTTAAACCATCATGATGAAAATAGACATATTTTTTAAAACAAAATAGTTATTAACATTCATGAATTTGTGATACTGTAGATCAGGTTTAGCAGCTGGTTGATTTGTCTGTATGTAAAGTAATTCATTTATCTTTACTGTTCAGTGAGGATTAAACACCTAGTTTACTTAAAGCTTATTTTTCTATTTAAGTGTATACTGTCAATGGATTTTATATGTCAATAGATATTTTGTGTGATGATACATACAGGTTGCAGTAGTAATTTTAATTTTGTAATTGAGTTCCTGGACTGTAAATTCAAGTTCTTGAGAATTGCTTACATTTGGCAGGGAACAGATTTTACTGTGTTAGTTTGAAAGCATTTTTTTTTCAGATATAGTTGTGCAAGTGAAGTGATGTACTTCTGTGTGTAAGATTGGACTGTTGGTGCTAAAATTTAAAAGGTTCTGCTTCTGGATTGTAGGAAGACAAATGGCACATCTCTGGAAGCGAGGAAAAATAGTACTGTAATTCAGTGTCATGTTGATAGAAATAGAAACCTTAACCAGTCATCTTTTATTTTTGGCTCAGACAACTAACTATAAAATATAACCCAGATGGTGAAGCTATGATAGTAAAGATACAGAAATGACATGTTGCTGATGAATTCTCTGCAACCCTTTGCTCCCCCTGTTTCAGTTATAAACAAAGCTTTATGTGTATATTCCCTGCTTACGCGTCTAAGGACAGATCTATAGAATTAAAAAATGTGTTTAATGGCATTTTTAGATCTCAAATTATTTTAGTAAACCTTGGTTTCGTTTTCCACTTCTAATTGCCTTTTTGGTTTTTACTCTCTTTTGCTAAGCTCATAGTCTAACATAAATAATGCTGTGCTATGAATACTGGGTCCTATTTCAATTTTATTTCTCAATACATACTTTAAAGGCATTTAGAATATATTATGTTCTTCTTCCCTATGTTGGAATTGGAAAAGCCTCCAGGAGAGCAGGGAATTGGTACATCTTATACTATGGTCTCTAGCCTCAGTCAGCAGTGTCACACTTAGGCTATGAATTGAAATGGAAACCCAGTCACCTAAGGGTAGTTTTATGATAGGAGAAGCAAGAAAATAGAGACAGGGAAGTTAGTTGATTTGTGGTGCTGAGGTTTTTTTGCAATAGCGAGGAGCTAAGAGATGATTCCCTATGGTCCCCTGCATCCTGTCATCTGGAGCTGTTCTATTACCTCCTTGTTTCCCACTACCTGGTCATACTTCATTGCCTAGGGAGAAAGCACTCCCAAGAAAAGGGCAGGAAATGGAGGGAGGGGATAACATTTATGGAAAATTTCCTGGATTATGGATTATATGTGGTTTTTTAAAGCTTTATTTTATTTATTTTTTTAAGAGTTACAGAGAGAGGTAAAAGAGAGAGAGTGAGAGGGAGAGAGAGAGAGAGGATTTCCATCTGCTGGTGAACCCTAAATGGCTGCCATGGCTGGAGCTGAGGTGATTCAAAGCCAGGAGCCAGAAGCTTCTTCTGGGTCTCCCATGTCGGTGCAGGGGCCCAAGGACTTGAGCCATCCTCTGCTGCTTTCCCAAGCACAATAGCAGGGAGTTGGATCATAAGTGGAGCAGCCAGGAATCAAATGGGCACCCATATTGGATGCTAGTACTGCAGGTCGGGCTTTAACCTGCTGTGCCACAATGTTGGCCCCTATATGGTTTGTTTTAATTCTCATAAGGATTCTATGAATGCAGATCTAGGATTTGAGGTGAGAAGTGTAACTCAGAGTGGAGGGTCCACTGCCTAACTGTGGTGTACACTTGTGTGTGTTATGTCTGTGTGTATTTCCATAGTATTATATGTCTTACATCAAAACCTGTTTAAAGGGGCCTGACATGTGGGTTAAGCCACCGCCTGCAATGCTTGCATTCCATATAGGTGCGGTTCAAATCCTGGCTATTCCACTTCCAGTGCAGCTTTCTTCTAATGTACCAGGGAAGGCAGCTGAAGATGGCCCAAGTCCTGTGGTCCTTGCACCTATGTGGGTGACCTGGATGAAGCTCCTGGCTCCTGGCTACAGCCAGTACCAGCTCTTGCAGCCATTTTGGGGGAGTGAAGCAGCAGATGGAAGATCTCTCTCTCTCTTTTATCTCCTCCTCCCTCTCTGTAATTCTGCCTTTCAAAAAAATAAAATAAATCATTAAAAGTAAACTTTTTGAGAAAGCAGTGTATGTTTTTCCCTAAAGGCATCTTAATGACATAGAAAATGTGCAGAGTACACAGAGAGTCCTCAGATTTATTTTCTCAGAAGTGAAGTTTTTTTCTTTCTTCATTAAATTGTCATGAAGAAGTCATGTAATAGTAATACAAATTAACTTGCATCAATATCTATTAAAGTACTCTTTTATCAATTTGACAAATGAAGAGTTCAATTTATTATTATTGTGAGCTTAAACATTTAACATAAGATCTAAAAATGATTAGTATTAGTTCCTTTATTGTGATCTTTAAGTGAATCCATTAACGATAGCCACCTCCTTGGATGAATCTGAAGCAGAGGAAAACACTGTGGTTGCATATTCATTTCAGTCTGGAGCCTTCTAAAAAAACTTTTCCTCTTTAGGCTTTACTTCTATACAGTCTGCTTTGATGTGAAGTAGTTTAGGCTTTGTTTTCTTCTTTAGTTTTGTGGCCTTGTGTTTCTACTGTTTCTTGGACACTAGCCTGTATTTTGGGTGATATTCTGTTGTTTATCAGGCAGCATGTAATGTCATTCTGAATAGCATTGCAGTTGAATGGATGAGGTAGTTGCTTTTCATGCAAATATAGTCTTGTTTTACTTAATATTGTCATCTATGTTAAATAATGTGGTAGTCCTTTTTAGCATGCAGGCAGTTGGTAATGTTAAACCTCAGGATGTTTTTGTAGCTCAAAGCCCTTGTAATTGAATGCATCAATATTTTATTCCAGAATATTTGGTGATGCAGTATATAGTATTTGCATTCCCTAATCTACTTAAGTCACATATATTATAATGCTAAGACAGACAGATAGGATTATGTAATTTGTATATGTGTTTATAAAAGATAAGGAATAAGCCCATATGGCAAATCTTTCTGAATGGCACATCCTGTGTACCATGCAGAATGCCCGTGTATCCAGCTAAGAGAAAGTTGATGCTAGAATTTTTGGAACCCTAATGACTTCTTGAAGACTATGAAGTCCTTTTAAAAATATTTATTTATTTATTTGAAAGGCAGAGTTACAGAGGGGCAGAGTCAGATGTAGAGAGAGAGAAAGAGAGACTATAAAGTCTTGATGTGAAGTCTTCGAAGTGCCAGTCCTTGCAAGCAACCAGTCATGTTTAATCCTAAGACATCTAAAGGAAGATAACTGACCTTGGATATCTCTGCATCTGCAAGTCGTAGAGGCACTAAGGATAGCTAAAGTCTGAAATATGAAGTTTAGATGGAGAATAATTTGGGCTTGGCTATATGTATTATCACCTCATATGTAGTTGGGATGCAATTGGAACCTTGTTACTCTTACAAGCAGCCTTTAAAGCCAAAATATGTGCTGTGTTTTGCTGCTTACAAAAGTACTTTTTGCAAATACAAGCACCTATCTCCTTTATGAACTAAATAAGTAATCAGCCAATAGGAAAGTGTTGTTGAGAATTTAGTTTCAAAGAGCTCCAAGGTCTTTACTAAAAGCATATTTACACTTCAAACTCCTGAAAGATAACTATTATGTGAGTCAGTAGGCAAACCAGTCTAGCATGCAGCTGTGTGATACAGAGGAGCTTTTCTGTAACACTTTCAGCTAATATTTTGCTGATAGAGCAGAATTTCAACTTGCTGGTGCTGCTGAGAGGAGCTTCACTAGGTGACATTAGTTGCTTGTGTGTTGGACTTTTCGTATCACCTGTCATCTTATGACAAAAATAGTATATTCACATTTGAAAAGGAATCAGATTCTAGAATTTCAAGTTTTTGCATACTTACTTGACTTACTCTATCGAAGACCTTCTGGGGCCTATCAGCAGAAATTTATGCCTTGCAGCATTATTTAACTATTCAGGAAAAGTAATTATGTTTTCCTGTTTTGTAAATTAGCTTGGGAGAAGTATCTGGAACTTTCTCAAGGGAGCATCATTTTATTATGTCAACAAAATTATAAGAGTTAGATAAAAATGAGCTAAATACCTAATGCTGTTTTCCCTTTGAGGCAAACTATTTTGTAACATACTGGGGCTCTTCCGAGCAGTGATTATGGAGTTCTCATTGCCTGGTGATGTGAAGGCATAGCTAGACATGCTCTGAAAGCTTGTAATTCTGTTGAAGAGCTAGACACAAAAATTTATTTTCACCCAGTCTTTGGGCACTTCTTCTAAACAATCTCTAAAGAGAAGATAATTAAGTCTTATGTAATTTAAGACCAGGTCATCAGATGGAAAACACCTTTATCCCTTTGAGATTTTTTCCTTTCAACAATGTCAATTTTCTTTATACCTCTCAGTAAACCCAAGTCATTTTCTTCTAGTTATCCTAAACTTTGCTATGAGCATCATTTAGAGTTGTTCTTTCCACTTTCAGGGTTTGCCATTATGCCAATGACTTCAGTATGTTGTGGAAAGCACTTGTATAGTTCTTTAACCAGTCACCTCCAAAATTCACCCTCTTTTACATTTTTTTTTTTTTTTTTACTTCAGCAACTTACTTCTCTGGTTTCAATAGCAGTTCAATAGCAGTTGCACTGTCCTACAACTGTTCTTTGACATGTCCACACCTCATTTCCTAATTATAAACCTACTGTCTTCCTACTATAATCATTTACTTACATTATCCATCAACTTCATGCATTGCTCTGTTAAACCCTTTGTCTTGTGGCTGCCGTTATGGCGCAGTGAGTTAAGGCAACACTGATTCCAGTCCTGGCTGCTCTGCTTGCCATCCAACTTTCTGCCAGTGTGTCTTGGAACACAACAGAAGATGACGCAAGTTCTTAGGCTCCTCCATGCACAGGGGTGGATCTGGATGGAGTTCAGTCTCCTGGCTTTTTCCTGGGCCAGCCCTGGTCATTTCCACCATTTGGAGAATGAACCAATGGAAACATCTCTTTCTCGTTCTCTCTCTCTCTGTCTCATCCTTTCTTTAACTCTGCATTTCAGATAAATAAATAGATCTTAAAAACAAAACAAATAAAACAAAACTCTCTTTTACTAGTTCATCAACTTATCATGTCAAAATTCGATTTTATCATGATGATTTTTGTTACATGCTTTCCATTTCCATAAATTTTTTGCTTAATTTTATTCTATCTTCTTTTTATTGGCTTAAAGCAAATGTTGTTGCAAAATCACACCATATGATAGATTTTGATTATCAACTTAAATCAGGTTCATATTGTAATTGAAATTTCTGCTACTACATATTTCTGTTCATTCCTCTTTCCCATTCTTCCTCCCACTCCACCCCATTGATTCCGCTCTCTCCAAACTTCAACAATACCTCCTTGTCAGCAGCCTGTTCCTCATACCTGAGAAAACTGGTGCCATATAATGTAAATTCCTTTATCTGCCAATCCTATATAATTGTATATTTATTCATGTCCTTTCCTCATTGTAGAAATAATAGAGCCCCTGTTAAGCTCAGTACTGGGAAAAGAGAAAAGGCCTAGGACAGGTCCTTGAGATACTACAATGTTTAAAGTTCATAATATAGAGCTAAGTAATACATATGTATGTTAGGAATAGACAGATGAGATAAATAGATAAGCTATATTATGAATTTTAACATTGTTTAAATACACTATATATATAGATGCATTAAATACAGTATACAATATGTATGTTATCTATACATATATATACATATATGCAATGTGCATTTAATAAAATATGTGTGAATTTGTTGTTGTACTATCATCTGTGATGTTTGGGCAGTATTTAAGCTTTAAGTACTCAGAACTGAGTCAACCACCATCTCTGAGGTCACATGTTGTAATGAGAGACACAGATGTATGTGTTTTACTAGTACTCATGTGATATGACCTGCAGTCTTAGTCATCTTTGTGTGTTTTACAAATGAGTATTTTATGCATTATCAAAATGTGGGCATGATTATTTTGAAATCTTTTAATTTTTTTTTTTTTGACAGGCAGAGCTAGACAGTAAGAGAGAGACACAGAGAGAAAGGTCTTCCTTCCATTGGCTCACCCCCAAAATGGCTGCTGTGGCTGGCACGCTGCGAACCCCGGGTGCCGGTGCCGCAGGCGGAGGATTAGCCAAGTGAGCTGTGGCACTGGCCCTTTTAATTTTGATATATTTATTTGTGGAGGCAAATATATAATTTACCTGTACTTTACATTAGCTAGATTTAATGTTTTAAAATTAAAATCATAGAGGCCGGTGCCGCGGCTCACTAGGCTAATCCTCTGCCTGCGGCACCGGCACCCCGGGTTCTAGTCCTGGTCGGGGCGCTGGATTCTGACCTGGTTGCTCCTCTTCCAGTCCAGCTCTCTGTTGTGGCCCAGGAAGGTAGTGGAGGACAGCCCAAGTGCTTGTACCCTGCGCCCGCGTAGGAGACCAGGAGGAAGCACCTGGCTCCTGGCTTTGGATCGGTGCAGCGCCGGCCGTAGCAGCCATTTAGGGGGTGAACCAACGGAAGGAGGACCTTTCTCTCTGTCTCTCTCTCTCTCACTAACTCTGCCTGTTTTAAAAAAATTAAAATCATAGAGACACAAACCAAAGGAGGTATAATGATAAAATACTGGTTTATTCTATGTTTTCAAAGGGGGATGGGATAAGTTTTAGTTTGATTTATTTTTTATTTTTAGTCAATAGGTAGAGGGGAAGGAAGGAAGGAAAAGGGGGATGAAGAGAAGAAGAAAGGGAAATATTATTATGTTCTTAGAATTATATCTATGAGCTACATTGAATCTACTCTCTTTGTATTAATATCATATTAACATAAGAATAGATGAGAATTGTGTTGGAGTAATTATCATGCACTTGCTGTGACCCTGAGAATCTAATGTATTAATAAATTCTAGGAAGGAAGGAAGGAATGGGGAGAGGAAAGGAAGGAACACTGATGGGAGGAAGGTAGGAAGGAGACGTCTCATCATTAGTTCATTCCCCATGTGCCTGAAATGCTGTAATGGCCAGGGCTGGGCTGGTCCAAAGCCAGGAGTCCACAAGGGTAAGAGGAATCCATCATCTTGAGCCATCACTTGATGTTCCCAGAGTTTGCATTAGCAGGAAGCTGGAATTTCCAAGCAGAGCCAGGAATCGAACACAGGCACTCCCATATGGAATGTAGGCATCTCATCCACATCTTAATTTCTAGGCCACATTCCTGTCCCAGGGCTAGGTTTTTGATGAGAGAAAGGAATGGGAAGATTTAATTTTAATACATGTGTCTTCTATGCATTGTTTCATCCCATGGTGGCAGTGGTGTCACTTCATAGAATATTTACTGGTACCCAGAGCTGTGCCAAATGTTTTATATGGATGCTGTCATTTAATTCCTCCTACAGTCTTTAAAAAAAAAAGATTTATTTATTTATTTGAAAGTCAGTGTTACACAGAGAGAGGGGAGGCAGAAAGAGAGAAAAGTCTTCCATCCGATGGTTCACTCCCCAGATGGCTGCAATGACCAGAGTTGTGCCGATTCGAAGCCAGGAGCCAGGAGCTTCTTACTAGTCTCCCATGTGAATGCAGGGGCCCAAGGACTTGGGCCATCTTCTACTGCTTTCCTGGGCCATAGCAGAGAGCTGGACAGGAAGTGGAGCTGCTGGGTCTCCAACTGGCGCCCAAATAGCATGCCGGTGATTCAGGCCAAGGCATTAACCCACTGTGCCATAAGCGCCGGCCCCTCTCCTACAGTCTTTAAGTGGACATCAATTTATTTTACAGAAGAAGAAACTGAGGTTTAAATTTTGCAGAAGCTAAAATTACACAAGTTAATTTTATATAACTGTCTACCTCAGTTGAAGTTGTAGTTAAAGACTGTGAACTCAAAATATCTGACTTTGGACTCCTGCTATACTACGATATAGTGAAAGAAAATTAAGGGGGCGGGCACTGTGGCTCAGCAGGTTAACGCTCTGGCCTGAAGCGCTAGCATCCCATATGGGTGCCGGTTCTAATCCTGGCTGCTCCTCTTCTGATCCAGCTCTCTGCTATGGCCTGGGAAAGCAGTAGAGGATGGCCTGGGTCCCTGCACCTGTGTGCAATGCCTAGAAGAGGCTCCTGGCTCCTGGCTTTGGATCGGTGCAGCTCTTGCCGTTGTGGCCATCTGGGGAGTGAACCATCGGATGGAGGACCTCTCTCTGTCTCTCTCTGCCTCTCCTCTCTCTGTGTAACTCTTTCAAATAAATAAATAAATAAATCTTTAAAAAAAGAAAAAGAAAAAGAAAGAAAATTAAGGACAAATCATTTCGGGAGTTTTCTAGTACCCATGATAACTTGTATTACATGGTATTTCTTGTTTCCTTTCATCATGTTGTATCTTCCATTTAGTCCCAACTTAGGGAAGGGCTGTATTGTCTGGATGATGCTGTGAAAACACAAGTAAGTTGGTTGAGGTACTCCTGATGGTAGACCAACACCTAGATCTATGGCTTCCTGCCTGGTATTCAGCTTTCCATTATATGAGGTACTTCCTCCGCATTAATTCAGATTGCCAGAAGATAAAATTGTCCTTGTTCTTTAGGATTTGCCATTTCTTGTCCCTTTAGTTCAACTTTACTTCAATTATTTAGTTAATAATCCAGGAATGTTGCTGTAGTAGCAAAAATTTGATTAGAATCATCACCTTCAGTATTTCAGGTAATGGAGTAAAAACAGCGTGAAAACAGTAGCCCGTTCATTCTGTTCCCAGCCTGGCCCCCTGGATGGGTTAGCGCTGACATCTGTTGTGGCTCTCATTGCTCTCCTCTGGGAAGCCCTGGTTGACTACTTGACACTAGGCATTAGATCTGACCTGAGCATTAGCCTGAGCAAGCTTTGTGTAATTAAGCTATTGGAATTTGTTTCTCCTGACTGGACTGAAGAGCCCTTACAAGGTGAGGGCTTTGTTGAAGTGATAAAGCTGATTAGATCTTTAGCAGTAAAGGAGTCTGATGTTGGAAATTTACTCTAGCTGTTGTTAATGAAGCAAAGACAATGCTTAGCAAGGAAAAAATGAGGTCACCAAGAAGAGAAACTTTTTTCCCCTTTAATAGAGAACCAATCGTTTTGCATCCTTTTAAATGTAGGCCTAAATGTATTGTCTCGAATAAAGATTAATTTCAAAGAACAAATGAAATTTTTCTCAGCAGTTTAGTATTCTTGTTTAAACATATCACCCATAAGAGGCAAGGAAAGTTAAAACATTCAATAATGTAAAACATACAAGTTAAAATAATTTAATGAATGCTGACAACAAGACAGAAATAATTTGAAATGTTCGGGTATACGTATTGTAGTTTATTCATTAGAACATAATTCTTTAAAAAATCATGTCTTCGAGTGTGGATTGGGCCTAGTGTGTAAGACACTGTGTGGGATATTTGAATCCCATATCAGAATGCTCAAGTCACTACTATGGTTCTGATTCCAACTTCCTGCCAAGGTGAACCGTGGGAGACAGCAGGTAATGGCTCAAGTACATGGGTCCCTGTTAGGACATTCAAGACCTAGATTGGGTTCTTGACTCCTAGCTTTGGCTTGGCCCTACCCTGACTATTGTAGGCATTTGGGGGTGTAAGTCAGTGGTTGGAAGCTGACTGTCCATCTCTGTTTGCCTCTTAAGTTAACAAAATAAATTTAAAGAATTAACAAAAATGTGTTAAGTGTAGCCTTGCTTTCACTGAAACACTCTCTAACAAATAAAACTTATTTTCCTAATATGCTTTACCCAAATTTCACAGTAACAATGTCAGTTATCACATCTTTTAGTATAGGACACTTTTAAATTTTCTACCATTTAATGTTCATAAGGATGTATGGTTAAAATGGATGGGAAGGAGATTTGTGAGTGATTGTAGGAGTCTGTTATGAGAATGGGATAAGTTTAATTCCTAGTTTTTTGACTTGTCACTTGCCCGGTCTTGTTTGAGAGACTTCATTTTTTTGACTTGTCACTTGCCCAATCTTGTTTGAGAGACTTCATTTTTTTTCCTTTAAAATAATAGTGAAAACAATACTGACCTCACATGACTGTTACGAAAATTATATGAGGTTAAATATGTGTGTTCGTTAACAATACAGAAGAAAGAATTTGTGCTGTATCTTGGGACAGTCTATTTAGTAAGTGCGTAAAGATGCTATTATTCCTATCAGCCCAGAAAAATCAAACTTATTCTACTACATTACAGTTCTCCTGGTGAAGGTTACCAAAGAATTCCTAACTGATAATTTTAAATTTTAGTTGGTCTTGACCCATCTCCTACATTTGATATTATTTGCCATGGCATATATCAGTTTTAAATTCTGGCTCCCGAATTTGCAAGTTTGCATTCTGTTTTTGTACAACTGCAACAAGCTTCACTGTTTTCACACTTTCTGATTAGATGTCCTCTGTATGTGCTGAGCGAGAGCCACAGGCCATCCCAGAACTGGAAAATATTCCCATGGAAGTGAGAAAAGCTGGCCATCAGTGGATAACACTTAAAGGCTTTCTCCTCCTGTAATTTGTGGTCATCTGGATGCCATTGCTTATACAGATGTTTAATGCCTTTAAGTTACAGTTATTGTAAGTCATCTGGCCTTCCCTGTCCCTTTGGTGGGATTATTGAAATGTACTTTGTTATCTTCTCCTTCAAAGTCCTAGTTTTACTCCATCAGTTGTTCTGGCTAGGGATCCTGATAGCATTATTCATCTTTTAGCCCAACCATAGATTACTCAGTTGTCCTGTATTTAACCCTAGCTGATGAATCAATAAATTCTGTCTTGTATTTTTTTTAACATTTAAAAAGTTTTTTTCTTCTCATTTTCAGTGCTTCTGGCACACTGCCTATGTCTTTCAAACCATCTTCTATCTTATAGCCAAATATATATATTTTTTTGACAGGCAGAGTGGACACTGAGAGAGAGACAGAGAGGAAGGTCTTCCTTTACCATTGCTTCACCCTCCAATGGCTGCTGCAGCCGGCATGCGCTGTGGCCGGTGCACCATGCTGATCTGAAGCCAGGAGCCAGGTGCTTCTCCTGGTCTCCCATGCGGGTGCAGGGTCCAAGGATTTGGGCCATCCTCCACTGCACTCCCGGGCCATAGCAGAGGGCTAGACTGGAAGACGAGCAACCAGGACAGAATCTGGCACCCTGACTGGGACTAGAACCTGGTGTGCAGGTTCCGCAGGCAGAGGATTAGCCTATTGAGCTGTGGTGCCGGCCACCAAATATATTTCTTTCCTTTTTTCTTTTTAAGAATTTATTTATTTTTTTGAGAGGTAGAGTTAGAGAGAGAGAGAGACAGAGAGAAAGGTCTTCCTTCCATTGGTTCACTTCCCAAATGGCCATTGTGGCAAGAGCTGTGCTGATCCGAAGCCAGGAACCAGGTGCTTCCTCCTTGTCTCCCATGTGGGTTCAGGGGCCCAAGGACTTGGGCCATCTTCTACTGCTTTCCCAGGCCATAGCAGAGAGCTGGATTGGAAGAGGAGCAGCAGGGATTTGAATTGGCATCCACATGGGATGCCAGCGCCGCAAGCTGAGGGTTATCCTACTACATCGTGTCACTGGCCTCCAAATATGTTTCTATTAGGCCACTTCAGTGATGGTGTATGTTCCTACTTTAAGTATCAACTTCTATTACATTTGTTGAAATGCTTTGCATAATACTCCCAAAATAATATGTATCTCCATGAATAAAAGAGTCAGTTCACATCTAACATTCAAATACTGAATGCTACATCTGTTTTCTCTTCCAAAGTCATCATACAAACATTATTAAAAGAAAGACTGCATAAAATGTAGCTCTTTGCCTGTAACAAGACCTTACTTCTTTGAACAGGGAAACTTCCCCCAACCCCAGACATTTGTTAATGTGGAACTATTTTTTTCGATATTCAGTACATCTAATGACTTACATGGCTGTCTCTCTAACGGTATGTTTTCCTTTTTGAACCTTTGTAGTCGCACAGATTATATTCATTAATTCCCCAGACAGGCAAACCTATTTGTTTCATTTTATGATGTTCATTTTGTCTGGAATACCAACAATCTATATCTGTTTGTCTTCATCCTTGAAAACTCAGAAAGTTAAAAACTCAGAATGTTTCTTTCTGTATTTGATATCTTCTGTGGTTAGCATTCTGCTTTGCTCATAGTGTATACTCAATGCATTTTAAGTAAATAACAAAAAAGAGAAAGTCAATAAAGAAAATTACATTTCAAGATAGCAGATTTACTTCATCTGTGTAGTTATTCTATCCCTATATTGCCTGTTCGGACATTTTTCAAAACTTGATAGTATCTGCTTAAAAGTTTGATCAGCTTGACTAAAATAATTTTATTCTTATTTAGTTTTATTTTACCCATGGAAAGTTTAGGAAATTACATTATAAGATAAATGTTGGCCGGTGCCATGGCTCAACAGGCTAATCCTCCGCCTTGCTGCGCCGGCACACCAGGTTCTAGTTCCAGTTGGGGCGCCGGATTCTGTCCCAGTTGCCCCTCTTCTAGGCCAGCTCTCTGCTATGGCCTGGGAAGGCAGTGGAGGATGGCCCAAGTCCTTGGGCCCTGCACCTGCACGGGAGACCAGGAGAAACACCTGGCTCCTGCCTTCGGATCAGCGAGATGCGCTGGCCGCAGCGGCCATTGGAGGGTGAACCAATGGCAAAAAGGAAGACCTTTCTCTCTGTCTCTCTCTCTCACTATCCACTCTGCCTGTCAAAAAAAAAAAAAACAAAAACAAAAACAAAAACAAAAAACAAAAAACACACACACACAAAAACAAAAAAGATAAATGTTAAATTCTTATAGGATAAAAGTTATCTTTTAAGTGTCTTATGGCTCTTTTCCTTTCGCTGTGGACATTTCTTAAAAACGATTGTTCTAAACGTTTTCTTTTTTTCCGATAGGTAATATTTGAAGCTGAAGTCTCAGGAGGGAGAAGTGGTTATATTGCCATTGATGACATCCAAGTACTGAGTTATCCTTGTGGTAGGTTGTGATTAAGAATTGTGTTTTTCTATGTCCTTTTGACAGCTGTCTCATATTGCCGGTGACTGTTGATTGTTTATCACTTGGCTGTTGCTGTTTTTTGTTACTTCTAGACTTCTTTTTAGTTTTCAAAGAATACTAAAATGTTTCCAGTTTTTAAATTATTTTTTTTAGATTTGTAATTGTATACCTATTAATGGATTCCTTAAAATTATTTAGCTACTGAGAAGAAAATATAAGGGTAAAGGAAATTCTGTAGAACTTATCCCATCTTTTTAGTGTTTCTACTTGGTAGGACTTATTCCTTCTTTTTAGCATTATTGTCTAGGAAAGCAAGAGGAATAACAAATCAAAGCTCAATGGAAGGAAAGAAAGCAGGCTCGCTCAGCTATTTGGTCCATTATATTGAGGATCTGGGTGAAGAAATTAAGTAAATTATGAAATTTCAAATTTGCATATTCCAAATTTAGGACTATTTTTATAATGTCATAATTCAGACCTAGTGAGTCCTCATGAAAAATAGAAGTTAAAAAAATAAACTGTTTATTTTTACATAGTTTTATTACACCCTTAGATTTACGTTGGTTAGTTTTCAGATAATGTACCTAAATTTGCATTTAAATTACATTCACTGAAATACACTTATTGATTACATTTAAGAGAACCAGGCAAAATTTTAGCATTTACCTACATTATGCAATGGCAGTCGTTTATGGGCGCATGAATCCCGATTATCCATGAAGTGAACATGCCTAAAAGAAACATGTCTTTACACGTAGTAGGGAGCAATCAGGGGCTGCCGTGTGAGAGGATCAAGGCTTGTGCTCCTGCTGCGTGTTTGTCCAACCATTTAGAACCTTACAGGGTATGGCAAATCAAGAATTGCTGTGCCCCTTTCACTCCATATTGGGAGTAGAGAATTTGCATCTCTACTCAAGTGCTAGCTGATATTGATGCTGCTGGTCTAGAGTTCATACTTTGAGAACCGCCCTTCTGGTTTAGGCATTCTTTTTCCCCCTGTTCCTACTGAGGTAAGGCACCAGAGAGAAGACGTGTCTGACAATGGTCAAATTATATATTTCATGGGATCTAAGTAGGAAGAATACAGAATCACCTTATTCAGAGTTCACTTTGGTTTACTAATTCTTTCAATCTGTAGTATAAGAGAATTGTGTTTCCACCTACTGTTCGTTGTCACTCTTTGAAAGATAGGTGGTAAAGAAAGGCTTTCATGAGTAATAGAAACAGAATTATGTGTTGAGCACAACAGTGGCAGTTTCAGTATCATAGGTTCTTCCTCGAGCATTTTATTTACTCATTGAGCCTTAGCTTTTACTGTTTTTGTTTTCTTTCAATGGAAAACATCGATGAGACTTCAGTTGTAAAAGGTAATTGCAGGGAATACTGGTTTGACAGTGATGGAACGCACGTATATTTTGATTGCAGTCATCACTTTTTGTTGGTCTTATATTTCTTTCCTACTACAGCTACGATGGAATAAACAATGGATTCCATAGCCGTTTAGTTGATGTTGTATTTGAAAGAGGAAAAATATTCCTTTGTTCTTTGAAGTTCTAGATGATTATAACTATTGAAGTGGAAAAAAAAAAAAAAGATGATCTAACTGCTTAATTGTTTAGTGGCCATGCAACTGTCAGTATTTTAGAAATCATTGCATGTTTTCATTATATTTTTATATTATGTTCTGATTGCTGAGTATTTTATCTCTTCTGTTTGTTTTGACTTATTACTGTTATTATCCCCCAAATGCCACATTCTGTGGCATCCATTCAGCAGTAATTGTTGAATGCCTGCTTTGTATGGAACAATGCTCTGGTAGTTATGGGGCAGTAGGTAGCAGAGCTCCTGAAGGAAAGAGCACTGTGAGAGTGAGAGAGGAAATGGTAACTTCTGTAAAAGAAAAGTCGATTTTCTTCTGAATATTAGACTTGGTCAAAGGTAAAAACATTATGAACCGCATTCTGTTGGTGAAAAGTAAAATGGCATATTTTCTGCTTGTGAAAAAAGTAATTTTTTTCTCTACCTCCACAGATAAATCTCCTCATTTCCTCCGACTTGGGGATGTGGAGGTCAATGCAGGGCAGAATGCTACATTTCAGTGTATTGCTACAGGGAGAGATGCTGTCCATAACAAGTTATGGCTGCAGGTAAGGGCAGGCTGGTGCTGAGCTAAACACTTGGTTTTAAAAATAATTCACCACTGCACTGTTTGTGGTCTCATCCTTTTCTGTGTGTGTGCAGATGGGACAGGCTTTCTCTACATGGCTGGTATTTAATTGGTTGCTGGTTCATGTCAGACATTTGCTTTCTTGGAATATGAATGAAAATATGAGAGTATATAATTCATAAGTATTCCTATTGATATCTAGTGAAAACTAATGATTCTCTGATGTTATGTTCAATGTGTAAAAACAGATTTCTTCAGATCTGTTGAAAATAGGAATAAGAATAAAATTATTCTTATTTAATAATATTTTGAAAGCTGAACTTACAAGAATATAGATCGTACTTATACAGGAACTGGCATATGCTGATAAATTTTTAAAAGTATTTTAATAAACCCTTGGGAGTATTTCAGGAAATATAAGTTGGAAGGGAGCCAATTAAATTTTCCCAGAGCTTTTGTGTATGAGAGTTAATCACAGATCTGAAGTCTAAGACATTTACCTTGCTCTTATTTAGTCCTTAATAGATCTGTATTTAATTAATTGCAATTTAATATATATGTTGGAGAAATGTAAGTGGTACATAGAAATAGTTTTAACAAGAACCCAAGAAAAAACTGTCAACTGAGGAATATGTTCTGCCTTCAGAGAATTTACAGAAAGTCTGTCAAATCCTGGAGTGCTGTGGGGTAGAATGAGCTGAGAGAAGTTCTAACGCTGGAGGCTGTACCTGTGACACATGGCTATTGAGCCAAATATTTAAAGCCAGATAATATTTACGTAGTAATATTCTGTGAGCACTTTTATTATCATTATTATTTTGATTCGGACTTCATCAGTATGAAGAAATGGATTTAATTAGTTTGGGATTGTAAATTTCGAAGGGTGCCATTAGAGACCAGATAGAAAAATCATTGTAAGATTAGCTTTGTGTCTTGAACACAGACATGAGGATTTATTTTAATGTATCCTTTAGAGAAGTGAAATTAGTGTTGGGATAATCATTAGTTTGCAGGTGTTTTGGGTAATGGTAATAATAAATGATTAGTGAAACTATCCCTATAACAATGCCTGACATTATGTTATATGATATATATATATATGTTATCTAATTTTTGCAAACTATCAATTGCTTGTTACAGCAGATGCACTTCATATTAATCTCATTACTACTTTTATAATTTGTTTGATTTGCAGTTATCAGAATACCATCTTTTGTGCCATGTGGGAGAAGGAAATGAGGCTGCCTTTTATTTTTGTTATTAACTGATTTTTCCCAACAGATATTGAAATATAGGTCAATTTTATCTGGAGAACATATTATATAGTATACAGTCTGTCTTTTTAACTAAATAGCAAATCACTTTTCTCATCTCTTTTTCTCTTGGTCTAAATAAATGCTTAAAAGTGATTTTTACAAAATTTCTAATTATTTTACTTACTTTTTTCTAAATATAGATGGGACCATTAGTTGGCATTTGGTTTTAGTCGTGAGCTATCTAGTCTTTTCTTAGAGAGCTGATGGCTCTGTAGTCAGCCCCCGGTTTTAGGCCCCAGGATTTAATAAGACATCAAAATAGAAAGGATTTTGTATATGCAGATTCCAGCTGCCTTGTGGCGACAAAGACATTCTGATCTGGTCTCATCGGGGTGGGTTGCAATCAAAATACTGTTCGTTTTGTTTGTTTTCTTTTTTGTTAATTAGCTCATTTCGTTGTAGTGTTTTAAAATTGTAATTTTCAAACAAAAATGAGAGAGAATAATCTGTGAAATTTCTATTCTGCCAATTTTTTAAAAGATTATTTATTTGAAAGAGTTATACAGAGAGAGGAGAGGCAGAGAGGGAGAGAGAGAAAGGTCCTCCATCCGATGGTTCACTCCCCAATTGGCCACAATGACCGGAGCTGTGCTGAGCCGAAGCCAGGAGCCAGGAGCCAGGAGCTTCCTCTGGGTCTCCCATGAGGGTGCAGGGGCCCAAGGACTTGGGCCATCCTCTCTACTGCTTTCCCAGGCCACCACAGAGAGCTGGATGGGAAGTGGAACAGCCAGGTCTCGAACCGGTGCCCATATGGGCTGCCAGCACTTCAGGTGTTAACCTGCTGTGCCACAGGGCTAGCCCCTATTCTGCTTTTGTTATTTCTCCCCTTCCTCCTCTTTGCATTTGCCACAGAAGGCGAATTTTTGTGTATTTCTTGACTTTGACAATGAAACAGCTCAATTCTGCAGCAGTGTATATATTCAGCTTATGTTTTCCATAGCATCTCTACCTTTTGCATTAATACTGTGTAAATTAACTGAACTTATTCTGTGAAGTCATTCTTCATGTTGAAGAAATTTCATAATTTATCAGTCGTTTGTTTTAGGGATGGTTTCAAATTAAAATAAGAATTTTCTAAATAGTGAGACCATCAAACAATGAATGGAATAAGACTGGCCGTGTGTACATGAATCAATCAGCAATTGGCTGTTAGTTAAAAAAAAAAAAAAAAAGCGTAACCATCTTTTGCTAAAAGTAGCGTAAAAATTATGAGAATTACCACTAGTCCACACATGTAGATGTCAAGTTACTTTCCTTCTGTGTAGAACAATACTTAGAGTTCAGGAAATCCATTTTTTATTTCTAACTTTAATTCTAACCCTTCTAGCCTTTCTTTCCCAGTTAATTGTAGTTGTTTCATTAAACTGTAGCGGGCCTCAGTAACCTTGTACATGAAAAAGGAATTTGGAGGGAGACTAAAATCCTTCTGCTAAGCTAGGTCTTTATTTTTGAAGGCCTAAAATATGGCATTGATAAACATTTTTGATTGATGTAAGACTATAAATTTGTATTTTATTAGTTTTTTATGGGAAGAAATCATTTAAATTAAATATCATTGTGCCAACCACTGCTTAAAATAACTGATGGGAGCACTGAGAACAAATGTACTTGAAGCAACTTGAAGAAAGACCACTGCATTCTATCAAAAAAAGTAGTGGAATTGAAAATTAGCTGTTACCCTTGCCATGGTCAGATGAAATAAATTGTTGATGAAATTTTTATGTCTTCCAAATAATGCAGATACGTTATATTTTGCTTCAGTTGGCAACACGTTTTCTAAATAAGGGGGAAACTAACAAAAGCTAGAAAAGCTACTAATTTTCTATTTAAAGGAAAAATTATACTCTACAACTCCATGAAAGATACTGAACCTAATAACTAATTGTATTTGTATTCTAAAATGATATGTGTATTGGAACACATTTGGAGATTATATTATCTTGTCTGGTGTTTTATTTATGACTCATATTTTAATCATTTTATTGTAGAAGTGATCTAAAAATTAGGTCAATTGAAGAAAACAACAAGCAGGTGCTTAATGAGTTAACTGAGCTATTACAGACTAATTTGTGACATATCACAATGGTTCTAGAAGTAGCTCCTAGGGAATGTTCGTTTTTATAAGAATCAAATTTGAAGTATGTCATTCATTCTAGATATAAAGGTAGTAATGACAAAATATATAACTCCTATTAACTATTTTCTGCATGGTAAATGAACTAATGATACAAGAAAGAGCATGTATGAATGTTTTCAGATCTCAAGTGTGAACAATCTAAGAATATGGTGAAATCATAAGTCTTTCTGGGGCACAGTTTATAAAAAGTATGTCATGTGGTACATTTCTCTGGTTAAGGGGACTTGGAATAAATTCTTTAGTTACTCTTAGAAAATTCTAAATTCACTTTCTACTGTAAAGTTCTATGAAGGAGAACATGTACAATAGATATAAATATACCTTTTTTTTAGTCAACAAATTTGTAAATTTTTCCATATGGACAGATGATTTTGAATTCTTAAAATAAGTTTGAGAACTAAGTCATTTTAATTCAGTTTCTGAGGAACCCCCAGTGATAGAAATTTGTGGTGGATAAAACTTATGCTAATACTCAAGTTGTAGGAAATAAGATCATAAATGAAGTTTTAATATATATTTTATACTGAAATAAAAAATAAAAACATTTGGGTATATTTCTGAGTATTGTCATAATTTTTAACAGGAAAAATAAAAATTAAGCTATATACTTTGTTGGCAAATAAAAATTTTGGTTTTGTTTTTTGATTGCAACTTACTAAAATGAATGGTACTAAGAGTTTTCAAAAAGTACATTGAAATATGAAGTATAAAAATTTTTGCATGGATTTTAAAAAATGTAAACCAGAATTTATTTTTAGTTTCATTTTCCATGAACTCTTTGCAATACTCTCATTAAGTGATAGCAAGTGAAAGCATATTTATAAGAAAATAACTAATATTTACACAAGAAGGATTAAGAAGTGCTCACAAAATCTTGTACAAGAATGTTTATATCATTTTATTCATAATGAGCAATAATTGTGAAGAATCTAAAATGTGTAATGATAGAGGAATAAATAATCTGTGGTCCATCCAAGTGATGGAATGCTTTTCAGCAATACAAAAGAAGGAACTGATATATGTAGCATCATGGATGAATCTCAGCAACATTTTTGATAAGAGAACAGAAACAAAAGACAGCATACTGTGTAATTCCACTGAATTAAATTTCCAGAAGCAAAAGCTAATCTGGGGTGATAGATAGAAGTCAGAACAGTGGTTGCCCTGGTGGTGGTGGGAGTACGAGGAGTGACTGGAAATAGGCCCAGGGGATCTTTCTGGGATTATGTAAGTATCTTGATTGGGGTGTTAAGTCTATGGGTATATATATGTATTTGTCAGCGGGTTAGATTTGTGCAATTCATTGTATGCATAAGTATATATTTCATTTGAAAAACACAAATGAGGGAAAAGTGAATATAAAATACATTTTGTTAAATACCCAACTCACTGGTTGTATTATTCAAGCCATAGGTGGCAGTGGCCTTTATGCATTGCATGCTTTTTTTCCCACCTTGTCTATTTAAAGGAATTGATTAAGCTCATAGGTAACTTGCAATCATTCGTCTCGGTTGCAGTAAAAGAAAGCGTGTCCTAAGTATTTTAAGAAAATCTTATGTATTGGAGAGGTGTAAAGGTTGAAGCAGGGGTTGTACTGTAACTTAAAAATTAGTATTCTATCATGAAGGTCCAGTGTAAGTGAGCACCTACATGGCAAATCCAATAGAGCCCATTGGTGGAACATCTGTCAGACCATATGCTTTGGCTTCAGGTTCAGTGTAGAAACTAAAATGCTAATGACTCCATCCATCATGACAGAGCTTGGCAGACATGCATCATTGAATTGGGCAAAGAAATTCAAAGGTGGAATTACTGAAAGTACAGATTGTACGGGTAGATTTGGTGGCACCATTTGTTTTGGTGAATTGTGATGAGGATGTTTGATGTGTAACTGGTAATCCTATGCTGATTGCCATCAAAGCTGTGGCAATTGGGCCAATCTGTCAGCATTCACTGCAGGTGCTGGCAAGGTGCCTCTTCCTGGGCCTGCCAAAATGAAAAAGTCAGCCACCACTTTGCCCTTGGTGAGTCTCATAGCTGCTAATGTAGTGTGATACAGCTAGTTTCGCAGCCAAAGGAAATGTCATTCCTTATGGAGCAACAGATAATTTAAGCAATGGCTTGAGAGTAATAATTGGAGAGTGAAATTAGTAAAATGAGATGCAAATTGCTTTAAAAAACAACCAGAGAGAGGCTGACCTCTTGGTGTACCAACTGTTGTCAGCTGAGAACTGTTGAAAATAGCTGGAGAAGAAACTTTTGACCACATACTGGTGCTTTTACCTACTATGCAAATACCATGGCCCTGTTCCTGTCATTTATGTGAACAGCATCAAAATCTAAAATATGATTTCTTAAAATTTACATTTATTATTTAAAATTTTTAACAGGCACATACATTTTTTCATATTTATGGGGAACCATTGAAGCATTAAAGTAATAAATGTAATTTAAAAATGCAAATATTTAAACTGATGAAATGTGTCACTTCACTGTTTCAGACACCATGTAGAAAATGTCCAAAATGTACTTTCTGATACCCGCATGCTATTGTACTTTCCCATGCTTGTTTATACTGTCATTGAAGGGCCCAGAGGCTCATAACATAATTTCCAAGAGTTACTTTCCTTGACACCATTTATTTTATTTTTTTTATTTATTTATTATTATTTTTTTTTGACAGAGTGGATAGTGAGAGAGAGAGACAGAGAGAAAGGTCTTCCTTTTTGCCATTGGTTCACCCTCCAATGGCCGCTACGGCTGGCTCATCGCGCTGATCCGAAGCCAGGAGCCAGGTGCTTCTCCTGGTCTCCCATGGGGTGCAGGGCCCAAGCACTTGGGCCATCCTCCACTGCCTTCCCGGGCCATAGCAGAGAGCTGGCCTGGAAGAGGGGCAACCGGGATAGAATCCGGCGCCCCGACCGGGACTAGAACCCGGTGTGCCGGTGCCACAAGGCGGAGGATTAGCCTCTTGAGCCACGGTCCGGCCAACACCATTTATTTTAGAGAAAAGAAATCCAGAAACATTTTGCATGTATTATAATGGGAGAAAGTCCTCTGAAGAAATTAGTATGTGCCTAGAAATTACTAGCCTGAAGTTTACAGTGGAGAATTCATGGGGAATTAAGGTAAGGAGAAATTTTCATAGCTAATCTAACTAAATATGTATGTAGTATGTGTTCAGCTCATGTTAAATATCGTGAAAAAAAGTAAAAAGGAATCCAGTACTGTAAAAAATGTTTAATACCTGGATTTAGAGTCCTGACATTTTCTAGATAATTGACATCAAAAGTGGTTGACATGCTTTTGAAATATGAGACTAAGAATAGGTACTATACAATTACAGGAACAGTGAGTAAACTGGAGAAATGTCAGAATTACTAAAGGGAAATGGCAAAAGTGTAAAAGTGTATCTTGAGATTTGTCGATGACTGGTTAAGTTTCTGAAAGTCTTAGAATGTTGGGAATATATAAGAGGGGTTTAATATGTTCTTTATAGATACTAAAAACAATAATACCTTATGGTTTGAGGCTTTATGATCATAAATTATAAGAAGGACCCTTATAATTGTGCACTTGTTGTGTAATTGTGCACTTGTTGAAATCTAGAGTGAACTGCTCTAGGAGGTAGTAAAATTACAATCAGTGAATGTCCCCAAGCATAATCATGACAAGCACGTAAGATGTAGAGGGCATTTAAACTTATGGCAAGGTTGGGACTGGACCATTCATACTTTTTAAGAGCCTTTGAGGTTAGAGTAATGACTCAAAAATAACTGAGTAAGGAGACACTATGTAGAATCTAAGAACTATGCTCAGTTAGAGATGGAAAGCAAGTGATGTGGACCCAAATACTTGGTGAAATCATTACAGAATACATCATTCAGATCTTGAATATGACTTAAAAAGATTAAGTGGGCATGGCTATTAATTTTGGAAGGCACAAAGCACTCTGTGTATAGATTGAAGTGGGATTAAAACATAAGGCAAATAAATTTATTGAAGTAGAAGGTTCACAATGGGGTAAGAGATAGCTATAGTTAATGTCAGGGTTGAGACTGGACCATGATGGAGACAGCTTGGGGAGGAAGAAGCCACTGTTAGTACAGACATCACACCATGATTGCCTAACATGGGACCGTGCCAGCAGAATTGGAGAATCAGTAAGTGAGGGGAACAAGGGACATATTAAATAAGACAAAGGGTTTTGGTTCTGGTTGGTACCAGATTACAGAATTTGGGAAAATGTGATAGTGAAGTAATAATGACACCTTTCTAAATTTCCTTAATTCTTTTTAATGCCAGTCAAAAAGTTTGTTTTCTCATTTTCTATCTTGGAACTAATCTATATGTTAGAAATCATTTCTTGCCTTTTTACCTCTTGCCACCTCTGTAATTACACATAAGTGATCCTAAGAGTGAAAGATGAAAAGGTCTTTCAATTCCTTTTGACTCTTTTTAGCCTTAATAAAAGTTTTCTAAGACAGTTTGAAGCTTTTGTTCAAATTAAACCTCTGGGTGGTCCTGGAATCCATGAGGGGGAATTAATCTATGGGAATGCCCTAACTGCCTTTAGCCTGGGCTTCCTGAGTCACCTGTGGCTCACAGAGTAGTAGTAAAAGGGGTGTGGACCATGTCTCTTGTGCTTTACTCTTTCCTTGTAAACTGCTCTGGACCTCAATTGACAAAGAAATACTGGCCTTCTAGTTAATTCTGATTTTCTCTGTTTATCCTCTGTTTAAGCAGTTGCAATTTTTTTTTCTGTGTATATCTTGGTTTACAATTAATTCTGCTCCACTTAAGAGACTGTGCTCCATTTGGCAGCTAATAGCGATCACTGTTGTCAGTTCTGTTTTTCCTTGGACCATTGATTTATTCTAGTTCCTGGCATTATATTATCCCAGCAGGGCTTTGTATAAAGAATTCTGCTCATAGGTCTTGGGATAAAATTGTTGACCATGTATAAAGGGTTATAAGGTTTAAATTCAATCTACTGGCATTTGGAGAAGAATGTGTTTATGTGACATTGGATTTCAGAAAGTTTAATCATACTCGAATTTTAGGATTCTTCAATATTCTTGAAGTCATTTTGTCTGTGTATATATGGCTTTCTACCATGAAGACTTCAATGCTTTATGGATATAGTGCATTATTTTTCTTCGTTAATAATTTATAAATTCTAGTTTTAATGTCTGTAGAGTACATAATTGATTTTAAATGAGTGATGTGCAGAATCTTCTTTACCTTCATTATCTATCCCTGGAGAAAGAGTGAAATCTTGGCAGTCCTTGAAGCTCAAGGATTTCTTCTTATAGATACCTATAAACAATTTACTGCTCTTTGTGTAAAGGAATAATGTACTCTCCTGGTGTTTGTAGAGCTGTCTCTTAAGTGTATTTTCTAGATGTGTCACATAAAGTGCTGTCCAACTTTCCCACTGAGCTCCTGTGATCAGTTTTAGAACATGGGTCCTTGACAGAAAATCACACATATGTAATATGACTGGAAGAATTTTTTGAACACCACACTTGTCAAAAAGAAAGCTTTACGAACAATTACAGAGGTCAGAGGCTTCTTCCGTGTATATGCTCTATTCCAAATACAACTAAACTATCTTCTTTCTCTAAATATAACCATTGCCATAACTTTAACCCTTGTAATACATATGCATCCCTATACACTACAGTTTAGTCTTTTCTATTTAAAACAATATAGGTCTTTTGAATTTGCATCTGATCTGTAAGTTTATACTCATTTTTCTCTGCTGTTTGTTGAGAAACCTAGGCCAAGGGACATTTAACTTCCCACAGTCTACATTTTGCTGGTTGCATAGTAATGCATTCTTCAGTTCAAGAAGTTCCTGTTGAATTTCCTACATCTTGTATTTCCTACAAGTTGGCAGTCGGATTCAGGGTCATGTTTGGTCTCTCAGCAACAGTATAGGTGGCACTTGGTGTAATTACAGGGGGCACAAAATATATCTGGTATTTCTTTTTGTGATCTTGGCAGCAGCAGCTGATGATTAATGCCTAAATTCTTTTCTGGAAGTTGCAATTTGTGATATTCTGTTGCTTCTTAATTATTTCTTTTGTATTTGTTTAGTTGATGAAAAGATACATCTTCACTTTGCCTTGTCCAGAGTTTGGTTTTCCCATAGTACAGTTCCCTATGGTAAGGGAGGATAGATGTTCCAATGTGTGCTTTGTATACTAGTTTCCATGTAATGATTTGGTTCCTGAAATCCTCTATACATAAACTGATTTTTTTCTTTTTATGTCATTATGATTTCATTGACTTAAACATATTTAATAGACTTAAGTCATTACAGTTATTACTTTTAATAAATCTTAAATTGACCTATCTTTGGCCAGTGGAAGCCTTTGTTCAGTTTGACTCCTGAGTTCTTTTGACATGACCTTAGTAGTCTTGGAGAGCTTCCTTGATTCTTGCTGTTATGAGATACTCCATTTTCTTTTCCAAAATATGGAGTCATTTTTCAGAGTGCACCAGTTTGGTTTGGTGAGCGATTGTACTTTAACTCCATCTGATGTGTGCTGAGAGATGGTCATTGCTTGACTTCTCCAGTGAATAGAGCTAAGAAATATATACAGTTATACCTAAAGTAAAATGCCTAATGAATTATTGATGTTTCAAATTCAAGGTTAAAGATTTTCACTTAGTATTTTCTTTGTTACAGCTTTTCAGTTACAATGATTTTTTCCCACACAGTTACTTTGGTAGTCAATGACATAATTCAAGATAGGTTTAGAGTATCTTATAATTACTTACTTATTTTATTCAATGGTATTTTGAGTATTTTTTTTACCATAGCACCATTGTCAGCAATTAGCTTTTGCATATGTACATACTCTCTCATTATTACTTCTTTTATTAGTGTTAGTTCAGAATGTAACTTTTTAAGGTTCAATATCTGGGTATATGTCATATCTTTCTAGTAATTTTGAATGTCTGAAGGTCATGGATAGCATCTTTCTCAGGAATGCTCATAGGAATAATATTTGCTGAGTATTTAGATGTTGATAATAGTTTTTCTGTGCCCTTGATTCTCAAAGTCAGTTTTCCAGGATGTAAAATTTTTCATTCACATTTTCTTTCCTTAAGTAACTAAAATGTGTTACTTCATTTTCTTCTCACAGTAAACCTTTGATGACAAAATCATTTTCTTTTCCTTATAGGTCATGTACCCATATTCTCTATATACTCACACAATATTTTTCCTATTTATTTAAAATCTCAAGTTTCATTAGAATATCTGTCACTATAGATCATTCTGAGTTAGGTATATGGTACATTTTTTAATTCTATAGTTTATAAATATTTTTCAAGTTTCAGAATTTTTTAAATTATAATTTTTGATACTTTTCCTGTCTTCTTGCTTCAAGGATACTTGTTATTTGTGTTTATTTTCTCTTGATCATCATTAATATTCATTTTCTTACAGATCCTTTTGATTCTGCTTAATTTTAGATTAAAAAATATTTTCATATTCTGTTTTGAAAAGGAACCATCTGTTGAATTTATTTACTTTAGTTATTCATAATTACTAAATGGGATTTTCTTTCATTCCTTATATTTTCTGAGTTTTTTCTGTCATTTTGTTGTTGAGTTTTACTAATTGAAATTTATATCATTTTTCCATTCATTGAGAGAGAGAGAGAGAGAGAGATACAGAGAGATACAGAGATCAATATGTCCCATTCTGTAGTTGATTCCCCAGGTACCTTCAATAACTGGGGCTGGGCCAGGTATTCCATTCAGGTCTCCCACTTGGGTGGAAGGAACCCACATACTTGTCACCATCCACTGTCTCCCTGATGCTTAGCAGGAAGTTGGATCAGAAATGGAGGTGGAAGTCATTCCCAAACACTGCAGTAGGGGCTGTGGGCATCCCAAGAAGGGCCTTGACTTAATAGGACAATATCTACTCCTCTTTTAGCTTATCTAAGATACTAGGCTGCAGTTTTCATCTTTTGCATGAGCATGTTTTTCTGACTTACTTTCACAAGCTCTAAGGACCATACTCTGTTCTTCTTTTTATTTAATCTTATAATAATTTTATATGGGAGTAGAGCATCTTGCTTTTAAGATTTATTTATTTATTTGAAAGTTAATAGAGAGAGGAGGGGAGACACAGAGACAGTACATCTGCTGGTTTACTCCCCAAATGGCTGCAGTGGCCAGGGCTAGGCCAAGCCAAAGCCAGGAGCAAGGAGCTTCATTCAGGTCTCCAATGTTGGCGGAGAAGTCCAAACACATGGGCCATCTTCTGCTTTCCTGGGTATATCAGCAGGGAGCTGGATTGGAAGTAGAGCAGCTGGGATTTGAACCATTGCTGACATTTAACGTTCCAGTAATAATGTGACAAAATTTGAGAATAGTTATTATATCTTTGAAACAGGAAAAATTATACAGATCTCATATAACAGGCAAACCCTAGTAAGCAACACTTAGGTTTTTGGGATTGATTCAGCTGATTGTTGCATCATTCACTTCTACTCTACTTAGCTGTAGTCGTGCACATTTACTTTGGAGTTAGTTTTGGGAAAAAAACAACAATAACAGTGATGAGTATTGACCACTGATAGGCAGTCTTTTTGATGCCGTTCAACAGAGAGTTAAAACCAAACATAAGAAAATTGTTTCTTCCCCGGTCTTGCAATTTTACGAAGATGGAGGAGTTACATATTGTATTCCCCGAAGAGGCAGTGAAAAATAAGTAAAACAATAAATTTAATTCAATATTTTCTTTAAGTCAATAGAGTGAAATAATCTCTGCAAGTGTTCTAAGTGCCACATTATTTAATTTAAAAGCAAATTGGATTAGTTTTATCCCTCAAGCTTTGAGAGGAGAAGCTGAATAAACTATACCATATTTTAACTGTACCAGTCTTTCCACTTAGGGTATTCGGAGACTGAAAGTAACAGAAAACCAGACGTACAATTTCACTTAACAGGAATTGCTCCGAGGAGGGGCTTGGAGAGTTGATGACACCATTTTAGAGACTTGATCAAGAACCTGCTTCTTCCTCCCTAATGTGCTGTTGTTAGTGCATCAGCATTTCCCTTGGATTCATCCCCTCATGGTGACAAGTCAACTCTTCCAATTTTTGCCCTGACATAGAGAAAAAGAAAAGGGAAGCCACGTTCTCATGTGCCTTCATGGAAGTGATGACATGTTGCCAAAAATGACCTATTTCTGTCATATATACTTGCTGGAATCAGGGCACATGCCCATTTCAAAACGTGTCACTCTTAATGCGCTTGATTAATAACATGGTTGGAATAGACATTGGGGAATCAATCAGGATTTCCATAATACTGCTTTATGTCACAAAATGAACCTGTCCAGTGAACACTGCATACACCCTTTGTGATGAAGCTCTCCAAGTTTAATAGAAGAGTAATGACACTTAGGATTTTCAGTGGCTTGCTCTGCTAAGTGACAAATTCCAGCTACTTGTGCTGGAGACGAAGTAAATAAGAAAGCATAAGATGGACCTGGAGGGGAAAAAGGAGCAGTAAGAACCAAAGTGTTTTTTTTTTTTTTTTTTTTTTTTGACAGGCAGAGTGGACAGTGAGAGAGAGAGACAGAGAGAAAGGTCTTCCTTTGCTGTTGGTTCACCCTCCAATGGCTGCCGCAGCCGGCGCGCTGCGGCCGGCGCACCGCGCTGATCTGAAGGCAGGAGCCAGGTGCTTTTCCTGGTCTCCCATGGGGTGCAGGGCCCAAGCACTTGGGCCATCCTCCACTGCCTTCCCAGGCCATAGCAGAGAGCTGGCCTGGAAGAGGGGCAACCGGGACAGAATCTGGCGCCCCGACGGGGACTCGAACCCGGTGTGCCAGCGCTGCAAGGCTGAGGATTAGCCTGTTGAGCCATGGCGCCAGCCCAGAACCAAATTTCTAAGTTAATATACTTGGACCATATAATTTTCAGATTCAATTGTCAGGACTTCTCAGGCCGGGGGCTTGGGGGGACTTTTTACAATGGAGAAATCATATATTTAAAAAAAAAAAAATCCAACCTCAAAGCAGAAACACAAAAACATAATAGAAAACTGAGGGAAACTTCAGAAGTTCATGGGAAATGGAAATTAAAATGTTTATTTTGGTGTAAAATGTTTTTGAAAACTGTGCATATGAACAGTCTTCAGAAAATTCATGGAAAATATATATGATGAAAAAGCTATACCTGGATTCCAAACAATTTTTGCAACAGAAGAAGCGTGATCTCTTTATTCTATTTTCCTCCAGCTTTTTGAATTACCGTCACTTATTCAAACAATGATACATAACAGGAATTTATGTGTATTTCTTATATCCTTGTTTATGGCTTGCCTACTGTGATGAACTGAAAACTTGCCGTCAGATAAATACCTAGTATTTATTGTTGTCTTATATAATGTACATGTTATGAACTGCAACATTGAAATGTAGGTTATTACTAGAATTTGAGTAAATAAAACTATGTTTAGTACAATAAATTACATTTTCTCATGTAACAATGCATTTATTGTGGCTCAATAGCAAATACCCATATACTGGGTGTGGCCTGGGAAAACAGTAGGTGGCCCAAGTCTTTGTGCCCCTGCACCTACTTGGGAGACCCGGGAGGAGCTCCTGGCTCCTGGTGCAGATTGGTGCAGCTCCGGCTGTTGCAGCCAATTGGGGAGTGAACCATTGGATGGAAGACTCACTCTCTCTCTCTCTCTCTCTCTCTCTCTGCCTCTCCTTCTCTCTCTGTGTATCTCTGCCTTTCAAATAAATAAATAAATCTTTAAAATATAAATATATATATATATGTAAAACATGAACTCCTACTTTCAAAATGATTTCTTTCAAAACAAACAAACAAATAAATAAATAAATATATTTTTTAAAGAGTTACAAGAGAGAGAAGGTGAGAGAGAGAGAGAGAGATCCATCCACTGGTTTAGGTCCCAAGTGGCCACAATGGCCATGACTAGGTGAAACCAAAATCTGGAGCTTCATCTGGGTCTCCCACATGAGCAGCAGGGACCCAAACAATTGGGCCATCTTCTGCTACTTCTCCCGGCCATTAGCAGGGAGCTGGATCATTAGTGGAGCAGCAAGGACACAAGTTGTCACCCACATGGGATGCCGGCATTAAAGGTGGTGGCTTTACCTGCTATGCCATGATGCTAGTCCCTTTCAAAATTATTTCTATAGATGATGTAGTATCTGTTACAGATATTAGAAAATTTGGCTAATATATCTTATAGTAATATTTTATGGAGTTTAAAGAATGCATTATTTAATTTGAAAGTCGGGATACACATACACACACACAGAGCAGGGGAGAGAAGAGAGTAGGGCAAGAGAGAGGTATTTTCCGTTTGCTGGGAGCCTGAACCTCAATCCAGCTATCCTAAATGGATGGCTCTAGTATTTGGTCCATCATTGGTTTCCTAGCAGAGTGCACATTAACAGGACTCAAAATTGGAAGCAAAAGAGCCAGAACTGAAACCAGGCTCTCTAACCTGGGATGAAGGAGTTCCAAGTATTATCTTAAGCACTCAGCCAAATGTCCATCTCAATTTTTCATGGCCTTTTGAGATTTCATTCAGGACACTGCCAGCAAGAGTTGAAAGGGAAACGTCTATAACCTGAAGGGATCTGAAGTTAAGGCAAAAAGGAAGAAGATGCTGTGAAGTCATTATGAAAATCACAGCAGAATGTTAATAGCTCCTAGTCTCTGTTTTCAGTTAACACAGATTTTCCATACAAACAAATGGCTGATTTCAAAAAAGGAGTTTTCAAATAGGTGTAAAGAAATGGTGCAAATCCAATTTTGGCAATGGTTATATTACATAAAGTTACAAAAATACAAAATTCTTTAAGATTAGTGAAAACCCCTTTGGAATGACTGGTTATAAACTAAAGGATCAGAAAGTGAGGCCTTACTGACAATGTTTTGGGGGAAATAATCTCATGCGCAGTTATGATTCCAGAGGGAACTATCATAGCGAAGGATTTGGATTTTATAATTCAGTAAAAGAGGGTGTGGGCCATCATTGACTCCGGGTTGAGTTTGGGGATCCTGACAATTGTTAGAACTAGGGTGTGAGGATAATTTGGTCTATGCATAATCCCAGTGACTGGGGATAATATTTGGATATAATGAGAATTCTAGAAGTTGAGAGATGGTTGGGTGGCAAAGTAGAAGCGTAGTCTGCTACCGAGGAACCGGGTATGGATAGATAGATCTCCCTGAGGAGTCTCTAAGGTAGTAGAGGAAAATGTGCTCTCTTTTGATTAAGTTGCATTCTAAGAAAAAGGCCAGTGAAGGTGAACATACGGAATCATGTATTGAAAGACAAACATTAGTCATTCTCTCTTCACAAGAGAAAGATTTTTTGAAAGGCATATTGTTAAAAGATGGGGGTGGGTATGTGAAGGTGTGAGAGAATCCAGAAAACAAGACAGGTAGGAGGAACTGGATAATCCTTCAGAGGAACTGAAAAATATAAATATTTAAATGTAAATATAAATGACAAATGCTGTGAGTACTGCTGTGTACATTAGGGAGTGGTGGTGAGTCATGATCTTCCTTGAGGTTAGAAAGATAATCTGGAAATGACGCGTTAATTGAGAAAACACAGGATGAAATTTATATGGATACTTGGGCTGATTTTATGGATTTATATTTCATCGATAAGCTACTTTTAAATGTAAGCTGTTTTTTCTCTCATTGTTAGGAGAATGGACAAGAGTTCTCAATGTGAATATCATGGAATGGGTGGGTGAACAGAAAAGAATGTAGTTGAGACTTTGTGTCTTTAAATATGTATGTATGATATACCTACACATATATGTGTATGATGCATACTACATTTATATATCATTTCAGATGTAGAGTCAAGTCTTCATTTTAGGATCTGACAATTGTTAAAGCAGTATGGTGCCTCCTTTAAAATACACAAAAAAATAGAAAAGTTAATCATTATGTTCTTAGAATTGTAAATACAGATACACGGAATCTGTTAAAAACTAAGAATTAAAATTAAATAATTTTAAAAATATAAAACAATAAAGTAGCGATGAATGTACCACCACCCTAATTTATTTTATGCTGATATTTTGAATTCATGTTAGGGATTTTAACTTTTTTAAAGGATTTCTTTTCATTAAGTTGTTTTTTTTTTGTGTGTGTGTGTGAGATTTATACATGTCTACATTTAATACTAGTCGGTAGAAGGCTGGAGCCTGCAAATAATAGAAAATTGTAACATAATTTACACCATAGACATTAGCAAATGCTGCAGATCAGCAGTTAGGTGTTTGTTGAGGACCTGTTTCAGGTTTTCTCATGCATCTTCAACCTAGTTTGCTTAGTTTAGCAGTTACTTTGTAGTTACTGAGTGCATAAAATACAGATTATTGTCCATTCTTCATGATTCATATTATTCACTATTGTGATTCTGAGTTCCACCTGTTTGTCCATACCTCCTTGATGCAAGAGTGATTCAAATGCAGGAATTTGGAGGTGGAATTGCTTGGCCCTGTGGATTGTGCATCCTCAACTTTACAGGAGAGTAGCAAACTATTTTCTGAAATTCCTGTCACCCTTTATGCTTATGGCCTTATTTTATACTTGACAGTTCTAAATTTTTGGTTGACAGTTTGCTTTCATGGTTATTAGACATATATATATATTTTTGCTTTTTATTGCCTGTCTGTTTTTTAATTGAGTTGTTTATCTTCTGTCTTATTGAACTGTAAAAGATCTTTACATATCCTAGCTGTTTATCATGTGATGGCTATTTCCTTGACAAATAGCCTATCATGGTTTCTGGCTTGTTTTTGTCACTTTATCTATGATATATTTTAACCTATAGAAGTTATAAATTTTATCATAGTTGTATTTTTTCAATCATTTCCTTTATAGGTTACTTTTATTGGTCTTACATGAGATACTCTGGTAACATAAATGTGTTATCTCTTATTTTGAAAATTGATAAGTATGATTGTAATTTGTAGGCTTTTTAGATTACTCATTCTAAAATATATAAATTGGTTGTCCTTCTTGCCAAAGACATAGAGGTTCACAAATAGTGCAGATTTGGCATAGAGTCTAACTTACTCAGTGTTTTACTGTCCTCTGATGGCAAGCATATCCACTGGGAATTTGGAAGCATAGGTCGTATGCATATGCTATCCACTGGGAATACACAGATGCATAGGTCATGTGCTTGCTCTCCTGATGGGGATAAATATATTATGTATGGCACATGCAGTATAGTATAAGCACTCAATGAAGTTTTTTTATATACTCTGTTGAGAATGGGGTACTGAGTCATTTGTCTTGGAATCGTAAACTCTCCTATTAATTAATACACTCTGATATAGTAGCAAAAAACTAAGTGTTGGCCCTACATCCAAGGATACCATACCATGTCATATCCTATTCCTGATGAAATGACACTAGTAAAAATTTGTGGTTCTACCTACACATTTGGCTTCTTATTTTGCAAGAAGAATAATTTATCACAGATATTGCTTGCTAAGATGCTTTAGATTTATGGTAAGGTTAAAAACCTGTTTTTAAAGATTGGTTTCTGTTTGCAGAGACGAAATGGGGAAGATATACCAGTAGCCCAGACTAAGAACATTAATCACAGAAGATTTGCTGCTTCCTTTAGATTGCAAGAAGTGACAAAAACCGACCAGGATTTGTATCGCTGTGTAACTCAGTCAGAACGAGGTTCCGGTGTATCCAATTTTGCTCAACTTATTGTTAGAGGTAAAGTAAAATTGTTTGCATTTCATGAAATCGCATGGCTTTACTTGAACAAAAGCATCTGCATAGATATTTTGATTGATTTTTAACACCCCAGTGTTCTTCATCTCAGGTTACTATAAAGAACACATCATTATAGGTTTGATAATTTCTTAAGGTACAATTAAAAGTGTAAAGTCAGTCTATCAATTTTCCAACAAGTGTTTTCCAGCAAAAGGAATCTATTAAATAATGCTCTATTAGGACAAATGATATTAAAATACTTTATTCCATACTGCTCTTATCTAGTTTGCATTTAACATCTGTTCTTCCTGTTTAAGACAACTCTGCAGATAATATTTTTATTCTTCTAAGCCTATGGAAATGAGGTAAAGGTCAAAGGTTCTATTACAGTGTACAGCTATAAATTTTACCAATATCAGAACATGGCAGTACATGCTTGTTGCTGGTGGAATTTTAGAACGTTAGAACTGCTAAAAGATCCTTGTTAATATTCCTGTATTACTAGAGTAATGTAAGGGATTATGACATGGTACTACATATATACACTGATTTCTGGAAAAAATATGGAAAAGTGCAACACATATATATTTCATTCATGCAGAGTTTACTGAATCTCTATTATATTCCAGGCACTGTTTGTAGAGATATAATTGTAAGTAAAGCACAAAATCCATGTGCACATGGAGCTGAAGTATGTTGAACATACTATATAAAAAGGTATTGAAAATGTAGTGTCAAGTCATGATGTGTGTTTTGAAGTAAAATAAAAAGTAGGCCTCTTTGAGAAGACAGAAATTAAGCTGAAACCTTAAAAAAAGAAATTTAGTCATGAAAACTTAGAAGTTTTTTTGGGGGGGAGGAATTTGAAAGACCCTAATGCAAACAACTAAAGTGGACTGAAATTTGTCAGAAGTATCAGAGAAAGCATGGATGAGTAAGTCCTACACAAGACAGGATATTAAGGTTGAGAGACAGTTGCCCAGGTGAATTATGTGGATATAGGGGTAGTGGTGAGAGGAAGAAGCACCAGCAGGTAGAAAGAGCATTCATGCCAATGCCCAATGGCTAGAAGGATATGAGATCCCTCCATATTCACATCAATATATTTTTAATGCTTAAGAGAAAATATTTTTTAATATTTACTTGATTTTGGAATGATAATCCCTCATGTTTTTAGAGAAAGCCGAATTAAAATTCAGGCTATTGATAATTTGTCCACAAAAGTCTAATGATTGACTGAGACAGAATATTACTCCATGTTTTTCTTTCACCCACCCTTTCTCCTTCTCTTTCTCCCTCCTTCCCTTCCTCCCTCCATCCCTCCATTCCTCCCTTCTGTCTATATTTCTTTCTATTTGAGAGTGAGAAAGAAATGAGGTGAGGGTTGGAAAAAGAGGATCCACTGGGTCACTCCCCAGATGCCTGTATTGGCCTAACCAACCTGGTTTGAGAATGTAATCTAGTTCTCTCACAGGGACCCAACTCCTTGAACCATCACTGGTGTTTGCCAGACTTAGCACTTGTGGGAAGCTAAGCTGGAGTCAGCAAGCTGGAACCAGGACTCAGACAAGGTTCTTTGATGGGGGGAATGGGCATGGCAGCCGATGGTGTTAACCAGTAAGCCCAAATGCCCACTGTATACCTCAAGTTTTTGACTCCAACAGTGGACTTCATCTTTTCCATCACAAGTTTCTTTCACATTCACATTACTTGATGTGGTTAGCCTATTGAATGCTGTTTTTCTAGAAAGACTATAGTCCATCAGGATGTATGTTGAATATATTTTCAGTAAAATGTCTCTCGTGTTTCTGTATGAGCTCATGTCCCCTGAATAAATTCATGCCATCACAGCCTTTCCTCGTTTCATAATAAGAAAGTATTGTGCTGTTTGTCTCTAATGTTCAGGCAGAGAGGTGATTTATCACATGTTCATATATACATGTGTGTTTATGCTTGTGGAGCCCTGTTTGGTATTTCTGTCACCTGATCTTAATTTTGAAAGCCTGAAGTTATCCTTGTGTAGTCATCAGAGTGATTAGTACACTATGGATATATGAAAATGACCATGCTATTATGCTGTGCCCACTGTATCTTCTAGTACTGTCTGTACATTGTTAGTATGCAACCACTGAAAGAAATGGTATCTTTTTTTTCATTTATTAAACTTTTATTTAATGAATATGAATTTCCAAAGTACAGCTTATGAAAGAAATGGTATCTTAATAGTGCCTCTAGAGTTACAGTTATATGTAATAATATATGCATACATAATATAACCATAAGTATTCGTAGTAGTTTACATTCAAGAGTGAGGGAGTGGCCCCACAGTATATTTATTGGATGGGTTGTAGATGACAGAATTGATATTTTTATACATGTGCTCTTATATCTATGTGGTTATTCATTTTAGATGGTCACTATCTGCCTGTTTTGTTTAAAAGAGAATGTTTTGTCATTGTTAAATATACCTTGTTTATTATCACAGGTAAGTAAATTTTACCGGTTTATCACAATCTGGGTTTGCTTATCTGGAGACAAATGCGTTACAGCTGTTCTAGGAGTTTTATCTGTAAAATAGTTAACTATTTCAGTTAAGTTTATAAAGGGAGGATTTTTCATTTTCATTGAAAATAATTTTGACTTCTTTTTTTTTTTAAGTTTACTTATTTATTTGAGAGGTAGAGTTACAGACAGAGAGAAGGAGACTCAGAGAAAGGTCTTCCATCCACTGGTTCACTCCTCAAATGGCTGCTGCAATGGCCGGAGCTAAGCTGATCTGCAGCCAGCAGCAATGAGTTCCTGCTGGGTTTTCCATGCAGGTGCAGGGGCCCAAGCAAGTAGACCATCTTCCACAGCTTTCCCAGCTTGATAGCAGGGAAGTGGATAAGAAGTGGAACAACTGACACAGGAACCAGTACCCATATGGGATGTCACAAGCAGAGGCCTAGCCTATTATTCAACAGCACTGGCCTCTTGACTTCTTCTTCTTCTTTTTTTTTTTTTTTAAGTTCTACCATTTTATCTATGTTTTATTTTTGATTTTGTGATAGCAGTTAGTTAAAATGTGGTGGTGCTTTGAATATGTTATCCTGAGATTGCTAATATTGGTGGAAATATATTTTTGATAGTTTTGTCAACTTTATATTTTTCAACTTTTTTTTTTAATTAAAAAAGTCCATCTGAAAGGCAGGAAGAGAGTGAGAGCAAATGAGAGATAGAGAGAATACCTCCGTTTACTTGTTTACTCCCCAGATATTTATGATGGCTGGGGCAGGGCTAAGGCCAAAGCTGAGAGCCATGAACTCTGTTCAGGTCTTCCACATGAGTAGGAGGAACCTCATTACTTGAGCCATCACTGCCGTCTTCCAGGGTCTACGTTAGCAGGAAGCTGATGTCAGAAACCAGAGCCAAGACTCAAACCCACATACTCTGTTTAGGATGCTTAGCTAAATGCTGCTGCTATCAGCATGCTTCATGCTGTGCTGTGTTTCATACGTAAAGGTGTTACTTTGCTTACTGTTTTATTTCAAAACCAATTTAGAAGAATAAATTTTCTCGTTTGTCCAGATAACCAACAAATAAATACTGCTAACCAAAAAAATACCCGTGGGTGTCAGCTGTCCTGGTGTTGAAATAGTGCTGTGAATTAACTATGATGACAGGTCCTATCTCTCATTGGCACTTTCAAAGCTGACATCCTGTTACATGGATAGAAAAGATGGTAATTTTAAAGGAAATTTTGGGGGCAGTGATATGAATGGTCTTTAATAAGAGCTGGCATACTATTGCCTGTTGTCAAAGATGACCCATGGGTAAGAGTTTATTAGTGCATTTTCTTCTAAACTAAAAGTGACAGGGTATGCTTAAGGCTTTTTTTTTTTTTTTATGTTGCTGTTTGTTATAAATGAAAATTTCACTGCAGAATTCTTGTACTGAAGAGTATTGATCTATGTGTTCCCACAGCCAGAGGAAGAACAATAATATATGATGAAACAGAATTTACTTTGTCAAGACTTTAGCATTGCTTCCAGGTCATTTTGAGTAATGATAAAGTCTGGAGCCTCTGAAAGCCAATCTTTATTGACAAAGAAGTTTTCATAGAGATGAGATGAATACCAGATATTTTTGTTCAATGATTCCACAAAATTGAAGTATAAAAAATCTGAAATAGCTTCCAACAGAAAAGTACTAACTTTTTAATCTAATTATATTATAGATTTGTTTTGCTCATTCTCTTCCTTCTCTTCCTGTCCAAATCAAAGACCCACTTACATCTCTAATCAACTGACCCACAACAAACTCAAATTCTTTGGTTGCCTCAACTAACTCATGATTTCTATTCAGAATTGTTTTTGTATCACCTGTGACTTCAGTAGTATTTTAATTTTTTTTGAAAATCTAAAAGTACAGTTTTTGTTTGTCATCATTAATGTTTAGGCTTTTAAGTTACTATTATGACTACCAGTGTTGTAGTGCAGTGAGTTATGGCATCCCATTTGAGTGCTGGTCCAGGCCATTGCAGTCATTTGGAGAATGAACCAATGGATGAGAGATTCTCCTTCCCTCCCTCCCTCCCACTCTCTCTCCCTTCCTCCCTTCCTTCCTCTCTCTCTCTCTCTCTCTCTCTCTCTCTTCCTCCCTCCCCTCCCCCCACATCACTCACTCTCTCCCTCTTTCTCTGTAATTCTGCCTTTTAAATAAATCAGTATTTTTGCAAAATTAGGGTCAGCAACATTTAGCCATTATCAAAATGCTCCAGACATACAAGGTAAACAGTAAATTTATTCTCTATTTCCAGTGAAAAACAGACTCATAGCTGAAAATTGGGGTGAATATGAATCCATTTATTCTCTTAATTCAGAGTAGCTTCTTAACCTTACTCAGGCTTGGTTTTTAAAATCCTAAGAAATTCTGATTGATGTCAATACTTCCTTTGGTAAGACAGTATAAGCTAGTTAAAAAGTACTAGTATTTACTAAATATCTAACATGGTGTAGTTTGTTTAGCCAGTAAACTTAAGCATAACCATCTAAAATGTTTTTAGTTTCTTTCTACCAACACGTTTAAAACATATGATACACAGATTCAGGTCACACAAATTAAAATGTATCTTTGATTGATTTTAGCAGCTTAAATTTATGGACAATCTTATCTATAAGCCATTTAAAATAAAACTCTTAATAAAATTTCCCCATGTGGACATACAATATGTACACACATATAACATAGCATAGTAGACCAATATAGCAATTTTAATAATAGCTTTTAAAATCTTTAACTCTTTTTGTAGATTGCGAATTGATTTGAATTGCTTTTTGTTTTTAGTAACCTCAGTTAACCATACTTTCTCTCAGTTGGTACTGTTAATACATTATTGGCTTCATCTGTTTACAGAGCCATCCCAAAGTACTGAATACAATAAAAGTGGCTGGAAAAAGTCCATAGGAACCTATAGGAGGACAGCTAAACACAGAACCAACAACGCTTTAGTTTTATGAGCAGCAACTCATATATAACTGTGGATGACAAAAGACTTTATTTACTGACTTTCGTGATTGGAAGGCGAAGAGATAATGATCAAGGATCTGGATTTTTTTTTTTTTTAGTTCATTCTAATTAAGGAAACATGTTAGGAGAAGGTATAACTTAATCTTAGGGAATAGACAGAGTTTAGAATATGATAATATTGGAGAAAGGTGTTACCTTAATAAGTATCAGTGTGGATCAGAGGTAATCAGTGAGATCACAGCTTGTTTGGTCAGTGATGAGCCATTAGTGGAATCACTGGCTTACTACCAGGTAACTCCTAAGTGCGTGTAGAAAGGAAGGAGTCAAAACTAACTGCATTTGAACTTTTCAGATGCTCCTTTTACAGCAGTTATTACTTTGTGTTTCATATAAGAAGCCTATGTAGTTCATGTTTGTTTGCTTCAGAACAAAGCATGATTTTTACATAAAAATGCTTTTTCTCAGACCTAAGAAATAAAATTGTTGAAGCCCAAGCAGTTTGGCCCTGAAAGATGCAGAACACGGGTGATGAGCCATGTACCCCTTTCACTGATGGATGCAGTAAAGTTTGCAGACATAGCAGAGGTGGGGATGCCAGGTTTTTTTATTGTATCTGAATCAGTCTTTTTTCTTTCTCACTTAATTACTTAGTAAGGATGACTTTAAATTATATGAAATATTTTATTATTTTTTTTATTAAACTTTTATTTAATGAATATAAATTTCCAAAGTACAGGTTATGGGTTAAAATGGCTTCCCCCTCCCAAAACTTCCCTCCCACCCACAACCCTCCCCTTTCCCGCTCCCTCTCCCCTTCTAATCACATCATGATTCATTTTCAATTCTCTTCACATACAGAAGATCAGTTCAGTATATATTAGGTAACGATTTCAACAGTTTGCCCCCATATAGCAACACAAAGTGAAAAAAAATACTGTTGAAGTACTAGTTATATCATTAAATAAGAGTGTACAGCACATTAAAGACAGAGATCCCACATAATATTTTTTTAAAAAATTAATTAATTTTCTATGCCACTTCCAATTTAACACCAGGTTTTTTTTTTTTTTTCATTTCCAATTGTCTTTATATACAGAAGATCGATTCAGTATACAATTAGTAAAGATCTCATCAGTTTGTACCCACGCAGAAACACAAAGTGTAAAAATACTGTTTCAGTACTAGTTATAGCATCACTGTACATTAGACAACACGTTAAGGACAGATCACACATGGGATGTAAAAGTATTTGTAATTTGACCAACTTTCTAGTATAGTATGATAGTATTTTTCTACATGCCAGTTTAAAATTTTCTGCATTTTTTTTATATTAGAGCGATGACATTGGGAAAGAGGAATATATGAAATACTTTACTAATAATTTTACTAAGTTTGTGGGTAAAGGTGATAGAATTCCTGGCTTGAGACCTTTAGGAGTCCACTTAATACCATCTAGTATTATTTTTAAATTAGTTTTCAAAGCCAGTTGTCAGACTCATGATTTAATGCACAGGTTTTTTTTTTTTTTATTATTATTTAAGGTAACTTGAAGCCTCATTTTCTTCGTTTTTATTGTGAAAGTATTCAACTTGACAAAAGTTTGAAGTTGAGAAAATGCAATTTAAACACTCATGTTTTATAAAATCTGGTATACAATTAAAGTCTTAGAATGTATTGATAATCCACATACTGATTGTCCCCAGATACTTCATTTTTTAAGATTTATTTTATTTATTTGAAAGAGAGTTACAGAGAGAAGTAGAAACAGGGAGAGAGGTCTTCCAGCTGCTGGTTCACTCCCCAAATTGTTGCAATGGCTGGAGCTAAGCCAATCTGAAGCCAGGAGCCAGGAGCTTCTTACAGGTCTCCCACATGGGTAAAGGGGTCAAAGGACTTGGGCCATTCTCTGCTGTTTTGCCACACACTTTAGCAGAGAGTTGGATGGGAAGTGGAGCAGCCAGGACTCAAACTGGCACCCAAATGGGTTGCCAGTGCTGAAGGCCAGGGCTTTAACCCACTGCGCCACAGCGCTGCCCATCCTCCCCCATACTTCTTTAGTAGGACAGCACTTAAGTTGGTGGATAGTGAATGTCACAAATTTGGAGGAGAATGCAAATTGTGTCATGTTTAAAATTTTTTCCTTTGCTCCCCTTGGGTATGATGAAGGAAACATTTGGAATCTCCTCTCACTCATAGTGCCTACTTGGAATTCAGATGAGTTAGTGTTGAAGATGTCTGGCACACATGTATTCTAAGTAGCAAAAGCATACTAGTTGTTCTTGTTTCAAATAGTATGCTGATGTACAACCAGACAGAGTACTTACGTGAATTGTTCATATGATGCATTTAGGAAGGCTTCTTCAAAGTTGAAAAAACATGAAAAGTAATGGTCATATTTATGTTTATTTAAAAGTAGTAGAGAAATGATGTCTTTTAAATTTAGTATGGCTATTGACTGGTCTGTATTGTTACTGACCTAAACTGTCTACTTCTGGAGATCATTATTTTCAATAGTTTCCCTTATTATTTTTCTCTTCTTCTGAGTTTCTTTATAGCCTCTCTACCAAAGTGGGAAAATGTAGTACATGTTTTTGCCCAAGTAATTATTTTCATTTCATTATTTTCTTTTCTCAGTTTGTTGTAAACATAAAAATGCAGTGAGAGTCTTTCCCAAAGGATGTCTGAGTGCGTTTCCTGAGGTTATTCACATGTTTAGGTCAATATAATATTTAACAGTTGAGGTCACTGTGCTTTAGAGTGAATCTTTGGGAAGCTGGCTTTCATTGGAGCTTTCTTTAAAGAATTTGCTTGTCAAGGAGGAAACAGAATCATTTGCATGCCAAATGATGCTTGTTGGGGAGACTGATGGAATTTAACTCAAGAATACTAATAGTAGACGTATACTGTCCTTCCAAGCCTTTCAGTCTTCTTCCTGTGGAGTTTCTGATCAATGTAATTTATGTAATTTGGGCCCACTTTTACCTAGGGACTTATATATACTTCATAGACCAACAGTTTCTTTGCAATTTATATTCACCTCCCTTTTCACATCTTTGTGTTTTCTTATTTCGAACAAAGAAACAAAACAGCAGAGTCAATTTGAAGTAAGATATTTCCTTCTCTCTGGGTTCCTTGGCAACTTCATTGCAAAATCATCTAGCAGCCTTTGTTGAGTATTTAATGTTAACAAGCAAGGGGGAGTGGCATTGTGGAGCAGCTGCCTCATGGGACATCAACATCCCATATCAGGGCTGGTCCACTTTGGATCCAGTTCCCTGCAAATGCACCTGGGAAGGCAGCAAAAGATGACCCAAGCACATGGGCCATTGGAATGAGCCCCCTTTTCTTTGGTTTTTTTTTTTTTTTTTTTTTGGTGGGGCAGGGAATGCAAGAACTTCATTGAGAGAAAAGTACAGTGAAATTTTTGAAAGCTTGAGAGAGAGAGAGAGGGACAGAGAGAGAGAGAGAGAGAGAGACCTTAGACACCTCCCCTCAGGCGCAGGACCAAGTTCAGAGTGGATTCTTTCTGGATTTTGTATTCAGGCTGCTTCTTTCTTTCATCCAGTCAGGTGTTTAGCATAGATCTGCATGGCACCTCTGGGCCAGGCCTCCCTTATGGATAGCCAGACCCAGAACTCCATTCCAGTCTCTCACATGGGTAGCAAACCAAATGGCTTCTGGTTTCAGCCTGGATCAACCCCCAGGGGTTCTTTGGGGAGTGATTGAGCAGTGGAATATCTCCCTGTGTGGTCTCTCTTTCTTTCTCTGTTACTCTTTCCAATAAGTAAATAAGTCTCTAAAAAACAACAAAACAAGAATAAGCTCTAAAAAGTACTAAAGAGATATCATACTTTGCCTCAGCCTTCAAATAGCTTATAATTTAATCATATAGGAAGTATAAAATTATTGACTGTCTTGTCACCAAATTTTGGTCACATTTTTAGTCTGACAAGGAGAAAATGGATTCCCTAACAAATAAAAAATACCTTACCAAAGCAACTCTTCATGAAAATCCTTTATCCAGTAATGTGGTAGATAATGTTATATGGGGAGTGTTCTAGACTGTTAATTGAACAGAAACTCTGCTGCTCACAGATTGAAATCAATGAGTGAGGGCAGAGAGATAATTCAGTGTTCAGTAGTATATTGAGTAAAAATGATGATGTAAGTGTTTAGATGGAACATTACTGCATCCTTTGTAGTCTGGAATCTCTTTCACTCTTTTCCAGTTCATCTTCAAGGGAGTCAGTGTTAGCAAGGTTCCCTTCAGTATATGACCTACAAGTGAGTTTGTATTTAGCTTTGCAGTTAGCATAAATTGTTTGCCATTGAATTGTACACATCTCAAAAAGATTTGGCTAATAGACATTCAGGTCAGGAATCTGGAACTCATAGTACATAGAAACATGCAGAAATCAGAAAATAATCATGAAATGTTAGGTAGAAGTCTTAAAAAGAAGGAGGACAATAATGTACTTACTTTGTATGAAAAAAATCAGTGAAAATGAAATTGTTCAAAATTTAGCACAGAAAGCACTTTCCTTTCCATCTCGGTTAAGATAAATGATATATTTTTTTCTCATTTTCTAAGAAACATTTAGTTTAGTACAAACTTAAAGCAAGTATAGATTAGCAAACAGAGTACAGATAGATAAACATTTATGTCTTAAGACATGAATTAAATCAAATGAAGATGAAGTGGTCCTTAGCATGGATTATACTTAGTTCAGAAAGTAGTTTTTAGGGAGAAAAAAAAGGGAGCATTATATCATGTCAGTATTAAAAATGAGGAATTGGTTGACTGAATATTGGACAGAGATTAAATAATATAGTAAAATAATATAGTAAAATATGTGGAAGCTTTTCACAACATATCAAAGTACAACAACCTCTTATGCACAATTGCCTTGTTGTAATGTTTGATTTTTTTGAGAAATTATGCTGCATTGATGCGTTCTCATCCTGTAGGAGTTACAGGGACAGAGTTTCTTTTAAATTTCTTTTAAATTTTACTTTTATTTTAAAAATTTTATGTGTTTATTTGAAGGAGTTACAGGGAGGGAGGGTGCGGGTTCATGTGGGAGAGGGAGAGTAAAGAGAGAGAGAAAGAGAGAGAAAGAATGAGAGAGAGAATCTTCCATCTGCTGGTTTAGTCCCCAAGTGGCCACAATATCCAGGAGTAGGGCAGCCAAAACCAGGAGCCTGGGATTCCATCCAGGTCTCCTACATGAGTGGCAGGGGCCCAAGCACTTGGGCCAACTGCCACTGCTTTCTCAGATCAGAAGTGGAGCAAACAAATCTAGAGCAGGTGCTCATGTGGAATGCTGGCATTAAAGTGGGCAACTTAACCTTCTGTGCCACAACACTGGCCCCTCTTTTTAAACTTTAGTAAGAAGCATAGAAGATATGTTTCCTTTGTTCTCCACTTTCTTCTTTCTGAGTTCTAAACTAAGGAAACATTTTGTTTTTCTTCCATTTTGTGTAATTAAGAATCTTAAATTTAGTTGTAATGGTGTAGAATCTGTCATTGTTTTCCAACAAAGAAACAACAAATTAAGAATTACCTTTATCCTAGTGAGAAAGAAATCCTACACACGGTTCTTTACATTTTCTTGATTACTTTTGGCATTGTCTTTCATCTTCTTGAACATATGGTAGATGCTATTGCTACTCTTCTTAACATAGTACTATCTCCAGCACTTCCGTCACATACAGGAAAATATGAGAGTCAGTCATTTTTCTGGTCCAAAGGCCTTAAATGATACATCTGCTGGCTACCACTCCATCTTTTCCCTTTCACTCACTTGCTTCGTTAATCTGCAACATACTTGCTTACTCACACAGGCATGCTCCTTTCTTAGGGCCTATACACTTGCTTCTCTCTCCATTTTCCTTACTTTTTCTCAAAAATATGCAAGCTTTCACAGTCTTCCTCCATTCAGGTTTCTTTTTCTTGAATTTCCAATAGGATATCTTACTCATAAGTTAGATGTCTTTTTAGCACAGTCAGGTTTCTGTTCAGTTCTTTTCAAAATACCTAAAGGCCAAATGGCAGTTATTTTCTAGTACAGATTTTATTTCATGTTTTCCCTAAAATTATTTAATTTTTATGTTTTTTAAAAAATCTTTATGTTATGCTTTCTAAGTATGAACAGGATAAAACAGTTATCTCAATATTTTTAATTTGCTTGGATTGCAACAAATAGAAATAACTTTCTGTTTCTATTATTCATTTATCTGTATATTATTACATATGCTTTGGGCATCCAGCCCTTTCTTTACCTTCACTTCTACCACTTTGTCTATGGCAGCATCTTCTTTTCCCCATACTTTTATCAAAACCTCCTTATTGGTCTCCCTTCATCTGTACTTACCTCTTCCAAATCGGTCTTCACATAGCAGCCAGAGTGCCTTCCTGAAACAGAGTAAGTGAGAATATGCTCTCCCTAGCTCATGCAGTGTCACTACCAGAAATCTCATCATAGTTGCTGGGGCCCTGTTTGATCTAGCAGTACTCATCTTCTTCAATCTCTCATGTGATTTGCCCTTGCTCACCATATTCAAGCAACTGTGGCAATCTTTCACATGCCCTAATGAACCATTTTCTCTACTACTTTAGAGTCTTTACTTTTTTCCTTTTTTTAAAAAAGTCTACTTACTTATATATTTATTTATTTGAAAGGCATAGTGACATTGAGAGGGACGTCAGGTAGAGAGGAATCCTCTATCTGATGGGACACTCCTAAAATGGTTCCTATACCAGGTCTGGGTTAGGAAGAAGCCAGGAGCCACAAACACCATCCTGGTCTGCCACATGTTGACAGCGACCCAAGTATTGAGCTACCATCTTTTGCATTCTCAATTGCATTAGCAGAAAGCTGGATCAGAATCAGAGTAGTCAGGACTCAAATCAGCACTCCAGTATGGGATACCAGCATAGCAAATGGCAGCTGAACATATTGTAACCCAATACCACGCATCATTTGAAAGTCAGAGAAATTGAGACAGACCTATACAAATAGACAGAGATCTTCCACCTGGTGGTTTACTTTCTAAATGACTCAACAGTCATGGTTGCAGCAAGCCAATGCCATCCAGATGTCACACAGGTGTGACAAGGACCCAAGTGCTTGAGCCATCATTTGCTGTATCCCAAGGTACGCACTAGCAGGAAGCTAAAATTGGGAGTAGAGCTGGGTATGTAGAAGCATGAAGAAAGACGTCTACCTTAAACTTTACACAAAAATCCACTCAAAATGGGTTAAAACCTAATTCTATGACCCAATACCATCAAATTATTAGAGAACACTGGGGAAACCCTGCAAGACATTGGTATAGGCAGAGAGTTCTTGGAAAAGACCCCAGAAGCACAGGCAATCAAAGCCAAAATTGACAAATGGGGGGATTACAGCAAATTGAGAAGCTTCTGCACTACAGAGGAAACACTGCTGAATGTTTCCTTTGCAGTGAAGAAAGTGAAGAGACAATTGACAGAATGTGAGAAATTATTTGCAAACTATGCAACTGATGAATGAATCAATAAAGAGCTCAAGAAACTTAACAACAACAAAACATACAATCCAGTTAAGAAATTGGCTAAAGGACTTGAAAGGTCATTTTTCAAAAGAGGAAATCCAAATGGCCAACAGACATATGCAAAATGCTTAGGATCAGTAGCTGTCAGGGAAACACAAATTAAAGCCACAATGAGGTTTTACTGCACTCCAGTTAGAATGGCTCTCATACAGAAATCAACAAACAACAGGGCCAGAGCTGTGGCTCCCTTGGTTAGTAATCCTCTGCCTGCGGCACTGGCATCCCATTTGGGTCCCAGTTGCTCCTCTTACAGTCCAGCTCTCTGCTGTGGCCTGGGAGGGCAAGGTAGGACGGCCCAAGTGCTTGGGCCCCTGCATCCGCATGGGAGACCAGGAGGAAGCACCTGGCTCCCGTCTTTGGATCTGGGTAGCTCTGGCCATGGCGGCCATTTGGGGAGTAAACCAACGGAGGGAAGACCTTTCTTTCTGTCTCTCTCTCTCACTGTCTATAACTCTGCCTGTCAAATAAAAAAAAATTCAGGTGAGGATGTGGGAAAAAGTATCCTAATCCACTGTTGGTGAGAATGTAAGCTGGTACACCCACTGTGGAAGAAAATATGGAGATACCTCAGAAATCTACCATATGACCCAGTGTAGAGAACACTATTGAAAAACACGTTTGGATTAGCATCAAATATTGACTATAATACAGTACTCTGGAGAGAAGAATTCTGAAATGAGACTGAAATTATACTTTCAGATACTACTGTGGAGGAACTTGAATGCCAGATTGAGAAATTTTGGTGACCTTTGGTAATGTGGGAGAATTTTACTCCCATCACTCTCTCAGATAACCAGCATTGTAGATGAGGGCATGGTGAGTCCTCAAGGAATAAGTTTAGGGGTCTCTAAGAATCCATGTCCAAGTTTGAGATGGTGAAGAGTTCTTGGCAGGCTGTGATGGAGAGAACCAGTCAAGAATGGGAGCTTGTGGCAGAAGGATCATTAACAACACTATGGAAAGGCGGGAGGATGAGGTGTAGAAGATGACTTTTAGTCTGGGATACGAGGTAAATTACAGTGTTAAGAGAATTAATTTGGAATACATGTAGAAGAGGTTTTTTGGAGAGCATGCATGATCACTTCCATTGTGAATTTTTATTGAGGCACTAGAGGAATGTTTAGGTATAACATCATCAGGTATATGGGTAAGTCTTATACTAATTGTAGGGTATCAAATAAGGATTCAATCATGACAAATTGAGCAATAAATACTTAGTACATAGAAATTTTTTGTATTTTTCAAGCTTTCATTTCATAGCCTTTAGCCAGTATTATTAGAAGCTTTCATGTTGTTACAATTAGGATAAAAGCAAATGTTTTTAATTAAATAGAAATTTTTTTTTCTTATTCAACAAATTTTTTATTGAGCAACCAACTGCATACTGAGTCCCTCTGATAGGCACCAAGGTATAGAACTGTGAACAAGACATGATGCCAACCTCTTTGGAACTCACAATTTTAAACTACATGGGTTAAGCCACTGGCTGCAATGCCAGTATCCCAAACGAGTGCCAATTCTTCTTTTTTTCTTTTTTAATTAAACATTTATTTAATGAATATAAATTTCCAAAGTACAGCTTATGGGTTACAATGGCTTCCCCTTCCCAAAACTTCCCTCCCACCTGCAACCCTCCCCTTTGCCGCTCCCTCTCCCCTTCCAATCACATCATGATTCAATTTCAATTCTCTTTATATACAGAAGATAAGTTCAGTATATGTTAGGTAACGATTTCAACAGTTTGCCCCCATATAGCAACACAAAGTGAAAAAAAAAATACTGTTGGAGTACTAGTTATAGCATTAAATAAGAGTGTACAGCACATTAAAGACAGAGATCCCACATAATATTTTTTTAAAAAATTAATTAATTTTCTATGCTATTTCCAATTTAACACCAGGTTTTTTTTTTTTTTGTTTCATTTCCAATTATCTTTATATACAGAAGATCGATTCAGTATATAATTAGTAAAGATCTCATCAGTTTGTACCCACGCAGAAACACAAAGTGTAAAAATACTGTTTCAGTACTAGTTATAGCATCACTGCACATTAGACAACACATTAAGGACAGATCCCACATGGGATGTAAGTACACAGTGACTCCTGTTGCTGACTTAACAATTTGACACTCCTGTTCATGTACTAGTGGTTGAACTCTGTAATTAACACACAATTATTCTTAGGTGTTTAAATTTTAACTGAAAAGTGATCCCTGTTAAATTTAAGAGTGGAAAAAGAGAGGGAGGAGATGTATAATTAAATAGAAAATTTAAAAAGAGAATCCTGACATAATCAAATACGATGTCATTATTTTTCTTTATAGCTGACATTATATGCATATTAAAACACATGTATGATACACAATGTGTGTAAATATTTTCCTTTGATGTTTATATAGACTTCTGGCTGGATTTGGGCAGCTGTTTGTGTGGTCATCTTTTCCCTCCTTTTTGTAAACATGTTACCTCACAGAAATGAACAAAACTCTCTATAAAGTCTCCACTTTCTCTGCCCTTCAGAATCTGATTGCTCCTGGAAATAATGCTCTGAGACCTGTCTTCCTCCCCCAGCAATTTGCTAAATGGATGGAAGGATGGGGGGAGTGGAGGCAGAGTAGGGGTCTTTTCTAGAACTTTTGGCGTATCTTACTTCTCAATGTCATTCACTGTCGCTGGTGGTCGGAAAATATTTACTTAAGGGGAGATAAGGAGGTCCCACCTGCACTTGCCATAATTTTCCTATGTTAAAACTCCCAGTTGGTTTGACATTTTTGTGCATTGTGCAAGATTGCTAAAAAATAGTTACCATGACCAGACTGGTTGATGCATGGTAATGATTAAAAGCAGGGTGTTTGGAATTCAACAAGGATGGTAGAAATGCAAGATGTCAGAGAAGCCATATATTAAAGAGAATTTGAATTGGAAACTGAATCCCAGTCTGCCACTGGGAACATTTTGATCATTTTGATTTATTAAACTTTTATAACAGCATTCAGACAGAGCTGAATTAAAACCTTTAGTCTTGGATAGTTTATGGTACACTAACCACTGTGTTACTGGTATCATTTTTGAAGGATCTCTTAGCAATCAGTAAAGAGGAAAAAACTGGTGTGTGAAGCAGTTATTTCAAATGGCAGTTTTCATTTATATTCTTGCATCCAGCTTTAAGTTCTTTTTTTTATTTGCACTGTGTCAGAGACAAACACGTTTTGCAATTCGAACTTATGAAGTACCTTAAAGTTTTGAATTTTAATATTGAACATGCTTGAAATTCTGATTGATAATTTCACATTGAAATATTGCATTTACACATGCTTTGTGTTGTATATCTTTGTGTGTGTCCTTATGTACACATAGGAATCTGTGTCCTCTATGTCTAGCTTTGTGTTTTTGAGTTTTACAGTTAACATTCACATAGAAATGCTAATGCAGTTCTGAAGCTTTACTTATAAATAAACAGTGCATTTCCCTACAACTGTTGGAATCTTATACATCAGATCTTTTAAAAATTATTGTTCAGTGTCAGCAACTGTAGGTAGTCTTTTCTGAACACTAGTTCTGCAGTAAAGAGAAATCAATTACTATTAGAGAGGCACTGTGGGTAAAAGGCATTACAGGTTCACACTTGGTTTTGCAGCCGAGAGAGGGTACTTAGCCATGAATCAGGAATGATGCAAAAGATGGATGAGACAGAGTTCAAGGAGCAGTAATGTGAGGGTCCAGGACTATCATTCCAAGCTGTCTCAACAGTAATGATGGATGGTTTCGTGGCAAGAAGTAATAATATCAGATGATGAAAGATATATCTCAGCATCTTGAGCCACAGCATACCATCTACCTGATGGAGTTGTGGGGCATAATGATTCCTGATTTGCAACCAAACGGGTTTGCTGCATTTAGCAATCCAAATTTTTGGCAGCTGTGAAGGAAGCAAGTAGCATATCAAACACTCCTGCACATTGTAAATTTAATTACCTCATATTTATGCATAGTAGTTGTTGACAGGAACTTGTAAGCTATGCTAATATGGTAGGTAATTTGTTACCTCCAGAAATCACTTTCCATGTGTCTTCTGATCATTATCATGAAACATGATAAATGATCTAGCCCATGAGGTATAAATGAAAATGAAATGGATAATTGGATTCTATGTCTAAATTGTGGCTGGAATAGTCACAGCAATTATAATTGAATTTATCTCATAAAAATGCATTTGGCAATTTATCACTGACCTTTCATCATGTGGAGCCTATGGTGTAAGAAACCACTCTCACTATAAAACATTATCATAATTTTTAAAAAGTTCTCCATACTTACAATTTTGTTTTCTTGCCTTATCCTCCCACATATTTTTAGAGTATCATACTGAGCTATAATGAGTCTAAGCAATTAATACAAATAATCTTATTTTTATACTGAAAATTAAATGTTTGCTGTTAACAATGGAATGGTGTAGGAAGAGTACAAGATACCATGAGAATGTTTTCATGAATACATTGTCATTGCCTGCACACATCTTTCTGGCAATGATGAATGTGTGTGCTGAAGGTGTTTCTTAGAAGAGGATGTTTCTGAAGTGCTAGAATAAGGTAGTTTTGTTCTTTCCATTTAGAGTTGGTTTTAAATATTCTCAGACTTTGGTCATTCTCCTTCCCTTCTCTTTCATTTATTCTAAATAAAAAATTTTATAAATGTGAAACAACTTATTGATTGATTTGATTAATTTTTTTGAGCAAATAACACTGGTTATTCATTTGGCAAGGACCTAAGTACATGAGCCAATCCCTGCTGCTTCCCAGGAAGCTGGTTTGAAAGCCGAGTAGCTGGGATTTGAACCAGGTACTCCTACATGAACTGCAGATGTCCCAAGCTGTGACTTAACTGCTGCTCTAAACCCCTACCCCAGATACAGTCTTTAATCTATTATTGTTACAAATGTAGCTATCAGAGTATCTAGTTTTCAATTTAAAATCCAATATCCTTTTTAAACCTTATTCCAGATTTCCTTTTTCCTCTATGGCTTCTTTTTGTGAGATTTGAGAAGTTTATAAAACGTCTCTTAATCCTGCTACTTTTTATGTCCAACTGCAAAAAAAAAAAAAAATCTATTCCAGATTTAGTTACCAACAAATATATGAAAATTTTAAAAATTATTGGACTTTAAAAATTATTGGAGTTTGAGATATGTTAATAAATTGGAAAAGTCCTTAGAATTTTGTTTTTCTTCTTGAATTCTTTACCTGAAATTTCTTCTACTTCCATATCCATTGGCAGTGAAGGTATGTTAACTCTAATTGGTAAGGCTGCTTTAGAAACTTAGTGATACAGCAGAGTGAGCATCTTTTTTTTAACTTTTATTTAATAAATATAAATTTCCAATGTACAGTTTATGGATTACAATGGCTTCCCCCTCCCTTAACTTCCCTCCCACCCGCAACCCTCCCCTCTCCCGCTCCCTCTCCCCTTCCATTCACATCAAGATTCATTTTCAATTCTCTTTATATATAGAAGATCAATTTAGTATATATTAAGTAAAGATTTCAACAGTTTGCACCCACATAGAAACACAAAGTGAAACATACTGTTTGAGTATTAGTTATAGCATTAAGTCACAATGAACAGCACATTAAGGACAGAGATCCCACATGAGGAGCAAGTGCACAGTGACTCCTGTTGTTGACCCAACAAATTGACATACTAGTTTATGGCACCAGTAACCAACCTAGGCTCTCGTCATGAGTTACCAAGGCTATGGAAGCCTTCCAAATTCGCTAACTCTGATCATATTTAGACAAGGTCATAAAAGACAGGGTGAGGATAGTAACCAATGATCCTAAGAGTGGCATTAACCAGGTCTGAACAATTATACAGCATTAAGTGGGGAAGAGGACCATCAGTACACACAGGTTGGGAGTAGAGTCATTGGTGGTAGAGTAGAGGTTATGATTACGAAGGAATGAGGCCCAAGTACGCTAGACAGGGTCTAGAACAAAGGACAGGGTCATTATTAGAGGAGCTAAGAAAGGTGCTGTCTAAGCTACAATTAAGTTTTCTGATTGAGAGGCAAATAGAACCTGACAGAAGGGGCTTGATAATAATCTGGTGGGCTTTAGGCCTTGTAAGTTAAGAGGCCCAGACCTATCTATGTCTTCACATGGGGTACATCCTAAGGGAGGTGTGAACTTCCTAGGGAAGGCACTCTGTTGACTTTCATTACTTGGCTGGCCTGGGAGGAGAGCTGGCCAGGTAAAGGCAGGGGGCATCTCTAACAAGAAATGTACAGTTCTGCCTGCAATGTTGCTGACCCTACTTGACCATCCCCTCAGCTGCAGTGGTCACTTTGGAAGTTGGTCTGAGTGAAGGGCTTTTCAGCTTAGAGCCAATAAGATCTGTGGCTCTGACCTGGGCATCCTTCAACTCCAGGGCAGGTCCATTTCCAGTGATCCAACTCTTGGCAGAGCTGCCAGGGCTCTTCACAAGCTGACTTCTGCTGAAACCCAGGCTTACCACATTGAAAGCCACTGCAGTGGACTGGCCTGTTGGGTCTCCTTGAAGGCAGATCACTATACAGATCAGCCATTAATAGGCCTGCCACCCATTGCTTCTGATGCCTAGCTTTCTTTTCCTCCTGGTTTGTGTTGAAGCAGACCAGAGGATGCAAGTCAAGGGAGTGCCCAAGTCCCATCTCTAATCTTCGGTGGCCTGAACTACAAGTCTATAGTCTCAGGCATGTTCTGTAGTAGTTTTTCTAAGGTAGACAATGCCCATGAGGAAAATTATATTCTCACTTTAAAACTTTCTTTCCCTTTGGTCTGAAAGGGAGGTTTTTCCTACTTACCATTTGCTTCGCTATAAGATTATTATTTAAGCTATTATTTTGGCTATGTTATTACAGAAAAATGTTAGCCATCTCTTTCATAAGGTCTAAAGATTAAATTATGCGTCCTACAGATTCCTTCATAATAGAATTAGTTTCCTACCTTGAAGATAATAGTGAAATGAAAGAACAAGTTGGGTTTAGAATAGAGAAATGAGGGAGCAAGTCCTAGATCACTTGCTGACAATAGCAATATCACATGAATACTTAGCAAACAGTTTCAACCATTAGATAACAACTTAAGAAAACATTTACCAGAAGGTCCAATTCCTTCTATAAATTGAGGATCTTAATCTAGCCATTTATTCTTCTTTCCAGCAATGTAAATTTCATAAAACAAATGCTTTAGAAAAAATTATTGTGTTCAAGAGAGTATGATAGGTCCTTTACTCACGCCGTTTCTCTAATTTGAAGGCAACTATTCTGAATATTCCATTTTACTTTCAGGGAATGCGAGTCTGATAGGTAAAGGAATTCCATTCATAGGGCCCTGATGGACTAACTCCACATTGTAACCCAGATCTCACCCCATTGCTCTTACTCTTTATACTTGGCCACGGTAACATCAGGTTACACAAAACCCAATTTTATAAAAAGGTGTTATTTAAGACAAGATTTTTTTTTTTAAACAGGCAGAGTGGACAGTGAGAGAGAGAGAGACAGAGAGAAAGGTCTTCCTTTGCCGTTGGTTCACCCTCCAATGGCCACCGCGGCCGGCGCACCGCGCTGATCCGAAGGCAAGAGCCAGGTGCTTCTCCTGGTCTCCCATGGGGTACAGGGCCCAAGGACCTGGGCCATCCTCCACTGCACTCCCGGGCCACAGCAGAGAGCTGGCCTGGAAGAGGGGCAACCGGGACAGAATCCGGCGCCCCGACCGGGACTAGAACCCGGTGTGCCGGCGCCGCAAGGCGGAGGATTAGCCTACTGAGCCACAGCGCCGGCTCAAGACAAGATTTTTAAAATGTGAATAGGAAATAGATATGAGATGTTGCCCTTAAAATTTAATGACTCCAACTACAGATACTAAGATTCTCATCATCACTTTATGTATATTATGTTTACTTTAAATCACTTGACTGTTGTTTCTAACTGTGTCCTGTCCCAGTGAAAAACATTATAGTTGTAATCTACCATGTTATAGCACTGAGCTATATATAGTAGCAGGAAATTTGTCTCTGTAATCAAGTATTGAGTGTTTTTAAAACTATGTATGACCATCATGCATCTTCCTAGATTCTGCTGTTATAACATAAATGTGTGCATACAACTTAGTGGCATAAAGCAATCATCATCTTATAATGTTCACAATTTTGTTGAAATTTGGAAACACATACTAGGAATGGTTTATGTCTGTCACAGGACTTTTGGGTCCTGAGACAAGAAGTTTTAAATTGAGCAGCTCGATGGTGGCTCAGATCCTCTTAGGGCTTACTTCTTCATGCCTATACCTGACACTTGGTCTGGGATCAGTTCTTCCAGCCTGTTGCAAATTTTACATGTTGACTCTGGACTCCAAGATCAAGCAAACCAGATTGTAGGGAAAAGTGGGAAAGCTTCATCATCTAGCCTCAGGCGTCTCATTCCCTGCCTTCCTCTGGGCGCTACTTGTTGAGGCAGGCATCAGGGCTCTCACATTTAAGGGATAGCATCATGGACCCAACCTCTCAATAGGAGAGACATCAGACAATTTGTGAGCATGTTTTTAGACCACAATAGTAATTACGTTGCTTTATGCCATTGTTTCATTTTATGTGTGTTATGTATAATGCTGTAATAATCACATATACTCTTGAGCCAGCATAGATTCTGGTTTCGTTTTTTTTTCCCTACCGTTTTGCCTGTAATTTGAATCTCTTTATGGTGTTGAGTCTTTGTCACTGACATCTTCTTTACTATTTAATTTTCATGTTTTATGAGGAGGAAAAAGGAATTTGCAATGAGTATATTTGTTTATCCACATAACATGGTATGTATTCATATGTTCAAACAAAATAACTTTTTAAAGATATATTTGAATGGAAGTTAGAGAGACAGAAAGAGAGAGAGAGAAAGAGAGAGAGAGAGAGAGACAGAGACAGAGAGTTTCCATCTACTGATTCACTTCCCAAATGACCTAATCAGCCAGGGCTGGGCCAGGCCAGATCCAGGTGCCATTAACACTATCCAGATCTTGCACATGGGTAGCAGGGGCCCAGGTACTATCATCTGATGTCATCTGCTACCATCTGCTGCTTCCCTGCACATTGCAAGCAGCTGAGCTAGATTGGAAGTGGAGCAACCAGGACTTGAATTGGCACTCTGATATGGGATGCCTATGTCATCAACTTAACGAGTTTTACTGCAACACGAGCCCTATAAAATAACTTCCAAAAGATTAAAAATATCGAGCTACAAATTAAGGACTTTACATGTTAAGCAAATTGATATGCTTTATAGTAATTGTACTTATGGTATACATTTATGATTAATTTCTAAACTTACTGTCAACATTTTCCATCTGTCAGACTCTTAATTTAAAACTTGAACAGGGGCCGGTGCTGTGGTGTAGTGGGTAAAGCCGCCGCCTGAAGTGCTGGCATCCCATATGTGTGCCAGTTCAAGTCCCAGCTGCTCCACTTCCGATCCAGCTCTCTGCTATGGCCTGGGAAAGCAGTGGAAAATGGCCCAAGTGCTTGGGCTCCTGTACTCACGTGGGAGATTCAGAGGAAGCTCCTGACTCCTGGCTTCAGATCAGTGCAGCTCTAGCCGTTGTGCCAATAGGGAGTGAACCAGCAGATGAAAGACCTTTTTCTCTCCCTTTCCTTCTCTCTCTGTGTAACTCTGACTTTCAAATAAATAAATTAATCTTTTTTTAAAAAAGAAACCTGAACAAAGTCATACAAGTACGCATTTAAAAATATTAAGTGGATAACTATTTCTTTGGACGAAGAAGTGTTACCCTTTTCTTTCAATAAGGAAATCTATCAGATATCAACTTATATAAGTATGTCATTTTCCAAAAATGAATGTCAAAATGTATAGTACTTTCTTTTCCACCTTTTTAATACTTGCAAAATTAGGCTTCCTTACCCAATTCTTTATAAAACTTATGACTGAACTGCTGTTTACTAGATTTTTCATGAAAATACATATATTAATACATTTTGTCTTGATATGGTTTCCTATCAAATTTTTAATTGATGTGGCTAATGTTGGAAGATGATAGGAAATTTGAAGTTAACACAAAAGAATATATGAATGATATAAGTCGGTAGTCATTGTGTGCCCTTACATTTAGAAACCATGATATTTATGAAAGTAGAACAGGGAAGTTTTTGACATTCAGGAATGGCAATAACTGTAAAAAAGATGGACCTAGCTCCTTAGCTGTGTAGTTGCATTGCTTACAATGTAGAAAGCCTTTGTCTAACTTACTGAGAGACTTTCCACTGCTTTGTATGGATGGATCATAGAATTGGGATTGCTTTCCAATATTTTATGTTTTAGGTGACATGATTTATTTTGATATTTTCTGCTGTCAGTGTATGGGTTACCTTTTTTGGTATAGAAGTGGGACTGTTCACAAAGAATGGAAATAAAAGATCTTTTGCTGGTTGAACTGTCACGCTAGCACAAAATATCCTGGGCAGATACATGCTTACGTGGTTAAATATCTTTAAAATGTCAGTAAGTTATTATTTTCTCAGATAGGCCTATAATTATTCTTGTCCACCTCCTGGGAAATTTGAAGTTGAAATCAGTTTCCATCTGATTATAAAACTAGGTGTGGTGATTTTCTTTTTGATGACACTTTGACTATTAGTTGTGGGTATTTTTGGTCCCTAGAGGAATTCTAATAGAACTGCATGATTAAAATAATTATTCAGAAGTCCTTATCATTATGGGCACCATAGTGATGGCTCTATTTTTATGGCATTGCCCTTTTATTCATGGTGCTACCAAATGCACTCTCCAGTTACCCATAAAACCTCTTAGTTAAAGGACTTTAGAAGTGCTCAGAAATCTGTCCTCTGGTTCATTGGTTCAAATCTCTAGATTTTTATATTGCTGCCATCATGAATAGGGTATCTGGAGGCAATGACTGTATCTGCTGAAATCACTTGTCAATAAAAGTTCTCTGTCTCCTGATTTAGTACAAGGGATTTAACCCAACAGAATACATTATTGTTTTGGTTTAATAATCGAATTCAGGAGCTATTCTGTAATTGCTCATTTTATCATTTGCTCAAATTAATGTATATTGGGAATCTTTATACCATGAAACTGTTTGGTCCTTATAAGCTAATGATGCATTTTCTCTGCTATGAAGATTTTTAGAGGCACTAAAGATTAATATTTTTCAGCTGAAAACAATTAAAATTATGACTGCACTCCAGTTAGTAGTGCACCCATAAACTCTGTTATGTAGAGGAATTATGCATATGGCTGATGTTCTGTCTACTGGTTTTACTAAGCCATCATAAATTCTTTTTCACAGAAAAGTATATCACTTAGTATCTAGAAGAATATGCTGTGTCAAGCAATGACAGCTCTGTTTCCTCCAGAGTCTTGTAGGTAGAAATAACAGGTAAATAATCATTTACCTGGTTTCCTTGGAGTAAATGAAATCCTGAATTTTACCTGCATGGAAACCAAGGGCCCTGCGTGGAGGGAGCATTTAGTTTCTCATACTTCATTATACTGAGCTTGGAATGATCATAAAGTATTTGTAGTAAAGATATTTACCGTGTATCATATTAGAAGGAGTCAACACAATGGAGTGTTTGAGCCAGAGAACAAGCTAACAAAGGTCAGTTTTATTTAGTTACAATTAAATGCTAGAAATTCTCCTAATTTCATCATTTTAAAATTCATTAAAATTTGGAATTTAGGCTCATGCATTCTTAAAATGTGCTTATTTTCTATCTGTGAAATACTTAGTGTATTTTTTAATGTTTTTTTTCTTATTAAACATACACAAATATGTAAATGTATGTTTATATATATGGAGAAAGAGATATTATAATCTCTTTGTAGAGACTGCTTACTAGAGTTTTTATCTTTTAATTGGTATTTCTTTGTTCCCTGGATTTTGCCCTTGTGTCTTTATATGAGTGATTCATATGAATGGTGCTTTAGCTTTCCAAATCTTCCTGCTTATAAACTGGAATGGAACAGAAGCCTACACTGTATAACCTAGGCATATTTAAAAATGCTGGAACATGGACATATATTCTCATTTGTAAACATATTTCTTTTATTTTCTCCCTCCATATTATTTCTCCTCTCCTCTAAAGGTGACTGATGCGGTGGTTATGTGATTGCCAGTTTACGACTCTAGACTTGAGGGAACTGAACAGAGTTGGAACTTTCTTAGTTTTACTACAGAGTTGATTGTTATTTCTAGAATAAACTGAATGTTCTTTCTTTGAAATGTTTTGAACACTTTGAGCTCCAACAAAGCTGAAATAGAGATTAAACAACCATAAAAACACTCTTCTGCGTTTATTAGCTTATGATTCATTCATAGGTATTCATAATTTTCATCATATGTGGTTTGTATTACTTACAGAGGCTTTTTGAAAGTTGTTAAAGTAGTGCACTAATCCATAATTTGGAACCAATCTGTTGCATAGATATTAATGAGGAAAAGAGATAGATTCATAATTATCATATAGTATACTTTTAAAAACCCTCTACCTTTTTATATATCCTTCATATGACCCTAACCTTGTTTTTCATTTCTGCTGACAAATCTAAAATAGTTCATTACTGCTGTGCCTTTTTATTTCAAGCCAGTGATAAAGTTATTGCCGCAGTGTTTTCAAATCAAGGTAAATAAAATGCCACAATAATGCATGGGATGTAAAATTCAGTATGCAAAATTTGCAGTTTCATTGCTGAAATTATTATCCTTACTTCAACATGTTTGGCAGTAAGAAATAAAAATGTTACAGAGAGAAAATTCTGTGATTCCACATATCTTGAAGTTTAAAAAAACAAATGAATCATACAGGGATATGAGATTAAAATAATAGTTCTTGCAACATGAGGAGTTGCATATTTGGCATCAAAGTTTTCTCTTGAATTAATTTTTTGTTCTGGAAATATGAAGATTTCTCAAAATGTCTGGGAGAAACAGAATTTTTACTTTGGTATAAAGTTATTTAGACATCAATGTACTTTTTTTTTCCAAAGTACCTGGTTTTCCATGAACTTCCAGAAGACCCCTTGTATATACAATTTCAAAATTTTCTTGGTGACAACTAACCAACCTGAAAAAAGGAAACCTATTGAAGTGAAAGGGACACTGTGAGAAACAGTGACTTGATCAGCCCTTGTCCTGACTGTTGATGTACAATTTAATACTTCATCCCTTTTAGTATTTTTTTTTTTGTTCTAGTTAATACTATTGGTTGAACTCTGTAATTAACACACATTTATTCTTAGGTGTTGAAATTTAACTGAAAAGTGGTCCCTTTTAAATATAAGAGTGGGAAAAAGAGAGGGAGGAGATGTACAATTTGGGACATGCTCAATCGGACTTGCCCAAAATGGTGGAGTTAGAAACGTGCCAGGGGATTCCAATACAATCTCATCAAGGTGGCATGTACCAATGCCATCTCACTAGTCCAAGTGATCAATTTCAGTTCAGAGTTGATCACACTGATAGGTGTAAGAGTCAAAGGGATCACACAAACAAGACTAGTGTCTGCTAATACTAACTGATAGAATCAAAAAGGGAGAGAATGATCCATCATGGGAAGTGGGATACACAGCAGACTCACAGAATAACAGATGTCCTAAACAGCACTCTGCCCTCAGAATCAGCCCTTAAGGCATTCGGATATGGCTGAAGAGCCCATGAGAGTATTGTAGGCATGGAAAGCCAAGACACTCTGCCAAAAAAAAAAAAAAAAAAAAAAAAAAAAAAACCTAAAAGAAAGATCTCTGTGAGTGAGATCCCAGTGGAAAGAACAGGCCATCATAGGAGGAGGTACCTTTATCTGAAGGGAAGAGAGAACTTCCACTTTGACTTGTATACTTCTCCTCATGTAGGATCTCTGTCCTTAATGTGTTATCCAATGTGAATTAATGCTATAACTAGTACTGAAACAGTATTTTACACTTTATGCTCTGTGTGGGTGCTAACTGATGGAATCCTTACTTAATATATACTAAATTGATCTACTGTATATAAAGATAATTGGAAATGAATCTTGATGTGAATGGCATGGGAGAGGGAGCGGGAGATGGGAGGGGTGCAGGTGGGAGGGAAGTTGTGGGGGGAAGAAGCCATTGTAATCCATAAACTGTACTTTGCAAATTATATTTACTAAATAAAAGTTGGAAAAAAATTTTTTCTTGTACCAAAACAGATTTAATTTCATTTTCCATGAACTTTTTGAAAAACTCCCACATATAGTCATAAATGTGTATATAGATTGATCGACAAATATTCATTCATCCTTGTATATGTACAAGTGTATGTTTTCTTATAAATCCTGATCATTATTACTTATTTAAATCCCTTTAAAATTCACTGTGGAGATTTTTTTCTTTACATGTAAAATACTTTTTGAAAATATTTTCATTGACCTGATTTGGCTAAAAGACAAAAAGGAATTATTGCTAGTTTTTTAGCTGTGTCCCTTTTAGAAGCTAGATAAATCATTCCATGTCACTTGGTCACTAAGCAATTGCTTAGAAAGTGTTCTTTTGTTCCACTCAACTAACTCCTTTAATTAAATAGTAACATTTTGTGGGTACTGTGTATCAATGTCACAGCAGTTGGCTAGCTCTCTGGTTCAAACTATCCCAGAGTAAATCTTCCTTTTTGAGTAGTTTCAGCATCCGAAAATAAGTTAAATAAAAAAATACACAACATTTTAGTGTTGCCGTCTTCAGATGATAATTCTCACACTGAAGTTGCAGTGTACATTTTCTTGGCTAGAACAGGTTCAGTGTATGTAGATAGTTTTTTCCTACAGTGTCATGAGTAGCTTTTTTCTTCAATGCATTGTTCAGCTATTCATTCATTCCATAACCATAGTACTGGATATTTTCAGACACAGCAGGAAGTACTGGGAATGTAATGGTGAAAAACTTTCACAGTTACATTACATTACAAATTTTATTGGAAAACAGATATAAAATAAAAACTTACTTGTTCGTGAACTCACAGTTACCACCACTGGTAGCTTTTTGGTGTATTTTCTTCTTTTGGTGGTGGTGGGTTTTGATCCTCCCCACAAGGGTATATGATTTGTCTTTTTTTTTAGTGAAAATTACTAATATTCATAATTTGCATTCTTAAAGCTTCTATGGAATGAGATTTAATAGATATACCATTACATGCTTCACCAGTCTTGTTGAATGTTTTTATTGTGTTTCTGCCCTTCTAGACATTTCTTATAATTATATTCTTATAAGAAATTCTTAGAAATGGAATTATTAGAACACATATAAAATAATGTACACATTATTATTTCTTAGGAAATAATAATATTTTCTTAGGAAAGGTCATTGTTACAAGTTCACTTGCTTATGAACAAAGTGTGTACTCAAATGCTCCCAACCAGTGTCCTCCTGGACACTGGTCAAACCTGTTTCAATAAATGATCACCTACACAGGAGTAACACTCTCTTGCTGACCAGTCTGTGCCATTGCTGTTTGACTAATGGAAATGGGAATGATAACGTTATGAGTAAGCATAGGCCATGAATTTAATATTTTCTACCTGGTTACCTACTTACCCCTATGAAATCATGTGCCTCTACTTATTTCCTGGTTTTCAGAAGTTGTGACATAGTGTGAGCGTAGGCAGTGAGAGACACGTCCACTTTTTCTACAATTCATTGCAATCTCATCCTGGCAGCATCTATTTTTATAGTGATGCTTAAAAATAAAAGATAAAAATCCCTCCTAGGGGCTGACATAGGGGCCTTAGGTTTGACAACATCTAAACTTTGTAATGTCTTTTTTTATAGAAAACTTTCATTTAGTAAATATAAATTTCGAAAGTACAACTTTTGGATTATAGCAGTTCTTCCCCCCCGTAATCACCCTCCTACCCACAAACCATCCCATCTCCTACTCCCTCTCCCATCCCATTTTTCATTAAGATTCATTTTTAGGCCGACGCCACAGCTCACTTGTCTAATCTTCCGCCTACAGTGCTGGCACCCCGGGTTCTAGTCCCAGTTGGGGCACCAGATCTGTCCCGGTTGCTCCTCTTCCAGTCCAGCTCTCTGCTGTGGCCCGGGAAGGCAGTGGAGGCTGACACAAATGCTTGATCCCTGCACCCGCATGGGAGACCAGGAGGAAGTACCTGGCTCCTGGCTTTGGATCGGTGCAGCGCGTAGCGCACCAGCCGTAGTGGCTATATGGGGCATGAACCAACATAAAAGGAAGACCTTTCTCTCTGTCTCTCTCTCTCACTGTCTTACTCAGACTGTCAAAAAAATTTCATTTTTAATTATCGTTATATACAGAAGGTCAACTCTATACTAAGTAAAGATTTGAACAGTTTGCATCCAATGTCTTAGCCATAACTTTGATTAGTGTAAGCTGATGAGCCACCTGACTGATATGATTGGAAAAAATTGGATTGATTGATTTTGATAGGAATTTTATTGTAATTTTAAACTAAAATATATTGAAATCGCAATTGTGTAGGTATCAATTAAAACTATGTTTTAATTCTGTCATTGCATAGATATTAAATATAACTTAATAGCAACTTACAAAGAAATTTTATATGAAAAATCTATATAAAGAAAATTTTTAGAAATTGCTGACTTTATCATTGATATGAGCAAAAATCATGACACAATATCCATTAAAGTGAACAGAAAACTTTTTGTCTCCCTAAGGAACTTGTTAGGAATATAAATTTAAGTATCAAAAGATAATAGAATGCAAATCATGAAAGAACATTGTTATAAATATTTCTGGGTTACAGCTCATAAACTGCAACTGCTAGAGAAACATTGTTGAATAAATCTGAAACTCTCAAATGTGTATTTTGTATTTTAACATCTAAAGAAAATTGTAACAACTCATATTGTTACATATATGAAAATGAATCATGAATAATCTGATCTCCATTTCTTATGTGATCAAAGGTTATCTTCATGTTCATCAGTGATATTGTTTCAGGTTTCTTGACTCACTCAAATACCATTAAATTACTTTGTTATAACATTGAAGTATAATTTACAATCATTTAAAAATTATTACCGGGTAGCTTGCCACATAAATATGTGAACTGTATCATACAATATTTCAGACTTCCTTCTCTCAGTCTTTTTTATGTCCATTCTCTTTATTGGAACATCCACTAGATTATAGCAATGAAACTTAAGCGAGAAGCATGAAGTTAGTGCATTTATTATTTAACATAAAAGAGCCAGAACTAGATTAGTATTTCAGTGAAAAGGATAATAACGAAATAGAATAAATTAAAATTTGAAGTGATCCACTCTTTTACCCAAATGGTATCAAATAAGAATTAAAAATTTTTTCCAACATATAAATATTCTAAGGTGAATATTTTTGAGAATTTAGACGTGGTAAGTAGGAATGGTTTCTCTTGTAGTCATTTCAATTTAGCATTTCTATTTTCATTTCTTTTACAGCAAATAAATAACAAATAAATTATTTGCTCTTTTGTAATTTCCACTGCTGTGAGTTTTAGGTGAAGTACTTTCTGTTCGTAAGTGTTCTACCAGTTGGGAAAATGTGACTCTGAGCTGTCTCTTAGGACAAAACATATGTGTTCCAAATGCACTGTTCTATGGAATTTCTGAGTGTTGCCTTATATGGAAAAAATATTTGTATAGGTGATTAAATAATTTGAAATGATATGTCCTGAATTTTTCATATGGGCCCTAAATGCAACCATAAGTATCAAAATACATGGAAAGAGCCGGCGCCGCGGCTCAATAGGCTGATCCTCCGACTGCGGCGCCAGCACACCGGGTTCTAGTCCCAGTTAGGGCGCCGGATTCTATCCCGGTTGCCCCTCTTCCAGGCCAGCTCTCTGCTGTGGCCAGGGAGTGCAGTGGAGGATGGCCTAAGTGCTTGGTTCCTGCACCCCATGGGAGACCAGGATAAACACCTGGCTCCTGCCATGGGATCAGCGCGCCGGCCGCCTTGCACCAGCCGCGGCGGCCACTGGAGGGTGAACCAACGGCAAAAGGAAGACCTTTCTCTCTGTCTCTCTCTCACTGTCCACTCTGCCTGTCAAAAAAAAAAATAATAATACATGGAAAGGAGAGAGATTTGAGTCCAGTCAGAAGAGTAGGCAAAGTGAGTAATGAGGGAGAAAATAATAAGACCACAAGACAAATAATACCAGGAGTTGCTGAGAGTGGAAGAGGTAAAGAATGAATTTCCTTAGAAGCTTTGGGGCAAGGATGGCCTTCTGACACCTTCACTGTGATCCAGTGTTACTGCCTTCAGATTTCTGGCTTCCTAGACTGTGAGAGACTAAGTTTCTGTGGGGTTGAGCTGCAAGTTTGTGTTATTTTTCACAGCAGCCATCAAAGTCTAATGAAATAGCATTGCCTGCATCTACAATAGGAGGGTTAAACTAATGGAACTTTGTCAAGTCCTCATTGACAATAGGTAAAACAGCCATGATGAAGTAGGACTGAAGCTTGTAGTGTCTGTTTGGAAAAGTGAATGAATAAATGTTATTTGCCTTGCTTTTACTTTGTTACTAACTTTTTCTGTCTTTATGGCTTTTTTTCTCATTTTGCATTTTATTAATTAACTGGATCATCTAACTGACACATGTGTTTGTAGATTAACTATCTCCTAAGCCATACATGTTTGTGAATATAGGAGAAATTGGATAAGAATCTACTTCCATAATGAGTCACTTAATTTCAGGACACCTTTAAGAATTATTTGAAAAATAAAAACAAATAAAGCAATTTGAATATATAATTGGAATTTTATAGTAGGTTCAGTTCTAGAATAATTAATGTAAGTCATTAATTGAAAATTAATTGGTAACATCAGCAACGTTTATCTTGTATTTTGAGGATTGCATGCTTCAGTTGATACCGAGTGTGCAGTTGGGATTTATTGGCATAGTAGCTCTAGGTCTGAAAATGTATTAAGTTATGGAGAATATTAATATTGCTGCAGAACAATTACTTGTTCATTTGCTACCTGATTAAAATTCATGCATAATTTATTGAAATGAATAGAGATTTTTGTAAATAAGACTCCATTTCTCAAGGGCCTGAAAACAAAATATGTATGCTAATCTAAGGCTACTTTTTACCTCCAGTGTAGAACATTTAGTCTATATTAGTATATTAGTCTCAATGCAAGGCTTTACTTTTTATAATCATGCTGTTAATCAATGTATATACATCTAAGACACTCTTCACGTTGCCATAGTTCCAAATTTGAGCTATTGCTTTGATTGTTGGACTGTCTCTCACCCCTTCTTTTGCATGACCACAGGGAGTGAGATGTGAAAGTGATTAGAGGCCTGCGCCATGGCTCAACAGGCTAATCCTCCGCCTTGCAGCATCGGCACACTGAGTTCTAGTCCCAGTTGGGGCGCCAGATTCTATCCCGGTTGCCCCTCTTCCAGGCCAGCTCTCTGCTATGGCCCGGGAAGGCAGCGGAGGATGGCCCAAGTCTTTGGGCCCCACACCCGCATGGGAGACCAGGAGAAGCACCTGGCTCCTGGCTTCGGATCAGTGAGATGCGCCGGCTGCAGCGGCCATTGGAGGGTGAACCAACGGCAAAAAGGAAGACCTTTCTCTCTGTCTCTTCTCTCACTATCCACTCTGTCTGTCTCAAAAAAAAAAAAAAAAAAAAGTGATTAGAGTGTACTGCTGTCCTTCTTTATGGTAAGAACCTGTTATATCACACTGTTTTCTTCACTTATTTATAATACTAGTGTTGAATATTAATTTCTGATTTAAAAATATGTATGTTCTCTTGGAAAACAAAGAAAAATAGTATCACATACGGGGCATTGATGTATTTAGAACTGTAGTCTTTTAAAATTCTTCAAACAGTGTGTAGTTAACCAACAAAGAATTTGTAATGCAAAGTTAAGTAATAGATTCTGACTTACTCAGATATTACCGTGTATTTATTGCTTGAAAACTAGGCCTGTTGATTCCAAATTTCATTTTTTATATGTAGCTTCCTTGAACATACAAATCATGGGAGGAACAGTATGCTTTATTATTTTCTTATTTCTAATACTCATGCATTGTTATAGACTTTTCCTGGTATTTTTCTCCATTCCATCTTCTGCTCTCTTGTTTCCTGTTTATTTTTCATGGCAAGAGTATGTGGGGTTTTGGTAGAATGGATTTAACATGTGAAATACATACATATAAAGTAAGGTTTCAGAATACGTATAGCCAAGGTTTGTGATTTATATTTTATTTGAAAATCATTTCTGTTTGTACTTCATGTCAAGTATCAGATCTCTTCAGGTCATTGTTGTGTTGTAAAATGAGCAAAATGGGGCCAGCACTGTGGTGCAACAGGTTAAAATTCCAGCCTAAAGCGCCAATGTCCCATGTGAGCATTGTTTTAAATCACAGCTGCTCCACTTCCCATCCAGCTCCCTGCTAATGCACCTGGGAAGGCAGTGGAAGATGACCCAAGTCCTTGGACCCCTGTACCCACGTGGGAGACCTGGAAGAAGCCCTTGACTCTGGGCTTCAGATCAGCTCAGCTCTTCTCTGGCCATTGAAGCTATTTGGGGAGTGAACCACAGGTGGAAGTTCCCTCTCTCTCTCTCTGTCTCTCTCTCTCTCTCTCTCTCTCTCTCTGTAACTCTGTCTTTCAAATAAATAAAATAAATCTTTTAAAAAAATGAGTGAAGCATTGTTACTCTCAGGTGACAAATTTAGTGAGCTGGGAATTCAGGATTGTTTCCCATTTAAATTAGTTGATATATGAGCCGTCTGGAAGGAGAACAAATGTTGGACAAATGTGGCAACTCAATTTATCCACAACACACAGAATGCTTCTTAAAGTATATATAACTTTTAGATAGTCTGGAAAGAGATTTGCATTTTTCCTATTATGTTCGTTTTTCTTTTCAGTTGCATTTCAGCTTAGTTTTAGGGACTACTTCAATTTTCCTTTTCTACCAAAACTTTTAAAAATTCTCAATTTAAAAGCTATTAAATAAGTTTTTGTAACCTGTGGTATGAAATGTTTAGTTCTATCTTATTTTTGCTGATAAGTGAAAATGAAGCTTAGATTGATTTTATTTAAACTTTTTCCCTTGATAATAATTCTGTATTGAATTCAGTTGTGAAATTGAAATAGTTGACTGGTTACATAATTTTGACTCTTCATTGCAAAGCAACCACTAGAAAACAGTTTTATGTTTACATTTTACAAAGGTCCTATGGAGAATTACTTTTCTATAGAAGTAAAGATTTTTTAAATGTATACTAGTACAGTTTATAGAACATGTGAGGTTTTTTAAAATTTTTTTTTGCTTTTTATTTCATAAATGTGAATTTACAAAGTGCAACTTTTGTATTGTTGTGGCTTCCCCCCACCAACCTCCCTCCCTCCCGTAGCCCTCCCCTCTCCCTCTCCCTCTCCCATCCTGCCCTTTATCGAGTTTCATTTTCAATTACCTTCATATACTGAAGATCAATTAAGCAAGGATTTCAACAGGCTGCATTCACACAACCACACAAGGTATAGGGTATTGTTCGACTAGCAGTGTTTTTAAGTTTCATAGTAAAACACATTAAGGACAGAGATCCTACGTGGGGAGCATGTACCCAGTGACTCCCGTTGTTGATTTAACAATTGGCACTCTTATTTATGACGTCAGCAGTCACCGGAGACTCTTGCTATGAGCTGTCTAAGCTATGGAAGCCCCCTGAGTTCACCGACTCTGAACTTGTTTAGTCAAGGCCGTATCACAGTGGAGGTTCCTTCCTCCCTTCAGAGAAAGGCGCCTCCCTCCTTGATGGCCTGTTCCTTCTGCTGGGGTCTTGTTCACCAGGATCTTTCATTTAGATTGTTTTTTGCCACCGTGTCATGGCTTTCCATGCCTGTGAGACTCTCATGGATCTTTTAGATCCGAATGTCCCAAGGGTTGATTCTGAGGCAGGAGTGCTGTTTTGGGCATTTGCCATTCTATGAGTCTGCTGTGTGTCCTGCTTCCCCCACAGGGTCATTCTCTCCCTTTTAATTCTATCCTTCATTATTTGCTTACACTGGTCTTATTTGTGAAATCTCTTCGACACATACCCTATCTTTTTGATTGGTTGTGTATTTATACTTATCACTTTACCGAGTGCGCTGGCATTGGTACCTGCCTCCTTGGTAAGATTGATTTGAAAACAGAACATGTGAGTTTTATTTGGATTTTACACAGGAGAATCACAAGATCATATGGTTCTACTGAAAACTCATTTGAAAGCTATTGCCATAAAGAGCTGTATTTGAGGGGAGTATCTTACATTATTCAAGGGGTTTGAGATAGAAACCTGTTATTGCTTGACCTGTTATTCTTCATCATAATGTTCTGCTTGATTTTTCCATAACTCTCAGTTTAAAATAAGGATTTTATTGATATACTGTTACTGTGTCTCCTTCACAATATTGCATGTGTAGCCAGTATGTAGAACTTTCTAGCAGTTTGTACTTACTCAATAAATATTTGTTTTGTGAAATTTGAGGAAATATTCTTGAAGAAGACCTCACCCTGCAGAAATCTAGACAAACTAGTCTTGCCACTTAGTAGGGATGCTTGTGGTTCAGAGGCTTTTTAGATGGAAACTAGAGTTGTAATCAGCCAGACTTAAAAAGCATACTAGAGGCTTCAGTGGAAAATTCATTTTTCATGTAAACCAGCAAAAGAAAGCAAAACCTTTGCTTTTTCTTTTCTCCTTTGCATTGTAACTTTCTGTTGAATGTATTATTATTAAAATGTAAAATCTAGTTTGAAAGTTACTGTGTGTTCCTAACTTGCCTGTGAGTGAGTTTTCTCCAGTCCCCACTACCTGTGGTAGATCAGGGTGAGGCAGTATTGAGTAGTTGCAGTTAATAAGTATGCAGTGCTCTCTTAAAAATTGTATTTAAATAAATTTTTAGCAATTACAACATTATTAACATTTTCATTTAAAGTCTTTTAACTTCCCTGAGAAGTGTGAGAAATGTTCTAGAAATTCAAAGAAAACCTAACTTGATCACAGTGTACTGATTAGAACTTCATTGTGTATCATTCCCGGTGAACAGACCCTACCCACAGAGCTAGGTCTGTGAGTTGTATGAAGTGTCTTACTTAGGGTACATTGTTGTGAATGGGTAAAGAAGTGCTCTGAAGCATCCTTGAAACACTGAAATAATGTTTACCAAAGTATCTTCCAAGCAAAATATCTTAAACTATCCAAAATTAAGGCCTTCCACATATGAGTTGAATGTCTTATGCATTGCCTTACCCTGTGCTATTCCCAAAGGCCAGTGATTTGTGGTGATTTGTGATTTTGCCCAGATGTGAATTTCCATTTTTTACACTCTGAGGTGGGTATGTGGGAACTAGTCAGGACCTAGCATCAGCTTCCAGTTCAGCCTTTGCTGTATTGTCTTCTTTTACACACCTTTCTGAACTCTGGAAAAATTTAAAGAGCAATACAAAACAAAAGCAAAATAAACAGTTGGCTGTATTTCATGAATGAAATCAGTATCAAAGATCAGCTCTACTCTGTTCAGGTTGCTAATCAGAGCTATCTAGCTCTAAACATTTTTTCTTTATTTTCCTTGTTCACTGTGTCTTTACAAGTTTGTCTCCTGGAGAGGAATGTTTTTAATAAAATGAATCTTGTGCTAAGTTAAAATGTTCTTGAACCAACCACTCACACATTATCTTCTCTTTAAAAGTTCAGTTGCCAGACCACTCATGTCCTGGTATTCTTTCAAATATTTATCATGTGATCCTAAATAGATCAGTCATTAAGACTTTAGACTCTGGGAGATATTCATATATTGGTATATTATGAGGCTTTAGAGTTTTAAGTAATTGGAGTGCATACTCTTCTCTTGTAGAACCACCAAGACCCATTGCTCCTCCCCAGCTGCTCGGTGTTGGGCCCACCTATTTGCTGATTCAACTAAATGCCAACTCCATCATTGGCGATGGTCCCATTATCCTGAAAGAAGTGGAGTACCGAATGACATCCGGATCCTGGACAGAAACCCATGCAGTCAATGCTCCAACTTACAAATTATGGCATTTAGATCCAGATACTGAGTATGAAATCCGTGTCCTGCTTACAAGACCTGGTGAAGGAGGAACAGGGCTCCCGGGACCTCCGCTGATCACCAGAACCAAATGTGCAGGTAAGACTGAATGGCAGGCCCTCCTAACATGAAGGATCTCACAGAGGATGCCTAATATTGAAAGTTCTCTTTATTGAATGTATGATGCAGTCATACTTGTGAAAGAGTTCCTGAATTAGGTAAGTCATTATCTTGATTGTGTCATTTGACAGATTACAGAGCAATGCAAGTGCTTCTTTATTGTTATTTTAGTATTGTTATGACTCGAAATTCTTTTCTTATATTGTAATTTTGATGAACCTGCTGTGTCCCGGAAACTCAGCTGGAGGTGAAAGCATTATTGAGAGAGAAGACCTTTTGAGTTAAAGCAAATACTGAATGCTTTTTTACTATGTGGAAATTGTATTCCTTAATAATTCTGTTGCAGTCAGTGTGCAGAGGCCAGACCTTATAACATAGATAGGAAAAGTTACTCTGGACAATACCTTGATGAGATTACTATTCTATTTAGTAAATCCTGTTGTTGAGGATTAGCTCAGTGACATCAGCTATAAAACGGAGAAGTTTTCGTTATTTTTTTTTTCCTTTCATCTTTAAGATTTGTCATTGTCCTCCCTATGCCTGACACAAAATGATGAAAATAGTAGCATATGGAGAGCACAAAAGGATAAACTAAAATAAAAAGTAATGTATAGTCATATATGTTAGCTATTTAATATGCCATATTTTTATAATGGGAAGAATGGTTAGCTATTTATTAAAAGTAACTAAATAGTTTCATCTAAGTTGATTTCTTTTGTATTATATTGTTTATTATTGAAAATATTTTTGTTGTTTAAAGATGCATTGTGTATCTATCCAGCATTATATTGAAGTATCTGTCACATTATTACATGGACCTATATGTCTTCCTTTTTATTAGTGCATGTTTATTCTTGAATACTTAATGTGTTAGTTTATGAAAATTAAAAAATTAAAATTGTGGGGGAATCTATGCTAACATAAGTACTTGTAAAATAGCTTTTGTTTTTGAACATCTGTTCATAATTTGTAATACTATTAGGCTAGCCACTAAGAATGCTGATCTACAATTAAAGCAAAGTCCATCTAATTAACAGTTATAGTGTAATGCTTAACTGTTTTTTTAATCTAGCTCAACTTTTGTATATTAACAATATTACTGAGAGATACATACTACTAAGTTTAATTGTACCACCATTAGTTAGGTTTGAGACAATAGAAAGGCCACTCATTTGTTGATTGGGCGCATTAATCCAGAGCTTGAAAAGCAGCTTAACCTAGCACAGGGCGGGTAGATTCTCATGGCTTGGTCTAAATCTCCCAGTTTTCTCTTCAAGTACTCTCTGTAGCTATATCTTTCCATGTGAAGTCATGTAACAAATTGTTCTCATAGCAGTAGATATACTTTCTGAGAGAGAAACAAGTTGTCCCCCTAACCACAATTAGAGAATAGGAATATGGACACTGAAAAGTAGTTCACTCTATTTCAATATTAATATCCTATGTTATAAAGAAAAGTTAAGCCACAGAGTTCATTTTACTGAGAATATTGCCTACATGATATCTAATAAAGTCACCATTTTTCAACATTTAATCTCTGTAATATATATATATATATATATATATATACAAATTGTAATAGCCAATGATAATTTGTTATTTTAGGAGTCTCATTTTGACTTCTTTTGCCCATACTTCTTTCTTTTCAATATCTCAATAATTTCTTAGTTTTTAATTTTGTGAGAATAAGTTTTCACAACTTAGCATACCACAAAGTATATGGTTGGTATGATCTAATTTTTGTTTAACTTAGAATTATTTGAAATTGGTCATTGGATGTGAAGATTTTGGCAATTGAAAGTAATTGAAAGGGTATTTTAAAGCTAAAATGACTGAAAACAATACATTATGGGCATTGATTTATTCCTGTTGAATGCGCATGTTCAGACTGCAGACTGAATCATGGTAAGTAAAAGGGCTACAAAGTGCTTTGAGACCTGTAATTTTGCAAATAACATCATCTGCATGCAAGGGAATAAAAAAATAGCTTGCACTATAGCTGCTTTCTAATTTGTAAATGCCTTGATGGTTTGGAATTATATTAGAGTTTTGATCCAAATCTATGAGAACATTTACTTTGCAGATTCTGTGAAGTCAGGCCTAATCACTTGTAGTTGCACTGGTAATTACAGAGTGTGTTGGTTTCTAGAACTATCAAAAATTAAGAATAAACTTTTCAAATGTATTCATTAGAGTTAATGTTCACACAGCATATATTTGATGGGGTTCTTGTAGGGGGAGGAAGAGAGGTGCTTATTTACTAAATTTTCAGATACATTGCAGATTTGAGAGAAACCATGGCTATTATTTAATTAAGAAAACTCTTGTTTCATTATTAGAAAAAGAAGGAAAGCTCATCGAAATATATAAATTATTAATTTATAAACATTCTCTGAAAGGCTTAAGTTGAATACAATTGATAAACATTATATGTCTAAAAACAGAGTCAGTTTTAGTTAAAATAATGATGTCTATCTGCTACCCTTTTTCTTGACATTTTTCTCAAAATTTCCCCACAGATAAAGCCACTTAGAGTTTACTAATGCCATTTTTGGCCTCATGCTGGGATTCCATATCAACAAAGAGTAAAATATAGCTTATATTGTCTATAGGGTTAGTTGATTTTTATATAGATTTTTCAAAAGCCTAAAATTTCTTTATCTTCTGGGGAAAAGATACCTGTAGGACCCTAAATATTACTTTTTGGAGAAAGTTTTCATAATAATTATAATAAATTGTGCATGCCCTGAATGCTGGCTCTGTAATTGCACTGAATACTACTTCCTCAAACCATTCTTTTCAATCATGACGAAATGCACCCCACATTGTAACTGTAGTGTTTTACCACTGATACAATCCATGTGAATAACTGTTAATTATTTAAACAAGCTATTTTTAATACATTCTGAATTGTGAGACCACATGGAACTTTAAAAATAGTTATAAATACTTCGTAACAACATGTTTGTGTGAGATACTCATTTCATATAAGTATCAGTTATAAAGGAACAATGACTATTTTCTACCTTTCAGAAATCCTCATTTCATTTCATACCACAAAGTCACAGTTTTATTACTAAGTATTAATGAAAGAGTGAATTAGTTACTGTTTACTATATTTAAAATTTTCTTTTGATGTATTTAAGTGATTGACATTTATGTCAATAGCAAATATAGGGTTTTTTTTAAGATTTATTTATTTATTTGAAAATCAGAATTACACAGAAAGAGGAGAGGCAGAGAGAGAGGTCTTCCATGCATTGGTTCACTCCCCAGATGGCCACAACGGACAGAGCTGCATCGAACCGAAGCCAGGAGCCAGGAGCTTCTTCCCGGTGGGGTGTCGCACCCAGCACAGGGGCCCAAGCACTTGGGCTATCTTCCACTGCTTTCCCAGGCCACAGCAGAGATCTGGATTGGAAGAGGAGCAGCCAGGACTAGAACCGGCACCCATATAGGATGCCAGTGCTCCAGGCCAGGGCTTTAACGCACTGCGCCACAGCGCTGGCCCAATATCAAATGTTGTTTACTTGCAGAAGTTTGTGAATAGTTTTCTGGAAAATTGATTCATTGATTTTATTTATGTATTTAAATGAATACATTTGTTATTTCAAATGAAAAATATATTTTTCATTTTAATAAAATAAAAATATTTTTATGGTTAAATATCAATTGATGCTATTCTAGAACCAACATTGGAAGTGCAGCTATCATGATATCCTGTATTCACATCAAACTGTAAGTTTGAAATATTATGATTCTAATTTTGTAGCTGGTGAATTTAAGACTTGGGGAGAAAAACAAGATAATCAATGGCTTGTCCAGTGATAGAATGCCAAGTAGCAAGGGCCTAACCCCATTTTCTAGTACTTTAAAAACCTTGGATCTTTTCCATTTTATTTTATTTTTTTAAACTTTTATTTAATGAATATAAATTTCCAAAGCACAGCCTATGGATTGCAATGGCTTCCCCGCGCCCCTCCAAACTTCCCTCCCACCCACAACCCTTCCCTTTCCCATTCCCTCTCCCCTTCCATTCACATCAAGATTCATTTTCAATTCTCTTTATATACAGAAGATCAGTTTAGTATATATTAAGTAAAGATTTCAACAGTTTGCCTCCACATAGTAACACAAAGTGAAAAATACTGTTGGAGTACTAGTTATAGCATTCAATCACAATGTATAGCACATTAAGGACAGAGATCCTGCATGATATTTTTTAAAAATTGATTAATTTTCTATGCATTTTTCAATTTAAAACCAAGTTTTTTTTTTCATTTTCAATTATCTTTATATATGGAAGATCGATTCAGTATATACTAAGTAAGGATTTCATCAGTTTGGACCCACATAGAAACACAAGGTATAAAAATACTGTTTTAGTACTAGTTATAGCATTACTTCACATTGGACAACACATTAATAACAAATCCCACATGAGACGAAAGTACACAGTGACTCTTGTTGTTGATTTAACAATTTGACACTCTTGTTTATGGCGTCAGTAATCTCCCTAGGCTGTAGTCATGAGTTGCCAAGGCTATGGAAGCCTTTTGGGTTCGCCAACTTCAATCTTTTTCCGACAGAGTCATAGTCAAAGTGGAAGTTCTCTCCTCCCTTCAGAAAGGTACCTCCTTCTTTGATGGCCCCGTTCTTTCCACTGGGATCTTACTCGCAGAGATCTTTCATTTAGGTTTTTTTTTTTTTTTTTTTTTTTTTGCCAGAATGTCTTGGCTTTCCATGCCTACAATACTCTCATGGGCTCTTCAGCCAGATCCAAATGCCTTAAGAGTTGATTCTGAGGCCAGAGTGCTATATAGGACATCTGCCATTCTATGAGTCTGCTGTGTATCCTGCTTCCCATGTTGGATCCTTCTCTCCCTTTTTGATTCTAACAGTATTCGCAGACACTAGTCTTGTCTGTGTGATCCCTTTGACTCTTAGACCTATCAGTGTGATCAATTGTGAACTGAAGATGATCACTTGGTCTAGTGAGATGGCATTGCTACATGCCACCTTGATGAGATTGTATTGGAATCCCCTGGCACATTTCTAACTCCACCATTTGGGGCAAGTCCAATTGAGCATGTCCCAAATTGTACATCTCCTCCCTCTCTTTTTCCCACTCTTATATTTAACAGGAATCACTTTTCAGTTAAAATTTAAACACCTAAGAATAATTGTGTGTTAATTACAGAGTTCAACCACTAGTACTAGAACAAAAAAAATACTAAAAGGGATAAAGTATTACATTGTACATCAACAGTCAGGGCAAGAGCTGATCAAGTCACTGTTTCTTATAGTGTCCATTTCACTTCAACAGGTTTTCCCCTTTGGTGCTCAGTTAGTTGTCACCGATCAGGGAAAACAAATGATATTTGTCTCTTTGGGACTGGCTTAATTCACTCAGCATAATGTTTTCCAGATTGCTCCATCTTGTTGCAAATGACCGGATTTCATTGTTTTTGACTGCTGTATAGTATTCTATAGAGTACATGTCCCATAATTTCTTTATCCAGGCTACTGTTGATGGGCATTTGGGTTGGTTCCAGGTCTTAGCTATTGTGAATTGAGCTGCAATAAACATTAATGTGCAGATGGCTTTTTTGTTTGCTAGTTTAATTTCCTTTGGATAAATTCCAAGGAGTGGGATGGCTGGGTTGTATGGTAGGGTTATATTCAGGTTTCTGGGGAATCTCCAGACAGATTTCCATAGTGGCTTAACCAGTTTCCATTCCCACCAACAGTGGGTTAGTGTCCCTTTTGCCCCACATCCTCGCCAGCATCTGTTGTTGGTATATTTCTGAATGTGAGCTATTCTTACTGGGGTGAGGTGAAACCTCATTGTGGTTTTGATTTGCATTTCCCTGATGGCTAGTGATCTTGAACATTTTTTCATGTGTCTGTTGGCCATTTGGATTTCCTCTTTTGAAAAATGACTATTGAGGTCCTTGGCCCATCTCTTAAGTGGGTTGTTTGTTTTGTTGTTGTGGAGTTTCTTGATTTCTTTGTAGATTCTGGTTATCCACCCTTTATCTGTTGCACAGTTTGCAAATATCTTTTCCCATTCTTTCAGTTTCCTATTCACTTTCCTGACTGTTTCCTTTGAAGTACAGAAACTTCTCAATTTGATGCAATCCCAAATGTTAAATTTGGCTTTGATTGCTTGTGCTTCTGGGGTCTTTTCCAAGAAGTCTTTGCCTGTACCTATATCTTGCAGGGTTTCTCCAATGTTCTCTAATAATTTGATGGTTTCCGGTCGTAGATTTAAGTATTTAATCCATGTTGAGTGAATTTTTATGTAGGGTGAAAGGTAGGGGTCTTGCTTCATGCTTCCGCACGTGGAAATCCAATTTTCCCAGCACCATTTATTGAATAGGCTGTCCTTACTCCAGGGATTGGTTTTGGATCCTTGATCAAATATAAGTTGGCTGTAGATGTTCGGATTGTTTTCTGGTGTTTCTATTCTGTTCCATTGGTCTATCTATATGTTTTTTACCAGTACTATGCTGTTTTGATTACAGCTGCCCTGTAGTATGTCCTGAAATCTGGTATTGTGATGCCCCCAGCTTTGTTTTTGTTGTACAAGATTGCTTTAGCTATTCGAGGTCTCCTGTGTCTCCATATGAATTTCAGCATCCTTTTTTCCAGATCTGAGAAGAATGTCTTCGGTATCTTGATTGGTATTGCATTGATTGTATAAATTGCTTTTGGGAGAATGGACATTTTGATGATATTGATTCTTCCAATCCATGAATATGGAAGATTTTTCCATTTTTCGATATGTATTTCTATTTCTTTCTTTAAGGCTTTGTAGTTTTCATTTTAGAGATCTTTAACGTCCTTGGTTAAGTTTATTCCAAGATATTTGATTGTTTTTGTAGCTATTGTGAATGGGATTGATCTTACCATTGTGATCCACTGTCTTTTGCGATGGTGTATCATGAATAGATTAAAGAACAGCAAAATCTGGGAGGCATGTAAAATTTAAATAATGGAGTCTGTGTGGTTAAATGAGACCCTGAGAAAGCATGCCTTAATATTTACAACTTTACTTTTCTTGAAAACACGATAAATTCTTCTGAACACTCCAATATATGCTGTGTTTTAAATACTTTAAACAGTTAAAGAAGTGTCAAAATGTGCCTTACTTTATTATTTTCTAAAAATGTCCTGTCTGGTTGTTTTTGTTGTTGTTGTTGTTTGGTTTTATTTCTAAAGTACATTAAAACTATTTGGTAAGTGCAATTACCTGCTTCAGGAACTCTTAAGAAAGGAGAGGTAGTAATTACAGCCTCTGGTGAGTGAAGCCACCTACGCTTGCCTCATGGTCTTCTGTGAACCTGAGGGGTATGATTTTTCACATGTTAGTTTACATCTCACCCATGTTATTGTTTGGACAATGTTTCTTACGATATTTTACAAATTTTTAAAAAGGGATATTAAATGGGAAGTAATTCAGAAACTCTATTGAACAATCAGAGAAAGTGAGCTTTTTTTTTTCCCCCCCTTGTGTCTATTTCCTCTGGGTATGCCATCTGGCAGAGAAGCTAAGAAAATAAAGTTTTCCTTTCTCTTATTAAATGCAAATAAAATATGCCATCATCAGAAATTGTCTGCATTAGATGTTCTGACAACTGTATTTTAAAGTTGCCTTTTGCTGCTGGGTAAGCCATCGTGGAGCAGTTTTATGATTAAATGACATTTTAGCAACATCTCCCTCATAGGGTGGGTCAGTAGTTCAGAGTGTCCAGAACGTAATGTATTTACATAGTTGGGAAACTACTCTGCACACTTACACTGAAGTTCAGCACTCTTGGCAGTGGCGGTTTTCAGTGGAACATGCAGAACTATAAAGCAATAAAAAAGAAAGTAGCAGTTACATGTAAGCAAATACTTAAAATGAATTTTTTCAATCCTAAATCCAAAACTGGAACAACAACAACAACAAAACAACAGAAAAGCCACAGTTGAGAAATGAAATTTTGCTCTTTATGTTGTAGTTTCATCAGAAACATGGTAACACATACTGTTACTGTTGTCCAAGATAGTTATTAATCAGAAAGACTTGTTGCCATTGACACTAAGCTTAGAGGTTAAAACAAAATAAACATCTCTTCTAAATTGTTTAGTTTAACTATAGAAGAATTAGTTACAATTTGACTTCAAACTAAGGCTTATATCATTACATGTTTCAAAATTTAGGCAATGCTATTGTAATTAAAGTTAAGAAAACTAATAGTAAAAAGTCATAAGAGGGCCGGCGCCGTAGCTCAACAGGCTAATCCTCCACCTTGCGGCGCCGGCACACCGGGTTCTAGTCCCGGTCGGGGCACCGATCCTGTCCCGGTTGCCCCTCTTCCAGGCCAGCTCTCTGCTGTAGCCAGGGAGTGCAGTGGAGGATGGCCCAAGTCCTTGGGTCCTGCACCCCATGGGAGACCAGGAGAAGCACCTGGCTCCTGCCATCAGAGCAGCGCGGTGCGCCGGCCGCAGCGCGCTACCGCGGCGGCCATTGGAGGGTGAACCAACGGCAAAAAGGAAGACCTTTCTCTCTGTCTCTCTCTCTCACTGTCCACTCTGCCTGTCAAAAAAAAAAAAAAAAAAAAAAAAAAGTCATAAGAGAAGTACAGGAAAATAGCTCATAATTTCTTAGAGATCTAAAAGACTAAAATCTTGACTGAGATCCCTTTCTTTTTACTGAGTAGTTATCTGATTTAGTTTTTCAGATTGTGCAGAGAATATTTGTGTTGAAATATATTTATTCAGAAAATCTTTCATTGGCTTCTTTCTTTGTTTACAGTGTTAGATTAGGTCTTCAAACTCTACAGGGGTTGCTTTGCAAATAAGCCACTGGTCCTCAGGAGGGATATATATATATAAATAAAAACTAAAATAAATAGAAGTAAAAACAGAGGAGACTGCATGTTTAACCCAGTTGTAAACATTACTGATGTTTTTTGGGTTCTTAATATAGATGGGTTCAGTGAATCATTGGCTAACTCTGGACTTGTGGTAGGATAAAAGCTGACAGATAAGCCATGGTTAGTTCTGACATGATTCAGCTGTTATGCAGTTGGTTTTATGATGCAGCCTGAGACTAATGGATTTGCTTTCAGAAAGATCACCCCATCTCTGTGGAAGATGAGTTCGAGTTAAGGAAGGACTGTGGGCAGAGAGACCATGAAAACATGCGTTTAATAATACACACTCTACAAACACACACACACATACACACACACTTGAGAGAACTTCAAAAATTACCTGGAAAAGTGGAGTTAAAGGGTAAATTACTTTTGGTGCAAAAAATTTGAAATCTGTATGTATGAGTGGCCTCCATAAAGTTTGTGGAATGTGTATTATCAAAAACTCTACACAGATAAATATGTGTTGTTTACAGTCTTCTGATCTAAGAATAAATTAGTATTATGAAATTAATTAAGTTCCTGGAAAATACTATCATTCCTAGTAATCAAGAAAGTTTTTTTTTTTTCAACAGAGAGGTTATTAATTGTAAGTGATCTAACTTACTTTATTGCTTGAATTACTTTTCTTTACCAAATATGTAGATTGTCCCATATCATTAATTCTCATGCAAACCACATGCTGTAATTGCCTGAGACCAGCTCCAGCCAGTCCAGGTGCCCTAAGGTGTGACAAGTGTTGGCGCTCAAAGAAATGAGAGACACACTCACAGCAAGGCTGATGGCATTGCTCTGGCTCTCGAGCACCAGACTTTATTTTTATATCATAAGTCAAATAATAATTCTTTTTTTCTCACAATAACAAGTCTGTTGTCCATTTTTTTCTAACTATAATTTCTTTGATTTCCAAGGGCATATTCAGACCACGGGTTACAGTCACAGACAGGTGCGAGATAATGGGCTGCCCACACATGCCAAGGCCCGGAGTGCTGTCGAGCTATGCAGAAATTGGCTACATAAGCTAGAATATTACTTTCCTAATCTAATCTTTACTGGAAGCCCCAAGTTCAAAGCAGACCCTTTATAAATGTATCCCCTCTTTGCAGTTTTCTGTAACTCTAATTTCTTTATTGCACTTTTTCAAAGGTTCACGTAGATCTATTCTATAGTTTTGACATCCTAACCATTGCTATATTTGTAGTACTTACTGAATTAAAGCTTTAGTAACATTTATCTTTATTCTAGTGGGAAATATCTTTTGATTCTTTTCCACAAACAGCTCAACTTTGTATAAAGCATTAACCCTTCTCCTATGCTAGTATTTGATTTGATTAGAATTTTACAAAGCAATGGGCATTTTGGGGATAAGGAAACTAGGAGTGCTTCCCTAAAATTAGGAATAATGATTAGCAATCATTAGCATTAGTGGGACCACCAGGAAGCTCCAGCTTTCTTATGCAGAGTGTAGTTCCAACAAACCTAAAACCATCAAGAGGACCTCAGCTGTCTTTCTCATGCCATGCTGAGATAGACCTTCTGCTGTGACCTTGTCAGCCAGCTGAAGTTGCCTTGGCCTCGCCATATATTACGTTATTTTACAGGGGGATATCTTAGAATATTGGGAGGAGGTCAGGAGGTAGTGTGTATTGGAAGGGACATCTGTTCATTTAACGATTTTATGGAGGGTCTAAGATGCACACGTTGCCATTCTCGGGACTGCAGAGGACACCACTGGGTAAATCAAGTCTACACTTGAGCAACTGACAGTCCAGTGTTAAAACTCTAATAAAAATTAACATATAGTGATATTATAAAACTACAGAATACCCCAGAAATCTTAAGTGAGGGAGAATTTCTGATCAAAAATATTGTTTCTCACTCATTGTTGACTTTTCTTGGTAGAGCTGGATTAGTTCCTGTGATGAACTAAGAGCTCATGGCCTCATCCCTAATTCCTGTGAAATTCCTGCCAGTAGTCACTGCAGGTTGATTTGCCTTCTTGCTTTGTTTCGAACCACACACAGAAACCTATGCAGACAGATGGAGATATTAAAAAGAAGATTCAATCATTTTATTTATGTCTTCAAACTAATTGTGTGTTTTCTTAATATCTGGGATACAGGGATCATAAAATGTATTCTAAATTCCATGGAGAGAGGGAGAGAGACTTATCAAGGAATCAATATCTGTATAGTCTACAAATGATCTATAATGCTAGGAGTTCCCAGCGTAAGAGTTGTGAAAGTTGAACAACTATGAAACCATCTCAGTCACTACCTTTAAACATTTTCACCTCAGGAGCTAGTCATACCTCAGTTCAGGGCACGTTTCCTTGTAGGTGATATTATATCATCGGTAGCAATGAAATTAACTTTACTAAATAGAATTGGTTGGTTTTCAGCTTAAAATGGCCTCATCTGACTTACTTTCCTGTGGATAAGCATTTGCTAACCAGTGAAAACGACACAATATTTATTCATCCATAGTACTTTACCACATGTTGAGCTGTTAACTGTATCATTAAGTAGTCTTTTTATTGGCTTCATTTGTTTTTATTGAATTTTGCAGAGTACAATAAAGCCGACAGGTGGAAATTATTTAAATAACAGTGTCTTGGGTTTCCCTGAAGTCTTATGACTTTTACTTGCTATCAAGAAATGGAAAATGCTTTATAAATAAAATGATGTGTTAATAAATGATTGAAATGAAATGACACAGGAGGGTTTGGCAGAGCAAATGACCTAGATGGAATTAGAAGAACTTGGATCACAAAAGCAATCCATCAAGGAAATGTTCCTTATAAAGATGTGTTTGGGGTCAGCACTGTGGCACAACGGTTAAAGCCCTGGCCTGAAGTGCTGGCATCCCATATGGGCACCAGTTCTAGTCCTGGTGTTCCTCCTCTGATCCAGCTCTCTGCTGTGGCCTGGTAAAGCAGTGGAAGATGGCCCAAGTCCCTGGGCCCCTGCACCTGGGTGGAAGACCTGTAAGAAGCTCCTGGTGTTGGATTGGCTCAGCTCCAGCTGTTGTGGCAATCTGGGGAGTGAACCAGTGGATGGAAGACCTCTCCCTCTGTCTCTACCTCTCTCTGTAACTCTTTCAAATAAATAAAATAATTTTTTTTTTTTTTAAAGAAGATGGGTTTAAGAGACCTAGCCTGTGGGCTTAGACCTGCCTTGCTGGTGCCAGTGTGGTCACAATGATTAACAGACTGATACTGATGTCCTTCACCTCTACCCAAAGAATCAGCCTCGGCTTTCAGTTGTCATTTATTTTTGGAATTCACTTATCCGATCCATCCTAGTGATAATTAGGCTCTTAGAAGACTGTTGGTCATTCTGTGTTGTTTTGAATGGAAAAAAAAAATGGCATTACTTGATTGTGTCTAATGATTTTCATTGCGTAATTTGACTTTTACCTAAATTTGAACCTAAGATCTTGAGCTTAGGATCTCTCTTTCTGTTCCTCCTTTTCTTCATACAATTTAAGCCTTATTATAGCTAGTAATTGTTGTAGGGCTACTTCTTCCATCCTTTTTCCTCTCCACAAACCTTCATGTGAACTGAAGGGAGGAGAAGGAAAATTGAAGGAAAGAGATAGTGACTAAATTCTAATTTTGATTCTTGAAAGTTATATATCATGAACCCAATAGAAAATGAACTTCAAATTGCAGATATGTTTGCCTTTATGTCACTGTAAGCAAAATCACTGGAAATTCAGCTGTCACTACATATGATATGGCCTAGAAATCATCGACTCATGTCCATTTATTTGTGTCAGTTTAATTGTTTCAATGAAGTTGAGTTTAAATAATTCATCTTTCATTCTTTTGCCATGTTATGATTTTACACCACTACATAATCCTTTTCTACAAAAAAAGAAGCAATTCCTAAAGTAGTGATTTTTATTTATTAAATTGTTTTGAGTTTGAACTATTGCTACATGTAAACCTTTAATATTTTGTTGCCAAAAGGAAGGTTTCATTTGTTTATAAAATAGACTTTCCCCTTAAGGAAATTAGTTTTACAAATTTGAACATCAACCTAAAAAAATTTTATGGGACAATCATGGTTATGGAGACCCCTTTATAAACTTCCTCATCTCTCTCTTCTAGTGATCCCTGTACCATATGTGAGTATGTGTATGTACCTATTATACATGGCAGCTCTCTAAAACAACCTCTATGCTCCTTACATGGAGAAAATATGACACGAGTAAGATAACTGTTCTTAAGCTTCATGTTATTGGAAGTCTCAGAGTTTATGAAATTGCATGGGATTCATACATCCAAATTGTTTTACAAATTATGCAATCAAAATACCAAATTTTGCAGGTAGGCCTTTTATTTAAATTGAGGTCTTTTTGCATTTTTGCTTAGCATCAACAGTTTCTAGTATTTATCATGTTCACTTCATCTGTAAACATTGTGCATATGTACATGAACACTATTTTTAAAGAGCAGAGCTGTATAAAGTAATATCATTTAGCATAGGATTCAATACAAAGATCATAAAATGAGAAAAGAAAGATATATTATTATGTAAGGATACAATTAAGTGAAAACAACAGTTATAGCTATTTATATAGCAAAACTTACAAATACATGCATAATGCTGCAATGTTTATATAACTTTTATTTTTGTTGAGCCAGTATCATTTTTATTTTTCTCCATGCCCGTCGATTTTGAGTATAATACATACGCAGTATGTATGTATAATTATGTGCATATATGTATATATATATGTATACATTTTAAGGCTCTGTTTATTTTACGTGCCATCATTTCAACCTGTTTTTTTGTGTTTCTACAGGATATTTTATCACATTTATTGACTGCTTGATGTACTATTGGCTGTATATGTTTGAATTTTTGTATCTCTTCTATTACTGATAAGTTAAGATTAGTTGATTATTTTTAGTGCTGCAATTAGGAACATACATACATCTTTTTAAAGATTTATTTTATGTGGGGCCAGCGCTGTGGTGCACTAGGTTAATCCTCTGCCTGGGGCGCCAGCATCCCATGTGGGCGCCGGTTCTAGTCCTGGCTGCTCCTCTTCCAGTCCAGCTCTCTGCTGTGGCCTGGGATAGCAGTGGAAGATGGGCCAGGTGCTTGGGCCCATGCACCCATATGGGAGACCTGGAAGAGACACCTGGCTCCTGGCTTCAGATCGGCATAGCTCTAGCTGTTGCAGTCCTTTGGGGAGTGAACCAACGGAAGCAAGACCTTTCTCTCTCTGTCTCTCTCACTGTCTGCAACTCTACCAAATAACTCTGTCAAATAAATAAATAAAAATCTTTAATAAAAAAAGATTTATTTTATATATTTGAAAGTCAGAGTTATGGGAGAAAAGGGATAGGAGCAAATCTTTGGTCTGTTGTTTCACTCCCTAGCTGGCTACAACCCTCATTGAAGTCAGGAACCAGGAACTCCATCCATATCTCCATGTGAGTGATCGGGACCCAACACTTGGGCCATCACCTACTGCTTTCCCAGGAGCAACATTAGCAGGGAACTGGAACACACGAGAATCAGCTGGGTCATAAACAAGCGATCATATGGGATGCTTGTATCACAGGGGGCAGCTTAACCCACTATGTCACTACACTGACCCCCGTTTATTTTTTACACATTAAAAGTATTAACACACACTGTTCAACTACTTTCTCAAAGTATATTAGACAGCACCTTTTTTTTTTTTAACTTTTATTTAATGAATATAAATTTCCAGTATACAGCTTATGGATTACAATGGTTTCCCCTTCCCATAATTTCCCTCCCACCCGCAACCCTCCCCTCTCCCGCTCCCTCTCCCTTTCCATTCACATCAAGATTCATTTTCAATTCTATTTATATACAGAAGATCAATTTAGTATAAATACTTCAACAGTATCCTCTAATAATGACTCTGTCCTTTGTTCTAAACCCTGTCTAGCGCACTTGGGCCTCATTTCTTTGTAATCATAACCTCTACCACCAATGGCTCTACTCCCAACCTGTGTGTACTGATGGTCCTCCCTACTTAATGCTGTATAATTGGTCAAAATTTCTCTGCAGACAAAACCCTCTACCTACAAAAGATGAGTGACTTTTCTCCCAGTCTTGGCTCCTGAAGCCAGGAGCCAGGTACTTCCTCCTGGTCTCCCATGTGGGTACAGGGCCCAACACTTGTACCATCCTCCACTGCCTTTCCAGGCCACAGCAGAGAGCTGGACTGGAAGAGGAGCAACTGGGACAGAATCTGGCACCCCAACCGGGACTAGAACCCCATGTGCCAGTGCCGTAGGCGGAGGATTAGCCAAGTGAGCCACGGTGCCAGCCAGTCATACAGTCTTAATCGAAGAAAGTGCTTTATGATTAATCAAGTCCATTTCCCCTATTGATCACCATTTCTGGGCACTTGGACTCAATAGTGAAGCGATTTGATCCGTAACAAACAGCCCCTTGTTGAGAAAACAAAGACTACTCTTCATGTTGCATTTTCTTATCTATTTATACATGAGTACCTCCTGTATACTAGACACTGTCTGAGGTGCCAGACAGTCTAAGATAAAGATTGCTTTGTAGTCACTGTAGGTCTAGTGATTTATAAACATGGCACTTATGTGCTCTGAGTCCTTGTTGTGTGCCAGGCCCTAATATAGATTCCTCAAAATACATCGGGACTCCATGAGTATATTTCCTTGTTAACTGTCTACAAAGTTTAAATAATAAACATACAAATAAATAATTATTTCAACAAGTTGTATGATAGATAAATTTGTAGTCTGCAGTTGCTCAACAGAAACCTGAGTAAGAATAGAATTTCATCAAGTAGCAAATGAGATTTAGTGGTTATGAGTTAAAGTTGGGAGCTGTTTAAACATTCAAACCAGGCTTGGATACTATCAGGGAAGTAAATTAATCTCTAGTGTTGCATTTCTTCATCTGTAAGAATCAGTAATTGAACCTTCCCAATTTGATATTTGAGAGCTAATCAAAGAAGTGCTAAAACTAAGATTGTAAAATGTTCTGCTCTTTTTGCCAGATGGTTATAAAATGATTTTTTAAACATAAATGACATAAACTTGTAAATATGTTAATTACATGTTACACAAAGGGATATGAACTCATGTTCCTATTTTAATAGATTACCCCATTATCTATATTCTTCAGGCTGTTTATATCTATTTTATCCATATCCTGGGGACTAATTATTTGTTACTCTAGTTCCCATCTCTTCCCAATTCTGCCTTGGGAAGTTAAAATGATAGTAGCAGTGCCACAGCATTGAAGTTAGCTAGTACTGCACAACTCCTCTTTATTTTACAGAGCCCCAAACGTGTAAATATTAAATACTTCATGCCTATCACTACAGATAGCTTCAAAGTGCTTATGTTAGATCTGTGCATGATACATAAGATACCGTGGTAAATATCAGCTGTTGCTATATTAAAAGTCATTGTATTATTAAAAGTCATTTTATTAAAAATAATTTCTCTGATACTTTAACAATTACAGACATGCAGAAAATCTGAAGGTATTGTGAGGTAAACACATAGTGCTCCAATTTACTGTTTGTTGTATTTGTAATATCACATTTGTATTCACCTATTAGTCTCTTCATGTTTTAAATTCATACATTAAAGTGTTTTATGAAAGGAAGAGTTTTTTTAAAGAATTAGTTTAAATTTTTATTGGTATGCTTAAAATGATTTTAAAGAAATATATCTGTAGTGGTCATTTAAGAAAATGATTGCAAGGAGATTTCAGAGAAATTAGAAGGCTATTACTTCAGTGTGGACAAAAATTGATCAGTGCCTGAACTGAGTCAGTGGAGGTAAAAATTTCAGTGAGGATGCAGGGTTGAAAGGGATTTGAGAGATGCCATCAGGAAAACTTGGTGATGCACTGAGAATTCTGGCTTGGAAAGTTAAAGTATAGTGACAGGTTCTGAGTCGAAGAGGTAAGACGCTGGGGAAGTCTTAGAAGAGTCCCAGTGTTTATTTTGATCCATGAGAGCGTGGGTAGGCAGTTTTATTCCTGGATCTGTGTTTCAATAGGGCAGAGCGCAGAATACTCAACTGTAAGTGTCATCACTGTTTTTTCCTGGTGTGAGGGTCATTTGTATGTTATAATTACCTTGAACTGAAAATTAAAGTAAGTGGCTTTCAAGCTTATTTTTTTTTGCAAAATTATATTCTACTTTAGAGGAAATTATATTGCATACTTGAGAATCTTATTGCATGAACTATTCTGATTACTGAAGCATTCCTCCTTACAAGGAGAAGATGTTAATGATTTTATATAGAAATAACTTGAAAATACTCAGTAGTTTGTTGTATGTTTACAAAGTATTTAAAGTGTTCAGAATATGTGAGGCAGGATAAATTCTTAAAGAAAGAGGTTTATTTAGCTCATAGTTTTGGAGATTTAGGGTCATGGCACAGGTAATTGTTCAGTTCTGATGATGGCCTTCTTGCCAATAAAGTCCAGAGATGGCCTTGGTATCACATGGCAAGAGGAAGATAACAGTGCCTCTTCTTAGAAAGCCACTGTGAATCAATCAGAAAGGTTCCCTTCTAATGATATGATCGAATCCTATGCACTTTTCACTGGCTCCACTCCTGAACACCACAGTTGGGTTTTGTCTCCATGCATTGCTATTAACAATGACTTTAAGGATTAATCTCCTGCCTGAGTGCAGGAATGGACGGGAGGCAAAACATATTCAAACTAGAGCATCATGCTTCCTGTAGATTCATTAGATTGTATTGTTGAATTGTCACCTATAAGTATACTATAAGCATTCCCTATAATGTGCAGCTTAGAGTACTACTATGCTAAGTTCAGAATCCACATGGGATTTAGTGTTATTTTTTCAATACTGAGCTCTTTGCCAATCTTTGGCATACTTGCAGGGTACCTAACATGTGCTGGGTTCACTTCTATCTTCTTGCCCATTTTGCTGTCTTACCTCCTATTGAAATATGCACATTCTGCCTTTCTCATCTCAAAGATTCATGGTGCTCATATGCCACACAGATGTTCTTTACATATCTCCACAGGATGAAAGGAGAGGGCATGAGCATATGAACCAGTGATTAACAGCATCACTGCTGTGCACATTTGTGATTCTAATATTGAACAAATAGACCATTATACCAACTTATTTTTTCAACTTTGTATCATATTCTACATTTGAGTGCTTTGATAATGAACTGAAATAATTAGCCTGATTATTTAAATCTTCAAATCAGAAGCTTTTGTAAGGCAAACCTAAATATTTAGACTTCCATAAGGATTCTCACTAGAGCAAAGGAAATCACCTTTTTATGTTTCAATGAAGAGCAGAAATAATTATTTCTACTGTCATATTTTAGTGACATGTTCTTCTAAACTAAAAAGTAGGTCATCAAGACTGAGTTATTTATTACAGGAACAGCAGTTCAAATAGCATATTAAAGAAATGATTCCATAGTTGCCTTTTGTTTTTAAAGGTAGGGAAAATATTTAGTGATTCATTCCTTAAGCTGTTCCAGGCTTACAAGATAAAATTAGTTATATTGGATAGGTTAATTGGATCCTACTTTTGTTGTTGATCTCTTCCTCTCAGTGGTAATACAGTTAGAATTTTACAAATAATCAGTAAGCCTTTATTAAAGATTAGTCAGATCATCTATTTGTACACAATTTTAGTGAAATGGTTCTCAAAATGCATTCAAAGGTTAGTCAATTCCTTTGTTATATTTTTTGAAGATTTATTTATTTATTTATATGTAAGGTAGAGTTACAGAGAGGGAGAGACAGAGACAGATACGTTCCATCATCTGGTTCACTACCCAAGTAGCTATAAGGCCTGGGCTGGGGCAGGCCAAAGCCAGGAACCTGCAGTTCCATCTAAGGTTCCAGTGTGGGTTCAGGCACACAAGGACTTGGTCATCTTCTGCTCCTTTTGCAGGCACATCACATTAGCCAAGGACCTGAATTGATGCCCATCTGGTGTGCTGGCGTGGGAGGCAGCAGGTTAACCCATTGTGCCTCAATGCTGCCCCCCCCATTAGTATATTTTAAAGAAATTAATATCACCATTATTATGTTACTGATTCTAAAAGAAGAAGTTAAATTTGGCAGTTTACTGACCTGGAAATATGTTTTTTAAAGAATCATGTATACATGTGTACATGTATATACTCTTATAACAATAAAGTAAAAATGGGATAATTTTACTTTTATCTTAAATTTATGGTCAAGAATTGATCTGATGAAGAAATTATTCCAGAATTTAAAATATTCTTCTGTAAAACAAGAGGGTTATAGCATTTTAATACACAAATCATCAAAGGTCTTGAATAATCGAGAAACAAATGACTACCTGCATGCAGCAAAACAGGGAAACAGGCCTGCTCTCGAATATTACAAACAGCACATAATAATTTAATTTTCCTAGGACTGGTAAAGCATTTATTACATTGAAGTTTTTAGCATGGAATATTGCATATGTCTTCACTTAAAATATATTCACAGCTTGGACAGGTGGCATTTAAGGATTTTGGAGTGAGAAATGGTTTAGCAATATAACAAGGAATATTACAAGTGACTGGTTTGAAAGGAAATAAAGACGTTTCCATTACTACCTACTGTTAAGGTGCACACATTATCCCCTAAACAACCTCATGCTTGTGGCAATAATCATGCACTGTCAGTTTTTGTACTTAATATGAAAGTGCAATTCAATCTTTTTGACAAATACTGCATCATTTCTGGCTTAGCAAATTTTTGTCACTCAAACCCAGTTTATGTGTAAGTAGGTTGTGACACACTGGATGTAATGACTTGGGATTAACTCTATTGAGGAAGGCAAAATTTTGCCTGGGTTGTTACTTTTCCATTCATTTTTCTCTCTTCTTCTCCAACCCTACCCTCAACTCCTTTCCAGAATTCAAAATCATCCTACATCCTTGTTCTTTACAGTAGTGGACGACATCCAGCCCATGGGCTGTATAATGCCCACAAAGTCATCTGGGCTTTCCCTACCAAGGCAACCACAGGTGGGACTCAAAATTCAGTAAAGCTATAGTGGACTAACTTTTAACTAGACACTTTTGAATGATGTTTTACATATCCAAATGACCATTGATAGAAAAAAGGTTCCCCACCTTTGTTATGTCTTAGAGTGAAACCCAAGGAGGTGTTCCATGGAAATATGTAATTCATTCCTTTATTATTTTCCCAATTGTGTACACCTGTGTCCATACACACCAGTGCATAATCTAAAGGGTGTGTAATTTTTTTTTAACTTTTTACCAGGTTTCAATTCCTAGAAAGATCAGTTGTACATGGTCTGTAATCTCAGCTTCTTGAGTTTATTCATAATCTGTCAGTTGGTGTGATATATGAACATTCTGCTTTTTTTGCTTGTATGAATACATGATTATGTTTTATACTAAAATTTCCTTTGCAATCATAAAGGTTTAGAAATAGTTGCAATTTTATTTTTTGTTTTGTTTAGTAACGTCATCTGCATCTCATCTGGAAAGGAGATGTTAGGTAACAATATTATTACTTTAAAATATAACCTGTGAATTCTGAGTGTTAAACTCTGAAATGACACTTCTGAGAGGTTTTGCATGTAAATTAATGTGCCAGGTAAGATGTATTTCTATACTTAAGAAATATTCTTTAGAAAATGCAAACTACACTGTGAGTTCTTTTAAGTCTCCAAATAAGGTTGCAAAGGAATTACCCATATTTTCCTATTGTTTGTTGTCTCCTGGTACAGTAGGCTATGCTTAGTAAAAACATAGTAATAGTTTTGTATTGATATAGATATTGGTAGATATAAATTAAGTGTACATATAGATATAGAGACTTCGATGTCATTCCACTCACTTCTTTGTGGTCCTTAGAGGAGTTTAGCTCATTCCTATTATTCACACACACACAAACACACACACGCACACACACACATACACTACAGGCAGTACTGATGATCTGCCTTGGTCTATTTTATAATGTTTCAAATTATATTAAACTTTGTGTTATTCCAAATTACAAATTTACTTTGACAGCGCAAATGACACTTCAGGACATCCATAGTGCCATCATTAAGATTTCTTTATAATCTAATTTTATTAAAATTTGAGTAAAAAAGTTATAAAAAAATTAGAAAACATTTATTGCAGTTTGCAAATGTCCTCCCACTAGAATTTAAACATCTGTTTTGTCACTAGTAATTTATATTTTGTTTTTCAAATAGAAGGTAAAGTATATTTTTACACATTGTTCTAGAAGATTTATGATGTTTATTATGAAAATGTTTATATAGTTTGTCTCAATTGTATCATCTTAAAGTAATACATATCCATATATTTAAATTTAATATACTATATATTACTTTTGATGTAACTTTCTAAAAGTTTTAATTATTTTATTTGAAAGGCAGAGTTACAGAGAGAGAGGGAGAGACAGAGATCTTCCATCCACTGGTTTACTCTCCAAATGGCTGCAATGGTCAGAGTTAGGCCAAATTGAAGCCAGGAGACAGGAGCCTCTTCCTTGTCTCCTACATGAGTGCAGGGCTCCAAACACACGGGCTGTCCTCCATTGCTGTCCCCGAAGCATTAGCAGGGGGTTGGATCAGAAGCTGAACAGGCAGGACTCGAACCAGCCCCCATATGGGATGCCAGTGCTACCAGGCTATGCCTTTACCCTCTGTTTCACAATGTTGGCCCTGAGGTTACATTTTTAATTTACGTGATTGTCAAAGGCTTAGTACTCCAGTAAATAAAGAGTTCAATGAATAAAAAGAGCACCATAATTCAAGAGGAATATAGGCAGGGCTATAAAAACAGTAGGCTTGAATTTAATGAAGTGTGACTCACAGAAGCTTTCTGGCTTGTTTTCTATCTTTTGAATTGGGATGATGATAGTACAGTAAGGATCCATTTATGAAACAAATGTGCTAATGATATCACATATCAATATTGAGCACTGAGTTCAGAACATACTTTTTGGTTAATAGGTATGATTGAGAGATTTATAAAAGTATATACTTTGGACTACATGACTAACTTGAGCTTCAGATTAACATTTATTTTTTATCGTATATAAGGTATTTCAACATGTTTTGAAGCAGAAATACATGGTGAAATGATTACCAGAGTCAAGCAAATTAGCATTGATAACTTTTCATATTTACCCTTTTATTGACAGGTGAGAACACCTGAAACCTATTATAACAATTTTTCAATATATAATACAATGTTATTAGCTGGGGTCATCAGTTTTTAAATTGCTGGCCTTGATCATCTTACCTTACTGTAAATTTTTACCCATTGACTCACTACCAACTTTTCTTTATTTCTCTCCCTCCCTATTTTGCTATTCTCATTCTACTCTCTGTTTTAATTTATTCAAACCTTTTTTGCTAGAGTCTTTGTATAAATGAGACTATACAACATTTTTCTGTGATTAGCTTGTTTCATTTAGCAAAATGTTCTCTAGATTCACCCAAATTATCAAAAGTGGCAGAATCTCCTATTTTAGATCAAAATAACTTTCATACATATGATTGCAAATAATGCTATATTGAAGTTGGGAGTACAGCTATTTCCACAAAGTGCTAATTTCTTTATCTTTCGGTATCAACCCAGATTAGGGGCTGCTGGGTCATACGGTAATTTTTATCTTTTTAAAGAACATCCATAAGGCTGTTTTCTATAGTATACTGGCTGTGCCAATTAACATTCCCACCAATAGTGTGCCAGGGTTCTTTTTTGACCAAAACCTTGCCAACATGAGGCTGTTTTTATTTTGAGCACAATCTTTTTTACTTTAAATAAATTAGTATTCATAAGAGAAATGAACAGTTACTTATTTGGGAGATGTCATAAGATTTACTTCCTAAGAATTTTTTTTCTGAGAACACATTTTCTGGCATTTGCTGCTGATCTAGAATCATTGTCATTCCAGTGACTTATATTACAGATTTCAACTTGCGAGTACCATTTCCTGTTTTCAGATTGAGAAGATATTTTACTCTGGTATTAAAATATTGTTTTAAATTTTTATATTTCTTCAAACCTGGAAATATGTGGCCCTAGTCTAGAACCTAACTAAGTTTCTTTTTAAATGTAAATTGTCGGCAGCATTACATCCTTGAAAGATCTTTGTAAAATGCTAGGTCAGAGGCAGCAAGTAGAGTCAGTTCTAAAGTAAATTAGAAAAATATCCCTAGTCTTATACTGAAGAGAAGAAAATAAGGATGTCATGTGGTGCTAAGGCTTGGTTCAGGAAGAAAAGGAAGCCTGTGCAGAAGAAAGTGTGCAGTGTAGATCCTCCAGGCAATCCTTGAATGAATATCTCTTTGGTCTTTGTTGGAACCAAATTATTTAGTCTTCAGGCTATGAGCAAATTGATTTTCTTAAAGCTGTGTCTCCTATGAACAGTTAATATTAAAGCCAAGGAGAAAACTTGTTGGTCAGAGTTTTAGTAACTTTGTCCTTATTTCATCAAGATCTAAAAAAAAAAACAAAAAAAAAAACAACACTGTATAATTGAGACCTAAATCTAGTGATTCATCTGTCAAACAGAATTTTGATAACTATTCAATGCTATTTTAAAATAATTTTAAGTATTTTACACATGTGTTTTACTTTCCTTTAATCTTTTCCTAACTATGGAATGACAGTTTTTCAAAGATACAAAATATTGCAATGAGGAGACATTAGGTTTTAGTTTCAGGAAATTTTCATAAATAGTTGAATGTTCATTTATAGTACCCTATGAATTTATAATAAATTTTATTACTAATTTTATTCAGGTAGAGATATATTTGCAAATTTGTTTTCATGAAGGCAATGAGGAGAAAAGGCATCTCTAAAGTTATGAAAATGTCACTCATTTTACTTTCCTAAATGTGTGTCCATTTTGATTGTGCATTACATTACTTCTATATGTTACAAATGTACTTAAGAATAAGGTTCATGTCTACAGTTGTTATCAGGACCTGTGAATTTTCTATTGCATTTCTGTCATTGTTTTAAAATTTTTAAAACAAGTGTACAAAGAAAAGAAAGCAATTATTTTAAAGCCTGAGAGGGCCAAGAGTTGGACTGAGAAGCCCCGTAAACTTCGGAGTCCAGAGTCACAGACTAACCAAGAGTGAAAAGTAATCATAGTACTAGAGAATGCTTCCCTTCTCCTTATCTAGCAAAAGAAAAAAAAAAATCAATAGTCCTATCTTGCAAAAAAAAATCTTACCATTAATTTCTTTGTTTTAATTTGAGAAGAGAGGAGACAGACTGGTTCATTCCACAAATGCCAGCAAAACTCTGGTTTGGGCAGGGGCCAAAGCCAGGAGCTGGGAACTCAATCCAGGTCTCTCATTTGGGTGACAGGAACCCAACTACTTGAGCTGTCACCACTGTAACCAGAGTCCGAGTTAACAGGAAGCTGGAATCAGGAACTGAAGTCAGATATTGAACTCCAGTACTCCGATACTGGATACAGAGATTTTAACTGCAAATTGAAATGCATGCCCTTACCTTGTGGAGAAATTCCTTTTCGTAAGTCTTTTCTTTTCTCTTTTTTTAAGATTCTTTTCATTTATTTATTTGAAAGACAGAGTTACAGAAAGAGGTAGAGACTGAAAGAGAGGTCTTCCTCTCATGGTTCACTCCCCAATTGGCTGCAACGGCTGGAGCTGAGCCGATCAGAAGTCAACAGGCAGGAGCTTCTTCCTGGTTTCCCACATGGGTGCAGGGGCCCAGGGACTTGGGCCATCTTCCACTGCTTTCCCAGGCCATAGCAGAGAGCTGGATTGGAAGAGGAGCAGCCGAGACTAGAACCAGTGCCCATATGGGGTGTGGGCACTTCAGGCCAGGGCTTTAACCCACTGTGCCGGCCCCCTAATAAGTCTTTTCAAGTGTGCATGTCTATATATGTACACAGGAAAACAGGAACGGGTGGATAGTTAGGATGGATAAAGAAATATGCAAAATTCTTTCATGTACACATGCAAAATATTTATTTTTCATTTCACAAAATAGGAATTTAAAATAAAACTAATAAGGTAACTGTCAGAAAAAAATTTCATATCAGAAGTATGTTTATTCATTTCATTCTTTCGTTCTTTCCTTAATTTATTAAATTTTTTGTGACGTCCTAAAACACTCTGATTGGGTAGCAATTTGAGCATTGTAAGTTGCAGGCATGGAATTTACAGACAGTGTGTACACATGAGTCCATACAAATCTATGTAAAAGTGAGACTCTCATTTTCATGAAGGACCACATTCGCTATAATATTGGGAAGCTAATTTAATCAGTGAGCTCAGTTACAATGGGATGTACAAAAATATTAACGACTCAAAATTGTTATGTGTTGGAATTCAGGTTTTCCTTTGGAGGGTAATGCTTGACTTTTTGGTAGAAAGAAGAACATCCTAGTTCACATCCATTTAATGAATAATTAATACTGTATTATATTTGTTATTTTACATCAGTGTATTATATTTGTCTTCTACCTTACAGCCATAGTTCTAACTGTTCTCTCATCCTAATAACACAGTTAATGCTTAAAATCAGACATTTTGTGATGATTTGCTGTTATTTTTTATATCCCTTTTAACTGGAGATGTTCCAGTTGTTTTGAAGAACGTATTGTGTAGAACATTTTTTTAAAAGACATAAACTATTTAAATTACCCTTTTATTTTCAGTATTTGTATGCTTCTATATATATGGAAATATGCACAATTAGTTTATTAGTTTTATGACAGAAGAATTATCCTACTTTGTGACTTACCATTTAAGTACATTTAAATTCATTCTAGTTTTTTAAAAATATAAATAATGCTGTAATGAACATCCTTTTTAATGTCTTTTAAAAAACAAGAGTACCTCTTTGGATACTTCACTAGTATTTGTGTTGTCAGACTAACTTTTGATAGGCTGAGTGTAACGCTGAAGCTGAATGTACAACTTCTTTATTGTATTTATTTAAATTATACACCAGTTACTCAGAGTGGGAACGTCTTTCTTTGGTTGTTTACATTTCCTTCTTGGTGAATTTTACCTTCCTTTCTTTATACTCTCTTCCTTGAACTTTCTCCCTGATTATTTAAAGTTTGTATTAGCTGAAAAGTTTTTGAAACATATACTTCAAAATACTTGAATATTTTCTTGTTTTACTGCAGTTAATGTCATTTCCATATATTTTCTTTATCATTTTGCATACTTGCCTTTCCTCTGGCTTTCCTCTACCTTCAACGATTTGATGAACGTTGTTAGTTTTCCTTCATCCTCACTTTATATTTTGGATGCTTTCTGAAAGCAGAATTAATCAGATGCATATGAACAAATCAGGTCATTCCAACTAAAGATGAAAATAAAGCAGAAATAAGCTTAAGATTTAGTTCTTTATTTTGTAAAGCTACTCATGCTCTATGAATGGTTGTGCAGCACACTCATATTGTATAGGTCTTTATTGTTAGTTCGAAGTATTGAAATGTTGCAGCTGGGGCCAGCGCCATGGCGCAGTGGGTTAATCTTCCACCTGCGGTGCTGGTATCCCATATGGAAATCGGTTCTAGTCCCGGCTGCTCCTCTTCAAATCTGGTTCTCTGCTGTGGCCTGGGAAAGCAGTGGAAGATGGGACAGGTGCTTGGGCCCCTGGACCCGCGTGGGAGATCGGGAAGAGACACCTGGCTCCTGGCTTCATATCGGCATAGCTCTAGCTGTTGCAGTCATTTGGGGAGTGAACCAATGGAAGGAAGACCTTTCTCTCTCTGTCTCTCCCTCTTACTATCTGTAACTCTACCTCTCAAATAAAGAAATAAAAATTTAAAAAAGAAAAAGAAAACTTTAAAAAAAAAGAAATGTTGTAGCTTCCTACAATAAACTATAAGAGGGCTGGCAGCCAACTCACATGTAATAATATGTATGCTACCCAATGAAAATGTGAAGCTATTAGGGATGTGGTACTGGGAATCAACATAGGTTCATAAGTTGTGTGAACTGGAATTCTAGTATCAAGCGTTATTCAAAACCAGTAGACCAGTAGAAAACCAGTTTTTTCCATTTTTTGAGCTATACTTCTAAACTTGAATGACTGTTGTCTCAGTGGTAGCCTTCTCTGATTCATCACTAATGTTCCTTTCACATATTATTGTTTTTATATGAATAGTTCTCATAAGTGTAAACATTATTAGACAGTCGCTTCAGATGTAGCCATTACTGCATGATGAATAGGGTTGGTTATGGGGTGTCCCTCAGAAGAAGATGAGAGGCAGTGAGGGATTTGTGTGTCAAGGGAATATGATAGAAGGGGCTAGAAAGTACTCCTCTAAAACAGGTCCTTCTTTATTTTATTTTTTAATTTCTAACAGGCTTAATACATTTCATAGATATAGTTCTGAGAATATAATGATATTCTCTTCCTCACTTCCTCCCACTCCCGCTCCCTCTTCTCTCCTTAACTTTTGAGATAATCATATCTTTAAGTTACATAGTGGTCAAGGGCTTACTTCTCCAATAAATAAACAGTGTAACAAGTGATAAGCAAAAAGACTCTAGGGGAAATATAAGCAAGGAATATGAATAATAATCAAATGGAAACATGATTGTTTTACCCTTATACAGTAAGTTTCAAAGTGATAACAGATCATTAAAATTATATTCTTAACCATTAGTTTGACAAAGGTATAAAACAAAGTTTGACAAAACTGTATTTGCAGCAATACTGATATACACAGGCATTTCTTTCCTTTTTGTAAAACAGGTTCTTTACCTTGGTGTCCATGTATTTAGGACATTGGAGAACTTGTAGTTGAAAAAAAAGTATGCAATTTCCTCTTATCTCCAACTCAGAATCAGCATTTCCTTTAATTATGAATAGTCCGCAAAGTACAATTATGCAACTGTTAGTAGTACAAAGACTTTTTCCTCCAAGTATCATCACATGTAATTTCATATCACATTATAAATGTTGCATGCATCTTGGAATATTCTTTATGCTTACCATTACATTTCTAAACAAACACTTGAGAGGGAGGAGGAGAGAGTATGAGAGAGACAGAGAATGAGAGAGCAGTTGCATCTGCTGGCTCACTCCTCCAATACCTGGCAGAAATCAAGAGCCAAGTACTGAATCCAGGTCTCTGGGTGGCAGGAGCCCAAGTACTTGACCAGCCATCTACTGCTTCCTAGGTGTGCATTATCAGGAACCTGGAATAAAGAACAGAGCTGGGACTCAAACCCAGACACTGAGATATGGGATGGGGGCATCCCAAGCATCATCTTAACTGCAGAGCCATATATTCTCCCTATTACCACTACTGTTAGAGTCCAATAATTGGGGCCTACTTCTGTTTTGTTTTAATAGAATTTATTGTTTTACTTTGGAGGCTGGGAGGAGAGAGAGAGAAAGAAAGAGAGGTCTTCATCCATTGGTTCATTCCCCAAATGGCCACAGTGTTTGGAGCTGAACTAATCTGAAGCCAGCCTCTTCCTGGTCTCCCATGCAGATGCAGGGGACTAAGGACTTGGGCCATCTTCCACTGCTTTCTCAGGTCTTAAGCAGAGAGCTGGATTGAAAGAGTAGCAGCCAAGAGAGGAACTGGCGCCCCTATGGGATGCCAGTGGCACAGGTGGAGGCTTAGCCTATTATTCCATAGCACTGCCCCACCTGCTTCTATTTAATGCAATGTAGTCTGGTGAGTAGTGTTGTGCAACAGGTTAGGAAAGTAATAAACTTGCTGCTTTATCACTTATTTAAGTTAAACTTTAATAATTGTGTTTCACTATAATTAGTTTCTGGTGTAATTCTCAGTGTTTGATGTTATGAATTTCCAAGTCTTATTTTCACAAGAGAAATAAGCTTCAGTAGACTGTGAAAGGGAGCCATGGCATATAAATGTGAAAGTACTTTTGCTGAGGTAAGCTAATTCAACTTGCTTTTAACCTTCCTTCTAGTCAATTCCAACATGTGGTAACACCTCTCCATTCCATCTGCCATCCAGCTAAAGATAAAAGTGAAATGGAAAACATATTTCTACCATGCTGTTTAATCTTACTATTCTCTCGCTATTTTGGAATGAATATGCCCAAGGTAGTGGATAAAAAGACAAATTAGATACTTCTTTTCGATTTTTCTAAGCAAAGACATTTCCAGTATCATAATGAAGACAGAGTAGGATGGTCAGTACATGTCCAAAAATGCCTCAGTAGGAAAAAAAAAGTTTTTGTCCTCCACAGTGATGTTATAGAAGCATTACAGATTATATTCTCTAATAGACAAAGTTTAGCTTTGATCATCTGTAGTAATTTTAAGGAGAATAACTGATACAAGTAATAACATATTAGGTGGCACGTAAAATTTGTGTTTATCACATGAGAAGGAAGGCAGAAGGCCAAGTAGCCTGTCAGCACTGATGTCCACATTACTATTTTCATTGAGAGCTTGAGCACCATTACTGAGCAGGGTTCTGTGCAGACTGTGTCGACACCTATAGCTTCCTGCAATTTTCTGTTCAATTTTCAACATTAATGGAACTTTCCCAGATCAAGTTAGCTGGATATGTCTACTCTTTCATTAATTGTGTACATGAATTATTTGAGTTGAAATGCAGCCTTTCCAGCGATTTGACAATTGATTGTTTCTAAATATATGTGGGTATATTGCTTTTGCCTCTAGCTCTTTTCGAGATGTGAAAAGTGTTAAGGCAGTTGTTGAGAATGTATTAGCTGGGCCCACTTTGTGACTTTCCTTCCAGATACAGACATGATAAAGTCTAGAAAGAGTCCCATGTCTTTCCTGTTTTTCACACGCAAGCTCTTAAACACACCCAAACACACAAAGGATTAAAATGAGATACAGTGGAATTATACGCAAAATGTTAGATTCAGTTCATTGGTAGTTGTATGATAAATCATACATTTTTTAGCTATGCTTTTAAGATTTATGTCTGGGATAAAATAAAAAACCAGCTAACCAGCTTGTAAAACATCAACGTCTTGCCCTCCAACATCATAGATCAACATCAAAACTCTGTCCTCATTAGTGTGTAATGGTATATTGGTGCTTGCTGTTATTTAAATGTCATGCCTATTTCCTTTTTGTAGTGCTGATGCTAACCTTGTAAGCTCTAAATTGTCTGGAAGTTAATGGTCTGTTATATGAATTTAATAGTTCTTAGTGAAAGAGTATTAGATTATGTTATGTGGTTAGAAGTGTAACTTGATCTCTACCTCATAATCATGGATAATGACATAGTCTTGGTTGCAATTAGGAACATCCGTTGTTTTCTGTGGCTGCTGTCCGTAGGATAAGTGAAGAATTCCTGTTTTTTTCTTGAACTTTGGACAAACATATTGATTTGCCCATCATTACACCTCATTGTAGGACGGGAGGGAAAGGGAAAACAAGTCTACATTCATTCCTAAGGGTAGGGTGTTCTTTTTCAAAATAAAAATTTGAAAAGTACTATGTTAATTTTGGTAAATTCAGTAACATTATATTCTGTCAGGTTCCATATATAATCCTGTCAGGTTTGGGGGCAGTTCTATTTTTTTTTTTAATTTTATAAGAGTTAAATTTGAATTGAAACTAATGTAACTGACAAGAGGGAAACAGAAGCAATTGGCTTGCACTAAGCAAGTTTGAATGGTTGCTAATGCGAATGACTTTCAGGCAGGGAATGTCAGAGAACAGTAGATTACTTTCTTTACCTCAGGCATTTTAAACCATCTTCTGTGGTAGGACTGACATAATTTCTCTTTCTTTCTCTCTTGAAACTGGGAAGCAAAGTAATTGCAGTCTGGTAATTTTGGCCTATGGCTGATGAAGATAAATCATAACGAGCTATGGAATACACTCTGACAATTCACATAGGGCTACTAGAACATGAACTTTCAGAAATGCATTAATCAAATATTGTTTCTTTCTAATTTATATTCAAGAAAGCCATGGAATTGCTAATTATAAGTGTACCCATCATTTATTATTTTTGACTGAATTTCACATGATAAACAAATCGTTCCAAATGTAAGCCATTGTGTACTTTACAAGTCTTAACCTTTCAATTATGTCCATTATATGTGATTTGGAGCAAACATATTTGTTTAGCACAAACTGAGCTTTTAAATTAAAAGAGGGGGAAGAGAATTTAAGACCATCTGGTCTAGCCCCTCTCCTTAAGGCTCATGAAACTTTAAATCATGTTGAACAGATGGACATATAGTCGCCTAAAATTTTATAGAAATAGAGCTAAAGCTCCATTCAGTAACTTTTATTTATTTGATTACTCTATTAAGGGGTTCTACCTTGTAGTCACATTATTTTGTTTAAATCCATCTTTTACCCTCATTTTGGGGGTACCTTTGAGGTCTACCCTCAGAGTTTCAATTGGTCAGTAAAAGTTTATTAGTAACATAGGTACTTCATAATATTTATGTCATGTCACCTGCTGATTCTGTTCCGTGTGTTGGATGCTACACTTAGAATTCAGCTGCATTGTTTTTTTCATTTCAACAACCAGATCAGGCTTAGCTTTTGTTGTCTCCATTATACAGTTAGGAAATCACGTGCAGTAAAGATAAGTAATGTGGCCACCTCACATAACCAGTGAAAAGAGTTCCTCCAACATTAATCCAAATTTGTCTAACTCAGCTCTCCCACTGAACTACCTTCTCAGTGTTGGGTAGAGCCCAAACTCCTTCCCTCTTGGGCCAAGTTTCCACGACTTCTAAGTTTCCTAACTTTATATCATCTTACAGTCCTCTTTACACACTTAAAGGTGTTGTATCTTGTGTACTCGATTTTTTTAAATTATCATCTCCCTAAGCCATTTTAGAATTCCTTTAATTTCTCTTGGTGAAGTTTTAATACCACAGATATATTAGGTATCATGTAAAAAAGAACCAGTCTCGTTCTTATTGGGAGATAATGTTGCTCCCACTGTTGAAGCATGTTCCCCATGCTTGTGACATGACTCTTAGTACTGTACCTTTTGGTTACATAAGAACACATCCATTGCATAATGTGAATGGCATGTTAATATAGTAGGATATGAGGAATATTAAGAAGTCAGGAATAATCAGCAACTTTCTTAATTCTGCAAGCTTAATACCTTTAAATAAGAATAATTTTGAAGAACTATATAAACATCAGGCTATGAGTAAATTTTAATACTTGAATATCAATGCAGGGACCAGCTCTGTGGTGCATTAGGTTAATCCTCCGCCTGCGGTGCTGGCATCCCATGAGTGCCAGTTCTAGTCCCCGCTGTTTCTCTTCCTCTCCAGCTCTCTGCAATAGCCTGGGAAAGCAGTGGAGGATGGCCTAAGCGCTTGGGACCCTGTACCCGTGTACGGGAGCCGGAGGAAGCTCCTGGCTCTGACTTTCGATTGGCCCAGCTCCAGCTGTTGCAGTTGTTTGGGGAGTGAACCAGCGGATAGAAGCCCTTTCTCTCTGTCTCTCCCTCTCACTGTCTATAACTCTACTTGTCAAATAAATAAATAAAATCTTAAAAGAAAATACATAGTTTGAGATTTTGAAAACAACATATAAGTAAACATTTTCTAGCTTATTTTTGATATACTTTAAACCTTATGTCAAATTTTCTCTATCCCCAGAAAACCCATTCTTACTATAAATCTGCATTCCTACTTTGATATCATAATCTGTTGCCATGGAAATGCTTAATAACCTTCATATCTTCTCAGCAGTTTCAAAAGTATTGTCAATGAAAAAATAGATTTTATTGGCACTAGTGAATTTTTAAAGATGATTTATGTGTTTTTATGTCCATCTGTGTGTGTTTTTTTTTTTTTGTTTTTTTTTTTTTTTGGATAGGCAGAGTGGACAGTGAGAGAGACAGAAAGGTCTTCCTTTACCGTTGGTTCACCCTCCAATGGCCGCCATGTCCAGTGCGCTGCGACCGGCGCACTGCGCTGATCCGAAGGCAGGAGCCAGGTGCTTCTCCTGGTCTCCCGTGAGGTGCAGGGCCCAAGCACTTGAGCCATCCTCCACTGCACTCCCTGGCCACAGCAGAGAGCTGGCCTGGAAGAGGGGCAACCGGGACAGAATCCGGCGCCCCGACCAGGACTAGAACCCGGTGTGCCGGCACCGCTAGGCAGAGGATTAGCCTATTGAGCCGTGGCGTCGGTGCATCTCTGTTTTTTTTAAAGAAAGTTTTTATTTAATGAACACAAATTTCATGGGTACAGCTTTAGGAATATAGCAGTTCTTCCCTCCAGACCTGCCATCCCATCCCCACTCCCGTCCCACCTCCTATTGCCTCTCCCATCCCAGTCTTCATTAAGATTCCTTTTTAATTAACTTTATATACAGAAGACCAACTCTACTAAGTAAAGATTTTATCAGTTTGCACCCACACAGGCACACAAAGTATAAAGTACTGTTTGAAGACAAGTTTTACAGTTATATCTCATAGTACAACTCATTAAGGACAGAGATCCTACATGGGGAGCAAGTGCACAGTGACTCCTGTTGGTTTAACAGTTGACGCTCTTATTTATGACGTTAATTATCCCCTGAGGCTCTTGTCATGAGCTGCCAAGGCTATGGAAGCCTTTTGAGTCTACAAACTCTGTCAGTATTTAAACAGGGCCATAGTCAAAGTGTAAGTTCTCTCCTCCCTTCAGAGAAAAGTACCTCCTTCTTTGATGACCACTTCTGTCCACTAGGATCTCACTCACGGAGTTCTTTCATGTAGGACATTTTTTGCCACAGTGTCTTGCCTTTCCATGCCTGAAATGCTTTCACGGGTTTTTCAGCCTGATCCGAGGGCTGATTCTGCCATCTCCATTTTTAAAATGCAAGAGTTGCAAATTGATACTTTATGAAACTTTGCTTTCTGTTTTGTAATTTCTTTCAAAAACCATATTGGATTATGATGCTCTATAAATAATTCAAGTAATAGATTTTTCATGATTTTTATTTTATACTTCAAGTATACAATTACTTTGCAATCAGTGGCCTAGCAACAGTGGTGGCTGAACATGTCCACTACTGTGATGTCTTAGAAAAATACAGCACTTAAGTGTAAACCTCATTGGTAGGTTCTATACTGTGAAAAAGCCAGAAAATGATGAAAATTGAGAGTTTTTATCTATTGACAGTGGAAGGGTCCCATTCTGGGTCTTTGATCTATTTCCTTGGATCCAAAACATGATAAATCAAAACTAAAAACATTTTCATCCCTTTTGTGGAATTATACCCAATATTCAATTATTTACATAGATGGAACTGATGACCTATGTTTTAGAATCTCTTTCTTCTATATTGGCCCCCTCTTACTTTTCTAGAATATTGTTTACATTCTATCTTGAATTGTATAACCTTTTATAGCCAAGAGAGGTGTTTTAGTAGTATTTTTGGTTACTCAAACTAATTCTGACCTCAATGTTTACTGAGAATGCACTCACAAATTAAAGAGAGTACTATGAAGTAAAACAACAGCCAGACTTTTAAAAAGTTTATTTATTTATTTGAAAGGCAGAGTTACACACACACAGAGAGGAAGAGACAGAGAGAGTCCTTCCATCCTCTGGTTCACTCCCCAAATAGCCACAATGGCTGGAGTTGGGCCACTCTAAAGACAAGAGACAGGAGCATTTTTCAGGTCACTCATGGATGTGGGAGGGGCCCAAGCACTTGGACCATCTTCTGCTGCTTTCTCAGGGCATTAGTCGGAACTGGATCTGAAGAGGGGCAGCTGGGACTCAAACTAGCGTCCATATGAGGTGCCAGCGTCAGAGACAGTGAATTTACCCACTGCACCATAATGCTGGCTGGAGCCAGACATTTTACATCCAAAATGATTTTCCTGCATTTGAGTCTTGAAGAATTAAGAGGAATTTCAAAAATTATTAATTGTGAGAAGGTCATATGCCACCTATTACATTTTCCAGGTACCTGTACAAAAGGATAGTATATATCTAAGTGAATGAAGTGGAAGAGTTTAACAAGCCTCCAGTTCAAATGAAGAGAAAAATAAAAACTCTAATAATGAACTATTTGATAAAGGTTTGGGAAGAGGAAAAGAAAAACCTGAAGTGGCCACTGTGAATGTGTTTTGAGTGACTTAAAGAGCCTTCTATTTGAGAGCAATAATGCTTTATAGAGCTTTAGCTTTCAATGAAGGGAAGAAAATGAGAATAGGAAATAGCAACCAGGAAGTGTATATAGACCAACATTAATTTAACTCCTGCCAACTTATTTTAAACTATGTATGCTGTGTGGATGGACCATCCGCTTTTGCTCCTCTACTGTGTTATGCTTGGTGTCCTGCCTGCAGTAAACCTCACTCAGTACAACCAGAGAGAGACCATCCATTTAGTGAGTTGTCATTTCGTCACGAATACCGTAAAAAACGATTTTCTGAGTATTCATATTTAATGCTTTTGAAAGTGATGCAAAATTAGAGATCAAGTGGTTATAAAATGTTTTTGCCCATTCACAAGCTGCTATAGTAATCCTAAACAAGTATCAGGTCATTCAGCACTTAGAGGAATGTCATTCTCTATAATGCTTGTGTTTATTCAAATGTGATGTACTATTTATATACTCATGTGATGCATATCCATAAATGGTAATAAAAGTGTTACTTGTATGTTTTAAGAAATGACATAATCTTGATAAGTTTTGAAATATCTTTCACATTAAAAAAATAAGTGATAAGGAAGGTATGTTTGAGAGGATGCTTTAAAATTCAGGGAGCTTAAAGAGACCTTGTGAAAATCAATAGCCTGTGTTCCAACATGAAAACATAATAATTCTCCAGCCAGGACACCAGCAACATCCTGTGATCAGCCATATTAAAACCTTTGCAGGCAAAACAGTGAGGATAGTTAAAGTGTATAAACTGACTCATCAGAGTCCTGCATTTGAATAAACTTCTGGTGCCCAGGGCTCTTTTTTCTTATTATGGATAAATGATTATGGATTTCATTTATATTCTCACAATAACAGGGTGACTTATTAATAAGGCCCATTTTAAAGGCATAGAAAATCAAACAAGGAAGAGTTAAGTAAATTTTTTGAACCATGTAGTTATTAAAATAAGGAGCCGTGAAGCCCGCCTTTATGTTCTTACCTAGCAGGGTGCCATACTGCCACTGTGCCGAACATACATACACATAGGCATATAGACTTACAGACACCTACATTCATGAACACGTAACTAAGAACCATTTAGAAATGATCATGGAAATCCTGTATATTCACATGATTTTTTTTAAGTAAAGATTATTCTCTCATAATTTTTATATTACGTTTACCTTTTTATTGCCCATGTGTATTAGTTATTTTCTATGTTTCAAATTTTCTATAATCAACGTTTGTATGTATCTCGTACTTACTTTGTTAGATTTTTAAAGGAATTCCACCTGTGCTGACTTTGCTTCATTTATACAGTATTACCGTTGTATTAGGAATAACATCTACATGACAGATTGATTACAGAAAATGCTTCCATGAGCAAACACGAGTATTCATGATAAATCACAAAAATAATATAATCAAAACTATAAAAATATCAAAGCATTAAACTATGAAAGTGTCCAATAATTGCTACCCAAGCATGGAACATGCAGTACTTAAACCTAGGATTGGTGCCCTGGGTTATATACACTCATGAAACAATTGTTGTCTGATGTCAACCTCAGCAGTAAGAATGCTTACTATTTTTCATATGGTTTCTAATCACTACTCATCCTAACATTTTAAGAAAGCTTTATTCATTTATTTACTCGAGAAGCAGAGAGACAGAGGAGAGTGAGAGAGAATTAAACAGACCTTCCATCCTGGTTCACTCCAAAAATGCCTGGATCTACCAAGGTTAAGCCAAAGCTGGGAGCCCGGAACATAATCCGGATCTCCTCCGTGGGTGGCAGCAACGCAACCACCTCTGCTGTCACTGCTATGTTCTAGGATCTGCCCTACAGGAAGCTCATTCAGGAGTTGTGCTAGCTCTTCAACCTTAGTACTCTGATGTGGGACTTTTTTATAACCTGGTTTGAAAATTATCGTTTTTTAAAGTGATTATTTTTAGAGAGAGAGAGAGAAACTGACGAGAAATCCTCATCTCTGGTTCATTGCCTAAATGCCCACAACAGCAAGGTCTGGGCTAGGCCAAGCCAGCGATCAGGGACTCAGTCTGGGTCTCCCACGTGAATGGCAGGAATCCACCTGCTTGAGCGTTTACTTGCAGGAGCACAGTAGCCAAAAGCTGGAATCAGAAGAAGAGCCAAGACTTGAACCCGCACACCTCAATATGTCATACGGGCATTTTAACTTGTAGGCCAAACACCCACCCAAAATGTGGACATCATAATTGCTAAACGAAATGCTTGCCATGAGTTTTAATTTTGCAAAAAGTTTTGTTGATTTTTAAAGAAATAACTAATATTCTTTCTGTAGCAAGAGACACACAGGTTCCTGAAATATCCAGAAACACCAGAAAATAAGGAAGTATCAAAGGTTCTTAAGGATTTAAGCGCCAGCTTGAAGTTATTCTAAATAGCCAAAAATGGGATATCCTGAATTTAAAAAAAAAAAAAAAAAAAAAAAAGGAAGAAGGAAGGATGGGAGAGAGGAAAATGGAAAGAAAATGGATTAAAACATTAAATGTTAAACATATATGTTAAACATACATAATAATGAGTTACACCATTTATATCCTTGATAATCTTTGAATAATGCTATAAAACCAGTGTATTCTGAAAACTTATAGGGAAATAATCAGACATTTAACCTACTTTCCTAAATTAAGTATAATTCAGAGTAACTAAATAGCTGAAGAAGGAAAGCTGCCTTTATAGAGGTATTTCAACTAATGAATAAAGACAATAATAGAATTACACTATTTCCACTTTATAAAACATAATAAAAGTATGGTCTTAACTGGTGTTACTATCTGTTAACACCCCCAAAGACAGAATGGAGATGGGATCCAGTAATACAGAGCAGAGGGCGGGAATGGGGCCTGAATTAAGGAATATTCTGTGCCTCCTGACGAAGTATACCACACCTACGAAGTGTTCTAACCAAAATATTCAAGCCTAAATCTGATTGAGTTTCTATAGCTAACCATCAGTTTATAAGAAATTCTGATCATTGAGACATATATAAATAATATGACTTGTGGAGAAGTAGAAAAGCCTAGAATGTAGGAAAATATGTCGGAAAATAATCTTATGTATTTATTGACTGAAGTGCATTGTGAGAGATGGGGAGAACAAAGGGAAGAATTACAGATTAAAAGGGACTTAAGGGACTGCACTTGGCACTGTACCCCATATTGCAGTGCCCAGTTCTGCTTCAAAATTCCAACTTCCTGCTAGTACGTACCCTGGGAGGGGCAACAGAAGATGACTTTGGACAGCCCCTCCCCACGCCTGGCTGTTTCGGGTTTTTGGGGGATTGAATCAGTTGATGATGTCTTCTCTCTGGCTCTCTCCCTTATCTCTGATTTTCAAATAAATAAAATTGAAGAGCAAATAGACTTGGTTCAGATCTATGTTATCTAAACCAACTATCCAAATCAAACCTGATATTGAAGTTAAGTGCATAAGAATTTATTTCGATTCCACTCACTCTTCTGTGTATAACAGTCCTTAACAACATAAAAATGACATATAATTTACTGCATCAATTGTACTTTCATTTTGTATCACTCTGTAATTAACAAATTATGAGAATTTGAAACAAGTGGAAATTGGGTTATCATTTTCATTATTTTTGAAATTATCTCTAATTTTATTCTTATTTCCTCCTTGTTGAAGTAATCACTTAGTTGGACCATTTATTTATTTACATATTTAGTTAGCTTTAATTATTTGTATTACATTGTGCTCAGGAGATGAGGTGGTACAATTTATGCCTTTGTAGAAGTTTAAAAACTTGATTCATTTACCAGGTAAATATGATTTTTTTAAATAAAGGTATGTGGACTCTGAAAGAGTTAATGCTCTAAAGTGTGGTTAATTTAACATCAATAAACTTTTTTTAAAAGATTTTTTTTTTTTTGACAGAGTGGATAGTGAGAGAGAGAGAGGGACAGAGAGAAAGGTCTTCCTTTGGCATTGGTTCACCCTCCAAAGGCTGCCGCGGCTGGCATGCTGCGGCCGGCGCACCACGCTGATCTGAAGCCAGGAGCCAGGTACTTATCCTGGTCTCCCATGGTGTGCAGGGCCCAAGCACTTGGGCCATCCTCCACTGCACTCCCGTGCCATAGCAGAGAGCTGGCCTGGAAGAGGGGCAACTGGGACAGAATCCGGCACCCTGACCAGGACTAGAACCCCGTGTGCCAGCGCCGCTAGGCGGAGGATTAGCCTGTTGAGCCACAGTGCCAGACTTAAAGATTTTTATTTATTTATTTGACAGGCAGAGTTACAGACAGTGAAAGAGAGAGAGACAGACAGAAAAGTCTTCCTTCCGTTAGTTCACTCCCCAAATGGCCACTACAGCCAGCGCTGCACTGATCCAAAGCTAGGAGCCAGGTGCCTCCTCCTGGTCTCCCATGCGGGTGCAGGGGCCCAAGCACTTGGACCATCTTCTACTGCTATCCCAGGCCATAGCAGAGAGCTGGACTAGAAGAGGAGCAACCGGGACTAGAACCTGGTGCCCATATGGGATGCCGGCGCTGCAGCCAGAGGATTAACCTAGTGTGCCACCGCGCTGGCCCCTAATAAACTTTTTTTGCCATTATATTATTACTGTCAGCTAGGTCACTTTTGATTATAATGATCTTTTAGAGATGCTAATTATAGACCAATAAAAATTTTGCTGAATTTATCCTTTTTATTCTAATATTTTTCTTTTTGACATTGTGGTGCTATATGCACTAGTAGAAACTCATGGATATTATACCTTCATTATGAATTGAATTTTCTCTTGTTAATATTAATATCTCAATATGCATTTTAATATCAATTATTTATTAAATTACCTACATGGGATGTGGCATTCCAATGAGAGCACTAAATTATACATAAAAAATATGACCCTTATATTAAACCTTAGCAAGTAAACCTGAGTAGACCTTCTCTACCTTTATGGGATTGCATCTCCCTCATGCTCTGCTTCAATCATAAGTCAGTTCTTCACTAAAGAATACGTGCTTATGAATTGGCAAACCTCCATCATCGTTATTGATAGCACTTGTGGAATCTCACTTTTCTCTCAGGACCATGGAGAATGGAGCTAATTTTGATAAATGGGGGCTCTAACTACACCTTCATGCTGCATATCATAAACTCTTTTTAGCTATCTTAAAATTTCAGAGGAAAAGGCCATTTTTTCTGTGGGAATATTGAATGAATAAATGTCCACCAATGAAATGATTAACAACATTTTGCTGAATTTTATATTTTTTTCTTTAGTAGGTATTGTATCATCAATGTCAGCATTGTCTGTCAGAAGAGTATACTAACGCCTTTATCTTAAATTCTCTATAAACTAGTTGATTTAAAAATTAAGGAATAATAATATGTTTTCTCTTACTGTAATATATAAGATGGATTTTAGACTATGGTTCTGTGGTGAAAAATTGTGCAGTTACCTTTCAGTAGTTTACTTTTAAATCCATGTAGTTGAAATCAAATCCTGGAAAATATATTTTCTTTCATCTGATAGCAAATACATAATATATTTAATAGGAAACCCATATGCTAGAGAATGATGAACATGATTAAATAGACTACATTATTTGCCTTTACCATGTTCTCAGTTGTGTCCGAGTGATTACAAGTTAGTGTTTTATATTTACCATGAAATTTGTCTGTCAAGTGGTCTTCAACATTACCACTTTAAATTTGTTGAAATCCTGTTTTTCTCATGTCTTTGATCTTGTTTTGACTTTGACCTCACATGTAAAGCACAATACTTATATTTTGTCTTGTTAGGTAACTAATTTCTCCATCTATTTTACTTTTCCCCCAACACATTCTGTTCTCTTTAAAGGCAAAACTATCCTATGGTTTCCTCATCATTTTACATACTGTATTCAGTTTTAGAAAGAAGGAAAAGTGGTAAATTCTAGTTTGAGTTCTGTAATTTACAGAAAGAGCCATTAGAATGACAATCTCTTTTGTGTTGCAAGATAGTTTGAGTTTTAACCTGTCCCTGGTGCTTCGCTCCAAATAAGGGACCCTCGGACATAGCCAATGTCTCCTGACACTTCTGCCAGTGGGTCTCTTCTCTGAATTGCTCCTTCTTGGTGGGTCATATCAAATAGATGCCCCGTCTTGTCATGATGTGCCTCCACTCAGCAAAATTTTCAGTCACTGCACTGTTGTATGGTGGTACTCGACGATCTGACCAGTGTACTCATTGGAGTAGGTACATCTCCCTCTTCCTGCCAGACCTCATCTTCAGATAGGCCCCACAGAATGGCTTCATGTGTGTGAGGAAAAAAATGTGCTGGTTGACTCTAGCACAGTCCAGTTGATCATCAGTGTGCTGATTCGCCTCTAGTCAACTCAGTTCTGAGAGCAGCTAGTGACCCCTAGGATCCCCTTCTCTTTGATGCACCCAACTTCTCTCTTCTCAGCTAATTACTTTTACCTTTGATTTCAGCAAGTAAAACAAAAGCCATCTGACTTTTTTTTCTGCATGGACTCTTTCTGTTTTTCCTCGACAAAGCATTTTTCAGAATATACTCCCTTTTGCCTTCCTCTTCAGCAAGTATATCCTGTGGTCCTATATCCACCCACTCAGATCAAGTTAATCTTAGCTACTCATCTCTCCATCAAACAATTAACCTCACGTGTTTCTCTTCATAACTGATGCCAGTTCGTCAAATCAGCACACAAGTGTGCATATTCTTAGAGCTCCTCATCCAAAAAAAGTAACTTTTATGTTGATCCCAGTTTTCCCTCTTTTTTCTCTGATCTCAAAAAACAATTGCCTTTGCATGCTATGCTGGTTACCTCTATAGTTTTTACTCATTTCTTAGTTACTTGTTATTCTATTTCTTCACTAGAGTAAACCTTCTTTCAGTAATCTGTCATCGCTTAAAAAACAATTGTAATTCATTCTTACTTGTTTACCTCCCTCTTTACTCCAGAAGTTATGTGTAAAGCTCAGTAAGCATATACTTATAGAATATATACTGCATATGTGCATGTGTGTTTGTGTGTGTTTTTCTTTAAAATGTTTGATCTAAGTTTTCAAGTGTGAAGAACTTCCAGTGTTCTTATTTGTAACTGGATATCACTTTGTTAGTTGTGTATTGCTCTTTGTGGACTCGTTGAGCATTATATACCCTTCTTATATCTAATATAATGAAATAAACTGAAGAATTGTTAAAGCTACATGTTGGGATGAATGGGTATCTTTTTAAAATTATTTTTAAATTAGTAAAATTTTAATTTACTCTTTAAACATTTATTTGCTTATTTGAAAGGCAGAGTTACAGAGCGAGAGGCAGAGAGAGAGCTGACCCCAAAGGGAAGTCTTTTTAAAGGATGCCTTAATTTGTTCTCTTTGTACTCTTGGCATATTTTTATGACTCTATTCATTAAGAAAATGAAATATAGCAGACAATAAGGTTTTCATGAGTTTTTTTTTTTTTTTTTTTTTACAGAATACCTTGCAAATGAATAGGAAGAAAGCTCAAATTCACAAAGTAGGAAAAATTCTCCCTATTTTGACTTGGTAATTCTATCAGTCTTCTAACTCCCAATTAAACCCACAATAGATGTGGATATTGAAGTCCATTTAAGAAGGATTCTTTGATTTCCTAAATGGCAGCCCTCATATTTCTAACATATCAGCCAAAATTACTTACTTACCCTGCATTGGTATAGCATTTTTGCTACTAATTCTAAAAATTATAACTCAAATACAGCAATAGTCATAACAATAATCATGTTAGTTCTCACAATCAACATTTTCAAATGCAATTCTCTTTTCCAAATACTGCATTAATCACTTAGCTTCTTCTGTATTGTTCTCAGTATACACCTAAAAGATTTGTTTTTATTCTCATGTAATGGTGAGTAAGTATAGAAAGTTGAAATTCCCCCAGGTCATAGATACATCCAGGACTGATCTTGAATCTCTCTTTTTTCATAGCCTACAATTCCCTCCCCTCATATTTGTATATTTGTTATGTATTTATAACTCCTTATGGAAAATGTGATACCCAGGAGAAAAGGACAACTAAAACAGATGCTTATGTAATGGGATGACAGGGCACATTTCCAAAGCATCCATAGCAATCAAGTGTTTGAAAGTAGCAGTGAAGCAGGGAATACGACACAGAAGGGGTAGCATTTGGAGAGCCTCCAGAAAGATGTAGTAAGCAAGCAGGGGAGGGAAAGGGGACATATTCCCTAGAGAGGGAGCAATGAAGTTCAGATCCTTCAGTGTCCCATGAAGCTAGACTATGAAAAGCATGAAAATTGTTTTGGTTTTAATTATGTATTTTATAAACAGCTGCAGTGTAACATAGCTTATTCCCTACATCCAGTGTATATTTGTGTAAGTCAGAATGTGTAAAATCAGAAATGAGGATGGCCCAAGTGCTTGAGCCCCTGCACCCGCATGGGAGACCAGGAAGAGACACCTGGCTCCTGGCTTCGGATCGGCGCAGTGCCAGCTGTAGCGGCCATTTAGGGAGTGAACCAATGGAAGGAAGACCTTTCTCTCTGTCTCTCTCTCTCACTGTCTATAACTCTACCTGTCAAATAATTTTTTAAAAAATCAGAAATTATTTCATATAATAACAAAAGCTTAGAGAAGCAGTTCTAAGCCCAATGCAACAATTATAGATCTGTTATCCCATCACCACCCCAAACCTTGAGCTTTTATTTTTTGCCTTGATGCCATATTGATCATAGCAAAAAAAAAAAAAAAAAAAAAAAAAATCTCAGATTCACTGAACTTTTGTAGCATTACATGTAAACTGAATTGAAAATTATGAATGTTTTAAGATTGTGTACTGCTTCTCTAGCTCCTGAGCAAACATTCTGTCTTCACCATCCAGTGAAATAAGATTTACATATGGTTGCTGAGCAAATTCCCCAAATTCTTATGAAGTTCTTGCATGCCATGCCTTCCAGGAGACCATACCCCATAGTGAGTTAGATATGATCTCTGTTTTAAAGGTTTTCACTACTGACAGCTTCTGCTCTTACCTATGATTTATATATGTACACAAATCTAAAGCTGAATTAGTTTGGCAGGAGTAAAAATGAAGAAAGGAGTGATAAGAATAGTACAAATAGATTTCTGTGTCTCAAAATAGAAAATCATACTATAAATGTTACATACATCATTGATTGAGACTTTACCAAGTGCTGAGTTCTTTACCAAATACTTTGTGTGCATGTCTTAACTATTTTAGTTCTCACAAGTACCCAAACATGTATGTTTTATTAACTTTCTTTAAGATAAGTGAAGAAACCTTACATTAGGGAAATATCACAGGGAAAATACTATTCAGAATTGTTTTATGTCTCTTTGATTCTAATGTTGTCTGCTTTGTGTGAATGTAACAATATATTGCTACTGCAATATAGCAGCTGTCAAAAGTAAAAATATTGTTCTTAAATCAGAGAAATCTAAAATACTACTGTAAAATCTTTAATGTTTAGTATGTCAATGCTGTTTTAAAATTATAAATGTTATTATTCTTATCATCTCGTTAATTTCGTTATGCCATAAAGGTCTTGTTTGATTTTCAGTGACAGTCTACGTCATCATATAAACTGGCTCATTCAGTTCGTAGCTCCCTTTTATTAAAATGCATCAGTCATTTATGTAAGAAGTGATCCTTGAATTGCCCTTGAAATTGTGGAAGCAAGTCATTAAATTCTGTCATTTTACCACATGTTAGCTTTGTTCTTTTCTGGAGAGACATTATATAATCTTAAAGTAAACCAGATCTCATTCTCCCAAAGTTAATTAGTATGCAAATAAATTTACCACACACTAGTGGTTGTTCTAATCAGTGTAGCTGGGCACATTATTTGTAAGCAGAACTTTTTATATTTTTTCATAACTCTTAAATGGGAAAATTTGCAAAGTTAAGAAAGGAAAGACTAATATATTCCTTTTGCACAAACAGCCAATTCTTAACTTTCTGCTCTGATTGGTACATTGATGAAATGTTAATAATATATCTGTAACCTCTTAAGGAATATCAAGTGTCTTCAGGAATGGTATAATACCATGCTTTATCCACTTGAATTGGGACTGTAGAGGAACATGTGTGTCCTCTCCCCCACAAAGGGAGGATCACTTTCTACAGTAATTCCAACCAACATTCACAGGTCGCTTCCAGACTTAGGCTACAGAGGTAATTCTTTGAGAGAAAATTTTGTATTATTATTATTATTAGTGTGTTTATAATTTCATAATTTCTCATTCTTCCCTTTTATATAGTACATGCTTTAAAAATCTCCAATGAATATTTTAAAATATCAGGAATCTGACATTTTATACCGCAGAAAGCAACTCTTCATTTTTAAAGAGTGTCCATTTGTGTGAGGAAAATGCTTTGTCATCATCATCCAGGCACTAAATATTGAAACCCTAATTCTGCTTTCCCCCTGGCCCAGAGGAGGTCCCTCAGCCAAACAGGTGTTCCTGTGAAGAACTGAACTCCTAATGTCAACCAATAGCTACTCTTTTTCTCTGGTCATTAGGATTGTAGTGTTATCCTTGGCAGCCTTTTCTCAGCTCCAGTTAGACAGTAAACTAAAATCGCCATGGGTTTTTGTTTTACTTTGTTTTAGTTTATCTCACATCATAATATTACTATTATTATATAAATGGACCTTTTAACCTTCTTACAATAGAAGAATATTCACAATAAAGTAGGGAAATGAAGAAAATTGAGCAAGCAGGAAAAAAATCTTTGCTTTAGTGGGTGGGTGGAGAGAAAGAAGGAAGGCACCTGTAATCTTATAGTAATGATTTTTTGATGCATCAGATTTTTAAATTTTTTGTATTTATAAAAAGAAACAAATTTCATGTATTTCATATATACAGTTTTAAAAGCATAATGACACTTCCCACTCTCTCTCTCTCATCCTCTCTACTTCTTTTCTTATTTTTCTTTTAATTTTTGCAATGACACACTTTCAATTTTCTTTATAATCACAAGCTAAACCCTTCACTAAATAAAGAATTCAACAGATATAAGGCACTTCCTCACTTCTCAGGTTTTATTAATTTATTTCATTTTCTTTTATTTGATGTTATTTTTAACTATCATTGAGTCTGGGTCCCTACACATTTAATTGTATGAGAGAATTCTTTATACATCTGTAGCAAACAGTGATCAAACCTCAGTCAATGGCATATTACTCAAAGAAATATTTCTTTGTATGAGTGTTCGAAATTATTAAGATATACATATCAGATCAATTTTCTTTTTAAATTTTTATTTTATTCCTAGTAGTATGTTTTGTAAATTATGTAGTCTTTTTTTGTTTTGTTTTGTTTTTCAACTATTATTTAATAAATATAAATTTCCAAAGTACAACTTTTGAATCACAGTGGCTTTTCCCCCCATAACCTCCCTCCTGCCCGCAACCATCCCATTTCCCACTCCCTCTCCCGTTGCATCCTTCATCAAGATTCATTTTCAATCATCTTTATATACAGAAGATCAACTTAGTATATACTAAGTAAAGATTTTGATGGGTTGCACCCACACAGACACTCAAAGCACAGAGTACTGTTTGTGTAGTAGTTTCACCATTAATTTGCATAGTATAACACATTAAGGACAGAGATCCTACATGGGGAGTAGGTGCACAGTGGCTCCTGCTGTTGATTTAACAATTGACACTCTTATTTATGATGTCAATAATCACCTGAGGCTCTTTTCATGAGCTTCCAAGGCTGTGGATGTCTCTTGAGTTCACCAACTCTGAACTTATTTAGACAAGGCCATATTCCTTTTTCTTTCTTTCTTTCTTTTTTTTATTTAGTAAATATAAATTTCCAAAGTACAGTTTATGGATTACAATGGCTTCCCCCCACCCCATAATTTCCCTCGCACTCCCACCCCTTCCATCTATTTCTCCCTCTCCCATTCCATTCACATCAAGATTCATTTTCAATTATCTTTATATACAGAAGATCAATTTAATATATACCAAGTAAATATTTCAACAGTTTGCACCCACACGGAAACACAAAGTGTAAAATATTGTTTGAGTACTAGTTATAGCATTACTTCACATTGGACAACACATTAAGGACAGATCCCACATGAGACGTAAGTACACAGTGACTCCTGTTGTTGACTTAACAATTTGACACTCTTGCTTATGGCGTCAGTAGTCTCCCTAGGCTCTAGTCATGAGTTGCCAAGGCTATGGAAGCCTTTTGAGTTTGCCGACTTCGATCTTATTGCAACAGAGTCATAGTCAAAGTGGAAGTTCTCTCCTCCCTTCAGAGAAAGGTACCTCCTTCTTTGATGACCCGTTCTTTCCATTGGGATCTCACTCACAGAGATCTTTCATTTAGTTCTTCTTTTTTTTTTTTCCCCAGGGTGTCTTGGCTTTCCATGCCTAAAATACTCTCATGGGCTCTTCAGCCATATCCGAATATCTTAAGGGCTGATGGGCTTATTCTGAGGCCAGAGTGCTGTTTAGGACATCTGCCATCCTATGAGTCTGCTGTGTATCCCACTTCCCATGTTGGATCATTCTCTCCCTTTTTGATTCTATCAGTTAGTATTAGCAGATACTAATTGTTGGAAAGATGTGTTTCTTGTAAGCAGCAAATAGATGGGTTTTGTTCTTTAACACAATCAGCCAATCTGTGTCTTTTAACTGAAAAGTTCAGGCCATCCAAATTCAATGTGATTATTGCTAAGTAGTGACTTTGCCCTGCCATTTGCCAAAGATATTTTCTAATATATGCTTTGAGCTTCCTGTGATCTTTTGCTGTGAGGTTTCCTTCCTTTACCTTCTTTCATATTCATGACTGTGTTTCTGTGTTTCTGTGTGTAACACATCTTTAAGCATCTTTTGCAGGGCTGGACGAGTGGTGACGAATTCTTTCAATTTCTGTTTGCTGTGAAAGGTCTTTATTTCACCTTCATTCACAAATGAGAGCTTTGCAGGATATAATATTCTGGGCTGGCAGTTTTTCTCTCTTAGTACCTGGGCTATGTCTCGCCATTCCCTTCTAGCTTGTAGGGTTTCTGATAAGAAGTCAGCTGTGAGTCTAATTGGAGATCCTCTGAGAGTAATCTGATGCTTCTCTCTTGCACATTTTAGCATCTTTTCTTTATATTTCACTGTGTTGAGTTTGATTACAACGTGTTGTGGTGAGGATCTCTTTTGGTCATGTTTATTAGGGGTTCTATGAGCTTCCTGTACTAGGATGTCTCTGTCCTTCTCCAGACCCGGGAAGTTCTCTGCAAGTATCTAACTAAAAAGTCCTTCTAATCCTTTCTCCCTCCCCATGCCTTCAGGAACTCCTAGAACCCGAATGTTGGTTTTTTAAATAGTATCCTGTAGATTCACAACAATATTTTTTAGATTTCTAATTTCCTCTTCTTTTCTTTGGTTTGACTGTATACTTTCCTGTTCTCTGTCTTCTAAGTCCGATATTCTCTCTTCTGTTTCACTGACTCTGTTTTTAAGGCTCTCTAATGTGTTTGTCATTTGACCTGTTGGGTTCTTCATTTCATTTTGATTTCTCTTCACTATCACACTTTCGTGTTCTACTAGTTTTTGCATTTCATTTTGATTCCTCCTTAAGATTTCATTTTCTCAAAGGAGATTTCTATCCTGTCCAGTAAGGAATTCCATAGCTCAATCATTTGTTTTTGAAAACTTCTAATTGTTCTTATCATAAATTTTTTGAAATCCGTATCTTGCATTTCTTCCATCTCATCATCTTCAAAATCTTGGCTTGGGGTGTCTTGTTCATTTGGGGGTGTCATAATGTCTTCCTTGTTCTTGTTTCCTCAGTTTCTGCATTTGTTGTTTGGCATTGTGGAGATATTCTTTGGATTCTTCTTCCCTCACTGTGGTGTTTTCTCTTGTTATACTATGACTGTATTAATTGGACTGTCTGCTTTTGATGGATCCTTAGAGGCTGTGATAGGTGTGGCCAGAGAGCTCTGTTTGGTTCCTCAGGGTTTAGGGTGTGCCAAAGGTGACACTCCCAGGTTAGGCATGGTAAATCTCTCTTTCTTTCTTTTTTTGATTCAAAAGGGAAGTAATTCCACACAGCTGAGCGGAATTGGAGATAGTTAGCAGACGAATGATATACCCACAGGAGCCAGAGATCGGAAGCTCTTTCCCAAGGACCACACAGGGAATCTGTGCTGCCCTCAGTGTGGGCTCAAATTCTCCTGCAGCCCACTGGGTTGCCAATGTTACCGAATTGTAGTGTCTCTGGAGAGTGCTCATGTGAATTCCGTGAGTTCTCTCCACCACCATCTCTTTTTTCACAGTCTCAGTTCATTAACACCACACATTCACTAGGTCCTAATCTCCTATTATTTCACACCCCCAGAGTCAGGTTTTTCTGCTTTCTGAGGGCGGGTACAGACCTAAGGTCACCCAGCTTATGACATATGTCCAAAATGGCGCCTGCTCTTTTTCTTGCTGGCCTTTGAGAGGTGAGCGGAGAGAGAGAAACTCGTGTCCGTATTGGTCACTTTTTTTTTCCTCTCTGTTCTAGTTTGCCTGGTGAATTTTTCCCCACGGGGTTTCAAGCCTCGTTCCCTCTAGTCTCCTCTTTCCGCTTGCCCTCTGGTGTCTCGGGCTATTGAGGTTCGGCTTACCTCACGTTCCAGCGCTGGTGTGTTGATTCTGCTGCTGGTGTCCCGAACCGTGGGCTCCCATGCTCTCCACACAGGTCCACTGTTAATCACTAGTTCCGGAAGAGTTTCCTCTGCTGTTTCTTCCCCTACTCTTCCTTGACCCTGCAGTATCTCCACTTTTATTAAACTGTCTCTTCCCAGACTATCAGTGTTCTCCCTTCCTATTCTGCCATCTTGCCCCTCAATTATATAGTCTTAATATTGAACAAAATTCATAGTGACTTGGAAATGGCTTCTCTCATTAAAGAGAGACATTGCTGAAGGGGTTAGGATGACCAACATGTGAAGGTCCATACTGGAAGGCAAGTGAAAGATTTTCTATTTATTACCAAACATTGATGAATAGATTCCTTGAAATCATACAGTGCCTGGATTTTGTACAATTTTACATATAAAGCATAAAGAAAAAGTTATTGTGGTAATTTAATCTTAAACAGATTATTACCTTACTAAAATGTTTGAATATTGCTAAATATAATTCATAAACATTTCTCATATTCATTTGTATAAACCCTATATGAATATCTTATTTTATACAGTGTACATTTATATATATTTAAGGAACAATATATATACTGCTTTAGCAAACAATTAAAAATGGAAATAGTTTTAATTTTATGCAAAGACAGTACTTCAGACTAAAACAGGCAAGCAAACGAGGTGGAAAAATGAACAAAGCAATCTGGGATAGGAGAAATGTTTGCACTTCAGTTCTCAACAGCATATATTAATTACATACATTGCCATGGCCTCTTATATCCTATTTTCAGTTTAAAATACAGAAGAATAAACAGGGTTTTGCCAGTATGTACATGGTAACTCAGTAGCAAAAAGAATAAAATCATTATCTTTATGAAACAAATTATATTGGGAGGACAAAAATAATTATATAAGAATACCAAGTAAATTATCTGTAGTATGAGGAAAAATAATGCTGGAGTAGGGAGTTGAAAGTGATGCCATGATCTTATTTTAAAATAAGATAAAATGGTCAGGGACCTCTCTGAGGTGGTGACATTTATATTGGTGAAACAGATCCAGAGCTAGCCTTGTGACTCTCTGGGAGGGAGTGTCCCAGCTGAGTGAATGACAAGAGCTGGACTTGAAATTGGCTTTGCTTACCGTTTTTGGAGCAGTGCAAAATGCTCCCACTCAGCTCGTTATTTATTATAAGCATGTGATAAGACAGAATTGACAGTAAGCTTTTAATAGCATTTGGACCTAGTCTTTGTGTGTGTTGGCACTGATAGTTGATAAGGGTTGCAAGTCTGTATTTTTCATTTCATTATTTACTGTATGCTTTAATAGTATTTGTTCACCCTAGATTTTAGGGTATACTGGTCATCATCACACAAAGTTTGAGAAGCATGGTGTTACAGGAAGAGAACAGAACCACTGGCTTCAGTCATGAAGAGAATTCCTTGAATCACTTAGTTGAAGTTTAAAACAATGATGATGTTCTCTGTCTCTCTTCATATACATATATATATATATAATAGAATTTATATATAGTAGGATATATATATATATGTATATATATATATATATAAAATTAATTTTTTCTACTGGAAATGGAAGGGGGAGGGTGGGAGAAGAGACTTCTATCCTTTTCCAAATGCCCACAACAGACAGAGCTGCTGTGCTGTGCAGGCCAAAGCCAGGAGACCAGGGTTCCATCCAGGTCTCCCACATGGGTGGTAGTGGCCCAAACACTTGAGTTATCATTTGCTGTCTCCCAGGATGCCTTATCAGGGAGCTGGTTCAAAAACAGTGTAGCCAAGAATCCAATCATTCCAATATGGGATGCAGGTGTCCCAAGAGGCTGTGTAACTGGCTATACCAGGAGAATCCCAAAGGTTGCTGTTGCCTGAAAATAAAAATGGTAGCCTTGTGAGGTATAGAATCTCGAGTGCAGAAAGAACCCAGCTGAGAGTCTCAGAGTAAGAGCAGGAACAGCAATGTTGCAAGGATAGGAAGTGTTGTGAAACTGTCCAAAAGAGGCAGAACTAGAACAGGAAAGCAGTAGATCAGCTTGGCTGTACTGAAGACCCACCTCAGGTCTCGGAAATTAGTCATCAGAATTATTATTATTGAGCCACTTTCAGCTACTTTATTGTAGGTGCTAATTAGGCAGAAGATAGGTTTAACAGTGCATGGAGGTTTCTCTGGCAAATATTAAGAGGAAAAAAAAATTGAGAGCTTGTGAAAGGATGTGATTATATGATATGCTTGGACTCTAAGCCAGGTAAACAGAACTGTGAGGGCAAAAGGGATGAGGGCAATGAAAAATCGATGGACTGGAAGAGCCAGTGAGGTGAAAGATTGGGAGCACTAGAGACCATGAACTGTAAGGTAAGGGCAGTAAGTCAATGAGAAGGATACCCAAATGGGTGTTTTGGAAATAGAGCAATTACTGATAATGACTAAGGTGGGAGAGAGGTCACCTCATTGTGGTAATATTCGCACATACTAATAAAGAGCCTCATTTTCAGACTTGTATAGGACAGGGAGGCATTAAAAGATCATGTTTTAGGTGAAGTCAGTTACCATTGAAGAAACATTTATCTGTATTGATGACATTCAACATTTCAAGTCAGTTAATTAAAAAGACTTCATCAGATACTTTTGTTAAGTAAATATACAGTTGCCTTGAATATCGTCTGTGTATCCGGTGAGAGATGAATCCATTTGCAGGGGACGCATGGCGATGAGTTGAGGTACTGGTAGAAAGAATGAGAGTCTGAAGTGCTGAGTTATTATACCCGTCTGCTATTATGTGGCTAAATTACTCTCTTGTTCCATTTAGCTCAGGAGTCTAAAGGTGGAAGAGAAACATTTATACTAGAAAGATCTGCATTGTAGGAGCTAAAGGAGAGGATGTAATAAACTTCTGGACCAATTAGCTTTGTAACATTATTTAATATTCTGATTCCTTTCATGAGCGTGAGTTTCTTTTTTTAAAAGATTTATTTATTTATTTGAAAGGCAGAGTGACAAGGGCTTCCATCTACTGGAATACTCCCCAAATTCCTGCAAGAGCCAGAGCTGGGCCAGTTGGAGCCGGGAGCCAGAAACTCCATCCGTATCTCCCATATGGGTGGCAGGAATCCGAGTACATGAGCAATTATCTTTGGCCTTTTAGGCATGTTAGGAGAAAGCTGGATTGGAATCATGGAGTAACCAGGACTCAAATCAGGCACTCCTACTGGGTGCAGGTATCCCAAGTGGCAGCTTAACCTGTTACACCACAACACCCTCTCCAATGAGGTTATGTTTTAAAAATTACTTGAGAAGTCATTTTCTTAGATCAGAGACTAAGAATATCTTGGATAACTATAATAATGTTTAATTATATTAAGCAGTCTTCCAAATTGTCTCAATTTTGCTATGGCTTAAAATATAGCATGCCCTATAGATGACAGTGTAGCTTTCCTTTCATATGTAAATAATGCATTTTACATGCATGATACTAGAATGCTCACATGGTAAAGCATTATATTCACAGATTGTTAAAATTACTTTTGATTTTGAAAACTAATTTTTTCCTTTTTTTCATGATTTCTACAAAACATTTAAGAAAAATATGAATGGATTCAGAATTTTAAACCACAATAAGCTTATCCTAACTTTCTGAAGTACCCTCATATGCACTCTAATTTTATTGAATTTACTTTTTATAAAAAATAAAATACTTAAAAATTTTTCATTATACAGTATTTCATGTATAAGAAATGTATTTGCATTTGGAAGACACATGTCTTTGAAAGCAATATATATGCACATGTCTATGTATGCACACATTGTGCAATATTCATCCTCTTCACTTCCAATGAAATGTTATGTACATAATTTTCTATGTGGTCCCAGTATTTGACTTGCTAAGATGAGAGCTGCGATGGATTTGTTCATTTTATATGATATTTATTCCTCTTACTTCATTACACATAATCCACCTGTGCTGGATCTTATAGCCTGTATAGACTTTATACTCTCCTAGACAGCTTATCAGCTTCTCTGCAGGCTTCTCAATTTGAATTTTAAAATAAAAATGAATGAATTTGTGTTGCATGTGAAGCCCATGTTCTGAACGACTTCTCTCTGGTTCAGGGATGATAGCTAGAGAATGGAAAGCAAGTTCATAGGTTGTCATTTACAATGCCTGCATTATATCTATATCATCTTTATATATGTAATTAAATATAGGTGCAGGTATATACACACGCTTGTGTGTATATAGGTGTGTAGGTACACACATTTGTACTATATAACTATCCAGGTTCACTTTTATATATAATGTTTATGTGTGTGTAGGGTGTAAAAGAGAAGAGCTAGTTATTGATTTTCAGAATGAATTTGATCTTGGAAAGGAAGAATGATTTGCTTTAATTTGATTGGGCAATATATTATATATGCTATTAAACTTATGGACTTGAAAGTCAAACTACAAAATCATTTAAAGTTTTTTTTTTTCATCTGGCTTTTATATGAAATAAGGATTGAACATTATGAGACTGATCCTGTGGATGGAGGTTTAGAATAGAGGCTTAAGTCTCAGCATGGGACGTTCATTTCCAATACTAAAGTGCCTGGTTTAAGTGCGTGTGACACTTCTTCTGATCCAGGTTCTAGCTAATGTGCATCATAGTAGGCACCCACATGGGAGACTCAGATGGAGTTCCCAGCTCTTGGGGGCATTTGGGAAGTGAACCAGCAGATGAAAGTTCTCTCCCTGTCTCTCTTTCTCTATCTCTCTGCCTTTCAAATAAAATTAAAACTAGAGTGAAATAAGCTAGACTAAGAATGACAAATACCACATGTTCTCCCTTATATATGGGATCTAAAGAGCAGTAACAACTTGTTCAGAATACAAAATGTTGATTACTAGAGGCTGGGAAGGTTGGAAGGGATAAAAGGTTTTTGGATTGAAAAATAGGGGAATCTGATTGTGGTTAACTAATTGTGACAAACATACTAATATGAGATGTTAATGGGGGGAAACCTGGTGTGATGTGTATGGGAACTCTTTATATGATTATCTCTTTAATTGAAGAGGAATAAAATATCAGAAACAAAGTGGAAAAGAAATAAGTATTAATTTTTAACAAGTCATCCTACCACATCAAAAGACTGGAGTTCAGATACCCGAGGCCAAGATTAAATGGACCAATTTTGTAATCAAAGTGAATAAATATAAAATGCTTTTGCAGTCAAAATTGATTAATGCATCTCTAGCCACTTAAAACAGTGGCTTTAGCAAATAATAAAGTGTTTAAAAGGTTGTCAAAATGCTGTACAGCAGACTTGCACTCAGGTCAATATACTTTTTTAAACAGATTTATTTGTTTATTTGAGAGGCAAATTAAATACAGAGAGAGGGAGAGACAGAAATATCTTCCATCTGCTGGTTCACTCCCCAGATTGCCTCAATGGCTGGAGCTAGGCCAATCTAAAGCCAGGATCCAGGAGCTTCTTCCAGGTCTTCCACTTCAGGTGCAGAGACCCAAGCTCTTGGGCCATTTTCCACTGTTTTCCCAGGCCATCAGCAGGAGCTGTATTGGAAGTGGAGTAGCTAGGACTCAAACCGGCATCCATATGGGATGCCAACTCTGCAGGCAGAGGTTTAACCTACTATGCTACAATGCTGGCCCCACATCAATATACTTTTGATACTCCTTTTGCTGTTAAAGGATTTCAAACTCCAAATCTCCACCGAATACTACTCACAGAGTTTTGTTTTTTTGTTCTTTTAGTTTTTTTTCGAAGATGTGTGTGGATGAGAAAAATATATTAAAATATCCTCACACATTTATTTCTTTTGAAATAGCTTATTTTACTATGTTATTTGGAAGTTTTATGAAAGTAATTGCAGATATAAGTAAAGATATGTCCCATGTTAACTTACGTCCTATTGCTTTTGAAATATATGTAAACAGACTTTATTTTAACTTCAGATATATCGCAATGTTTACAGGTAATTTTGCTATTTTAAATTTTTTCCTCGGGCTATAAGGAAACTTTTATTATGATACCAATGAAATGATAGTTGTACTTTATCAAAGTTGCATTTATGATACAATGATTTTGAAAGGTATGTAATATCAAATTAAATGAAATAACTTATTCTTTTCTTGCAATTAATTTCATCAAGAATTAGCCTTTTATGTGCTTAAATTTTTCTCACCAATCTAGAAATCAAGTTGTATTTAATAAGTGATCAAATGTTTTAAGTGTAAAAGTACAAATACGTAGGCTTATTGGAACTCTGTAAAAGAAACAGACATAGAGATAGAACCGAAGCCATAGAAACAGTTCTCCTTTATCACACTTACTTCTGAATAGAGTCTCCTCTTTGGTCAAAGTAAAATGCTGTGTTCCTCCTTTGTTTTTGAATTTCTAATCCCCATACTTAAAGGCTAGAAAATCATTTCTACCAATGTAACCCTATTTCTTTAACATGACGAGTAAGCTTTTGTGTTAAATTAAAAGTGTTTTCTGGCATAGAAATCAAGTAAGAAATTAAATCTGTACAGCCAATTCTATTTATCTGCTTACTTCATTTTAATCTGATCACTTTTTCAGAAAATGTTTATGTATAAAAATGGACATTGTAATAATGATGATGATGATGATATGATCAATAATTCTGAGAGCTTATCCAGTAATTCAAATAATTAATTTACTTCTGGGGGAAATTTTTTTTTCCTACAAATTGTTGAGAAATTACAGGTAGTAGTATATAACCCTGTGGCCAATGTTCTGAATCAGCTTGATTACAAGAATCAAGGAACCAAAAGAGAGCATCACAGTATTTGCAGTTGAATGTGGGACTGGTAAATTAGAGATGTCTTGGACAAGCTCTTGAAATTCATTATAGAATGTTTGACTACTGCGAAACAGGTACTTTAAGGTACTTATTTCAAAGGTAATGTTTCAAATTACAGGAAAATATCATTGCTTGTGTATTTCTTATTTTACCAATCTCAAAAGCCACTTCTACAAATTATATCTCAACCCTATTAGATTTCAATAAACCTCCCTAATTTTATTTCCAGCTATAAGCAATGCCTTGGATGTAGGATCGTTCTTCAAAGTGGTGTGAAGTCGTATGTCTAGATGTCAATTATGTTACTCATCTGTGTTGTCAGGTACAATGAGTCCTACATATTGCCAGCATTAACGAGGCAGAGAGAAATGCTGCACTTTGTGCTTCTAAATGCAAGACAAAATTGTTATATCTAGTGTTATATCCAGGAGTCAATGACTTGCCTTCCTTCTCTGCAGTTAAGAATGGCATGACAGTGGCTGGATTTCTTACAGTTTCCTTGGTATTGTGTTTTCTGGTATTACATTTACTTTTCATTATTCAATGCCAGTTTATTTGAGTTAAACATATTGTTGCAATCGAAATAAAAGAAAAACAGTAGTGTGCTTAAGCCTGAGTGAAATCAAGCCGTTGTCATTTGACATCAGTTGAATTTGTGGATGTATAGAAGATACACTGTAATTAACTCTTGAATACCTTGTTGTTTTACTCAGAACTCCTAGCTATTGATTCTGAAGTCTAGATCATTCATCGTAAGCTGTCACAGAAGGGTGACTTAGATTTAGATATGTTTGCTTATTAGGAAAGGTGTTAGAGAGATAGGAGGGGGAGAAGAGAAATGTATTAAATCATTTTTCAATGCAAGGAGCTCTAATCATTCAAGACTCTACCTCAGAATTTCATGTTTCAGAATTCCTCGTGATGATCTAGTAGGAGACATTTAGCAAAAAGAACACATGAGTCCTTTAAACTATAGTTTCATTACATTCTATTCATATACATTTTAGTGACTGGGGGGTGATGGCAGGTGGTGGAGTTTATCCTTGAAATGTCTGAGATGGCTTTATACCTACCAGGCTGTCATTGCACAATGAGTCTGTGGCTGTTGCTTCCAGGTTACCCTTTCTTTTCAAGTTTTCCTGGAACAACGACAGAAAGCTATTCTGAGGCAAGTGATGCGGTACAGTGAGTTAAGCCACTGCTTGGGATGCCTGCAACCCATATCAGGGGCCTGGCATTGAGTCCTAACTCAGCTTCTAATCCAGCTTCCTGCTAATGCACTCCCTCTCTCTCCATCTCCCTCTCCCTGTCTCATCCTCCCTCTCCCTCTGTCTCTGTCACTTGCTTTTCAAATAAATGAATAAACTCTTTAAAACTGTTTTTGTATACCAGCAGAATTAATTGTTCCTAACTGCTTTAAAAATATTTATTTATTTGAAAGGCATAGTGACAGAGACAGAGGGAGAAATAGAGGGAAGGATAGAGGTACGGAGGGAAGAAGGGAGAGAGGAGAGAGGAGAGAGGGAGAGGAGAGAGGGAGAGGGGGAGAGAGAGAGAGAGAGGGAGAGAGGAGAGAGGAGAGAGGAGAGAGGAGAGAGGGAGAGAGAGAGAGATTTACCATCTATTGATTCACTCCACTGATGGCCTCAAGAGTCAGGGCTGCACCAGCCTGAAGCTAAGAGCCAAAAATGCCATGCAAGTCTCCTATGTGGGTGACAGGGGCCCAATTGCTTGGTCCATCTTCCTCTGCCTTGCCAGGCACATTAGCAAGGAGCTAGATTGAATGTGGAATAGCCTGGACTCAATGCCCTTACTACTCCAATATAGGATGCCAGTGTCACAAGCAGCATCTTCACTTGCTACATCACAACACCAGCCCCTCTTAAACTGCTTTTAACATGTTTGATTCCTGAGCTCAGAGCTGCAAAAGGCTTGTTGCTGCTTGCAAAAGTCAAAATTCTTCATCTGTAGTACGGCCACTCTTTGTTCTCATTTTGCCTCCTATTATTCTCTGACCAGACCCTAAACTTCTACTAGGTGCCTATTTTTTATTCCCCCACCGCCTGCTATTTACTTTCTGCTTCTCTAACTAACATTACTCTCCCATCTCTGACTGTTCACTGATAGATAGCTCTGCAGGTGGTGCTTAACTGCCTAGCCCATACCCCATTTAATTGAAGGCTCTTGGGGAGCAGGGGGCCTTGCCATTTCTTTTGTATTTCCCACATGACTTGCGTGATGAGGAGTGCTGTCTGCAGAGAAAGCACTCAAGTGATTATAGAATATGTCCATTAAGTTTCCCAAGCATAAGACCTTTATTTATTTCCTATTATGCTGCCACTCCAAAAACTGAACAGAGGTTCTGAAAGGCTCGGTATTGCTGATTCCCCAAAGACAGGGTATCTAGTTCCCTGGAGTCCCAAGTGATGCATGGAAAAAAATTATTGTGTTAATGTAAAATCAAATGGAAATTGTTAAAAGTGGGAATGAGTCACTTAATAGAAGGAAAATTGGTAAGACAAACCAGAGTTGTTTTTAAAGAAAAAAAACTAAAAATCAACATACTACAAGTATCAAGGAAGAGGAAACTCGAGGTAAATCAATAGGAGAATAATCTCTAAGGGCAGCAGAAACATTGAAGTTTCTTGAATAAGGAATGAAATTATGGAATTGTCACACAGGTAAATGACACTTCATGAGGCTACCTGAGTCCTCATCAGTAACTGCTCCTTAACCCTGATTGCACATCTGTTCTTATCTATTGATATGCAGGGAAGTCAGCAAGAAACTGAGTGAGACATATAATCGAATTATGGTTTGTACACATTTATGTGGGGCTGGCTAGGCAGACGGACATCTCGACTGAGCAAGATAAAATTATTCTGACCTCCCTCTTGCATTTACAGTTATTGTACATGTTCAACATCTATTTTTTGTTTTGTAATATCTACACAAGAAGAACTCATTATTTGCATCTTCTATTTGGGGACTTGATTTAAGAGGATATGTCAAAAAGTTCATGGGAAATGGAAAAGAAAAGATAAGCTTATTTTGATGCAAAGAAAAATTTAAAATCTAGGGGCATTATTTTTTCATAATATGCATTTTCCATGAATTTTCTGAATACCCCACATTATTTGATAACAATAAGCTTTTATTTTCATAGAGCTATATATTTTTACAACTAGATATCTGTGTAATTATACATATCTCACAGGGGTTTATAATTCGAATCAGCAAAAAACAGACCTGAAGTTGGGGACCCTAAATTTGTGGAATGATTCCCTTTTTTTCTGGATGAATACTTGGTATCCTTTGAAATACTCCATAAAAATATAATATCTGCATTTTAAAAACATTTTATTGAAATACATTATACACACCAAGAAATGCACAGCAGTGTACAGATGAGTTTTTGTCCTTTAATCACACTCAAAGACCCAAATTAAGAACAAAAAGTTGTTAGTAGCACATGAGTCTTCATTGTTCCCCTCCAACCCCATCTCTGCATTTACTGCTCAGAAATTTTCATATGATCTACAACATTTTGCATTACCTTACATATGTCATCTTAGCTCGTTGGAACATTGAATATAAGTACCCAGCTGTTCATTAGATTTTGCTTCTAGGAGATCATTGGATGCTGTTAGGGATCAGTAAATGAGTATTCATAACCGTTAATACTGAGACTCCCAATTTTAAAGGCTTTTTACCCTTGGAAACAGCTTCCCTAAATTTCCCAAAAATTCATTATGATGTAAATTCATTAAGATGTTAATTTATAATATGGAAAACAAGTACTGATGGGCAGCTTGCTAATAGAACTTGAAAGGTATTCTGGAATTGTTTTTCTACATTTAATAACAGAATTAATAAAAACAGCAATTGAAATACATCTAGTAGCAGACACATATATAATTATCACCTAGATTTTACTATTATAATTTTGCTCTACTCATACATGGATATATGTGTGTTTGTATGTATATACAGATATCTCTCTGATTAATGGAACTCCAATTTAAAATGCAGTTGATGGCTTCCTTTTGCCATACTACTGGAAATAGAGCTCAGCTTTCCCTAAAGTAAGAAGTGAAGCACCAACATTGTGGTTCAGTGGGTTAAGCGGCTTTTTACGATGCTGGTATTCCCTATCATGGTGCTAGTTCAAGTTCTGGCTGATCCACTTCTAATCCAGCTCCTTGCCAATGTGCCTGGGAAGACAGTCAATGATGGCCTAAGTACTTGTGCTCCTGACACACATATGGGAGAGATGGATGGAATTCCTGGCTCCTGGCTTAGGTTTCCCCCACCTCAATCATTGCAACCATTTGGGGAATGAACCAGTTCTCTGTATGTGGGTCACTCTGCCTTTAAAATAAATAAATAAGCAAATAAATATTTTTTTAAAAAGCAAGAAATAGAAAACTAAATGGAAGATGACTTAAAATAAAAGATGTCTTAAATGTTGAATACTGGGCAACTGTTTATATATTATGTAGTTTGTTTATCAAAGCAAACTCCTTGTGCAAGTGCCTGTTTGTTTTATTTATTTTTTTTTAAGATTTATCAATTTACTTAATAGGCAGAGTTATAGACACAGAGAGGGAAAAATGGAGAGAGCTTCAGTCCACTGGTTCACTCCCCAAATGGCCACAGTGGCTGGAGCTGGGCCAATCTGAAGCCAGGAGACAGGATCTTCTTCCTGGTCTCCCATGTGAGTGCAGGGCCCAAGTATTTGGGTCATCTTCTGCTGCTTTCCCAGTGCCTGTTTGTTTCAAAATACATTCAGATATTAACTCAATGTAAAACAGGAACAGGGGAGACATAGTTTTGTGTTGTTCCCTGCAGAGCGTAGTTCCCATTGGTGGAATACCAAGATATAGCAGCTTATACAGAAGCTTTTACTTTTATACATAGTCCGTTTACTCTGAACTTGAGAGCACTGACAGTGGGAGAAGAATGAAGGCCCACCCCTGAACTCAGGAACTTCATTAGACAGTATAGTCTGCTGGCTTCTGGATTATGCTAGGAACCATGCACATCAACCAACCATTGAGCTCTCCACCTAAGAAACTGGTTCATTCACTATAGAAGAGTATGTGGAGTAGGGCATATTTCCTTTGGTAGCTGCCATCCCACATTCATTAGAGTGCCAACTTTGTCCAAAAATATGTAAATGAAGGAAATAATGTAGGAGCACTTAAAAAGAAAATTACTTCAGAATTTTCTAATGTGGTAAGAAAAACGTTAGCATCTACATTTGTTTTGAGGAAAGTGCTGAGTCAAGAACTTTACACCTGATCAAATTAGTCTTCACATGAGAGCGTCCAAAAAGGCATTTTTTTATTCAGTTGGAGTTTTAGTGTGTGTACTCAGTTGTCACTTCAGAAATCCATAGTAAGATCCTGAGGAGGCCGTGTTAATAAGTGGGTTAGGCATCTTCCCTTGTATGTTTAGGTCAACAGAGCTCAAGGAAATAGAAGGGGTATTGCTTGATAGGTAGATTGTATAGCCCGGAAAAGAACCTTAGGCCTCGTCTTTAATGCTTTTCTCAGATATTCTACTATTTCCTCATTTTTGCTACCATGCATATTAGTCTTTATAGGCCGCCATAACAAAATATCTCCAAATAGGTGGCTTGAATTACCGAAATATCTTCTCTTACTGTTCAGCACACTAGAGGCCAACGCCAAGGTGTCAACAGGTTTGATTTCTCCTGAAGTCTTTCTCCTTGGTTTAAAGATGAACACCTTTTCTCTGTGACCTCCTCGTGGTCTTCTGTTTGTGCAGGAACAACTCCCATATCTTTCTGTGTTTCCAAATTCACATCTCATAATGATTCTAGTTACATCGGTTAGGAGCCATCCTAATGGCCTCATTTTAACCTAGTTAACTCTTTGAAGAACCTATCTCCAAATGCAATCTCATTTTGAGATACTGAAGATTAGGGTTTCATCATGCATTTGGGAGGGATACAATTCAGCCTATAACTCCATACTCATGGGTCTGTCTGCTGACCTCTTAAAACTCAAGCAGATGCGGTTTTTGAAGTGCTTGATAACAAAAATCACTGGTTGTACCACTGAAGGACAACCTAGAACACATCTCTAGACTTGGTTTCACTCTTTCAAATCAATACTATTTGGAATTAACAGCATGAATGGCTCACAAGACACAGAAATATAGTCATGCAAAGTCAGTGCCTTAGTCTGCTTGTGCTCCTTTAATAAAATTTTTGCCGGCGCCACGGCTCACTAGGCTAATCCTCCGCCTTGCGGCGCCGGCACACCGGGTTCTAGTCCCGGTCGGGGCACCGATCCTGTCCCAGTTGCCCCTCTTCCAGGCCAGCTCTCTGCGTGGCCAGGGAGTGCAGTGGAGGATGGCCCAAGTGCTTGGGCCCTGCACCCCATGGGAGACCAGGATAAGCACCTGGCTCCTGCCATCGGATCAGCGTGATGCGCAGGTCGCAGCACGCCAGCCGCGGCGGCCATTGGAGGGTGAACCAACGGCAAAAGGAAGACCTTTCTCTCTGTCTCTCTCTCTCACTATCCACTCTGCCTGTCAAAAAATAAATAAATAAAAAATAAAATTTTTGAGGCTAATTTATAAAAAACAAGAATTAATTTTCTCAGAGTTCTTGAGGCTAGAAAGTCCAAGATTGAGCACCCAAAGATTTAGTGTGTGGTGAGGGCCTTGTCTCTTCTTCTAAGGTGACACTTTATTGCTGTGTCCTGTAGAGGTAACAGACACTGTGTCCTCAGATGATAGAAAAATGGAAGGGCAAAAGGAACCCAGCTAGTTCCCTCTGGTCCCTTTATAAGATTGCTAATTTTGTTCAAGAGGCTCTTCCAAAAGTTCATGGGAATGTATATTGTGAAAGAACTATGCATGCATTTCAAAACTTATTTTGTACCAAGATAAACTTACCTTTTAATCCCATTTTTCACAGGCATTTTGAAGTGCCCTCATACATGAGGGTTCTGCCATCATGACTGAGAGAGCTTCCATCACTGGTTCACTCCCCAAATGTCTGTGATCGTTGGGTCTAGGCCAAAGCTGAAGGCTGGAACTGGTAACTCAACCCAGGCCTGCCACATGGATGGCAGATTCTGTTACTTAACTGGATTTGAGAACTGAAGTGGGGATTTGAATCCAGGAACTCCAGTATTGGATTCTGAACCAGTGGCCTGGTTGCTAGGACAAACATCTGTCCCGGATTTGACCTCTGAAGACAGAATCTATGTGAATCAATGGGACTAGTTTGTTAAATAGTTTAAATACAAATGAACACATGCTATTTTTCCTTAGCAATCAGAAGTTAAAAATAACCTACTAATGATTTAGTTTTCAACTTTTTTATTATGTTCCAAAACATTGTCACAGAATTAGTTCTCTCAAATTTGAGATTAAATAAATACAGTGACAAATAATCTTTGAAGACTTATACATGCGTTTTAATAAACAAGAAGTTGTTAGGTTGTGCCATATCCCTTTTAAAGCTGTCTCTTTTTTTCATAAAAGGTACTATTATACAATTCTATCTGATTTGAAGTGGAAGGCATTTCATTCTGTGGGGGTCCAAATTTTATTTCTGGCTGCAGGGTTACTGGAAGGTTTTCAGTCAGTACTACAGTGAGAGATGGATTTCTATTAGATACTGTGATGCCAAGATGGCTGGGAACAAAACACAGTTCATTTTACCATTGAACAGTGGTTAATAGGCTACCTGTGCCTATATGCACACCTGCCATCTGTATAGAAAGAGATACAGAGTAGAACATACATGGTGATGATTTCTTGTCTGATGTGACTTCCCATAGATTTTTATTAGGTCAATCATCTTTGGTTCTCCCCTCCCATACCCCACTCCTGGTCACCTATGTTTTGCCATCAAAGAAGGTAGTTTTTCAAGCAGCACACAACTGACATTTGGAAAATTGCCAAAGTCACAATTGTTCTTCTTCTTCCAGTGATTTTTATTAGAAAGCCATGACATGAATTGAATGCTCAAAGCTCTGTCCCTGCACAATCTGTAGCACATTTTTTCAGTTTGCTTCTTTGGGCATTGATAGTTCTTTGTAATATACCACCATTCCTTCAGTTCTCTCCCCTTCAAATTGGAGGGCGAATGAAAAACCACAAAATCAAACAGTGAACAAAAGGTGTTTGGAAAGTAGAGCAAAAAGTAGAAACATTAACAATCTCACAATGGAAATTACAACATGGAAGACAACCATCACTCACTCTTCCAAACCCAAATTATTTTGGAGTGGAGGAAGTTTACCAATTTCAAAGCAAATTCCTCAAATATAATGCAGTTTTTCAGTTGTTCAAATGTTTCATCTCAAGAGTTTCTTTATTCCTTAATGTGTCCATTTTTGCTCTTGAGCATCTAAATTGAAGGTGAAATCTCTTCTTTCTCACACCAATACCATCCTCTGTTTGTGGAAATTTACTTGATTGTTTGAGCTGATAGTCCTGAGTTATTTAATACGACTGCCAAATGAATTTTCAAAATGTGCTTTGGAGTGTTACAGTGAAGATAAACATGTTCAAGCCTCTGTAAGTATATGCTATTAGACTTGTTCAATAATTTTAATACAGTATTTCCTAAATAAAATTCTTCATCTTGCTATCTTTCTTTAATGTGTAGATAAAAGAAATGCAGATTCAAAAGAGAAAGATTAACAAAATTGATGAGACACAAGTTAGGCAGTATGGTGAGGGCTGCCAGGTTTCTGATTTATGTGTCAGTGGTTGGTAAGCCATTCACTTAGATGGACACTAGATTTATTATGACTTTCTGATGTCATTGTCTCTTAGTATTAACAGGAGATTGGTTCCTGAACCACCAACACCTCCATAGAAAAATCTATGATTGTTGAAGTCCCTTATATGAAGTAGCATATTATTTGTATGTAATCTATTAAAATTCCTCATATACTTTAAAGAGTCTTGTAAAGTGAATTTCTATGAAAAGCAGAAACACACAGAGACAGACAGACAGATCTCCTCTCAGCTGGTTCCCTCTGTAAATACCTGCAAAAGATATGGCGAGGCCAAGTCAAAACCAAGGGCAAGGAACCCAATCCAGGTTTTCAGTGTAGATGGTAGGGACCCAACTTGTTGAACCATCACCTGCTGCCTCTCAGGGTATGCATTAATTGGAAAATGGAATCAGGGATAGAGCCTGGGCTTATACCTTAGCACTTATATATAGGATCTCCTAAGTGGTATATTAATGACTTTGTCAATCACTTGCCCAATAGAGCCGTCACAAACCAAATGCATTGTTTGACCTGTGATTGGATCTTGGGGGAATTTCTTTGTTGAAAGAGAGAGAGAGGAAAGGAGACAGACAGGCAGGCAGGCAGGCAGGCTGGCTGGCTGGCTTGAGCCACCCCTGCTGTCTTCCATGTTGTGTATTAGCAGGAAGCTAAAGTCAAGAACCAGAGCCAGAACTCTAATCCAGGCACTCCAGTATGAGACGTGATCATCCTTACTAGGGGCAAAACTACTTGGACAGATACCCACTCTCATACTCTTTAAATCACCTCTGATTTACTTACAATGCTTAATGAAACATAAATTCTATATAAATAGTTGCTGCACTGTATTTGTTTAGGGAATAGTAACATGAAAAGAAAGCTGTTTTTGTTTATAACAGATGCACTTTCCCCCCAGATATCTTTGATGTAGATTGATTGCATTCATGGAAGGGGAACCCACAGATAAACAGAACCAACTGTATGTCTGGTCAATAGAAAGTGGCCAGTATTCTTGATTTGGAGAAAATTGGGCCAATCTTTAAGATTTATTATTGAGAAAACATCCTTTGAGGAAGTGTAATGCTTGCAAAAAATAGATTTAGTATTCTAGTTATGTGAGGAAATAGAACTTGAAATTAGGAGATAAAAGCATTATAACCAGAATAATTAGAACAAATTGCATCCCACACTAAGATTACCTAAATCTTTTTGACTTAAGTAATTATTTATTTTTTCCATTATTGTCATATGAAAACAGTCTGTGATTTAGTGAAACATATACCGTGTCATAACTCTTATTGTATCCGTGTATCTTCTTGCCAAGCAACATGAGAGGGTTGTACATTCAGGACTGGTAAGATGATTGTCTGAATGTGACATTATCTGATGACACTCAGAAAGCCTTTAAACATAAAAGATATAGAGAAATGCTTCATTGCTTTCCTTGGATGACATTTTTTCCATTGAGTCTAAGCAAGATTAATGTTCTCAACTGACATAATGACACATCTAGCCATGAAATGATAATATAGTATATACAAAAATGGGGGTAGGGACATGCCTAATAAAATGCACTACCATAATTTTTTCCTAAATACTATTTGAGATCATTCTGAAGGTAATGATGTTCAGCTTATAAATGCATTGCATATGTCATTATGTTTATACTTTTATGTGTGTACACTGTTTTTGTTCAAAGTGATAGATCATCCCACTTTCGCATCGAATTCAGTGTCTGAGAAAAGAGTGATATTCCTTCTTATTTTCAGTTCCATTTTCCAAATGTATACTGAGTAATTTCTCTGTTTAAGGTACTGTGCAAAAAGTTTCTTATGTGAATTTAACAGAGAAGTTATGTGCTCAGTTTAGTTGAATACTTAATTCCTGGTGATTAAAGATAATTGGTGATTAACTTTTTAAAAAGTCGAGAAGCATCACAGTGAAGTTGATTTAGGTGCAATTGGGCAAATTATTAATGAAAACGTATCATATGTGAATAATATTGGTGGCTGTAAGTCTCTCTTGAATAGCCATGATAAGATAGCTTACCCTGAGAAGTATGGAAAAATCTTTTGCAGAGACATTAACCTTAAATTGGTAATAATCAGAATAAAAAGAAATAAATGCAATTCGATTTACAAGTCAACTTAAAGAGAAAATAATAAATTAAGGCAAATTGTGTAAGTTCTAAACAAGAGAGGAGACCCAATCTTTAGTCTTTTAAGAGTTAGTCAAAGGGCCAGTGCTGTGGCATAACATGTAAAGCTGCCACCTACAGTGCCAGTATCCCATATGGGTGCCAGTTTGGGTACCGGCTGCTCCACTTCTGATCCAGCTCTCTGCTATAGCCTGGGAAAGCAGTAGAAAATGGGCCAAGTCCTTGGGCCCCTCTACCCGCATGAGAGACCTGAAAGAAGCACTTGGCTTCTGGCTTTGGATTGACATAGCTTTGGCCATTTCAGCCATCTGGGAAGTGAACCAGTGGATGGAAGACTCTCTCTCTCTCTCTCTCTGCGCCTCTCTGTAATTCTGCCTTTAAAATACATAAATAAATCTTTTAAAAATGCTAGTCAAGATCTTGGTATAAATTATGATTCATAAAAGCAATATGTGCAATTACTAGAAATATATCCTAACCAAACCAGAAGGCCCTGATAAGCTTCACTTTTCAGTGTGCTATCGTCATCTTGTTCTGTTGATTCCTGTCATTTCTGTGCCTTACTTAGTGCTCATTTGTTGTCTGTTCCACAGTGTATTTTATATCTTGGGAACACCCAAAAGGAACTTATCTAACAGAATTTCCAATCATATAACTAGCATTAAAGGAAAATGACCGACTACCTCTGGGAGAGTCGAAGGTATAGCCTAACTTCTTTATCTCCAACAGGAGAATTTCTGAAAGGTTTTGCTGCCTCTTAAATTCTGTGAATATTTTATTCTTTTTTTCTAGCATCTTAATGTAGTTTCTGCCCCAAATTCTTAGTGTCCATAAAGGATTAGCCATGGTGATCTAGTGGTTTCTCCAATCTCATTTGAGGAACAAGTATCTTGCAGATGTTGATCTCATAGAATTTCACTGTGAGGTGTTAAAATGATGTTCACCCAGAATACAAAGGGGGTGAAGGGGAGGGAATTGATGTCTGTACCTTGTCCCTAGTGAAGGACAATTTCAGCTAAAACTTGATAGGTGGGAGTTCTTTTAATAGACTGAATAAAAAGAGAGGAGGAGGACCTTCAAGTGTGAAGGCTGATATCTTTGCCTGCATAACCAATGTGGTCAGAGACTGGGGTGAAGATGTCTAAAGATAAAAATGGAAATAGAAGCAGTTTGTTTGGCTTACTCCGCTAGCTAAGCATTGGGTCCTTAGGTTATATATCCATGATGCTTTAGCAATGAAAGCCATTTTTTTTTTTAATTTTTGACAGGCAGAGTGGACAGTGAGAGAGAGAGAGAGAGACAGAGAGAAAGGTCTTCCTTTGCCGTTGGTTCACCCTCCAACGGCCGCCACGGCTGGCGCGCTGCAACCTGCACATGGCACTGATCCGAAGGCAGGAGCCAGGTGCTTCTCCTGGTCTCCCATGCGAGTGCAGGGCCCAAACACTTGGGCCATCGTCCACTGCACTCCCGGGCCATAGCAGAGAAGAGGGGCAACCGGGACAGAATCCAGCGCCCCGACCGGGACTAGAACCTGGTGTGCCAGTGCCCCAAGGCGGAGGATTAGCCTGTTGAGCCAAGGCGCCGGCCCGAAAGCCATTTTTTAAAGGAAATCTGTGTGAAATTCCATTAAATAATTCCAGGAATGTGTAATAATTTCAGACCTTTGTTAAGTTTCTATGTGGACAAACCAGTAAAAAAAAAAGTATTTATTTTGATAAATAGAAAAGATGAACTTCATGGATTTGAGTTGATAGCTGCCATCTTATATTGGCCTCAAGGTGAAGTAGATTTCTGTATTTTATTTTGGTTCCATAGTATTAGGAAACTCCTGATTCATACCAATATTTTTTATTTTATTTTATTTGACAGAGTTAGACAGTGAGAGAGAGAGAGAGACAGAGAGAAAGGTCTTCCTTCCATTGGTTTACCCCCCAAATGGCCGCTACAGCCAAAGCTATGCCGATCCAAAGCCAGAAGCCAGGTGCTTCTTCCTGGTCTCCCATGCAGGAGCAGGGACCCAAGCACTTGGGCCATCCTCCACTGCCTTCCCAGTCCCAGCAGAGAGCTGGACTGGAAGAGGAGCAACTGGGACTAGAACCCGGCACCCATATGGAATGCCGGTGCCGCAGGCAGAGGATTAACCAAGTGATCCACAGCGCCGGCCCCATACCGAGATTTGTACAGAATGAGTATTAACAGCATCATAAAAAATGTATATTAATTGTTCATTTGTAACCCAAGGATAATCTCTTAGATTGATAAATTTGAATGAGTAGTAATTGGAAATTGCTATTTTAATTCTGAATCACTAACAATTTAACTATTTTTCTAAATGCTTATTAACCAAGCATTTAATTTTGGTGGGGCAAGCCAAATTATTGTATGATACCATATGAAAATAATCACAAACATGTCAGTGTTTTGCCTAGTCAGATATTGAGAGTGAATAAATACTCATTTTACCTTACTTTATATTGTTGACTCTAAACAGCAAGTTTTATTTTCATCAAAGAAATTGTCCTGTCCCTGCAGATAACTTTGTGGCCTTCAGACAAGAAGATGAACTTGATCAGCTAAATAAAATCCTAGCTCATAAGCAAGCTAAGACATTGCATCTGTACTCTAGTGGAGATATTTATATGTAAGATTGCTTTAGCATTAAAAATATAAAAGTAATTGTTCTTATTTCCAATAGTGCATTAGCAACTTTCCCCAAGACCAAGAGTGAATTTTAATTTGTTACAGTATATTCTAAAATAACTTCTATAATTTAAAGAGTTACAAGACATTATTTTATGCTATTTCTGAAGACTTTGAACCTACTAAATGACAAGTGCTTAGTATTTCAGCATGTAACAGCTCCTGGAGTAAACTTCAGCCCTCACTTTGATGTAAGAGTCTACTATAGTTTCTCCCACCACTGCCATAGCAGTGTGTTTCTCTCACAAGAAACTTCACCATTGTATCCTTCAGTGCCTCAAATTTTGCTAATCAGTTGATAATAGGAAAAATATAGTCCTGTATAATGATGTTGTGTAGTGAAGATTAAAAGAGCAAACACCTTTAAACAGCTTACGTAGTGCTTGGATGGTAATAAATGTAATAGATTGAATTGTGTCTCCAAAAAGCTAGATTTAAATCCTAAGGCCCAGTACCTATAAACGAGACCTATTTGGAAGTGAGATGTTTGCAGTTGTAATTAAGATGTTCAGGGTGGTCAGTTGGTGCAGTGGTTAGGATGCCACTTGGGAATGCAGCATCTCATATTGGAGTGCCTTTGTTTGAGTCCTGGCTCGGCCTCCAATTCCAGCTGATGTAAATGCTGGGAAGTAGCAGGAGATTGCTACTTCGGTCCCTGCCACCCATATGTAGGGCTCTGATTGAATTCTGGCTCCTGGCTCTGGCTGACCTACCCTTGACTTTGGGTATTTGTGTGGTGAACCAGTGGGTGATAGATACATGTCTACATGTTTCTTCTTTCTCATTGTCTCGTTCTGTCTCTCTGTCATACATAATTTTTAATGAAAATTAAGATGACTTCATACTCGATTTGGTAGATCTCAAATACAATTAATAATATGCTTATAAGATGCCAGGCAATGATGTAGAAACTGAGGCAGAGTATAAAGTCATTTTACTTCAAGCCAAGGTACTCAACGGATTGGCAGAAACCCTCAGAAGCTGGGGGAGATACAGGGGTGTTTCCTCCTGAGAGCCTCCAGAAAGAACTACCCTGTCAACACCATCGTTTTAGACTTCTACAATTGGGAAACTAATACAATGAGGAATCAATAAATTGTAGTAATATTATCTGAACTTTTATTGAAACAAAGTATTCATTTAATGCTAGACTTTTTTTGTTCTTAATAACATTAATAACTTATTGAATATATTCTGAGGCAAATATAAATTTTATGTTTAGGTTCATTATTTTTTAGATGGTCATGTTATTTCATCTCTCCATGAGATATTTTTCAGGCTTTCAAAGCATTTTATACAACTAGGTCCCAGACACTTTAGTGCCATAAATAAGGAACCTAAATGGAAGGAGGCAATTCTAAGATTTCCCATGTTAGAGAAGAGAATTTTGGATATATTGCTTTCATGCTTTTGTCAATATTGTTTACACAGACTGAAAAACCACATGAATTTTACTGGTTGTTACTGCTGGTCCTTAACTTTACTCTTCCATTAAATTTCATCAGATAATAGTAAATTATTTCTTTCAACTCATTTGAAATATCTTAATGCTAAAATCTAAATGAAATATTTTCAACATACAGTAAATATTGAATCTGATAATTTGATTCATTGTACAAGTACTTATCGAATCCCTAATATTTATCAGTCAGGGATTCATGGTGCTTTGAACCCATTGGTGAACAAAACAAATAATTTTTCTCTTTGGTGGCTTATTCCCAAAATGAAGAAATAAAGAGTAAACAATTATAAAAGTAAAACAATTATAAAAAGAGTAAACAATTATAAATAAGCCCATTTTTAAGCTGGAAGGTGATAGTAAGCAAAGTATTTTCAAGATAAGAACATCAACCAAAAGTATCTGCTTTAACTTGGCTTGAAATTTAACTGAGTGCATTTAATATATATAAGTGATATCACACCCTAACATTGAGAATGATAAAGACAATATTTTCTCTCACTGTTCGTCTTCAGCATTGTGCTGGCTAATACACACACACACACACACACACAAGGAATATGCTAGAGAATCCTGAATAAACCCATCCAAACAGTAAATTTCTGCCTTTTGACCTCAGTCCAAGATGGTTCAATGGAGAAGTAATATAGACTTCAGCATTGCAAATCAATATAATGTGATTCCACACAGCTGAAAGTATTAAAATGAATAATAGTTTTTTTAAAGATTTATTTATTTATTTTGAATTTATTTATTTATTTGAAAGTCAGAGTTATACTTAGAGAGGAGAGGCAAGGAGAGAGAGAAGTCTTCCATTTGCTGGTTCACTCCCCAATTGATCGCAACGGCCAGAGCTGCACTGATGCAAAGCCAGGTACCAGGAGCTTCTTGTGGGTCTCCCACATGGGTACAGGGGCCCAAGGTCTTGGGCTATCTTCTACTGCATTCCCCAGCCTTTGCAGAGAGCGAGATAATAGGTGGAGCAGCCAGGACTTGAACCGACGTCCATGTGGGAGGCCGACATTGCAAACAGCGGCTTTACACACTACAACACAGTGCAGGCCCCTAATAATTCTTAAGTGAGTGAAAGTGATCACTGCTAGCAAGGATGTAGCACAAATAGAGATTTTCATTCATTGCCAGTGATTATATATATCGACATAGCTATTTTGGAAGACAGTTTGATATTTCTTACAAAAATAATCAGTCTTACACACCATTCTGCAATTGTGCCCTTTCCCACTTGTGTTGCAAACTACATAAACAACCTGCATGTCAATCTGCATAAAACTACCTCATAAAAATATTTTGCAGCTTTACATAACTACCAAAAATTTGAAACCAAAAAGATGCTCTTGAATATATGAATAAATAAATAAACTCCTCTATATGTATGTTTTGGAATACTATTCTCCAGTGAAAATGAATTAGCTGTTTCAAGCCACAGCTAGACATGGCTAAATCTTAAATCCATATTGTTTGGTGAAAGAAGTCAGTCTGAAAAGGCTAAATCCTATACAGATTCAAATTATATGCATTCTGAAAGGTCTAAATCATAGAGAGAGTGTATTAAGTTTGTATAGAAAATTACAATCAGCAGTGTATGCTTTTATAGAGATTTATTTTAAAGAATTGTCTCACAGAAGTATGGTGGCTATCAAGTCCAACATCTGCAGTTTCATCCCGCAGTCCTGAGAACCAGAAGTGCCAGTGGTGCTTTTCCAGTTTGTCCCCAGGGAAGCTTATCATGCAGTTCAAGTTTGAAGAGGCAATCCTGCATATGAATTCTGGAGGCAGTCTACTGGTCTTTCTGGTCTATTCAGATCTCCAGCTGATTAGATGTGGCAGAGAAATATGCTTTCTCAAAAGTTTCAATGTTAATCTCATCTACAAACACTCTCTCCATTGACATCTAACATCACCCATCTGGAAATTAGAGATTTGTTAATGTTGGGGGAAGAAGTTTGAACATGTGCTGCATATTCAAACTCGATACGTTTTTGGGCAATTAAACAGTGATTCTGTAGTTGTGATGTAATCTGTTCAATATAAATCTCCCACACTGCTTCCTCCCACCCAAACCAAAAAAAAAAAAAAAAAATCTGTACCCATTCTAAATCTCTGGGACATGTACATAGTACCTTAGATTGCAAAAGAGTGAGTATTGCCTTATATGATAACTGACATGTGAAGTAGGTTTTTTAACAGATGTGATTGAGGACTAAAGAGAGGTGATTAAGGATCAATGGAGAGACTATTTGGGATTGTCTTGGTGAACCTGAAGCCCTGTGTTAGGTAGTTAATGACAGCACCAGTAGTTCAGTCATGTTGATATTGATCCTTGAAATGATATGATGAAAATGACACTTTGCCTTTCTGGCCTCCCTCTCAAAAACTCTCATCTAGGGGATAATCTTTCCTTGCCTCTTCTAGAATTTGATGATTCCTATCCTTTCTTGAATTTTTTTGCTTCCAGAGGCAACAATTTTAATCTGGGCTCTTGTCTTCACATTGCTGCTTTCCCTGTCTTTCTCTGTTTTCTCTTTAGTCTTTAAAAAGGGCATCGATCCTTGAATTCAGGGCACACCCTAATGTAGGAAGATCACATCTTAAGATCCTTATCTTATTCAAAATCGCAAAGAACCTTATTGCCAATAAAGTCTCATTCTGAATTTAAGATGTCAGAACCTGTTATGGGGACTTATTATTCAGTAAACTTACATAACATCATAACTATCTCCCTAATATACTCAAACATGAGCATAAGCATCATAAAAGAAACCAGCAGACAAATAAATTTGTAGGACAGTGAACATAGTTGTGATCTATCATGTGTTAGAATTGCCTTACTGATAATTACAATAATAATAGGTAATAGTTACTGACCTCTCATGTGTACTGTTTATGTAAGTGAGGGTCATTCCTGTATCTCTTTAATCTTCATATTGCAATTATCCTAGATTTGTTGGTCCTGAAATTAAAGCAGTGAGAAAGGAAGAAACTTGCCTATGTCACTTGACTGGTAAATCTCAAACCAATGTTACTCATATGTGTTGTAGTTAAAGCACAGCAAATAAAATGTGTATCCAGTGTTTGCAGAAGTTCTGAATCCTATGGAACTTGAGGAGTCCACTTTAAGAGTGAAAGCCATGGGGAATCATGTTTGCATTGAATGTGTTCCCCACTTCTTGGTGTGAATATTTATCAGTCTTTTGTGCTGGGGACCCTTGTGACAGAAATCAGTACTGCATTTTGAAGTCATAGAATTTCATGTAAGATTTCACCTCTGTTTTCCAATCTACTCTTAACTTCCTCTACTAAATTTCTGATTTCCTCTGAAAATGATTTGTGTTTTCCAACTTTTCTCTCAGTAGAATAACCCTCACCCACACCTCTGCACAGGAATACAGGTGCTTTTTTTTTTTATCCCTTTATTGTTTGCCTTCCTCCAAAGACTTAAAAGTTCCTTCTTAATAATATGAAGACTTACAGACTCTGCTATAAGCAAATGTAATATTTCTGGAGGCTATTAAAAATGTGTAGAAACCAAGCAAATGTACCTGATGAAGTAAGTGATTCGAATAAAACAATTAACAGATGGCAGGGACAATTACATATTCATAAGTGTGGCCAACACCATTTGGTAGATATAATTACCTTACAGGTGTTAACTTCCCTTCTATCATGGAATGAGACATCTCCAAACGCTAGAGAGGCACTGTTAAATGACTGATGGTCACAAATTAGCTAAAATTCTATTGGCTCATTTTTCAGACATGAATCAGAAAGCTAAATTCAGTTCATGAAGTCGAGCACTAAGTTCAGAAAAAGTGAGACTTAAATAGGAGAACAGGTGTGGTATAATCTTCACGTTGATTGCTGGGGTGGGAAAAACCTGCACATTAAAAGACATTTAGCATTCACTCAACATTTGGAAGGTACAAAGTCCAAAAAGGCAGTCATTTAGGGAAAAGGAAGCAGCTGATGAGACTTATTCCTTTGAGTGTCTTTAAATTGTCAGTTTCATATGCAAAATTGTATTATCATGCTATTTTCCAAAAAAAAAAATCAAAAAGGTTTATATGTAGGTAAGGTTCTTACTTCTTTATAGCCTTAAAAGTATTACACCACTAACAAAGAGTTCACCAAATACTAACAAGTAAAAAACACTGTTCCGCCAACAGTAGAGACAAAGGCTGTAAATTATCATTGAACTTCAAAATGTCAGTTTCAGTCCTATACATTACATTTTTGATACTCTTTACTTAGTGTAGGGTTAATCTAATGAATATAAAGAAAGCTGAATGTAGATCATTGTAAAATTAAGAGTGGAAATAGGAGTTGAAGAACAAGGAAGGATGGGAATATGGGCAGGATGGAAGGTGGGGAGGATTATCACTATGTTCCTAAACCTGTATATATGAAATACATGAAATTTGTTTGCCTTAAACAGTATTATACTGCATTGCATAGAAGATATAATTTTAACGTGATTTTTATTTTTGTTTTAATCATTTTGAACAAAAATGTGTTATGCACACACAGACACAAACTAGGTCATTCAAACATTGTTTAAGTTTGTTTTTGTACTATGAAGAGTCTCTATTTGGTACGTCCATTTAGAATTGCATACGTTGCAGCTATCTGTCCAAGGAGGTATTAACTGAATCTCAGTCCCTGGGAATGATATTGTCAGGTTAAAATCAGAGATTTCCTCCCTTCTAGTCAACCTTCAAGTCAATTCTGAAACTTTGAGTTTGAGCCATATTATGCACCGTAATTTAAAGCTTACTTATGTTGTTGTCTTGTATTTTTTTGTGTTATGCTTCCAGATAGACTTTGTTGTTTTGTAAAATAACAGGTTCACAACTATTTTGAAAAGTTCTTGAACACTGATAATAACTCTTCTTCAGTATCTTATTTATGGCTGCACAATACTTATTACTGAAATATCATATTGATTGGTTGAGAAGAACCTATTTTAAATAACCATTTCCTAAAATATTTTTCTATTCCAATTGTTTACAAGCAAAAGAAGTTCATTTTTTTCCTCAAAAGATTAGGGGGAAAGTTCCATTGATTAGCCTAGTAGGTTGAAATGTATTTCTTGTAATATAATCTTATTTATTTTTTCCAAGGTGACTATTAATTCTTGTATGGTACTTCAAAATATCCTTTGATGTTCAAGGTATTCCCCAATAAACCTGATGAGTTAGTATTGACTTTTTATTCTGCAATTAATAATATTACACTTTTATCCTCAGATCATGGTGAATATTCAAAAAGTAAATAAGCTTCCTCACAAGCATTACACATATAAAATACAGTCATCAGTTTACTCCTTCCTGCTTTCCTGATTTGTAAATTAGGAGTTTGATAATCCATGAGTCTTGAATGTTAATCTCAAATTGCCACATGGCAACATTTATGCATTGTCTTTTTGATAGTTCTTCAGTAGTGGGAATCCTGGATCCAAAATAAAAAATTTAAAAATGAAATAAAAATACATGTTTAGTGATCATCTTGTTTTAGAGTTAAAAGAGCTTAGAAATTTATGAAATGGAAATTTTTAAAGAAAATATTGCTTTTCTACAATTAATACTTTTAGGAATAGTATTTTCAAATATTTCTTAATAGAAAAAAATAACCAACATCATTATTAGGAGTATAATAAGAATTTTTAGCCATAATAATAAAAATATATTTGTAAAGCAAAGGACTAGAATTGTTTTACCAAAAAAAGAAAAAAGAAGCAAAAAGCTAGTTGCTTCCTTGAACTGTGGGGTGTCCTTAGGCTGTGGAATGTCTAAAATGCTGTCACGAGGACAAAATGTTACCAAAATGGAGTGTTATACATAAATTAGTTAAGAAGACTTATTTCATTTAAAATTTTTCCAATGACATTAAATCATTGTATTGAAAATTAGACTTCTTCCTGCAACATGAGACTTTGGAAACAGCTCTCTTAATAACAATCTTGTATGGTTGCTTTTAGAAAGGAAATAGCATAAAAACACTGAAATAATTGTCTGATCTATACTCATTGTTTATGCTGTCATTAATTAATTTTCAATATATGTCCATTGACTCCACTGAAAATAGAGTATCTCACATAAGTGCTTTGGAAGCTGTTCTCATGGGCATTTTGTCATTGCTGATTTTTCATTATACTTAACCCCATCATGATATCACAGGATTAATGTGGAAGAGGGAATAACCAGGACAGAGAACTATATAAAACTGCAGTCTTTCTCTTTTGGGATAAAGTCAATTTGGTCCTTGAGTAAATTTGCTTTTCTAGCTATTATTTTCTTATAGACAGCTTTACTGTACTTCAGGAAATAACTGCCAAAGTCAGCAGCCGTATTAGAAATAAATCCCTTGAGAAAATATTTCCAAGCTTCTATTATATAGTTCTGAATTTTTTCATTATTCCAAAGGAAGTTTGTGAAGTATATTTTTAGCAAGAAGGTTAATATTCAGAACGTTTTACATTTACGAGAGCTTGCATTCTTCATTTGGAGATTACAATTCGGATTTAGGTAACAGAATGATATTTTGCTTTTGAAATTGAATTTAAGAGAATAGCAATCAAATACATGTAAATATTTTAACATCTTATGATTTTTGCATGTTATGATTTTTTTCTATTCTTTAGTTTTTTTAAAAAGATTTATTTATTTATTTGAAATTCAGAGTTACAGAGAGGCAGAGGCAGAGAGAGAGCAAGAGTCTTCCTTCTGCTGGTTCACTCCACAAATGGTTGCAACAGCCAGAGCTGCGCTGATCCAAAGCCAGGAGCCAGGAATCAGGAGCTTCTTGTGGATCTCCCATGTGGCTGCAGGGGCCCAAGGACTTGGGCCATCTTCTACTGCTTTCCCAGGCCATAGCAGAGAGCTGGATTGGAAGTGGAACAGCTGGGACTCTAACCAGTATCCATATGGGATGCCAGCAATGCAGGCAGTGGCTTTGCTCACTACGCTGGCCCCATAGTTATGTTTTTATGCTAGTATTTTGTGAAGTATGTTTTTAGTTCTTGAGGTAATCAAACCTGTAGTATTCTTTACTGGTTTAGATTTCATTTAATTAATGTATTATGCATTGTTCTACCAGATTATGAAATTTTAAATTTACACATGTCACTTGATTTGTTCCCCTGGCTTACCTGACAGAAATCTAGTAAATGAGGTGGATTTGCAGGTATTATATGGGGAAGGAAATGCTACTGTGGTTCAGAATTTCTGAGAAAGTTTTTTACACAATAATGCTAAGGAAAATCCCATTACTAAGAACTACGGAAAATTTCCTTCTCATATTTAAAACTGTACAATGAATAGAAAGCAACTAAGAAATATGTGGTGAATTGATCAAGTAGAGAAAATGTTAAGGCTACCAGGACCAATTTTAGTGCTGAAGATATGATCTAAATCTTTTAGTGGTTTAAAACATAAGATATTATCATTACTTTATTTTGATGCAGCCATCATTTTAATTATCATGGTAAAAACAGAAGAATTAAGGATACAGATAAAAGAAAATGTACATTCAGAAGTCATAATACCCAAAAAATACCCAAAAAATCAAATCATTTCCAAAGTTTTGGTTATCCTACACTGACATAATAATAGTTCAGTGAATATGGTTAGGGAGAAATAATTAAAGATTTATTATTCGCTTCAAACAGGGAGTTGTGTGAAATCCAGCATTATTGTATTTCTGAATTCTGTATCCTCTATACATAAAACAAAATCACCATAATAGAGAAAAAATAGATGCCCTTAGATGTATATATGCCAAAGTTTCACTTCAAGCAGAACTATTTGATGAGTAGAATTGGAACTGGTGAGCCCAGGCTAATGCTAAGTTATTTGTGTCATAGAAACACAGTGCAGGTCCTTGGTGACCAAGATTTGTTCATTAAATGCAAATCGTCCTATAGATCCCTTTACTGAAAATTCTGATGGATAGAAGAGTAAGTGGCATTATTTGATTCACTGACCACTGGTTAGTATTTATAGATATCATTATTTTAATATGAACTTTTTATAATCAAAAAACCGATGGATCATGGGTAGATTCCTTCTCCTTTTCACACTGAGACTACTTTCTCATGAAGTTTTTACATTCTCTAGCTCTTGGATTTTATTTGCCTTGCCACAAGTCATCAGTTGTAACTTTATTATAAAATCCTTTAATGCAATTTGAGCATTTGTAAATAAAAACTAGACATTTTTAAACATGCAGCAACCTCCATAGATAAAAATAAATTAAACTGGAGGCTGAAAAATGCTGCAGAATTTAAATATAACAAATTAAAATATCATATTTAAATATAGGAAACATCGATTTCTGTAACCAATGCAGTATAATGGAGATTCTTCTAAAGATTGTAAGTCTATGCAACTAGAACACTCTCTGTTGCAGTATTATGCAATCAATTTATTTTGATCGACTCTTATTCACTTAGCATCCCAGGTTATAATCACATGAATCTTAATGTAGGAAAATGGTTTTCCAACTTCATTTTACAGAGTTGCATGTCACCCTGGAGGAGGCCTACGGGCTCATAAATGTTGTCATCCATAACCCTGAAATTCAGATGTCCTTGTTCATCAAAATGTTTTCTGTTCACATTAATTTATTAATGTGTGTGTGTGAAAGAGAGAGAGAGAGAAAGAGAGAGAGAGAGATTAATATATTTGCCTTGGTTGTATTGATACCCAATTTGCTTAAAGTTTTCCTCATGAAAGGAAGTTGTATTTATCAAATGTGTTCTCTGCGTCTACTGAGATAATCATATAGGTTTTGTTCTTCAGTTTGTTAATGTCTGTTTCACCTTTATTTGCAAATGTTGAACCATCCCTGCATGCCAAGAATAAATCTCACTTGGTCTGGGGAATGATCTTTCTGCTGTTGTCAGATTCAATTAGCTAGTGTTTTATTGAGGATTTTTGAATCTGTGTTCATCATGGATATTGGTCATTAGTTCTCTTTCTCTGTTGTTTCTTTTTCTGGTTTAGGAAATAAGGTGGTACTGGCTTCATAGAAGGAGTTTGGGAAGATTCCTACCCTTTCAGTTGTTTTGAATAGCTTGAGAAGAATTGGAAATAATTGTTTAAATATCTGGTGGAATTCAGCAGTGAAGCCATCTGATTCTGAGCTTTCCCTTGTTGGGAGGTTCTTTGTTACTGATTCAGTCTCCTTCTTGGTTATTGATCTAGATTATTGGTTTAGGTTTTCTATGTCTTCATGACTCAATTCTGGTAGATTGCATGTGTCCAGGAATCTCCCTATTTCTTCTGGATTTTTCAATGTGTTGGCATATAGCTCTTTGTGATAATTTTTATCTCTGTCGTATCTAATGTTATATTTCCTTTTCATCTCTGGTTTTATTGTCTTGAGTCTTCTCCCTCTTTTGTTTATTTTTTTTGTTTGCTTTTATGATTAATTGGGACAAAGGTGTATCAATTTTGTTTATTTTTTTAAAAAACCAGCTCTTCATTTCACTAATCTTTTGGATTTTTTTTTCAATTTTGTTTATTTCTTCTCTAATTTTATTTTTCTTTCCTCTTACTGTTTTTGGGCTTGATTTGTTGTTGTTTTTCTAGGTCTGTGAGATGCATTGATAGCTTATTTATTTGGTGCCTTTCCAGTTTATTCATGTAGTCACCAATTGCTGTAAACTTCCCTCTTGACACTGCTTTTTCTGTATGCTGTAAGTTTTGATATAATGTATCATTGTCTTCATTTATTTCCACAATTTTTTTTTATTTCTCCTTTGATTTTTTTTCTATGACCCACTGTTCATTCAAGAGCATGTTGTTGGCCGGCGCCGCGGCTCAATAAGCTAATCCTCCGCCTGCAGTGCCGGCACCCCGGGTTCTAGACCCAGTTGGGGCTCTGGATTCTGTCCTGGTTGCCCCTCTTCTAGGCCAGCTCTCTGCTATGGCCCGGGAGTGCAGTGGAGGATGGCCCAAGTGCTTGGGCCCTACACCCCATGGGAGACCAGGATAAGCACCTGGCTCCTGACTTTGGATCAACGCGGTGTGCTGGCCGCAGCACGCTGGCCACGGTGGCCATTGGAGGGTGAACCAATGGCAAAAGGAAGACCTTTCTCTCTGTCTCTCTCTCTCACTGTCCACTCTGCCTGTCAAAAAAAAAAAAAAAAGAAGAAGAAGAAGAAGGAAAAAAAGAGCATGTTGTTCCGTCTCCACGTGTTTGCATGTGATCAAGATATTCTTCAGTTGTTGATTTCCAGCTTCAATTTATTGTGATCAGCAAATATGCATGATATGATTTTGATTTTATTGAATTTTCTGACACTTGCTTTATTGGCTTGCATGTAGTCTATCCTAGAAAAAGTTCCATGCACTGATGAGAAGAATGTTTATTCTGCAACTTTGGAATGACAAGTTCCGTAGATATCAATTAGTTCCATTTAGTCCATAGTATCATTTGGCTCTGTTGTTTCTTTTTTATTTTCTGTCTAGTTGCTCTGTCCGTTAATGAAAGTGGGGTATTGAAGTCCCTTGTTACCATTGTACTGTAGTCTGTGTCTCCCTTTAGATCCATTAGCATTTTTTAAATAGTCAGGAGCCCTGTAATTGGTTGCATATTCATTAATTATAGTGACATCTTAATGTTGAATTAATCCTTTAATCATCATCTAGAATCCTTTGTCTCTTATAACAGTTTTTTAGATTAAAGTCTATTTTTTTGGTTTCTGATAACATGGGGTACCTTTTTCCATCCTTTCACTTTCAGTCTGTCTGTACTTTTGTTGGTGAGATGTGTTTCTTGTGGCAGCAATTAGAGAGGTCTTATTTTTTAATCCATTAAGCCAGACTGTATCTTTTAACTGGAGAGTTTAGGCCATTTACATTCAAGATTACTTTTGAAAGAGTGACAGAGGGAGAGGGAAGGGTAGAGACAGAGAGTTTTTCAGCTCCTGGTTCTCTACCCAAATGTCGGTACCATCCGAGCCAGGCCCGGAAGAAGCCTTGAACGAGGAACTTGGTCTGGGTCTCCCACATGGATGGCACAGACCTAAATACTTGGGTCCTCTTTGACTGCCTTCCCGGTGTCTTAGCAGGAAGCTGTATCAGAAATGCAGTAGCTGGTACTCAAATGCATTCCAATATGGGATTTTGAATTGCAAGCCATGCTTAGTCCACTACACCTCAGTGGTGGCCCTTCCAGTTTATAATATGAAGTCAGTATTACAAATGTGAGACTTTGAGTTAGATTTTAATTGTAACAACTTTATCTCTTCAGACATAAGGATATTTCACAAATTTTTTTAGAAAAAATGAATTTAAAACAATTTTGTACAGAAAAATGTTTGAAATCCATGCATAATTTTTCATAATACACATCTTCCCTATAAAGTTTTGGTGACCCTGTGTATGCATGGACTTAAAAATGTATATCCCCCTTAATGTTTTCTGTTAATTCTGTTTTTCGTGAACATTTAAGTTAACTGGTGCCTAGAATGAATATGTGTGTATCATGCAAGGGGCAGACCGGTATCCAGAACATGGCCAGAATGTGCACATCCCATGGTTTTTAACTTTTCTCCCTTAATGTGATAGCAAGTGGAGGTGTGACATGATGGGAATGAATTTTAGAAGTATCATCCTGAGGATTCTATCATTTCAATAATAAATTGAGACACACATAATGGAGGGCTGATTAATGGGCAAAAAGGCTGTGATGCTTATACAAGGATACTAAAGAATGTTCATAGAAAATGGAATTAAGGAATAAGTGTTTTGTAATAAATTTTTTTGAAATCCATGTACATAAGAGAACATCAAAAACTTCATGAAAAATACACATTATGAAAAAAATCTGCTCAGATTCTAAACCAGAATAAGTTTATATTTCTAAAAATGCCATTTTTTCCACAATCTTTCTGAAGTTCCCTCTTACAAGTTTTGCACATCTTGACATAGACACTGCCTGTACATTCCTATCTCTTTGCTCTGGCCACCCCTGCATTTGTTTCAGTGGCTCCTTTGGGCAACCCTCTGCTCTGCCGCTGGGATTTCACAATGAGCTGTCTACATGGGATCCTCCCCAACTCCTCTGAGAAACCAGCCCTTCCTATCATCCGTCACAGTGTAACTCACAGGATATTTCTTCAGGAAAGCCTTCCTTGATGCCTTGCTTTCCATGACAGCTCCCATGAATGTTGTTACATCCAAGGAGTAAATCAATCCATACATGGCACCACTAAGAGATGTTATAGTTACGATGTGTATGTGTATGTATTTATGACTGTAGGTGTACATGTGCTTATACATAGATGCAGAGGATTAGACTCTTTCCTCTGGAAGTTTCTTTTGTTAAGGTACACAGAACACAGAAGCATTTGTCTACTGATTTCAAAATGACCTTGCTAAGGCAAGAGAATACACACACACACACACACAATTTTATGTGCACAAAGCAGGCCAGTTCTTACTGTGATCTAATTCTTTCCCATTTTTATCCTGCTGTCTGTGTGGACCTAATTCTTTCCCATTTTTATCCTGCTGTCTGTGTGGACCAATGTGCCTTGTATCCGCTTGCAGTTTCATTTGTGGTGATCTTGGAATGACTGCTACACTTTGAGAATATTTTTGCATGTAATTAGAAATCAAGTGAAGGCAGATGGAAGTAGAGGGCAGGAGGCTGGTGAGGAAGCTGTTTCACTCTTCTAAGTGAGGCCCTGGGGGATTAGGCAAGGGTGATTTCAGAGTGAAAAACCGTATGCTTCAGACTGAGATGTGATGTAAGTTTATGGGAAGAGGGGGGGAACAACGGGTATATCCATCATGCCTCTAAGGCCCCAGCAAGAGTGGGTGACTCCAGAAGGAGGAACCAGTTAGAAAAGGGAGGTGGAAAGGATGAATTCAGTTAGTGGCATGAGTTGGAGTTGCCTTTAAGGAATCAAACTGCACTTAGAGAATGAGGCTATTCCAGTTTACCAATAAAGTGAAGGCAAAAGAAAATGGCCTCTGAACTCTACGTGCTAAACTGAATTTAGTTTCTGGGTTAGGAAAGGCCTAGTGAATTATTAAGGGAGCTGATGCCTCCTCTTCCCAGGAGGGAGCTTTAAGCACACAGAAGCGGTTGTCTGCTGTGATTTGAAAATGATCTTGCCTTGGCGCAGCAGTTGCCGGCCCAGATGACCTGTGCGGACTCTCACAGAGCCATGGACTTGGGGTGAACTTCCTCTTACACGGACTCGCATGTGCTGAGTATACCACAGTATTCATCAACAAATTTGTCCCCTTTGTTAAACTGGTAAGAATTCATTGTGCTTTACTGCAATACTTTCTCTCCATCACAAAATCAAACTATCATATGTACTAGTAATTTTTCCATAATTTCCCATTCTCTTTATCAAGTTTCTCTTCAGTATGAACCAAATTAAGTTCTGATAGCAAGTACTCATGACATAAAAATAGAATACATATTAATGATGATATTAAAAAGTTTGGAAAGTAAAATAAGTCCTAAAAGTAACTTCTTCGTTGAGCAAATCTGTAATTACCCTCACAGCCAGCTGCCTGTATGAAGAAAGTTCACCATTCACACTGAGACATAGTGAGAGTAGGGTCACATTTTAATGCTGTAAAACCTCCACCAACACTCTCCCCTCCATTTTCACAGGTGAACTGAGGAGGCCTTCTACTCCAAGTCCTGTATCAGTACACCTCTTACTGTGTTAGATATCATGCTCGATTCTGGGAAAAAAAAAAATGAAAAAGAAGTGAAACATGCTAATACTTCAGCAGTAGAGAGATAGTTCTTGAAATCAGATCTCTGATACTGATAACACAAAGCATTATAAAGACATCTGCCAGAGCAAGGGAAGATGGGGTGATTAGAACATCTGAGCTAAGTGTGATTAAAAATAATTAGGAAGAATTAGCCAGATGAGATGGTTAGGTAAGGGAGGAGCTGTCATGGAGGGAAGGGTTTCATATCAGAGAAAACGACTAGAAAACAATTATGAAGGAAAGAAAAAATGCATGTTAATGTGGAGAACGATGGATAGTATAGTATTCCAGATACAAGAGGTAGGCAGTGGTGAACAGATGAGTAAAGAGCTAAATTAATCTGGATTACCGAGGTTATGATGTGCTTTGCTAAGGTGTTTGTTCTTTACCCAGAAGGGCAGTGTTTTTCACAATTTTTTTATCCACTGCTGACATGAAACAGTTTAATGGGAACGGGGGATGCGTCATTGTGTCGTAGTGGGTGAAGCCACTGCCTTCAACACTGGCATCACATATGGGCTCCAGTTCATGTCCTAGCTGCTCCACTTCTGATCCAGCTCCCTGCTACAAGCCTGGGAAAAGCAGCAGAGGGTGGCCCAAGTGTTTGGGCTCCTGTTACCTATGTAGGAGACCAGGATGAAACTCCAGGCTCCTGGCTTGCACAGTCTTAGCCATTGCAGTCATCTGGGGAGTGAACCTGCAGATAGAAGATCTCCCTTTCTCTCTCTGATCTCTTTCTTTCTCTGTAACTCTAGCTTTCAAACAAACAAATCTTAAAAATGGAACTTGAAAAACAGTACATTTTAAAATATATGTAAAAGTACTTCAGATTTCCATATTTGACATCAGAGAAGTGATGCCATTAACAGCAATTTTCACTTGAAAATTTAAGATGAATATTCTGAAACATAGCTTAATTCTAGATCTAGTCTGTATTTTCTTCTAGCCGCTAACTTAGTAAGAAGTAACATATAATATAGGTCAGAGAGAGACGGGCAAGTGTATATATCTATATCTAATGTGAAACTTAAAATGCCATGACATATTTTATTAGAAAGTACTTTTCGTGAGCTGTTAGAATCTGAGTTGGCAAGCAAGCTTGTCCTTATACTCAGAAGTTAGAGGGTTAAATGTTTTAAATGATGACAATAGCAGAATATCAGTTTCTATGTACTCTGGTTGCACTCAAGAGTAGAAATCATTTTTTTATGTTTTGTAGTTTCACTGAATTGGCTTTAAAATATGCCTACCCATTTTTTTTAACTACAGAAAAACTATTATGCTGAACTATATTTAACTTCTAGCAGTTGTACATTATTCAGTCATCTTAAATCTTTCTGATCCTCAAAATTAAATACAGTAACACTTTTGTATTGATGTGATAGAATTAGGGTGTTCAATAAATTGAATATATTGCTGAAATCAGACTATTTGAGCACACCATTTGACATCATTGAAAAGGTCTTTAATAGCATGATCGGTGTCAGCAAAAAATACAATAATCTCAACTCTCATTTTGAAAACCCATGTGAACTTGTTTTCCCTTGATAGCATACTTCAGAGCAAAAGGCAGTCTTGTATTGACTGGCCATTCCTTCACTCTGTGTATTGAAAATACACAGCGATTATACTTGGTTTTTATTATTTCCTTCAACATTGTATCATGATCAGTTGGTATTGTGCTGGTCTCTTGGCTGTTCTCAAGGGAATAAAATGTGTGTATTACCATTTAAGTTTTACTTCATTCTTTCTCATAGTGCCAGTTTTCACTTCTGCTTACATATCTGTTGAATCTACCACATCTTTTTCCCAGTAATGAGTAGTCCTGTTTTTTATGGAATGACTGGTATTCAATTTAGGAAGCCTTTTTCTCTCATGTTTATTCCATACATGTATCAAAAGGATAGTCTGTACACATCAGTGGTTTGTCCAAGTGTCAAATGAAATATCTGTGACGACTTCCAAAAGATAGGGATTGCATTTCAGCATTGTGTACCTTCTCCACGTTGACATTATGCAATGTTGAACACTGTTCATTGATGTTGACATTTTACCAATAGCTTTTCCTAATTTTTTTGAGTTCATAATAGTTACCATTAATTTTCTCAGTGATATCACAAACCTCTCAGAAGTAGTATGAATACACTTGTTTTTGTCTTTGGTATCTACAGTTATTAATTTCATCATGGAAAACATTATTTTGCTCTTGTTTTGTGAAAATGTGCTTGATTTACTTCCGAGGTTACTGAGCTTGTTTTGAAAATGATTAAACGTTGTGAATGGATTTAAGCCACTAATTGAAAATATTTTATAATAACACAAAGAGATACACCGATGAATGAATTGTCCTTGTAAGGAAATCCAAGTTTCAAGTACTTAAATTGTATTTTCTTTTCCTTTTTATCACAGCTTGTCCTAATACAGAGAGATTCACATTATCTTTTGACTTATGAGTCCTGCTCGACCATTTTATTAAGGACCTGGCTGTGTTCATCGTTATGTTTAGGGTTTCATGAACCAATTCTGAGGCATCGATCACATTTTTAAATAGTCATGTAGCAACAAATGTCATCAATTAAGAAAGGGTACTTAATATATGTAAATAAAACATGCAACTTAGAAATGAGGTAGATGTGACATCTGGACCAGCATTATCCTTGTGGTAGGTGCAGGCCATTACTAATGTCATTATTAAGAATACTACTGGGTTACATGGACCATCACAGTTAATCTTACATCTCAAACATCTGAAACATGTGAAAAAGGGCAAGAATGGGAGGCATGGAGCTCATTTAGAAGGGATGACGTGGCTGCTCATTTGGATTTAGTTACTCTGATATTGTCACAACGAAACAGATAAAATATCGCTGCTGACACATTATTATTTCAATATTTTTATTTGTTCTGGTAAATCTTAATCCTGTGGTTGTGAGCTGACTGTTTGTGCCCTGCTCCCACCCCCAATTCACATGCTGATACTATAATCATCAGTGTGATACCATCTGGTGGTGGAATCTCTGAGAGGTAATTAGACATAGAGCAGGACCCTTAAAGCTGTTTTCATAGTACATACTACATGACTTAGATTACTCTTTGTATTTTCTGAAATAGATAATCACATCAGAAAGTTGTAATTTTGTCTTTCTTACCTTATTTTATTGAACTTTCATTGATAATATTTAAATCGTTTGCTGTTTGGATTCCCTACAGTTTCTAAATTAACATCATGTGGAAGATAGATATACAGTTTTCTCTCAGTCAGTATTGATGCTGGAACAATATTGGTCCTTTAGGATGTGCTCAGAAATAAATGATTTTGAGTAAAGTTTTTGTTGCATTTTTATGGGTTTTTTTTCCTTTCATTGGTTGGCTTTGGCATGGCCTGATGATATAAGAAAGCAATGGAGCAATCACTTTCAGATCTGTGTAAAATTACAAGAAGATCACAATAATGAAATGATTGAGAAATGGACAGAAATATTATTGTGTGAAAAGGAACGCAGAGACCTCTTGAGGCCCTGTGCCAGTCATGTGCTGGCGAAGGCACTGCTGCCGTGCACAGCAGTAGCTGCCACACTGATGGTGCCCTCAGTGTGAGGCCCGTCCAGTGATGCAGCTTCACAGTGACCCTGGCAGAAGCTGGAAAATCTCCCTTTCCCGCATCCTCGCAAGTATTATGATTTCAACGCAGATATTGTTACTACCTTTTGAAAGAAATGTGATGAAATTTTTTTAAGTCTGTAACATTATTAAGAAATTTTCATTTCAATTTTTTGATCAAATAACTACAAATTATTTAAAGTTATATATATGTCTTGCTTGAATGTAAATAATGTTTGAAGATATGGAATCAACACTATATTTTTCCATTACTTTTTGTAACACAGAGACTTGAGGTAAGAAGATATTGTTGTACCTGAGCAAGTGCAAACAAAGGAGCTCCACACATTGATAAAATTTGATGGTCCTTTATTGCCGGCGGCGGAGAGTGGGCTCATGCCCTAAAGAACTTTCGACCCTGAAGCTCAAAGCAACAGGGTTTGTAAAGGCAAAAACCACAAAATCGGGAGGGGAATACATGCTTGCTAGGATCGGGGGAATACATGGTTACTGGGGTCAAGCTGACCTAATACCTATGCAAAACTAGTATCAACTATAATCTTGACAATACCAGTTACAATCTTAACAATTCCAATTATAATCTTGACATTAATCCAGGTATTGGTTTTAATCATATGTAGGACATAGACAAATTACATTTTTATCATTAACCCAGATGTAGCCTACTCACTTCCAAGCTTGAGCGATCATGGTAGGAGGTTTCTGTGCTCTGCCAAGTGTGATGTAGTGGACTGCTATTGTTCAACTGTTTTAGATCATAGTTTCAGAAAAGAGTCTCACGGCGGGGGGGGGGGGGGGGGGGGAACCTTCCCAGAATGGAGTCTCAAATGCTCCCAAATGGAGTCCCTACTGTCAAGGTGCTACTTCAATGTAATTTAACCTTTACTTTAGGGGTAATGTTTCAAAATGTTTTTCAGATCTGTATTTCTGGTATTTGGCTTCATTCCTTAGTGAACCAGAGAAATGAATTATACATTTTTCCTAGAAAATGAAGAGGAAGAAGTTTAGCTAAAACAAAAGTAGAACTGGGTGTGGTTCATTATCTGTAATGAAGATACTGGTACGACATGTTTACAGGGGAATGGGTGAAGGATACATTTTCTAACAATTTGTATTACTATCTTACAATTTTTGTTTTGTAAATTTTTAACTATTCTAAAATATAATGTAAAAATAGAATGCCTGTTCTTTGAGGGGAAACAAATACAAAATAAATGCAAAGTGTGCATTCTCAAACCACGTAACAGAAATAGAGGAAGGAACTGGAACTGTCTTACTCTAATTGCTAATTGCATTTTCCTGATTTTCTGCAAGTTCTCCTGTTTCTTAATATCTTTCTTTAAAACTTACTTGAGAATCAGAGCGCAGATTCCATAAACTGCTAGGGCTGGGCCAAAGCCAAAACTCAGAGCTCAGTCACGGACCCAAGTACTTGAGCCATCATTGACTGTTCCAGAGGTATGCATTACAGGAAGCTCGAAATGGGAACAGAGCTAGGACTTGAGCCCAGGAATTCCAATACAGGATATGGGTGTCCCACCAGCCAGCTTAACTGCTAGGTCAATGCCTGCCCCATTGCACCTTATGTTTGTGAATATATATTTTTTTCTAAAACTAAATAGACATAATTTACTTGCTAGTGAACTATTAATAACTATAGTTGTTCAAGTATAAAGTATATTACATGAGTTGTTTAGTTTATTTCATAGACTATATTGGTCCAATACCTAATATTCAAGCCAAATCAATATGAAAACAATCAAAAAATTTACCACATGGGTATTTCTTCTAGTTAAATCCAATTTTGAAGAAATAATTTTAATGTACCTTTTGTCAGGCACTCAGTTCATTTGTGTTTAGCAATAACAAATTCTTTTTTTCTTTTGCAGAAAATATACTGACGTATTCTAAGACATTAGAGAATATGGAAAATTTTAAATGTTTAAGTTAGATCATAACATTTGGTTCTGTAAATGTCCTTGAGCTCCTGTCCATGTAGAAGATAAATAAACAGCAAAACCTTTTTAGAAATTCTCCCTGTAGCTTTACTTTCAAAACAAGAATTCTTGAAACATTCAGTACTAGTGTTTAATGATATATTGAGAACTTCACTTGTAGGGAAAAAGACAGTTTTTACTCATCTATGAAAATGAGTGGGTAGGCCCATGGGATTTAGTTTAATACAAAAGCTTTGTGTTCCATTGCATTATCTATTCTTTTGTTAAGTTTTTCTGTTTGTTAGATTTATGTTAGGTTTTAATACTGTTTTTATTTCAAGTCAGATATTCTCCCAAGTTCCTTAATATACATTTCTTGAAGGACTTGAAATGTGCCAAATAATTTGGAAACCAATTTTTTTTTTACAAAACTACTTAGAATAACATCCTGACATTTTTACTGTCTATGAGGGAAGTAGAAGATGGATAAATACCCACAGGTGAGACTTAGTTGACTTTGAAAAATGAAAATAGCAAACAACTTTTCCCAAACCTTGACAGGACTGTATTCTTATAAGAGATGATACTACAAGACACTGCCATCTAACTGCAGTAGAGTCAGTAGCCACATTGCATTCATAAGGTCCAGGACTGTTCTAAGAATTTCATGTGGTATCTTATTTTTGCATACTATAGTTCTATGAGGCAGGTCTTATATTTTACTCATTTTTATGGATTTGGGAATGATGTGTATGGATGTTAATTAACTTGAGCTTGAGTTGCCCACAGTTTCATCCCATCTCTCTCTCTCTCTCTCTCTCTCTCTCTCTCTCTCACACACACACACACACACACACACACTAATACATATATAGCATCTTCAACATGTAAGGTTCTGCCCTCCCATTGTGGCTGTACTGGGTAATTTAAGACATATGTCACATATAGAAACATACAGAGGTCTGGAAGCCTGTTACGGACCATCATAATAATCAGTCAGAAATTAAAAGCAGTGCACCAAAGGACCTGACTCCAGACACAAGAGAACATGATTGACATTAAACTATTGGTAAACAGTAGTGACTCAGGCAATAATTAAAGAACTAAATTTTTGGGTCTCTATGTAAATGAAAAAGAAGTTTAATGAGTATGTAATGATATCATCTGTTATACAGTCTAACATAAAACAAAATCAGTTGTTTATGGATTTAATTCATGTAGAGCATGAGATTTTTTAGCTGGACTATGAAATAATTAAGACACCATAGGTCTTTTCTTCCATTGCTATGAAAATAGCATCCAATGACTTCAAGGATTTTTTTTTTTGTCTCCTAATGAGATTTATTTTGAAATTTTATGTTTAAAGCCCTTTGATTTCATAACACCTCCTTTAGGGTAAAATTACTTGAAGTTTATATATTCACTGCTTTCTTTGCTATGCTTAGCACTGTAGAAATAAGTGAAGTGGTAAATATGTTCCTTGCCCTAGAGAAACTTGCTCTAGTTGAGAAAATAAAGAAAAAAACTTACTGAAAAATCAAAAAACAATAAAAGGCAGTTCAAAATGAGTATCATTAAAATAGTCTGCTATTCTTGCTGGAAAAAAAAATTTTAAGTACTCTTCAGGATTTCATCCTAAAATGTATACTTGCTTCTCTCAAAGATTTTCCACCTTAGTTTTTGAATGGTCTGTAATAAATAGCCTTTTCCGCTCTTCTCAATTGATTTTACAGGGTAATTTGACATTCTTGTTATTCAAATTGAAATCTTTACTTTGCTTCTTAAGCATTAAATCGTGTCAGAGGTTTTCTAGTGGATGAATCAGGTCAGTTGTTTAAATCTCATAAGGCAATTAAGACACAATATAATTGGTGGCTTTACTGTTTTTAAAGAGTAACTTCCAGGGGCTGGCATTGCGGTATAGCCAGTAAAGCCACCACTTGAGATACCAGCATCCCGTAGGGACCCAGATTCATAACCCAGCTGCTCCACTTCTGATCTAGTTCCCACTAATGGCCTGAGAAAAGCAGCAGAAGATGGGCCAAGTGTTTGGGCCCCTGCCACTGCATAGGACACCCATAGGAGGCTTCTGGTTCCTGGCTTCTGCCTAGCCCAGCCCTGGCCATTGCAGCCCTCTGGAGAGTGAACCATAAGATGAAAGATTCTCTCTCTCCTCTTTCTCTCCTTTCTCTCTCCCTCCCCCCCATAGTTCTGACTTTCAAATAAATATATCTTTATTTGTTTATTTGAAAGTGAGAATTACAGAGTGAGAAAGAGAGCGAGAGATCTTCCATCCTGCTAGTTCACTCCCCAAATGGCTGCAACAGTCAGGGCTGGGTCAGGCAAGAGCCAGGAGCTTCATCAACATCTTCCACGTGGGTGCAGGGGTCCAAGCACTAGGGCCATCTTCTGCTGATTTTCCAGGCAGATTAACAGGGAACTCAATTGGAAGTGGAGCAGCTGAGACTTGAACCAGCCCCTATATGGAATGCTGGTGCTGTAGATAGTGGGTTAATCTGCTGCACCACAGCACTGGCCCCTATCTATTTATATATATATTTTTTAAGATTTTATTTATTTATTTGAGAGATTGAGTTAGAGAGAGACGGAAAGAAACATCTTTTATCCACTCGTTCTCTCCCCAAATGGAGTCAATGGCTGGAACTGGGCCGATCCAAAGCCAGGAGCCAGGAGTTTCTTGTGGGTCTCCCACATGGGCGCAGGGCCCAAGGACTTGGGCCATCTTCTTCTGCTTTCCCAGGCCATTAGCAGGGAGCTGGATCAGAAGCAAAACAGCCAGGATGCAAACTGACACCCACATGAGATCCCAGCACTGCAGGCAGACTTAGCCCACTACACCACAGTGCAGGGACATATTTTTTTTAAAAGAGTAATCTCTAGCCAGCAAATTTTGTAGCTCACTTATGTGCCAAGAACTCAATGACTGCAGAAGATACAATTATTCATTAATTCATATTTTGTTAATTTAGTCATTTATTCACTTAAAATCTATTAAACAATGATATATCTAGTGTTTTATCATGGACAGGCAGAACATAATAAAGTGAAATACAAATGATATATTAATAAGTGTTGGAAAGAAAAATGAATAAGTAAATGGATATCATGTTTTCATAATATGGACCCAGAAAGCCTCATTAAGAGATTAAGACTTGGCTGGCACCTTGGCTCAATAAGCTAATCCTCCGCCTTGCGGCGCCAGCACACCAGGTTCTAGTCCTGGTCGGGGCACCAGATTCTGTCCCAGTTGCCCCTCTTCCAGGCCAGTTCTCTGCTCTGGCCTGGGAGTGCAGTGGAGGATGGCCCAAGTCAAGTGCTTGGGCCCTGCACCCCATGGGAGACCAGGAGAAGCACCTGGCTCCTGCCATTGGATCAGCGCGATGCGCCGGCCACAGCGCGCCAGCCGCGGTGGCCATTGGAGGGTAAACCAATGGCAAAAGAAAGACCTTTCTCTCTCTCTCTCTCACTGTCCACTCTCCCTATCAATAAATAAATAAATAAAGGGAAAAAAGAGATTAAGACTTGAATATAGCCCTTTCAGAGGTAAAGGGTTGGGGCAGGTGGATATCTGATAGAATAGCATTCTAGTCAGAGAGAAGAGCAAGTGCAGTGGCCTTCCTGGGGCAAGAAATGTAGCTGGTGCATTTGAGTGGAATGAGCAAGTCTGGGAGTACTGGGAGCTGCGGTCGGTGGTGGGAGGGGGGAACCCAGAAATGTGCAGGACTCATTGTGAGGACTTTCGGTCCTACTCTTTGTTGGGTAATCACTGGAGAGTTTGTCAGGATCCTCTGAAATCTGTGTGGTAGAGAATCAAAAGAGTCCGTTAGTTTGACAAAATTGTAGCCCAAAATGATAATGGCTGAAGCTAAAGAAAGAGCAGTAGTGGTGGAAGTCATTATTTCATGGTCATATTCTGTGTTGGAGAGAAATTGGAAGGATTTGGCCAATGAAGTTGATGTGAGTTGTTAGATGAAGGAAGGCCATTGTGTGAGTCCAAGCTTTTGGGGCTGAACAGCTACACTATGAGCTGAAGTTATTGTAGTGAGATGAGGAAGACTGCATGATGAGTAGGCTATAGAATAGTTTTAGCTCAGAGGTGGAGATTTTTCATTTGAGATACCTAGCAAACCAAGATGTTTGGGAGTCCAGGGAAAGGTCCAACTGGATTTGGAGACTGATATCCAAAAATGTTTACTTTCACCATACATTCTTTGTTGCACCCAGAACAAATGAGAAATCAGAACATATCTACTGGGGAACCGCTTATCAGTCTAATATGGGAGTTAGGATTCCCTGCAACCATGCTAATTTGGAAATTCCTTTACAAACATTATCTTAGCCATGCAAACGCAAGTCACCCTTTAGCAAAGAGTTTGATTCTTACTTCTATAGTGAAGTAAGTGATTTTTCCATCACAAGAGATGTTAAAGTTCACATACCTCTTTGTTCCAGTAGTGGTTTGATCTTTCCACGTTGAAGTACTGTTTACCTATTCATATATCTGTACCTTCATCACTTTGTGAGTGGTGCAAGAAAAGGAGTCATATCTCATTCATTTTTGAATTCCTAACCAAATGGCTCACTTGGTAATTATTTGATGAAGATAATTGTCCTTGATATTTTAATATCTTACAGGAACTGATCTTGGAGCTTAGAATGACTCTTAAAAATCTGTATATATTGCAAGTATACATTTGCTTATAAAATATTTTTTAAAGATTGATTTATTTATTTGAAAGGCAGATTACAGAGACGCAGAGGCAGAGAGAGGTCTTCTATACGCTGTTTCACTCTCCAGATGACCACGACAGAAGGAGCTGTGCTGATCCAAAGCCAGGGGCCAGGAGTTTCTTCCCGGTCTCCCACATGGGTACAGGGGCCCAAGGACTTGGGCCATCTTCTACTGCTATCCCAGACCACAGCAGAGAACTGGATCAGAAATGGAGCAGCCGGGACTCAAACAGGCACTTATATGGGATGTCGGCACTGCAGGAGGCAGCTTTACCCGCTATGCCACAGCGCTGACCCCAAATAAAATATTTTAATACTTCACTTATCACCTTTACTTATCGGTGTTAAGGGCCTAGTTTCTGATTTCAATTTTACTTGTTAGTATAGGTCAAGTCTACATAAGCTTTGATATCTGATAAAGAGATTGGCAGGTGTGCAGGACATTGGGAAAAAAGTACATGAAACAAAGTTTGCGGTATGTATTGGGAGACCTGTGAGTTTTTAGACAAGAGGGTTTTACTGTGATTGTTCAGCTCAGGGAACCCACAAATATTTGTTAGATGGCTCTGTTATGTAATCAGAAATCACTTTGGGATGTTTGAATGAAGAATGCACTAGGAATTTGGGGAGTAGGAAGAATTAGTAGTTTTCTTCAGAGAAAATTAGGATTTGATTTAAAGAACAGGGCAGAGAAAGGCTAACTATCTTAGGAAATTATATATTAAAAAGATTTTGTAACAGATGAAGGACTATGTGGAGAACAGAGAATACAAGGATGTCTTCAAGATTTTAGCCTGGAGTCTAAAGCCTTTGATAAAAGCTGGGGGATTAGTAAAAGGCATTCGTGAAAGGATGATAGTAAGTTTTGTTTTAAATGTTGTTGTATGTATGATGGAAATATACAAGCTGTTTGAAATTCTAAGCCAAAATCCAAGAGATGGTTTGGAGTTGATGATGTAGATTTGGATATGGAAAGCACCACAAAAGCATATGCATAGAACAAACATAAAATAATCCCCTAGTGCTTTTCACTTGTACACAGTTTCCACTGTTTGGTATTCTTCTATGAATATTTATAAAGAACTTTGACATACTACTTCAAAACATAGACTTACCAGGACTCAGTTGTGGAAACAAAGAGAAGCAGCAGTGTTCTAGGTGGTCATTTCAATCTGTTTTCAGCATTTTATGTCCTCCTGTAGAAACATTTGAAGATATTAGTAGATTCCAGTAGAAAATATCTTCACTAACTATCTTGCATGAAATATTTAATGATGCATGAATTATACTTTTACTTACACAGTTTAAGGGGATTTTTATTTACTTTCAAAGCCACTATAAAATGCAGTAGAACATTTGACTCAGCCTGCAGAGTGGCTTGAGGCTGCCCATGCTCTCAACATTATTGTTGGTACCTGCTCAAAAGTAAGGTAATGAATCTTTCAGGATGCATATCAAAGGGAATTGCCTTTAATTTATTTCTGTGTTATGTGTCAACATAAAGGACATATACAGGTCAAAAATATAATCAGGTAGAATGCTGAATATTTCACAGTAAACATTGGTAAAATAATATTCAGAAAGCTCTAATAGAACATGAAAAGGGAAAAGTACGATTTTGAAGTTAGAAAATATTAATCTCTTATGTTTATTGAGTATATAGAGGTTCATTATTATGTTTCTGTACAACCTCAGGATGTGAAATTGTAGAGGCCGGCGCCGCGGCTCACTAGGCTAATCCTCCGCCTCGCGGCACTGGCACACTGGGTTCTAGTCCCGGTCAGGGCGCCGGATTCTATCCCGGTTGCCCCTCTTCCAGGCCAGCTCTCTGCTATGGCCCGGGAAGGCAGTGGAGGATGGCCCACGTCCTTGGGCCCTGCACCCGCATGGGAGACCAGGAGAAGCACCTGGCTCCTGGCTTCGGATCAGTGTGGTGCGCTGGCCACAGCGGCCATTGAAGGGTGAACCAACGGCAAAAAGGAAGACCTTTCCCTCTGTCTCTCTCTCTCACTGTCCACTTTGCCTGTCAAAAATTAAAAAAAAAAAAAGAAATTGTAGAAACATATATTTAATAGTAGGGTAGAAGTTTTTACGGTGAGATTATTCATAAAGCATGTTTGTTCATAAATTTAATAGTCACTAGGTTATTCACTAGCTTCAGAATGGCCATAGTTATGTTTCTAGTAATTAAAAATAAATCATCCCATTATCAAAAGAATTTATGAATCTTCAGTGCCAATGTGGGTTCAGATTTTCTAGGTAGAAGGTAAGGAATTCATTATTCTTATCTGTGTCAATTTCCTAATTTACAAATGAGCTGAAGCAATTAATCCTTGCAAGTTGCCTGTATTAATTATAGTCTTAGGCAGGTTTCCTTGCAGTTTTGTAATTCTTTTTGTCACATTTTCCCTGTGTTTACTATTTCAGCTTGATGCTTGTTGACATGCTGATTCATGTTTTAGTGTACTAGGTAGGTTTTATTCATCTAGAGGAATGAGTATAAAGAGGTCACACCTTATAATCACACTAGCATTTCTAGTGTGTGCAGGCCATATATCTCCTTTTAATTTAATCTCTGAAAAATGTACAGGGATTTCTGCAGTTCAGCTGTACAAATCGATAAAATTTATAATCAAGGCTGTCTAATCCCTAAACCTAATATAAAACTTCACAAGTATTGATTATATGTGCAGGATCTGCAAGCTGTTAATCATGCATGAAAGCATAGAATAAATGATGACTTCAGAAAAGGAAATGGACAAATAATCATCAAAACTACAATTCTTATCTGTATTTCCATTCCTCCCCCCAAAGCAAGTGTGTTGCTATGCACTTGTATTTTCCAAAATCAAATGACATATTAAAGTGTATCAGTAGCCATGGTTACTTTTGAAACTTGTATACTGTAACTCATTTCTCTTATAATTTAGGAGTTTTTGCTTCTTTTTTCCATTTATGTGATCAATAACAAATTAGTCTCTTTAATAAGTTTCTAGAAGGAATGAAAGAAGGACCTAAGTTGATATATTAGAATCATAATCTTATTAAAGAAAGAACAAAATGTATAGTAAATACTTGGGATATCATCATATGTGAATACTATGGTTTATTATTTTGGAGGAATATTCAGTGCCATAAGATAGCCTCACTGAAATAGGGTGGTGTTAGTATTTCTTTAGCTAATACAAAAGGACTTCCTATGCCTTAATGGAAACAAAAGATAAGTCTTGCTGCCAGTGTCATGGCACAGTGGGTTAAGCCACTGCCTGCAGACACTGGCATCTCATATCAGAGCGCCAGTTCAAGTCCTGGCTGCTGCACTTCCAATCCAGCTCCCTGCTAATGTGCTAAGGAAAGCAGTGGAAAATGGCCCAAGTATTTGGGCTCCTGCCACCCATATGGGAGACCTCGATGGAGTTCCAGGCTCCTGGCTTCAGCGTGGCCCTGTCCCAGGTATTACAGTCATTTGGAGAGTGAACCAGTGAATAGAAGATACTTCTTACTCTGTATCTCCTGCACTGTCTGCCTTTCTTCCTTTTAAATAAACATAAAAAAGAAGCAACAACAAAAAGATGTTTGTTATTATTTTGATGCGAAAAATTTGAAACCTATGCAGTTTTTTTTTAAAAAAATAGACATTTTCTGTGAACTTTTAAAGATCTTTAATATTCTTTAATTTTCTTAGTTATAGAAAACTGACAAACTTCAAGGACAGATATAAAATGTTTATTAGTTTTATAGTTGAATTGTGTGCTTAAGGAAGAGGTTTACTATTTTTATATTTAATCAGTATTAGATTAGTTTAGGTGAAAATACTGTAGTGAATGTGTTTTATTCTGTCGATCTTATCCATTCCATAGTACAGAAATTTAATTTGTATGGCAAATTTGTTTTTTACACATCTTTAAATTCATAACTTTAATAATTAAAGCATTTTAATAATTTGAATGTTGCAGTAATGTAGGCTGGCATCTCAATTCTTATAGCTTAGAATAAACTATTGACGTGTTTTCTGACTCATAGAATTATTCTAGCATTTAATAGTCTGCATAGGAGCATAGTGTGAACAAATCAACTTGCTCTCAAAGAGCATAAAGGAAATGAAGGCAAAATCACATCCATTGAAAAGCATGTCTTCAAGCACATAACATAGTCAGTATCTGCCACATGTCAAACACTTAATGAATGTTTCCTGTTATTAAAAAGTACAATGTAAATGAGCAGTGGGAAAATGAAATCTTTAAATCCATGTGCAAACCTATATAGATTTCACCAATGTAGTCCTCACGTAAATATCAATACAATATATCAAATATGAGTAGGAATAAAGATAGAAGCAAAGCGCTGAGCAACAGGTAACATGAAATCTCACCAATGATTAGACTTTGGGGATGGTTAGTTAGGAGGCTCTGGTGATCTGAATTGGCTCACAGAGCTACTGGTGAACTAGCTATTGACTGATCTAGGTTGACCTCTGCTGTTCTAACTGGGGTGATAGCTCTGCTCTACATATATCTCATTCTGTCAGGGGTGGGGGAACATTTTGCTGCCAAGGGCCACTTGGATGTTCATAACATCATTCACAAGCCATACAAAATCAACAACTTCAAAATTAACCTGTTTGTGGTTGTCTTGGCAGGGCCAGCCCAAATGATTTTGCAAGCCTTTCGGGCCCACAGGCCGTCTGGAGCTCACCCCTAAAACACAAGGCTTAATGAGACGTTGTCTGAAAACCATGATAACCACAGGTTTGCCTCTTGACCAAGGCGAAGCTAACATCAAAGGATTTGCTTAGGTGTGAGGAATTACAAAGTAACATGGCAATCAATGTGAATAGAAGGAAGTATGAAGAATTCCAATCATCATTGCAACTACCACAAGGGAGAACTGGGACTTTTTTTTCTTAGCTCCTGAGCTTAAATATGTTAAAGTTATGCATTTTATTATTCAGAAAAATGAAAGGTCCCAAGCATATACTATGCGGTAACCACTGTGCTGGATACAGTATATGTTTATCTCACTCAGAAGAAGAGTCTAAGAAGTAGGTTATTTTTCTTTTAAGGAATAAAGAAGGCATAGAAAGCCATGGGTAGGGGCCGGCACTGTGGTGTGTGTAGTGGGTAAAGCCACCATCTGCAGTGCCAGTATCCCATGTGTGCACTGGTTCGAGATCTAGCTACTCCACTTTCTATCCAGCTCCGTGCTATGGCCTGGGAAAGCAGTACAAGATGGCCCAAGTCCTTGGGCCCCTGCACCCACGTGAAGACCCAGAAGTAGCTCCTGGCTCCTGGCTCCTGGTTTCAGATCGGCCCTGCTCTGGCTGCTGCAGCCATTTGGGGAGTGAATCAACAGATGGAAGACTTTTCTTTCTCTCTCTCTCTCTCTCTCTCTCTCTCTCTCACTGCCACTGGCTTTCTGTAACTGCCTTTCAAATAAATAAATAAATCTTTTAAAAAAAGACAGAAAGAAGACCCTGTTTAGAATTTTGCTATTGCTAAATATAGCTTCTGAAAAGTCATCTTGATTTTTGCACTGCATATTATGAAGCAATGTTTTCCATATTACATTTTTAAGGTTATAATCACTCTGTCTTTTTGTGTCTGTGATTTATGCAGTTGTTAAAAGGTTTCATGAAATGTGAAACTTATCACTTATGAAATAGATATTCTTTTATTTTACCTTGTAACTCTTCTTTGTTCTATTTGCTCCATGTATAGACAGTTACCTATGGGAAATGTTTTACTCAAATCATGCGAAGTATGCAGTATCAGATATGAATAAATTTTGGTTCATTGATTGTGTGTGCATATTTATTCCAACACTGTCTAATGTGGTAACATGAAAGTATTAAGTAAAAGAGCAGTAAAATTTTCCCTGATTTCAACCACCCACATTGTGAGAATTAGATCTCATTGCAAGATATTCAATAGGAATTCTATTGGAGAATGAATTATTTTTGTCTTTTTTTCTAGGTTTTGTGGTAGTACTGCTCTTTAGAAATCAAATTACTTCCTTGGTATTATTGTAGAGAGGATTTAATGTTAATTGTATTAGAATTGTCTGAAAAGCTTAAGAAAGACTTTGGAGAGCAGTAGCGATGACTTGTTTTGGTTTAATATGATGAAGTTCTTAGTATGGTGCTGATGGCACTGGGTAAATATTGCTGTGACCCTGCAGGAGAGCTGAATGAGCCTTGCACCCTCTGTCACTCTGGATCCCTGGAGCTCAAGCATGTCACTTCAGCAACACAGCCAGAAAGCCAAAAGAGCTGACAGTTGGCTTGTGATTATTCCTGGACCTGAGGCTCCCTCATGTTACAGTACTAATCAAGTCATCTCTCCAACTTATCGTTAACTCAATTTGACCCATAGGAGCTGAGATGAAATCTTTTTGGCAAGACTAATGATGCCCTAACATTGAAAAGATGTGAAATGTAAAAACTTGATTATCCTCAATCCTTACAGAGGGAAAGAATCAAAATACAAAGAACAGAGTAAAGGAAATTATCTTCCAAAAGCTCTTAAATTTTCTTCCCCCGAGGTGTGGCACTGTTTTCTTCTTTTTTACTTGTTTATTTTTAATTCACTTGTGTTCAGAAATTCCATCTTAATTCTTTCGTGTTTTACATGAACAATATTTTTTTCTGGCAGTCAGAAAAGGCACTTTCCTTGTATTTGCTTCAATAAATGGAATGGAAATTGTGTTTTGCAGTCAGCTTCTAACATTTCTGATGAAAAGACAGCCAGGAGCATGAAGCTCCTGTCATGCTTCAGTGTTCTGAGTTTGTGTACATCTTTGACAAGATCTTCCCTTTTTCCTTGGCATGAGCTTTGGGACATCCTTTATTTTTCTCTGACTGACAGCTGGATAATAAGTTTTATCATTAAAAACTGGTTCTAGGAAAATATGATCCCTGCCTTGCATCCTCTTGTAGCTGCTAAAGCTTTTGTTTTCACAACTCTTTGAGAGTAACTAGAGATGATCACTACAAAAGGACATGGTTATCGACCTGCCATGTCACATGTTGTTTAGCAAGTGCTTAAAATTTAATTCCCTTTTAACTCTTACCTAGAACCACTTATTAATTCATCTTTCTTTTGGGTGGTGACTCAACATCAACAGACTCTGTCCATATTCCCTTTACTTTTATTAACGTTTAGAGAATTATTAAGTAGTTCTGAATTCTGTGCTTTGAAGTTAGGTTAAATATTTGACACATAAATTATTACAGGTATACATTCTGTGCTATTCAGAATTTAAATGAATGATAATTTACTAATTTACTGGCCATAGATTTGACCTGTAAATTTTCTGCCATTTGTTTTTATTTGATCTTGATTTCACATGGTCTTTCCCATTGTCACAGTGAAGATATAGGTAGACAATAACAGACAAAAAATAGGCATGGGAAAAGTTAGTAAACTGCCGATCAACATTTGGCAGTTAATTAATTAATACTGATATTCTCATTGTATATATACATACACACTCACGTTACAGTTTTTAAAAAGTGACTGTCATGAAAACTATGCATGGATGTCAAAACTTTTGTAACAAAAATAGACTTATCTCTCAATTCCATACTTCTATGAATATTCAAAAATACTTTTGTATATATTTAATTGATTAGGTAATAATTTCCTAGGATTTACTGGAAATGTAAGAATGAAGGTTAGCTTTATATTGATTTGTTTGTGCATCTACCCATAGAGAACACAGTAGGAAGTTGAGATTTATCAACTGAAGTGTAGAATGTTTAAATGTTTATATGTTTAAATTGTTTAACCTCATTCTTTTTTATTTAAACTTTTATTTAATGAATATAAATTTCCAAAGTACAGCTTATGGATTACAATGGCTCCCCCCCCCAATAACGTCCCTCCCACCCGCAACCCTCCCCTTTCCCGCTCCCTCTCCCCTTCCATTCACATCAAGATTCATTTTCAATTCTCTTTATATACAGAAGATCAGTTTAGTATATATTAAGTAAAGATTTCAACAGTTTGCCCCCACATAGCAACACAAAGTGAAAAATACTGTTGGAGTACTAGTTATAGCATTAAATCACAATGTACAGCACATTAAGGACAGAGATCCTACATGACATTTTTTTAAAAAAAATGATTAATTTTCTATGCAATGTCCAATTTAAAACCAAGTTTTTTTTTCTCATTTTCAATTATCTTTATATACCGAAGATTGATTCAGTATATACTAAGTAAGGATTTCATCAGTTTGCACCCACACAGAAACACAGAGCACAAAATACTGTTTCAGTACTAGTTATAGCATTACTTCACATTGGACAGCACATTATGGACAGATCCCACATGAGACGTAAGTACACAGTGACTCCTGTTGTTAACAATTTGACACTCTTGTATATGGCGTCAGTAATCTCTGTCACCTCGCCCTTTTCTCCAAATATAGTATACTAAAATGCATGTGACCTTACGGTTTCCTAATTCCCTTACTCAGCCCTTATTTCACGGATAATACCTAGTCTGAACCCCCGGTTGCTGATTGATGATTTAGGGGGATGAGTAATATACACTAAACACAGATTTCAAAAAGAAGCGGGATGATTTTAGAAGTTTGATTTCATGGTGTTTCTTTTCTCATCCTACCTTCTGGCTGTTCCTGACTTACTGATTTTCAAACTGAAGTTACCATTGTCTATTTTCTGGCTCAGAATTATCATGTAAAATGAGGATGTCATGTTAATGGATTCTACCAAATAGTATAATAACTCTCCTGAATTATTACTACTTTTCTTTAAGCAACTTACTGGTTCCTTTCGTGTGTGTGTGTGTGCACATGCATGTGCTAGACCTAAAAAAATAATAAATAAAGGAGTAAATTTTTATTGTTTTTTTTCTCTCATTGCTGTATGAGAGTTGTTCATTCATATACTCCACATATTCTCATGGGAAATCTTACTCTGTCATTCTGAATACCTTTATAACCAAGTGTACACTAATCTGAACATGGCCCCTAAATAGTATCTGGCAGCTACCCAGCAAGCAGCAAAATTACAGTTTATCTCAGAATTTTTTAGAAAACATCTTTTTTTTTAAATTTACTTATTCTAGAGATAGACAATGAGCCAGGAAAAGAGAGAGCGGATGAGCTCTCGTCTGCTAGATCACATCCCCATAGCCCATCAAGGCTCCAGAGCTAAAGCCAAAAGCAGGGAGCTCAGTCTGAGTTATTTACATGGATGATAGCAACACAACTACATGAGCTATCAGGCTCTGCATTTGGAGGAGACTGGAATCAGAATTTGGAATTTGCATTTGAACCTGAGTATCTTAGCGCTAGGCCAGTTGTCCACCATTACCTGGGAATTTTTAAGACATCATAGCAATAAGTGCCTGCTCAGCTGGCAGGCAGTGGCGTCAAAAATGGTTGTGTTCAACGCTGTGTTTTCAGTATAACTAGACTGAATTGAAGTATCATCAATTCATTGTTATATCTGGGTGGTAAAATGTTAGCATAGAGTTCAACAAATAAAGCATTTTAAAAAAATAATTAAAAAATTGTCTTCTAGCCTATCTGTGTTCATAAGGTGAAACATAAAACAAAAATGATAAAATAGGAGAGTACAATAATATAAAGAACCATAAAATTGGCAAATAATATTTATTAACTAAGCATTAGATTCCACCAAAGATTTATTTTCATATAGATACTCACATACATACATAGTTTTTTTTTTGTAGTTTCAAGGTTGAAAATTGAATGACCACCATAGTTTATTTCCAGTTGCACATTAAATGAATGAAACTGGAATCTTAATTTGGGTTTGTCATCTGTTTAACTTGCTGATTATTTTTACAAATAAGAGTTTTTAATCTCAAAAATAAAAAAATCTATAATTATACCTAAGTTGGACACTTTTGTATAATTTATTTTAATTCTTTGTCCTCAATGATTTGTGTTTAGCAGGAGTGTTGCATACCTTTAGTGCATAAAAGGAGGCACCAGCAAGTTCTTGACTTTTTCCTTTTGTCAAATGAGTGTATTAACGTTTTGCTCTATGTTGGTTTTTTACTGTGTAGACTTTGCCATGGTTGTGACATTCATGAAGAAATTATGTTGATTAAATTAGACAATTAATGTTAGTCTTGCGTGAGGAAGAATACACTTGGGAAGTAGTGATGGATGGATACCAGTCTTTGGAGCATTTAGTTCTGCCAGCATTTTACAGTTGAATGGAAATTGCCTTCCCAGTTTGGTTTGGATGACAGTGAATGGATTGTCAGACCTGAATGTTTTCTAGAAAAACACAGAGATCAAGAAGAAAAGAAGACATTGTGAACATCCACATGCGTTCTTGTAATTTTTCTCAGATTTTTTTTTTGCTTTGATGAACAGCATCATTACTGAAGTAATTAATGTTAATTCATATCTGCACCATTTTTTGTAAATGGTAGTTCAGTGTTACAGCTAGACTAATTAGTATACAGCATAGCTTGGTGACATGACAAATCATAGATCAGGGTATGTTGACTGTTATCCATTATGATATATTAGCTAATTCACCTGCTCAATAATGACAAAAGAAAAGGGATATGGGGAATTGGGCAGTAACAACTGTGAAGGCATTGTGGCCACATTTCCAGGCTTTAATTTTTCTGCCAGATTCATCAGTGCTATGGATCATTGACATTTTACATTTCATTTCTTTCTCTATTTGTAAAGCATAGTCTTTGATTGATATTTTTCAAATAGATTATAAACAATTATAAAAGGAAAAGAAAAAGATGACTTCATGATTTCAGGATTTACTTATTCTATATTATGCTCTGTGTTTCTAAGATTGATCATGGTTAACAGCTGTCTGAAACCCTGCCTTATTTTTCAGAACCTATGCGAACCCCAAAGACGTTAAAAATCGCTGAAATACAAGCAAGACGCATTGCTGTGGACTGGGAGTCCCTGGGTTACAACATTACTCGCTGCCACACTTTTAATGTCACGATCTGCTACCATTACTTTCGTGGCCACAACGAGAGCAAGGCTGATTGTTTGGACATGGACCCCAAAGCCCCTCAGCATGTTGTAAACCATCTGCCGCCTTACACCAACGTCAGCCTCAAGATGATCCTAACCAATCCAGAAGGAAGGAAGGAGAGTGAGGAGACAATTATTCAGACTGATGAAGATGGTATGCCCAGAAATCCTTACTTCTTTTGTTAGCAAGAGTAATATAATTCCTTAAAATTTTCCATAGCTGACCAAGTATCAAACTGGACTCTGATTCTTGGCCAGTTTTCTTAATGATGTTAACTTTGCAAAGAGTGTATCTTTAGCAAAACTTAAAGATAAACATCCTAAATGAAATGTACCTCTAGTGGCTTCTCTTTTAGACAATGACACAAAAGTGGCAACTACACTAAAAGTTTAACTAAATTCTTTAGAGTCAAGCATTCAAAAATAATTTTCAATATTTTCACCATGTTACTTATTTCAATTTACCAATTAGTTAAATACACTTGAATAATAATTTTAGATTTTTGTATCATATAGGTACCAATACTACCTGCTTTTATTTTCCTAACATTTGAAAACAATGCTGTTTATCCTTTGTATTCACTCTGAAATGACTTTATGTGAGTCTAAATGTAAAAGATGCTAACAGCTCATATGTTTAATTCTGGTTCTTGTATGATTTAAACAAGCTACCATCTTTGATATATCAAATTATTATCCAAGTAACTGAATTATTTTTTTTCCTGAATACAGGCCTATGAGGGAGAAAGTGTGCTGTGTAGTGAACTGAGGCAAAGCCAAGATGGGAGTTGAGAATCATCAGCTTTGCATCCGGATTTTTTTTAAGATTTATTTATTTATTTGACAGAGTTACAGAGAGGCAGAGGCGGGGGTGGAGTGGGGAAGTGGGTCCTTTCATCCACTGGTTCACTCCCCAAATGGCCTCAATGGCTGGAGTTGAGCCAATCCAAATCCAGGAGTTAGGAGCTTCTTCTGGGCCTCCCACATGAGTGCAGGGACCCAAGAACTTGGGCCATCTTCCACTGCTTTCCCAGGCCATAGCAGAGAGCTGGATCGGAAGTGGAGCAGCTGAGACTCAAACGGCACCCATATGAGATGCCAGACAGCAGGCCGTGGCTTTACCCTCTACACCACAGCACCAGCCCCTGCATCTGGCCTTTATACCACCATAACCTTAGCAAATTCCCTCACCACTCTAACTCTCCATTTCTCATCTCTAAATGAGGGATTTATATTAGGTGATCTCTAAGGTTACATTGCCTTCTGAAATTCTTGGGTAACTACACAGTTAGACTGCAGGACTGTTTTATAACTAGATGTTTTCACCTTCTCTCAGTTCTAAATTTTTGTCTCAGATGTATCTTTTGGTCCTATCAACTACAAGACTGCCGGGTAGTATGTTAATGCGCCATGCTTTCTAGAGATCTTCCTTGTCACTTCATACCTTCCTACTCTGTTGTATTGTTGTAATAAAGAGAAGTGAGAGCTCAGGTATCCTCGTGTCAGTCCAGTGTTGAAGAAGCCAAATTTTATAATCCCACAATTAAATGTAGAGTCCCTAAAGCTTCAGAGAATAAGCCTCAGAATCATTTAGAATCAGTCTACTTTTTTCATGTTTGAGGTAATCAAATGTGATTTCCTCAGCTTTCATCATTGTACTTGGATCTAATTGAAAGGGCAACAATATTTAAACAACTCTGCCATGTACACACACACACACACAAACGCACCCATATATAAACTCAATGTTTTTAATGCTAGGAGGTTAGCAATAGTTGTTACATAGGCAGATGATAGAAATGAGAGTCTAACTATGCATTGAAAAACTCAAAAATTTCTATCTCATTTTTATAAAGTGGGGTAAATGTTACAATGTCTTTGTCGTACTGCACATTATGCAACCCATGCTTTCAGTAGTAACTATACACAATACTTTATTATCTGCATCTAAGATTTTAAAGGCCATGATTTCTTATCTGGTAACGTTACACTCATTTCCTTGAGTTTGCACTTTGTTTAGTCAGTCACCATTCCAAGAATACAAATCAAATTTGATGCTATTATTTTTTGATAGTTTGTGAGATTGCCTTTCTTTCTCACAAACAAAAGAATGCGGTCAGGCTTATATAATCTAGCATTAAATTTTTAAGTGCATTTTTGTGTCTGTATGATTAGATTAATGATGAGGGAATGAATGGCTATGGAATTATAAATTATGTCCTAAGTTAAACAAAATTCATGACTTAGAATTTATTTGGTCCACAAATCATCTTATAAAAGTAAATTAATATTAACCATCTGTTCTAATTTTAGCATTATATTCAGTCTCAGTTTCAGTTGAGCCTGTTTTGGAGACTTTCTTACTATTTTTAATGATGTTAAATTATAATTATTTAACAGTGTAGTCACAAACTAATCCATTCTACTGTGAGTATCCTTTAGTTTTTACTTTATAAATATCATAGAAGGATTGATATGCAAACTTGTGTGAAGTATTTGCAGGTAACTCTGTTTTCAGATCTGTCCATATAAGCTTCTGTTTCCACACAGAGTACTTGGTGTATCTTAGTGCTCCTGAAGGGGGAAAGAATATCTAAATCATAATCTATTGTTGAAAAGATCAATGGAATATGATGATCTGATTAAGTCAGTCTTACTAAATTATTGCCACCCTATATACATAGAAAAAGAATGAATTATCAATCATCTAATAAAAGGACATAATTTTATGAAAAGAATTCTTGGGACATCCATAAATCATGAGAGCAAAGCTGGAATGATTTCCCTCCAGAACCCTAAGGTAGAATTTATATTTAATTTATTGCAGACATTTTTTAATGCATGGGCAGAATTTTTATATGAGGTTTTGTTTTCATTTTTTATTCCAGCATTCATAAAAATCAATATTATGGAGTTAGCTCAGCAGAAAAACCTGGTTTAAGGACATTTTTGGAGAATACAAAGCTATTTTTAAAAGTACACCTATTATATTTTAAAGGCTATGATGCTTATTAAAAATATAATCCTGCCCCACCCACATATCATTTTTCCTCTTTTAGATTTTGAGGCTTGGATTGTAAAGTACTTTCTGTACTCACAAAAAATTAGCTGAAACAGCTCTCGTATAAATCACAAGTAGGGGAAAAAGTCAGCATTCTGTCTCCATTAAAAGTTGTTGATGTGGAAATGTGATGTGACATTTCTTGTGACCTGCAGCCTGCCATGAAAAAGCTTCAGTAGCTTCATGTTGTATTTACACAAATCATAAGTACATAGAGATGCTGTCTATTTATGTAGATACCATCTTCCTTCTAATGCAGAGCATTATGGAATATAGTTGGTCTGTGCCTCATCATGCTCAGGCCTGTTCATGTGTGTGTTTTGTAGTTCACCTATATGTAGTTTTTCTCAGCCCTTATACTAGCCCAAGTACAAGATCATACTATGACATTCTCTTGTACATGCTTTTCCCTACACACCTTCTTTCTTATAAATGTGACTGTAGCTATTTGAAGTAAATTCTTTTGAAAAAAATGAACATGTATACAAAGAGACTAGAAATACAAAAATTCCAGGTTCTTTCAACTTCTACTCAATTTTCAGTGCAGAATTTTGCAAACATTTCATACCATCCCTATTTTTGAAAAGTTGACATTTTATAGTATTTGTTGACCAAACTGTGGTGAATGATCATATGCAGTTTTTAAAATTCTAATGCTGGGAATTGAACATTTACTCACTGAATAGTCTCTCCCTACCATACCTACCCCCCTTGTACCCCCTTTTCTGTGGGAAGTACATACAGATATAATAGTATGCTTTCCTTAATGACAGTCAATGTAAGTCATCTCAGTGGAATAGAAGTAACAGGTACTCCCTTGGAAAACAACTCAATGCCCATAGCAACCTCAGGGATTGCCATGGATTGTGCAGTCAGGCCGCCACTGCCATTTGATTTGATAGGCTGCCTGTGCTTGTAGATGGATTGCAGGTGGGAGAGGGGTCTGGATGCCTTTGGTTAACCTTTCCCTGAGCCTCCAGCTGACAGATGCATGAACATGGCTTCTGAAGTTTAGTGCTGGCCTCTTTTCTGTTTACCGTGGGTTTCTTTCCTTTATACATTTATAATTAATGTGCCAAATCATGTTGCCTGTCTCAGAGGTCATAATATCATTTATAGTCTCCTTGTAGATTGAAATAAATCTTACTCTTGACATATCATTCAGAATTTCTTAATGCTGCTAGCCACAATGCAATGCATTCCTTTGATCCAGTGATTTTTAATTTATTTCAATCCTCGCAAAATTGCTCTATACTTTGAAATGACATTTCTAGATAATGTCATCTGTGAAGTTCACTGAAACGTGAGATTAAGGGAAAATATTAATTAAAAACCATACTTGCCTAATGTTAGGTTGAAATTTTCAAAAGGAAATACATTTTTAAGCCACGTATGATAAATAGTATATATTTTAAAAACATCAGAATTTGAAGCTGGATTTTTGTAAATAAATAGCAGTTAGATATTTAAATAAAATATATAAAAGTAAAATATAGGGTAGCAGGAATATCATATTTTGGCAACAGAAGGTAAGCCATCATTAAACGCTGCTATGGATTATCACAGTTAAATGATATCAAGTAAGCACTGGAGTGAAATAACCTCAAATATGATCGTATCTGGGGTCACTTCAAAGTAGTTTGCAGATTGTTGAGTTCTAAACAACTCTGATATTGTAAGTGTTTTGATTTATAGCTTTAAAGATTGAATTTTATTGAAAATAATGAAGCAGTGATACTTAAACTTTTCAACTTTAGCAAGTTTTTAAAAAATAATGCTGTTTTTAAAATTATACAAAATCTAGTATATATAACAATAATAGATTAACTATTAATGGACAGTTCAATTCTGTGCCATGTGATTTGGCTTTGTGAGTCCAAGGAGTGTTAATTATTATAGTAAATTATTGTTTTAAGGACTTGTTTGTACAGACTCTTTAGAGGATTATCCTAATTTTCAAAAATCTCTTAGTAAAATACAGCTCTGTTCTTGAAACAAATTACAAATAAACACTTCATATTATTATAGATAAAACAACAGAGAAAACTAGACTACATAATGTATGCAACTCTCTGAGGTGATGAATATTCTTTTGAGTTAAAATAATTTTACATTTTTACATTTATTTGCTTTAGAACCTTGTAGACTTACTTTAAGTTCCCAAATATTAAACTTAGATAATTTATTTCCTTGTACAAACACATTTTTGTTACTTCATGTTGATTTTTAATTTTGTTTACCTCGCTTACAAGCTAGATATTTTCTGTTTTTAATGTAAGGATGCTTATAAACAAAATTTCATGTATTTGTAGTGCCTGGTCCTGTACCTGTCAAATCGCTTCAAGGAACATCCTTTGAAAATAAGATCTTCTTGAACTGGAAAGAACCTTTGGAACCGAATGGAATCATCACTCAGTATGAGGTAATGGGAGAAAAGAATGTTAATTGAAGAGGGGCAAAAAAAAAGAAAGGAATCAACTAAAGGGAAATAATGGAAAATAAGTTAATGAGGAATATGGGATTAAAATCAGTGAGAATTCTTTGCTTTCATTTTTCTTTGATTCTAAAATTGAATATCAAATATTGATAGCATGTAGAATGTAAAGTAGATACATTATTTTTTGATATTTCATGGAAAAGGATTGTCCTTGTCAAACAGTTTTACTGATGGTTGTAATGAATAATCAAAGATGAAATCCCTTGCTTTCCTTTTTTATAAAATTAAGAAACTCATATTGTGCTGTAATTTAAAAGTAAGGAGATAGATTATAAGTCTGAGTATTTTAGAGATTCATGTCAGCTTTTAATATGAATCATATTTTTAAATATAAGAAATTTCTTTCTTAGATATAAGAAAGAAAAAAGAGAAATGAAAGATAATTCAAATTGCAAAAAATGCCTAATTCCATTTCTGCATAGTCAGTGTTGATTAGCGCATAAAAGTTTAAATTCTGGTGGCTACAGAATGAATCATGGAAATGAGAATCACAAATGAATCTTTGATTTGGTAATTATGTCATTGTGCTTGAATACTATTTATATGAAATTTGTTATGTAATGTGGACAGCATATAAACTTTTGGTGAATACTTTCTGTCTCATGTACATTAAAGTATATAACCATAAGGTTTTATAGATATGCAAAGTTACATATATTAGTTTCTTTGAATAAAATGTATTTTGTGTATTTAGACATAATCCTAGTGTATCATAGATACATAATTCTAGATACACATAGATAGTTTCACATAGATAGTTGGTAGATAGGCAAAGCCAGAATAACTGAAATAACCATATCAAAGAGAGAAGGAAAGTCAGTGGGAAAAAAAAAATTATGATCAACTGCACAAGAATGCCCTTGCACATCACCTTATTTGACAGGGCTAGAATTGTACTAACAGTTTATTGTGATGCATAATGGAAAATATATTTCTTCAAACAGGTCAGCTATAGCAGCATCAGATCATTTGATCCTGCAGTTCTAGTAGCAGGACCCCCCCAGACTGTTTCAAATTTATGGAACAGCACCCACCATGTCTTCATGCATCTCCACCCTGGAACCACTTATCAGTTTTTCATAAGAGCCAGCACTGTCAAAGGCTTTGGGCCAGCCACAGCCATCAATGTGACCACCAATATCTCAGGTATGAAACGAATAAAGTGCAAATAAGATTGATCATGCCCTAGGTTTGTAATAGCTCCGTTCTGGAGAATCATGTATACATTGAGTGTATCTTGCTTATTGATCTTTAATGCAGTTAAGTGTGATTGAAGGCACCTTAAAGAATTAATTAAATACAAATTATTATTGGTTATCTGTCCAAACCCAAGCAACTCAAATAGTCACTTTTAATTTACAGTGGTCTTCTGAAAATTATTTATATCTTTAATAAAAATCTTTCCATGTTCATTATAACTGGTAATAATACACCATATTATATTTTTTATGAGTTAGTAATTATTTAAGTATCAGCTTTACATTAAATGGATTTTACCAGAGGAATGGGAGAAGATCCTTAGTCTTATATAGTAGTACCTCATTCCTGGACTCTGCCCCATTTTCCTTGATGTTCTGATAAGATTATATGTAAATATGAGCTTTCCTGTCTCTTAGAAATCTCATATAAATGAATCTAAATTTCAGAATTGGAACATGCAGGATAATTTTAGGTTGATAAACAAATATAATTAAATTTCACATTCTATTATGTTCAGAATTTTATAGTTTGTTTGACAAGATTGTTTACAGATGTTATTTCAGCTTCAGTCAAATCACAAGTGAAACCTGATTAAATTCTTCCTAGAAATTGGCATTATGATGTGCCATAAATCTTTGCCAGTTTATATAATATCTTATCTTCTTCATTTAAGATAACTAAAGTAAATATATATTAGCTATGTAGCTGAAGAATTAGATTTGAGAAATAAATGTTTTAAAATCAGCCACAAAATTTATAAAAACACTAATTTTGTCTTTTAATTTTTTTTTGCTCATTTATGTTGATTTTCATTATAGTTCTACATAGCACAAATTAGTGATTCATCATAATACTCATTAAATTTTTCTACCACTGTTATGAATCTATAACATATCCATCAAAAGGAAGGTATATAATGTCCTAATTATTTATTTTTTATTTTTCTTTTTTTACTTGAGAGGCAGAGAGAGAGAGAGAGAGAGCACTTCCCATCTATTGGTTCACTCCCCAAATGGCCACAGTGGCAAGGGAGTGAAATTGGGAGTTGGATGGAGTTAGCAGGAACCCAACTGTTGAGGCTTCTGCTGTCTCCTAGCATATACTTTGAAGGGAAGTTACAATTGAAAGCCAGAGCCAGCAAGCTCACCAGTAATCCAGTATAGACATGGACATCTTAATAAGCATCTTAACTACTAAGCCAAGTGCCACCCACAGAAGTGTGTTGATTATAATGCAAACTTAAGAAATTTATGTCACAAATAAAATTAGTTATTCCAATATGAAGTTTGCAAAATACTTTATTTACCTTAATATTTGAATTATGTTTTTGAAAATACCATCTATTATATTTAAAAACAATAGTGTATTAAAACTGCCAGTATTAAGGCTGACATTGTGGTGCAGAGGTCTAAGTCACTGCCAACAAGCTCCACATTCCATATCAGACTTCTGGTTCAAGTTCCAACTGCACCTCTTCCAGTCCATCTCCCTCCCTGCCAATGCTCCTAGGAAAGCAACAGAAAATAGCTCAAGTACTTGGGCCCCTGCCACCCATGTGGGAGAACCAGCTGGAGTTCCAGGCTCCTGGCTTTGGCCTGGACTGGTTCCAGCTGTTGAAGCTATTTGAGGAGTGAACCAGCAGATATAAGATCTCTGTGTATCATTTCCTTTCTCTGTCACTCTGCCTTTCAGATAAATAAATGAATCTTTTTAAAAAATTCTGAGAGTAGGGATTTGATCTAGTGGTTCTGGAGCCCATTGCAGCACCCTGGGTTCAAACCCTGGCTCTGCTCCCAATTCCAGATTCCTGCTGATATGGACGCTGGGAGTCATCAGAGATTTCTCCATTAGTTGTGTCCCTGCCATCCATGTCAGTGACCTTTTTAGGGCTCCAAGTTCTCAGCTTGGGCCTGGCGCAGCCCCAGCCCCAGCCATGGAGGAGTTTGAAGAGTGAGCCAGCGAATGGGAACTCCCTCTTTAACTCTTTCTCAATAAATAAATGAATTTTAACAAAAATTTAAAATATAATTTCCCTTTTATTTCCTCATGGAGTAATTCTAAATCATCAATTTAAATTTATTGTATCACTTTACTATACCGTAACATATTGGCAGCCTTATGATCTGTGACGTGTTTCCTACCCTCTAGAATTCTCAATAGTGCCATAGCTGAAATCATTCACAAGTATAGCTGTGAATGTAAATATATAAAATTGAATAATTGAACAAATGTACATTCTTGAGAGTCATGCACATACATATATAAGTAAATTTCTTAAGTCTGAGATACCATATTTGTGTTGAACAAAAAAATTTATAATTAAAGATCAGAACACAGATCTAATTTTCCTTGAATTTTTTAGTTTTATTTGTATCAACCTAAGTATGATGAGTACTTGATCGTACTTGATAAACTCAGTTGATTTCAAATGCATTGGTATCTACTAGTGATCATGGCTAAGGCTGATGAAATTTATAGTTAGGGTGATTCTTAACATGACTTGAAATTTAAGATAATTTATTATTATTTCTCCCTTAATCCCAGTAATTATATTTATCACCATTTTAAAAACAATTTAAATAAAACTGAGATCAGGTTACTGAGGGTGAAATGATTGGAGGCATTTTTATATACATACACATAATACACATACACATAGGCAAGTATCATGCTGAGTATTTGTTGTGTGGGCTTCTTAAATAACTCTAGATAACAGTTTGTCTTCTTTTAAAGTTACAGTTCCTTTCTCTGTATCTGGACAGGTCATTAAAATATCTAAATGGTATCTCTACCTTCAGACTTACTCTTCTGCAATTTATTTCCTATCCATCTTAATATAACATATATTTACTTTTTTATTTTCAAAAAATAATATGGCCAGAAGGATCAAGTCCAAGCACCCACTCGTGATTTGCATTCATGGCCCTTCCTCATGTGGCTCCTTCCTCCATTTCTCCACATGAACCTGAAGGTGTAAGAACAGCAAGTTGCTGGTAGTTGTTAGAACACACTGTTTTTTCATGTTGTCTTATCTTCCTTCAGACACTGTGTTTCCTCTCTCTGGAATTTTAGTCCCTGCTTTTCTCTTGCTGATGATGTTTTCACTTTATTAAAAAAAAAAAAATGGCTCAAACACTGCCTAAGCATTGAATTCTTCCAGCTGTGTTAATCTGCTTTTTGTTACTTTCACCAAAATACCTGAGAGAAGCTGCTTGTGAACAAGGTTTATTTCAGCTTATGGTTTGGAGGTTACAGTTCAGGATTGCCCAGTTCCATGGCCCGGCATCTGATAAGGCTGGTCATGGTAGGTATGGAGGGCCGTTCACATAGTGGTCCATGAAGCAGGGAGCCTAGGCCAAACTTGAATTCAAATAATTAGCACTCTTTAAGAACTACCCTCTGAGGACACACTCCAATGTTCAAAACACTTCCCACCAGACCCACCTTTCAGATGCCGTAATTAGATCAAGTCTGTGCCCTTAATTCATCAACCTTTAAATAGCACAGTTTAAATTATAGTATATATACAATATAGAGTACTACTCAGCTATAAAAATAAATAAATAAATAGATAAATAAATAAATAAATAAAATCCTGTCTTTTAAAACAAAATGAGTGCAACTGGAAACCATTATACTTAGTGAAATAAGCCAGTCCCAAAAGACAAATACCATGTTTTCCCTGATCTGTGGTAACTGCCAGAGTACTTATAACGTATTGCAGTGAAATGGACATTTTGAGATTCAATGAATGTTTACAAGCCCTGTCTCCACTGTTGAGGAACAGTGTTTCTTCTTCATACTATTTGTTGAACTCTTTACTTAATATAGGGTTAACCTTCTGAGTGTTAATTAAACTGAAAATAGATCTTTCTAAAAATTAAGAGTGGTAATAGGAGAGGGAGGAGAAAGAAGGGTTGGAGCTGGGCATGAGGAAGGGTAAGGTGGGAAGTATCACTATGTTCCTAAATCTGTCTATATGAAATACATGAAGCTTGTATACCTTAAATAAAATTAAATAATAATAACAAAAAAAGATATCACAGTTCAAACATCTGCAGGAGTTTTAGAAACAAGTCATTGTCCCATCTCCCTACATTTAAAAATTGTGATCTTCACACTAACAGCAGCAGCAGCATCTGGGAACATGGTAGAAATGCATACCATTAGGTCCCTTTCTGGATCTACTGAATGTGACTCTAGGGGAGAGGACATCAGTCTTGATTTTTAAGAATCCCTCTGGTGCTTCTGATTTTACTAGCCTGACCACCATTGTTTTGGCAAATTTACTGTCCTTTAGCCACCTAACATTTTTTTTTCTTTTTTTATGTGTTTTTTTTTAAATTAAACTTTTATTTAATGAATATAAATTTCCAAAGTACTGCTTATGGGTTACAATGGCTTCCCCCTCCCAAAACTTCCCTCCCACCCGCAACCCTCCCCTTTCCCGTTCCCTCTCCCCTTCCAATCACATCATGATTCATTTTCAATTCTCTTTACATACAGAAGATCAGTTTAGTATATATTAGGTAACGATTTCAACAGTTTCCCACCATATAGCATCACATAGTGAGAAAAAAAAATACTGGAGTACTAGTTATAGCATTAAATAAGAGTGTACAGCACATTAAAGACAGAGATCCTACATATGTGTTTTTTTAAAGATGCTCTCCATAAAGGTGAATTCCTGCTTTTTAATTCTAAAAACATTAGAGACAGTGCTTTGTCTTTATATTTATAGCACTTAAAAAACTCGGCACAAACTAACATATCTAGTAAAAGTTGAACAAAAGAGTGAAATCCTTCAAAAATTTATTACGTCATCTACTTTGTTATTTTTTGATAATGCGCATAGTTCACTGAGTGTGTACTCCTTTAAACTTCTTTCCACATGTAAGTAATCAAAAGTCCTTTGAGATTACCCTTCTAAGTAGATTCAGATGAAGAAGCTCTCCCCTTTCCCACCCAAATCAGACATTATCCAATATTTTGAAAATGGATGTTAGGCCAGCGCTGCGGCTCACTTGACTAATCCTCTGCTTGCGGCACCGGCACCACGAGTTCTAGTTCTGGTTGGGGTGCCGGATTCTGTCCCGGTTGCTCCTCTTCCCTTCCAGTCCAGCTCTCTGCTGTGGCCCGGGAGTGCAGTGGAGGATGGCCCAAGTGCTTGGGCCCTGCACCCGCATGGGAGACCAGGAGGAAGCAGCTGGCTCCTGGCTTTGGATCAGCACAGTGCCGGCCGTAGCAGCCATTTGGGAGGTGAACCAACAGAAGGAAGACCTTTCTCTCTGTCTCTCTCTCTAACTCTGCCTGTAAAAAAAAAAAAAAAAAAAAAAAGAAGAAGAAGAAGAAGAAAATGGATGCTTTTCTTTTTTTTATTTTCTTTTTTTTAGGAAAGAAAAGTTCTTGGTGAATAAAAATTAAGGCTCCCATCTCTATTCACCACACTTGGAATCATCAGGCAGTCCCATAACTCACTTTGTACCAACCATAGCTCCAGATTTCAATTGGTGACTCCATTATTGATACTCCCCAGCTTCTACTCTGCACCACGTTCCTCCCATCCCATCATTGCTCATTTAAAGGTCTTGGGAAACTAAAAACAAGCACATCTTCAAAAACTGTTTGAGATATATATCAGAAATGGCTGTACTATTTAAATTTCAGCAACAAATCTTAGCTTGACAGTGTCTTACATTTTAGATTCCTGGGGTTAATGTTCAATGGCAGATGGGCTACAAAATAATGTACGTTGTACCTAACTAGGTATTTAATTGGTTTTTCCTTATGTAAAGATCATTTGTTCATCCTGACCCTTGGTATATTACCATGAATTGATTGAACCTTTCTCCTTGGTCTCAATAATCTCTTTTCAGCCCCGACTTTACCTGACTATGAAGGAGTCGATGCCTCTCTCAATGAAACTGCCACCACGATAACTGTATTGTTGAGACCAGCACAAGCCAAAGGTGCACCCATCAGGTAAGCATGAGGGAAATAGTATGTGAAGGAAAAAGCAGCTAGAAGAAGAACTGTTATCTCATGATTGCAGCCAAACATGGGGTTCATTTCTTTGAGACATTTGTCTGACAATTACCATCAAAAAGGTTTAATTTTGTGTGTTTGTCATTTGGAGAAAGCCTACAAGTAGACCTATAGTCTGAATGAGTTACACAGAACTTTGAGGTATTCATGAACTGAACCATTCACCTATGTACTATTTGATTTTAGAGGTTTGCTTTTTTTTTTTCCTTAGTCCTTTTTATTTCACATCCTCTGTTGGTATCTGTGGGTATAAAAGATTTGAAGATATTTATCATGAATTTGATGAGGAAATAACTCCTATCCAAAGCAGTAAGTCAGTTATGAATAATTTCACATGAGTGATTAAAAAATAGGAGGCTTTAAGGAAATAAAAGCAGAATGGTTATAATGAATGAAGCCTATGTGGCCTTTTAAGTCTTGAATTGTTCTTTATCAGAAATTCCATATAAATATTAAAAGTCAATTTGTCATTTCCTTTATCTTTCCAGTTATAAAATCTCTTATATTACCTAATACTCCTCATCTTTCAGAAAATTCTGAACCATGATATGTGTATGGATTGAATCAAATTATTACAACCATATTAATTCATCACATCTACAATTAGATGAATGTTCAAAATTCAAGCACATTTTTCATTTGAAATTTGTAGATTTTGTGGAAATTTTGATATCAAGCTTCTGCTGAAAAGTAAGTTAAAGTGTAGATATCAGTGCAGGTGTTTAATGATTGAGTCATCTCAAATTGTTGATGTGTTTATCAAAAAAATTAATATTTGTGTGTAAAGTGAACACATTTGACCTTATGCAAATGAATTAACTACTTAGGGAGTTCCATATCACTAGAAAGCAAGAAATGTTATTCTTAATTTAAAAAGAACATATTGATAGAACAACATCAGTCATAAAGCAAGTGGTTGAGACCTCTCTGAATATAAATTAGGGGTGCACTACACTACAGAAGAAGAGATGGCGGAGTGTACTTGTAATATAAACACTTGTGAGGCACTGGCCACTTGAAAATTCAAAGTATATATAGTGCTATTCATGAATCAGTGATCTGTGAGTGAGTCTGATTGCTAATCCAAAGGAGAAGAAGAAAACGCCTGCACTCAACATCTATTTCTATTGACAGGTAATCAGGGTCATTCACATGTGCCTGTCTGTGATAAAATTTGCTCTGTAGGTGTTCAGTTCTGCTCCTCCTGTTTAAATGAGCTACCAGGCCCTTACGTTTATCTTTTAAGAGAGAGATTTGAATGAATTCAGCTTTACTTTACCTAAGTTGCAAACACTATGTGTTTTATTGTTATTGTATATCTCTATAGCATAAATTACATTAAGCTCTTATTCATTTAATCAACTTTTCCCACAAATATTGACTATATATAAAGAGAAAGACACTGTTCTAGGCATTACAACCAGAGATGAAAATGACCACAACAAGCATAGAGCTGAGAGCCTGTGTCCAAATTGTGCTAAGACCATCAGAGGTGCACACATGATTTCAGAAACTTTGTTGACATAGTGAACATGCCATCAATGACACTTTTTAAAAAAAAAATAAAAACCCTGGCCGCCGCCGACAGCGTCGGCACCCCGGGTTCTAGTCCCGGTCGGGGCGCCAGATTCTGTCCCGGTTGCCCCTCTTCCAGGCCAGCTCTCTGCTGTGGCCCGGGAGTGCAGTGGAGGATGGCCCAAGTCTTTGGGCCCCGCACCCACATGGGAGACCATGAGAAGCACCTGGCTCCTGGCTTTGGATCAGCACAGTGCGCCGGCCGCAGCGCGCTGGCCGCAGTGGCCATTGGGGGGTGAACCAACGGCAAAGGAAGACCTTTCTCTCTGTCTCTCTCTCTCTCACTGTCCACTCTGCCTGTCCAAAAATAAATAAAATAAAATAAAATAAAATAAAATAAAATAAAATAAAATATAAAAACCCTTTCTTCTACTTTTGTCACCTTTACGTACCGTGTAATTTCTACTTACTAAGAATTCATGTAGTCTGTGCAGAAGCAATCCATCGTAGCACTGTATTCTCTTTTTTTGACACAAAAACATACCTATTTGTATTCTTTGGCAATACATTTGACCTTAGAATTGAGCCCAGTAGCTAAAGATTCTAAATTACACACTAGAGGAAATTATTGCTCAAAATCTCAAATTTAAATCCTGGAATATTATAAGAGAAATGATTTATTTATAATTTTAAAAGTTTTTATTGATTTGTTTTATTTATGTTTATTGATTTATTGATTTTATTTGGTTATTTATTGATTTATTATGAGAAATAACTTATTTATAGTATTTAAAAAATTTTTAAAAATTGATGGCACTACCAGGAAAAAAATATCTGTTTCCTGACTGATACTCTAATCTCACCAAGTCTATCCTCAGAATTCTATGATGATTTTCCTAGCTCACCTGTGTGTACCAGGCAGCAAGACCAGACTGGTCTAGTCAGGAGGCTTAGCCTCAGGTGAACCAGGCCTTTGTTTGAATTCCATGCTGGGCAATGTTATCCCCTGTCTTCTGACTACTTTCCTAACTCTGATCTCTCTACTAGTATTTGGAGCCTAATCTTGAGGCTATATCATACAGTGCCATAACTTTTTTTAAAGGAGGACCTAGTTTGATGTAATCATTTTTATGTCACTGATGGATGGTTTGGGATCTAAATCTTTGATTGGATTCCTATCCTTCCCTTCAGATATACTTGCAGTTATTTGATCTTCCATTTCAGTGTTTTCATTATTTATGTCAGATGGTTAGGGTATCCTAGTCAGAATAGATTTTATAGTAGGGATAGGGAGAAAAGGTATATGTATAATGTGTTTATATAATAGTGGTTGTACCATTTCCATATGGATAATAGATACCAGGAAGTACTGAGAGCTAGAATGGAGACATATATGTCAAGGGATATGGTACTGTAGTAACCCCATTGTAAATAGGATAGAGTTTGACTTATAGAATGATGGAAGAGAAGCAATGGGAATAGAAAGAAATGGTTTATAAAATTCATTATGATGAGAAATTACCAGGAGATAGACCTTGTTAAAATTAATGCCAGGATACTAAGCTATGTTAATTCAGAAACTGATAGTTCCACTTATAATAAATAGGAAAGTCATGAGAGAACTGTTTTTTGTGGTTAAATAGTAAAGAGGCACACAGCAGGGATTCTGATGCAACATGGACTCCACTGGAATCTTCTGGTGTTACTAGAAACTAGCTATGGGATCTTGTACTTCTGTGCAAACGAGGAATAGTCAAATATGGAGCTAGCTAGGGAATTCCTCCTAAAGCTGTTAAGGAGACATTTTAATTAAAATATGAGGAAGTTTATATGCCATCATGTAATTTGTTAGTTTGCTGTCACCAATAGCTCATGCAAGCTAAAACTATAATCAGATTCAGAGGATTTACTTAGTAACAGGTTTTAAAATCCTTGGAGAGGAATTTTGGGATCAGCCTCAACATTGTAAGCATCAAATCAGGAAGACTATATATATATATATATATATATGCATATATATATATATAATTTAATATTATAATCCCTTTTTGAGCTAATGGTATAATCCCCTTAAATGTTTTCTTACAGTCATAGTTGAGGGGAAATTGTATGATGGGGAGTCATCATTTGACCTCCAAAAAAACTCAAAGTGAACACATAGCATTGTTTAGTGAAGTTAGATTATAGTAAGTGGAATATGTCCTTTTTAATTTTTTATACCTAAGGAATCATATTTTGAATACTAAATGAAGATGCATGATGACAGTATATTAGTGTATTGGTTTTAACTTAATTGCATAAATGTTTTAATTTAATTTAAAGGGAAAAGGAATATATAAAATATCTCTATAATAAAAAAAAATCTTAAGGTAGCTTTGGAATTTTTTTAGTTGTTGGAGTACTAAGTTCAAATAAGGTTTAGATCTAGCTAGGGTTAAGTGCCAATAGGGAATTAGACAAGCATAAGGATGGAAAAGCACAGGCCTGTTGTATATAACCAGGCAAATCATTCCTTATTTGAATTTTCATTTCTTACTTTCTGTCCTTTTTAAAATCTGCATTGGTAAATAAGACTGTAACAAGGATAAAGACAGACTGCTAAAAGTGGAAGTGTGTTTGGAGAAAACTCTCACATGGAACTATGTAGGAAAGAATTTTTTTTTTAATCATGAACTTTGTAGATAATCAGATTTCCAACTCTAGTTTGAGATCTCTCCTTAAATTGACATTTGGTTATTTGTGTAGCCACTTTTCACTAAGTGCAAACCCTTCATGAGGGCTCACCATGCTTTCACTCACCGCAGTGTAGATTATACATGGGCCTTCTCAAAGCACATGAGAAAGGTAGAAATAGATACACGGAGAGGTGTGTCCTGAAAGGACCTGATTGAAGACTGAGCCCACCTAATGACAGCGCAGTGCCACTGTTTGGGACTTTGAATGGTATCATTATGAGGACAGATAACGTTTCAATTTCAGTAAGTTGAAAAGGTAGCATGCTGAGGAGGTCCTAAAATAAAAAATGGCAATAGAGCAGGCAAGTGTGAGTCAAGATTTTAAGCTGCAAAGGGTACTTTCCTGCTTACATATCATGGAAGAATGACAGTACAGTTTCAGCTTGGTTTGGCTGTTAGGGCAAAAGGGAATGTAAGAGATAATTTTAATTGACTGAAAATCTACCTTTGGATGGCTGTTCCTGTCACTTTTAAGTGTTTGCCATAGACAATCACAGGTCCATAAATGGAGGCCCATAAAAGGAGTAAGGAGATATTTTGGTTTTTCTTGTTATATTAAACTAGATCAAACGTGAGAAGGACAGAAAGCATTCTAACAATAGTAGAACACTGGAAATTTGACAAATGAAAAGTAAATGTAAAGCCCATGAAAGGTAGAACTCTTCATCTCCCTGCACTCTGAACCTGCAATAGTGGCTACTCATTGCAAAATTGTTGAGTGATAATGAGTCAATGAATGGATTCAAAGTAACAGAAACAAAGCTAATTGAAAAAAATCCTCATTTTTCAAATAATGTTCAGGACTTTTTAGTTTGTAATAGTACTTTGGGGATAAAGAAAAAGAATACTTTTTGTGTCCTAACTAAGCAAAAGCATCAGTAGAAATGACAATGTTTTATTTTATGTATTCTACAAATACTTATTTAAATGCCCGTTGTGTTATTTGAAACCACACATGATGATAAAACTGATGGCTGCTGTATCAGTAAGAGTTGAAATTTGTCCAGAAACTGGGGTGAGTATTACATCATGAGGCTTCTCCAGACAGAAGGTAGTGGTGGAATGAGGAGCCTGGAGTGTGGAGATTTTACTCACTGTCTCCATTGTGCTTTCTGTCTGATGTCAATCACTGCAGAAACAATGTTATATTTTTATTTTAACATTTATTTATATACTGGAATGTCAGAGAAGTTTCCCATCCACTGATTCATTCCCCCAAATGTCTACAATGGCTGGGGGTGGGCCAGACCAAAGCCAGGAGCCAGGAACTCAATCCTGGTCCCCTGTGGATTAGGTGACAAGACCTAACCACCTGAGCCATCACCTGCTACCCTTTGTGGCCTGTGTCTGCAGAAATGTGAAGCTGAGTGAGGGACTGGGGCTTAAACCACACACTGCAATATGGGATGCAGTCATCACAAACAGTGTCTTAACTGCAGACCAAAATCCAGAAAGCATAACTGGAAGCCAGTTTTCAGAAGTCTTCGTATGCATGCATGTGTTTTAGTCTTCTCAGGATGCTGAAACAAAATACTAGGTGCCTTAAACAAACATTTAGATTTCACAGAAACAAAGAAGTCCAAGGTCAAAGTGCTGACAGGATTTTTTCTCAGTGAGGATCCCTCTTCTTATCTGTTTACTTTCCAAAGGCCACATCTTCAAATGTCTTCACACTGGAGTTAGAGTTTTAATATGTGTATCTTAGGGGGAAACAGACAGCTAGTGTATAACAATATAATAAAAATAGACATAGAAGAAAGTGAGGCTCATGGCTCATAGGGGAATCCATTGGCCTTAACCTCAGTTTCTCAATAATTGTAGCCAAAATATAAAACATCATTGTTTCCATGCCCATCCAAAGGATAAATTAATAATATTAGTAAAGCAAAGATGTATTGCATGATTAAAATCAAGGGGGATAAATTTTCTGTATATACACAGAAATTCTTTTCTAAAAATTATATTCCTGATGAAAACATCCTCAAATTATAAACTTGAGACCATTTATCGTTCATTCCATTATGAATGGTGCTAAATCTGAAAGTTCAATACAAGGTGTTGATTTTTATCTTCTATGGAATCATACTCAGCTTTTCTCAAAGAGCATCTTTTTTTCTTGCTTCACTCCTCTACAGCACTAGCAGTTTGCTTTGCTCCTAATAGATCTGCAGGGTCAAGCGGTCTTGCTTGAAGTACCCTTAACTTGTGTAGAATCCATGTCAGTTTAATAGGATTAGTTAACACTGTCTGTTCACTGGGTTTTCCAGTATTTATTTAGAGGAATGGGATAATTAACAAGGAGCTTCCTTATAAGTATTTGGTTAAACTGATTAACTAGGATGCTTAATTATCATTTTTCATTAGGGGAAATATATAAGATTTTGTTTACTGTAGAACATGTGTGAACTCATTGCATATGTGGGTGTATCCACAGGGTAGGCAAATGGTTAACATAAAAATAGGAATTTTTATATTAAAATAAAACATGAAATGGCTATGTTTACTGAGCGTGGCATTTGCAACTAGGATCGTTCTTTTCTTCTTTCTCTAGGGCTTTGCTTATATATTTTCTGTATTTTAAAATTGACAAGTATCTGTTCTGTGGGTGTCAGAGATTATGCATCTTGTTAGTAGCCTTCTTAGAAGCGTAGTGACCCACCTTGGCAGAGGTATAGTGGAATGATGCGCTGTACATAATTTGAAATAATACAGACTTCTACCTTAGTTTCCTGCTCAAATTGCAATTTCCAAAACTAGTATTTCTTTCTGCTTTCTAGAGGAAATAAGGCAAATACCAACTTACTAGTTTCTTAGCAATGTGTTTATGGAAAATGGGAACCAGAAGTGTTAGGGGGAAATAAAAGAAGCTTTAGCTTATAAAAATTAATTATAATGTAATCTTTTCACCAATGATTCTGTTCTTTCTTTTAATCTCCTTTCTTTCAGCCCATGAAAGTCTTTTTTATGTAGATATAGCAGGAATTTATATTTAGTTGGAATTTTGTACCAAGCTATTTAATTTTCTTAGATGGAAGTTCAGTTTCTTCCACCCCATCTCCCTCTCTCCACAACCCTTCTTGTGGAAATCTATTAAATAAAATACTCTATTCCTGCTGGAAATCCTTTGAATAGTGACTGTTTTCTTCATATAAAAGTATCGTATTTGCTTAAAGACTCAAGATTCAACATGCAGTCCCTATACACAGCTTATTTGTGTTCAGTTTCTATGTTTCCACAATGCATTTTTCTCACAGTTTTCAGAAAATTTGAATCATATTCCTTTTAAATACAATAATATATAAGCTACATTAATACCAACTTGTGTGCTGTACATAAAAAATTTTTATCTCAGTCATTTCCTCCAAAGAGTATTATTAATATAGTTATTTTAGGAACTGGTAAGAAAAAGAATTATTAAGAGACAGGGAAATCTTTTTTTTTTAAAGTGGCTTTTGTTCTTCTTGCCTCTTTTCCATAAAGAAGTAATAGCTATTGTGGAGAAGTTTTCAGACTTTTGAGGAAGGTACTCGATGGTGTAGGTTAGAGCTTTAATAGGCCGATGCCATCTGTTTCTGCAATTTGTAACATTTTATTATTAACAACTCCAGAAGAAAGAGCGATCTATTTCCACGGCGAGGACAGATTTCTGTCCATCTGTGCCCGTGTTGCCGCATGTCACTTGTACTTTAGATCTGCACAGCTCCGAGCCAGTGCGGACTCTGTGGCAAGGTCAAGAGGTGGAGACGCCTGTCAGTGCATTCTGTCTCAAAGGCTGTGACAGCCGCAAACCCGGCTTCCAGCACTGCCCCGAGGCAGCCGTTCTGCTGGGCCTTGGAGCGGGGCCTTCCCTCATATCATTTCAGGGGGAGATGTTCAGGTTCAACATTTTAAAATATCAAAGAACGTAATCCATGCCATGGCTCCGGTTAAAGTCAGGGTCCATGTTCCAGTGGCTTCTTTCTCCACGCTTGAAAATGTGAAGAGTTCTGTGGGGATTTTTCTTACTTGTTCCAATTCCTTAGGGACTTGGTTGATGTTACAGGAATCAGAATCCTTGTGAAATTCTATTATATTGCAAAATAGCTGCAACCAAGAATGTGGTGGGTTGAGTTGAAACACTTTTATGTGGAGCATGTTCCCATTTAACCCTTTGTTCCTGTTTCTTTTTTTTTTTTCCATTAAAGTCTTCGTATCTCTGATCTCTAAGTGTGTGCCTTTTTTTTCCTCTTTGCCCAAAAGTGCATATCAAATCGTTGTGGAGGAGCTGCACCCACACCGAACCAAGAGAGAAGCTGGGGCCATGGAGTGCTACCAGGTTCCGGTCACCTACCAGAGTGCCATGAGCGGGGGTGCGCCCTACTACTTTGCAGCGGAACTCCTCCCTGGGAATCTTCCTGAGCCTGCCCCTTTCACGGTGGGGGACAACAGGACCTATCAAGGCTTCTGGAACCCTCCTCTGGCTCCCCGCAAAGGATACAACATCTATTTCCAGGCAATGAGCAGCGTGGAGAAGGTGAGCTTCTTCCTTCACGATTTGCGTTCTCTGTTGCCCTTAGGAAAAAACAGGAGTCAAATTGTACAAATAATAGCAGCATTTGTGAAGAAAAATCCGAAAAAAATACATTCTTAAAAAAATGGGTGTGGAGGCAGTATTGTTTCTGTTCCCAATAGTGTGCGGCTGGGAGCCTTTTTGTAGGGCTGATGCTCTGTGCCAGTTTTATTTCACAGGATTCCTGTTTCCTAGTAACTGTGCTAAGCCGAGCCTTCTTCAGGAAAGTCCACAACACAGTTGAGAGTACAATGAGTTGAAAAGGTGGGCGTGCTGCTGCCCAGCTCCACCCCCAGTAAATATCAGGCATTGTTGCTTTCTCCCTTCTCAGTAGTGGCACGCTCCAGAAGATTAAATTTTCTACAGGATAAACAGAATGCGTGTTCCACAGCAGGCTAATAAGCCCTTATAAACTTTTCAGGGGGTACAAGCCACAGAGTAAATAACAAGGAACAATCCTCTGATGACAAAGTAATAGGGCACCTGTGGTACACCTGTCAGAACCCGCGCGGAAGGCTGCTGGGCCATGGCTGGTTGCTGTGCCATTACAGAAGTCTGCCTTCCATTTCCCTGGTTGCCCCTCCTTTTCCCATTTTGGACACAGTTGTTCTTGAACACTGCTGCTGATCCCAAATGAATATTGAAGAGGGAACACAACAGGACGTTGAAAACTACCAGGAGTTCCATATGTGGGGAAACAACCTGGCCTTCCGTGCCTCACGCTGTTCTCTTTGAAAGATTTTGTTTTCTAAAGCTAACTTATTTATTTATTTACTTAATGGCAGAGGGAGACAGGAAAAAGAAATGTTGAACAAACAAACTTAAACAATTTAAAATCCAATAGAATAATGTCATGTTTATGGACGTGTAGCCATGTAAGCAATTGCTGGGTTTGTGTAATTGAGTCCCTAAGGTGGGCACTGGGGAGCTGATGTGAGATATGTGATATATAATTGTGTCACTTATATTATATCCTGGTGTCATTTAATTGGAAAGCATAACAATCTATTTGCATTTCTGCAGGGGCCATGAGAACTTGTGTATTGGTTAGCTGCTTTTGAATGACAGTTTGTCTTTCTGCTCACCTGTACGGTTGGCTCACAGGCTATGGCAAAGACAAATGGCACAGCATCTTCTAAGGTGTACTGCAGAGCTGAAGTTTGAAGATGCTGTTCTCTTCTAGTTTCTTTCTAAATAGCTGGGAGTGTTTCTGCATAGCTTGGAGTGTGTAGTTCTCACTAAAGTCCAGTGCCCACTTCCTACCTACACATTCTTCCATACCACTGGTACTACTGGGCTGCTCAAGGAAGAGAACACTGGAGTTCTTAAACTGCTCTGGGTTTACAGTGACGTGGAGGCAGAAAACATAGTTCTGGGCCAGCGCCGCGGCTCAATAAGCTAATCCTCTGCCTTGCGGCAACGGCACACCGGGTTCTAGTCCCGGTTGGGGCGCCGGATTCTGTCTCAGTTGCCCCTCTTCCAGGCCAGCTCTCTGCTGTGGCCAGGGAGTGCAGTGGAGGATGGTCCAAGTGCTTGGGCCCTGCACCCCATGGGAGACCAGGAGAAGCACCTGGCTCCTGGCTTCGGATCAGCGTGGTGTGCCGGCCGCAGCGCACCAGCCACGGTGGCCATTGGAGGGTGAACCAATGGCAAAGGAAGACCTTTCTCTCTGTCTCTCTCTCTCTCACTGTCCACTCTGCCTGTCAAAAAAAAAAAAAAAAACAAAAACAAAAACAAAAACAAAAAAAAACATAGTTCTGTGTTTGGGCTTTTTTCTCGAGAAAGGTGAGGATTTCCAGATTATTTTTTGTTATTTGATCAATTGAATGAAAGGGTTGTTACTGAAGGTCTTACATATAAATGATTTTCTTTGGCTCTCTTTAAAAGACTTAATATGAATTTTCTGTTCTGATTGTTAATATAACTACACTGTGGCTTAATAAAAGTTCAATGTTTCAAAAAACAATATGTTTCACAGCTTTCTTAGCAAAGACTTAAAACCTTTCACGACCAGCACCAGCAGAACTTGCTTATGCATACAGTGATAGTTAACAGTGATCACATTTAGGGAATTAACATCCCTTTGGACCTTTAACAGAATGTGAAATAATCTCTTGAAGCTGATAAGTAATAGAAGTGCAGAATTTCTTTTTGTTTTTTACTATTCCCTTACTAACATTTTATTTTGTTTAATATAAGATAATAAATGTTTCAGAGGAAATTAAGAAGTCCAGTCTATCAACAAACAGAACAACGCAAGATAGAGTTATAAATGAATTCTGATGACAGATCCCCTCTATTTTTGTTCATTGGCTTTGACTCATTTCAATCTGTTGGGTGTTCATGGATACACAGTAAATGAACTAATTCCTGCAGGAGTAAGGCATGGGCCCAGCAGTAGCTGGCAGGGACATGTGTTACCTACTACTATTCTACAACATTAAAGAAAAATAGCACTAATACTTCTTATCCTTTCCTATCTCTGCTTCTACTTCCTCTATTCCCTCTGTGTAGCAAAAAGAGGAAGATAGTCAATGCTAAGAACATTTCACTCCTACCAGCTAACTTAAAGGAAAGAAAGAACACATCATGTATTCTGACACTGTAATGCTGGATTTTGATGATCTTTCTAATGACTGTCATTTAGCCTCTTTACTCACCCTCAGGTCCAAGTAAGAGTATGTAATGTTTGGCTTTTGTCTGAGTCTACAGCTATCAGGTGAAAATTAAATGCAAATTTGGACCTGGTTTATATTAGCTTTGGACATTTCTTCATACTGATAGTTTAAGAAACAAAATTAAATGCACATAGAATGCTGCATTCCTCATACCAAACTTTCCTGTTTCATTTCAAGGTGAAAACAGATACCAACATCTTTAGAAATAATAGGATTTTTTTTTAAGTTTTTACTTTTGATTTTTAAAATAACTTCTCTGAGGATACCTATTAAAATATAGAAGGTATGCTTAATACTGTCATTCTAATGTTTATAATCCTATTTGATGAGCCCAGATTGAACTTCATAGTAGTTAGAATGTATAAAACAGGAGGTATTATCTATATATTTACTGTTTTCTTTTATTTCTCCCCCATCAGGAAACTAAAACCCAATGTGTACGAATTGCCACAAAAGGTAAGTGGTTTGCTTTTTTATTTTTTTTTTTAAATTCTGTTTCCCCTTTTGGGGAATGAAATAGCTTTGTTCCCCTCTTCATGGCTAATTAAATGCCACGTTTCTATTACAGAGTATTTGTAGTAGGGTCCAGTTAAACTGCAAGCCAAGTTCTCTGACTCACTTGGGTGTCTTTAACACAAATGGGGTGCTGCTTCCCAGCCTCTTCTACTTGACTGAAGGAAGATTGTTACAAGAATAGACAGGTTTTAGAAAACCATAGAAGGTCTTATTTCTGCCTTTTAGTGTCTGGAAAGTTTTGTGCTGCTGATCAGCCTGAGTGTTAGGAGAGGCTCAGCAATAGCAAGTTGCTTGTTTAAAAACCTTCTGTTTTCTTGTTCTGGTAGACAAACGCACCAAAAACCAAACTAGCTCATGTTTTCTCTAAGAAGATACATGTGGAGATGGGTCCAGATCATCATCAGTAGTGTAATTTCATGGAATATAGTTTACTCTTTTTGTTTAATTTTACTAATGCCAAGAAGTTAAATCCATACTAGCTAATATCCAGGGTGATTCTTGCTGACCACTTGTGTGATGGCTTAGTTACTTCATTTCGTTGAGAAGAGAAAACATTTTCATCTTTGAGTAAGTACTTAGAGTTCATAGTGGGTGGGAATCGTCCTCATTGTCTGTGTTAATAATTCTCCTTTTAAGAAGTATTTGTGCCAACATGGGAGAGAAGCTGTGTGGTGCATTCTAGCAAAAGAAACAAGAAAAATCTGTCTGTGTGCAGACACGGGGCCTCCTCAGAGGGCTGGCACTCTGGTTGATTGGCTGCTAGAAGTAGTGTTAAGCGCACATTCATGGGAAGTAGTTGATTCTGTTGGGTTAACAATGAATGGGTAAAAAATGAATGTTTGTGCTGGCATCCTTCCTTTCATCATTTTCCTCCATCTAATCATCAATCTGCTCAATTAGCATTTTTGTTTTACTCTTGATTTGTAAAGGCAATAAAGACTTTTCCCTTGACTCATGAGAGTAATAATCTTTGCAGAAGAAACGAAACGTGCTTGTTCAATTCAAAGATTAACATTCCTTGTGGTAGTTGAAAAACACAGCAACTCCAATGAAGACAATGAGAAAATATATGCAGATGCATGCAGTGTATAAGCATTTACTTTATTTTAAAAAGATAACATGTATTTGGAGTTAGTGTTGGAATTGTAGAAGATGATTGCAGAGACATTTAGGTGTATATCACCTATGCTTTTCCAGATTTAAAATACAGCCCGGAATGTGAAAGACTCTTCACCTCAGCCTTTAAGAAGCCTCTTTAGATATGATAATGCTGCATTTCTATAACTGAGAAAAGCCAGCTTATATGATTCTAACATTTAAGACTTTCTTAGCTATTTGTCCTTGTCTGAACTTGGTATCATTTTGTCCCTTCCTCAATACACATAAAATTCAGAGGTCAGATCTATGCTGTTTAAACCACAGGAGAATTGAGGTCATGGAAATGGATCTTAGTGTATTGCTTGAAGTAGTTGCCAGAAACTCAGAAAGAGTGAGAACGAGCCCGTTTGCAGTAGTTCCTCGCAGTCTAGTCATCTAGCCCTGTTGTGCTTCTGCATCCTGTTGCCCACGTCGGGTAGCATGTAGGAGAGGATGCTATCTAGATTCAGACCCTGACTTTTACTTATTCTTTACATTTCAGCAAAATTAAGTTCTCACCCCCAAATAAGAATAATACAAAACCTACTCATTATTGTGAGGAGTAAAATATTAATATAATAATTCCCCCTTATCTGTAGTTTTGCTTCATGCAATTTCATTTACCTGTGTCAACTGCTGTCCAAAAATATTAAATGAAAAGTTCCAAAAGTAAATAGTAAGTTATGTGCTATTCTGAATAGTGTGATAAAATCTTGTGTCATCCCACTCTGCCCTATACAGAATTTGAATCCTCTCTTTGTTCAGTGTCTCCATGCTGTATACAGTGCCCACACATGGCTCACAAAGCAGCTATCTCATAAGCTCTACTGTTATGGTATTTACTATTTAAATAAACTTTATATACTTAATAATGACCCTTGAAGTACAACAGTAGTAATTCTGGCAATTTTCTTACAGTATATTCTTGTAATTATTCAATTTTTATTATTTTTAAATCATTTTATGAATAATTTTATTTATTTATTTGAAGGTCAGAATTGAGGTGGGGAAGAGAGTGAGAGTGCTCCCATCCTATGGTTCATACCACAACTGCCAGCAGTGGCAAAGGCTGAGCCAAAGCTGGAGCTAGAAACCACAATCCAGGTCTCACCTGTGAGTAGCAGGGATCTGGTTACTTCAGCCCTACCGTCTCCCAGGGTCTGCATTGACAGGAAGCTGTAGTAAGGAGACAGAAGTAGGAATCAAACCTAACCACACTGAGGTGGAATGTGGGCATCTTAACCACTGCCTTAAAAGCCCACCCCCTTTTTATCAGTGATTATCATTCATCTCTTATCATGCCAATTTATATGAATTAGATTTATTTATAGGTATTTATGTATAAGAAAAAACATAGTATAAATAGTCACTGGCTTTATTCAGTTTCATACCTCCACTGGGGATCTTGTAACCTACTCCTTGAGCAAATGAAGACTATTGTACCTATGAAATGCTTAAATCGCCCCTAGCTTCTTGTAAATATTACTTAAGTGTTGACTTTTGTCTTATCGCCATCATAATTACAGTAATAATTTTTCATATTACCTCACAAGGGCATAATTGATATTACTAAGTTATAAAAGGAAAGAATATAAAAACAAAACTAAATTTTCTTGATAGAGATTGGGAAACTAAGTTGACTTTTTTCATTTTGTTTTGTGTATTTAAAAAAATTTCTGTCCAAATCTAGTGTATTTCCTCCTCTGGATATTTAGCATTTTTCCAAAAATGAAAACCACACTTAATATAACATCTGTCTGACTACATTTTAATTTAGCACCTTACAAGTATGATTTGCTTTGCTATGAAGTTTTCCAGGAAGAACATAGAAAGATTTCTGACAATCTGTTTTGAAGACATACTAGGCAAAATGGTCTAAACGTGTTGACAGGGAAGGGGCATGAAGGAACTTTCTGGTGAAGGAATGGTTCAGTATTTCACAGATGTATACATAGAAAAATCTGTCAAACTACATGAGGGGGCTTCAGAAAGTTCATGGGAAGTATGTGTTACCTTTTCATTGGATGTATACTTTATTATTTGTATATGTGTTAGTACCTAGGTAGGTAAGGTATTTCTCAATTTCAAAAGCAGTGATGAATAAAGCGTTAAAATTTGCATCACCATGAGTATGAATAACAGTGAGTGTACAAGGGAGTTGTGGATTTGGAAGGCAACCCTGGCTGGCGTCATCACAGCATCTTCACCCAACAAAGCACTTAGAGTGAGCAGAATGATCCTACCCAAGAATCTTTAGGCTGAATGGAACCAATCTAAGAAGAACATGGATAGCTCACATGGGCAAGTCTGTGATCCACCTGTCACTCAGACTCTCCCTGGTCACCAATAACACAGTCTGAGCTCCTTCCTCTCCAGTCAACTTTCTTGAAAAAAGCTAGATTCTCTGGAAAACCTGGAGTTCACCTGGAGTTCAGTTTGCAGTGCTTTTTATCACATATATTTTCTGTTCAGGACATATGTAACAGTCTTTTGCATGTGTTTGTATTATTCTTTCTTTCTCTCTGTGTCTCTCCCCCCGCCTCCTCTATTTAAAATTAATACTTAGCCAGGTTTGCAGCTGTGATTTAATAGTCTTGTGCATCATTATTATTTGCCAGAAAGAAGTTCAGAGCTAGAGTTATATTAAGCATATAAAGTATTTACTTTAATTCTTAATTGGACTTAAAGTAAATTTAAAGTAGATATTTCAGCTTGAATATTCAGTCAAACTAGTTACAGTATTGTGTGAAATTCTGAAAGGTATAAGAGCAGTTTATACATGGGTTGAAGACACTTTTTAAAATGTATTAATTTTCATTTTACTTGAAAGGTAGAGAGATAGGCAACAAGAAATATTCCATCTGCTGGTTACTCCCCTAATTCCAGCAATAACTGGACTGAACCAGGCCAAAACATGGAGTCTAGAACTCAATTTAGTTCTTCCAAGTGGGTAGCAAGGGACTCAAGTACTTGAACTAGCATCGGCTACCTCAAAGAATACACATTAGCAGGATGTCCAACCAGAGGCAGAGGAGCAGGAACTCAAAGCAGACACCCTAGTATGGGATGTGGGCATACCAAGAAGCAGTGTAACCACTGTGCCAAACACCTACATCCTAAGACCAATTTAGCATATAACTAGAGTTGTTCCTTTGATGTTTATTTAAATGTATATTTTATTTCAATATATTTTTCACTTTAACATTTAAAGTACTTTTTCTCAAAACTGATACTCTATTTGATTTTTATTAGAGTACAGTTAGTCAAGTAATACCCAAAGTTTGGTGAATTGATTAAATTCTATTCTATCTCTGTGTCACTTTTATTCAAAGCAGTTCTCTATTCTGTGACAACCAGTTGTTTTTTCATTCAAGATAACTACATGTTTGGGTAAATAGAAAGATGGCCCAAAATAAGAAAAAGTAAATAAATAAATACGGCTTAGCTAAAGTTCTCCCTCAACTTAATCACTGCTACTCTATCATTGCTTTGCTCTCCTAGTGTGCACATTTTAATGTGCAGAAGAAATTCTTGAGATTTAATCAGAATTAAATAATGTGATGTATTGGAGCAGAGGTTCCAACAGAAATCTAGCTATTACCTCTTATTACTTAGATTTCTGAATGGTAGGCCATTAGGATAAGAAATTAAAATTCTATTAAATGTCATTAGTGTGAACATAACTCAGTGACACATGAGTACATCATACTTTTCTAATGAGAAACTCTTTGACTTCATTAGATGTCTTTAAATTTTACAGCCAAAGTAAAAATAAGTATTCTTTATGGCTTTCAAACATAAGATTAGAACTAGAAATTGAAAAGGATATGGTATTTTTGACATCTTCCCTTTCCTGAATAATTCTTAAAGTTGTTAGCAGTTCTCCAATAATTTCTACATATCTGTAATTACCCTGTACCTATTGGTTTCTTCATAATTCGCCACCTACTTTTCTGTGCTAACTAGACTTATTTCTTACCATATTCCCTTAAAAATATGTAAGTCATTGAAAAGAAAAGATAATGAGCTGAGAACCTTAAAAAAGCATGCTTTCTACTCAAAGCTAGCTATTAAGTATTTATTTACTTTAAAATTAGGTAACGTTAATTATTGTTTCTGAATGGGATATCTGATAGAATGATAGTGACAAGTATTCTAAGATACAAGGATAAATGGAAACAATAGTAATGAATGGTTCACATAGTTCACAGCAGATGAAACTAGGGTATCAGGAAAATAGAGTTAATGTGGACTCAGAGTTTACTTGATATTGATTTCCTCTAAATTGAAAAGTACAAAGTATTATAAACAAGTGAAATACATCGAATTCATGGATTAGAAGATTTGTGATAAAAAACCTTAAGCAAACTGGGTATAGATGGATCATACCTCAACACGATGAAGACAATATATTATAAACCGACAGCCAGCATTATACAGAATGGGGAAAGCTGGATGCATTCCCGCTAAGATCTGGAACCCGACAAGGATGCCCACATTCTCAGTTGCTGTTCAATGTCGTTCTGGAAGTCTTAGAGCCATTAGACACAAAAAAGAGATCAAAAGGATATAAATTGGAAAGGAAGATGTCAAATTATCCCTGTGTACAGATGATATTATCCTTTACATAAGTGACCCAAATAAAAGTGCCAAGAGATGACTGACACCCATAACAGAGTTTGGCAAAGTTGCAGGATATAAAATTAAGATACAAAAATCAGTAGCTTTTATATACCTAATGCCATAGCTGAGAAATAACTTCTGCTATCAGTCCTTTTCACAATTATTTAAAACAATTTAAATACCTTGGAATAAATTAACCAAGGATGTAAAAGATCTCTACAATGAAGTTTGTAAAACATTAAGGAAAGAAAAGAAATCACAAAAAAAATGGAAAAATCTTCCAAGATCATGGATTGGAAGAATTAATGTCATCCAAATGTGCATACCACCAAAGAAATTTAGAGATTTAAAAATTTAGAAATTCAGGCAATCACAATCAAAATACCAAAGAATTTTTTTTCAGATCTAGAAAAAAATGGCCTTGAAATTCATACGGAATCACAAGAAACCCTGAATGGCTAAACAATCCTAAACAATAAAAATAATGCTGGTGGTATCACATACCAGTTTCAACAGATACTGAAGGGCAGTTATAATCAAGAGAGCTAGTACTGGCACAAGAATAGACATATGTATAAGTAGAACAGACTTGAGAGCCCAGAAATGAATCCATACATCTACAACCAAAAAAATTTTGACAGATGAGCCAAAATCACTCCCAGGAGAAACAACGGTCTATTCAACAAATGGTGTTGGGAAAACTTGGATCTCTGCATACAAAAGTATGAAACAAGACCCTTTCCTTAAACCTTATACAAAATCAACACACAGTGTATCAGAGATATGCACCTAAGATCTGAAACCATCAACTTAATAGAAGAAAACATAGGGGAAACACTAGAAGACATTGGCAAAGACTTGTTGGATAAGACTCAAAGCATAGGTAATAAAGGCAAAAATGGACAAATGGGATATATAAAGCTAAGAAGTTTCTGCACAGCAAAGGAAGCACTCAACAAAGTAAATGGACAACTGACAGAATGTGTGAAAATATTTGCAAACTATACATCTGATATGGAGTTAAAATTTAGAACTTAAAATGAGCTCAGAAAACTCAACAACAACAAAACTAACAATTAATAAATGGGCTAAGAACAATGAATAGGCATTTCTCAAAGAATGAAATACAGATGGCCAATAGACACATGAAAAGATGTTCAGGATCACTACCCATCAAGGAAATGCAAATAAAAACCACAAAGAGGTTTCTCCTCACCCCAGTTAGAATGGCTGTCATCCAAAACTCAATAAATAACAAATGGTGGTAAGGATGTGGGGGAAAAGTAGCTTAATGCATTAGTAGTGAGAATGTGAACTAGTAAAACCATTATGGAAGATAGTATGGAGATCTCTCAAAAATCAGAAAATAAATCTATCATATAACACAGCCACTCCACACCTGGGAATTTATCTAAAAGAAATGAAATAAGCATGTGAAAAAGTTATCTGTACCTCTGTGTTTTTAGCAGCTCAACTCACAATAGTTAAGATATAGAATCAAACCAGATGTCCATCAACTGATGACTACATAAAGAAATTGTTGTATATATACATGATGGGATATTACTCATCTGTAAAAAGAATGAAATCCTGTCTTTCACAATAAAGTGGATGCTACTGGAAACCAGTATGGTTAGTGAAATAAGCCAGTCCTGAGAATAAAAGTATCAGGTTTTACCTGATTTGTGGTAACTAATGTAAAGTGTATAAAGAAAATGTAATGTATATGAGTGAAATTGACATTTTGAGATTTGATTATTGTTTATAGCACTTGTTTAAACTCTTGAGGAACAGTGGGTTTTTTTTCTACTTACTGCTTGTTGAATTATTTATTAGGTAGAGAGTTAAGCTTGCAATTAAAAAGTAAATTGAATGTATACGATACAGAGAAATCATTTGGTAAAATACAACACCCTTTCATGATTAAAACTTTAAGCAAATTGAGTGTAAAAGGAACATCCCACAACACAATCAAGACAATTTATGACAAACCCACAGCCAGCATCCTATTGAATGATCCAGAACCAGACAAGGATGCCCACTCTCACAATTGCTATTCAATATAGTCCTGGAACTTATAGCCAGAGCCATTAGGCAAGAAAAAGAAGTCAAAAGTATGCAAATTGGGAAGAAAAAAGTCAAAATATCCCTATTTGCAGATGATGTGATTTTTATATATGGGGGAGTCAAAAGACTCCACAAACAGACTATTGGAACTCAGAGGAGAGTTTGGTAAAGTGTTAGGATATAAAACCAATACACAAAAATTAATAGCCTTTGTATACACATACAACGTCACGACTGAAAAAGAACTTCTAAGATCAGTCAATCCCATTCACAATAGCTACAAAAAATATAAAATATCTTGGAATAAATTTAATCAAGGCTGTCGAAGGTCTCTACGATTAGAATTACAAAACATTACAGAAAGAAATAGAAGAAGACACAAAAAATGGAAAAATCTTCTATGTTCATGGATTGGAAGAACCAATATTGCCAAAATGTCCAAACTACTGAAAGCAATTTACAGAGTCAGTGTGATTCCAATCAAAATACCAAGGACATTCTTCTCAGATATAGAGAAAAAGATGCTGAAATTCATATGGAAACACAGGAGAACACAAATAGGTAGAGCAATCTTATACAACAAAAACAAAGCCAGAGGCCTCACAATACCAGATTTCAAGACATACTACAGGGCAGTTATAATCAAAACAAACATCCTGGAACTGACACAAAAACAGATGGATAAAACTAATAGAACACAATAGAAAAACCAGAAATCAACCATGCATCTACAACCAACTTATCTTTGACAAAGGAGCTAAAATCACTTCCTGGAGCAAGGACAGTCTCTTCAACAAATGGTTTTCGGAAAACTGGATCTCCACGTGTGGAAATATGAAGCAAGACCCCTACCTTACACCTTACACAAAAATCCACTCAAAATGGACTAAAGACCTAAATATACAACCCGATACCATAAATTATTAGAGAACATTGGGGAAACCCTGTGCAAGACACTGGCATAGGCCAAGAGTTCTTAGAACAGATTCCAGAGACACGGGCAATGAAAGACAAAATTGACAAATGGGATTGCATCAAATTGAGATCCAGTGTTGGTAAAATGTCAGTTTTCCCATATTAATCTGATTAATATGATCGAAAAACTCAATTTCTTATTAAAAACTATGTTTATTTTCAGAAACAAATGTTCAAATGGAAAATCAAGGGTTCTACAAAATTGCAATGGAGTCATCAAAAATAAAGTTCCTGAATATATTCAACATTTCTTTTAAGTTATAGCAATTAAGTATTAGTGTAAGGTTAGAAAATCAGACTGAGGAAAGAGAAAACCCAGAAACAGACCCACACATACATGGTCATCCATTTATAACAAAAGTAAAACACTGAGGAGAAAGGCAAAAGATAATGTTTTGTATCAGTGGTGTTGGTTTTCTGTGTCTCTGTGGAAAACAATGTTTTTGACCTCTAACTCATACTGTACTAACTCATACAGAACTAAGTGTAAAATGTGAAACACTATGTATTTTAGAAGACCTTACAGCAGACCAATATGCCAGCTGAGGCAAAGATATCTTAAATAGACCAAAGTATGCTAATTCCATAAGACTATCTTAATTCCATTAAGACCATCTTCCTACCAAAAACATCATCATGAGATTAAAATACAACTATGAAAATAAATTTGCAATAAATAAATCCCTTAGAGGATTTATGTCTAAAACTTAGAGACCTACATATCACTAATGAGAAGGAAATACCAACCATTTATCCATTTTGAAGTGGACAGATTCCTTTTTTTTTTTTAAAGTGGACAGATTCTTGAATAGACCTTTAATGATCAAAATGACCTAAACAATTGATAAACCTAAACCTATGAAATGATGCTTAATAGGAAAATACAAATTTGAAACTACAACGTGATTCTACTACATATATCAAAATCGGTAAAATGAAAAAAATACAGAAAATACCAACAATATAGAAGCTTAATACCCTTCTTATACGGTTAAAATTTTATGCAATCACTTTAGAAAAAAATTACCTTGTTGTATGTACTGAAGATGTACTGACTTAAAGCCCAAAAATTCCATTCCTAGGAACATTCCAAAAAGAAATACATATGTTGGAGTGGGCATTGTGGCACAGCTGGTTAGCCACCGCTTGGGATATGTACATCTCTTATCAGAGTACCTAGAACTGAATCCCACCTCTTCTTCTGATCAATTTTCCTGCTAATGTACCTGGTAGGCAGCAGATCATGACTCAAGTACTTGGGTTCCCGCCACCCTTGTGGGAGACTCAGATGGTGTTCCTGGGTTAGGTGGAAAATCGATTCTCTCTGCCTTTCAAGTAAATAAAATTTTTAAAAATAAAAAGATACGTATGTGGATGCAAAAAATAACTTATACTACAGAGCTTATAGCAACACTATGAATACCATAAACAGGAAAAAGTCCAACCAAAATAAGTAGTAAATTGAATAAATAAATCATCTCTAGTCACATAATGCAATATTCTCAAGTAAAGAATATATACAATCCATCAGTATACATAATAATAGAAGGGGCCTTCAAAAAGTTTGTAGAAAAATAATTTTAAAAGCTGTTAATAAAAACATGTATGAAATTATGGAGTTTATCATGATATGTATTTTTCATGAACTTTTTCATGAAACTTTTTGAAGTTCATGAATGAAACTAACATCATTTGGATATTAGAAGCCAGACACTAAAGAATATAGCCTTTATTATTCCATTTGTACTTCAATGGCCAGTATCTACTACTGGGGGTAGAAATTAATGTAAACAGCCCTTGTCTTCTAGGAGCTTTTACTCTCCTGAGTAACATGTGAAATTTAAATAAAGTATAACACAAAATATACTGTGCTCAACAAAAAAGGCAGGCTTGCTGAAAGCACATGAAATGAGCAATGTTGGCAGCTCAGAGAAAACGGCATTAGCTGTAAATTCAGGCAGTTCTAGACTCAAACACTTACTTTGCGAGTTAATAGTTGTTAGGCCTTAAGCAGGTAACCAGACCTTTCTGTGCCTAAATTTTTGTGTGTGTTCAACAAAGTAGAATTGAAAATAATTTTAAGGGTTGATGTAGGAGTTGCAATAATAGACATGAATTTTCTATTAAAATATTTCATGTAAAACATTTTCAATGTCTTTTGTAATTTGTTGCTGTTTTAGTCATTATTAATATTCATATTTATGGTTGGGAAAGTTAAGAGAAGAATTTCATGGAGGAACATATTAAATTATGCTTTTAAGATGGATATTATTTGGAAAATTAGAAATGTGAGGGAAGGTAAATCAAGGTAGAAGTAATTAATAGAATAAAAACTATAAGACCAGAAAATGTATTTCACATGAAAAGAATAATAATTTGCTAATTCTTCATATGTATGAATACAGAGGAAAAAAAGGTAGAAAGTTTATGTTCATAATTTACACATCCTTGATTTCAAACCTCATTGCAAAGACAACATTGGGAGCTTTAGAAGAGAATTCTATCTGTATATAATATTTCAAATTTAAATTTTAAAAAAGAAATATTTTATCAGCTTGTATATTAGATTAATGTAATAATATAGAGGAAATGAAGAAAATAAATAAAAGCCTAGTACACCTCTTTATCTTCCTGTTTCTCAGTCTTTTCTTTTTTAATTTCCTGAACAATTCCTTCTAAACTGTGGAAGCAAAGCAGAGCAAGGCAGTCTCCACCCCGGTAGGAGAAGGGAGAAGCAGCTGTGGTCCTTAAAGCTAGTATTTAAAAAAAAAAAAAAGCTGAGCAGGGAAGGTAGAGGTAGCAATGGATTCATAAGATTATCAACATGGCGGCATGGCTGGCACAGTATGGTACAGGGAATAGGAGATGCAGTGGAATGGAGCAGGTGCTCCCATGTATAGGTGGACTGCTGAGGTTCTGTAGCTTATGCAGGGTGAGTGAAAGAGCCACAGTGGACATTGCATCATGGGGAATCTGAACTCAAACATCGAGAAAACAGGGTCCCTGTGGACAAATCAGCCAAGTGTGTGATGTCAGCTCAAACAAGGTTGAAATCTTGGGAGAGGGGCTCAACTTCTGAGAGACTGAACAGAATGTCAACAAAGAAGGAAAGCTATGCCAGGTGTCAGAGTCCAGTCAGTCTAGGCAGATGAACTGCCACACAAGGGTTTGGCCATGTGAGAGGTGTCCTGAGAATCAGTGGAATGAGGCGCACAACCTTTCTGGGAGGAGGTAACCGTGAAAAAAAAACAAATGATCATAATCAGCAAATGATGATAATGGACTATGATGCTGACAAAAATAGGACATCATGAGTTCTTATAGACAGAAATAAATATAAATAGAAAAGTAAATGAGAAATGGGTTCTATACATATCTCCCCACGGGACATATTAGTCATCAAGATTAATTCGCAGTGGAAAAGCATGTCAGATGCTTTAACCAAATGATCAAAGTGAACAGCACTAATAATGGAAAGGTCAGTATGGTTCGTCATCAGGGTGCTGTGACAACACAACATCACCTTGCAATATTCCTGCCAAAGATGCATAACTTTTAACCTAATCACGAGAAAACACCAAACAAATCCATATTGAGGAATTCTATATCATAATAAACCTACAGTCTTCAAAAGCATTAAGCACATTAAAGTGAACCAAATTGTTCCAGTCTTATAGATACCAAAGGCACATGTCAGATACAGTCCACCAGTCTGAATTGAATCATTTTGATATAAAACACATCATTAGGACAATTGAGAACTTGAATGAGCCCTGAAGTTTAAACAATCTTGATGTATCAGTGGCATTTTATTCGCTTTGGTAGTTGTTTGTAGTGGGAAATATTCATGAAAGTAGAAAGGAAAATGGAGGGAGTGAAAAATTTTACAGTGAAAAAATATCACATATTGTTTTTACAAAATTTTTAAGCTTTTTTTTTCAAAAATAAAAATGAATTTTATAGCTGTTACACTAAAATAGATATTAGATATTAATTTAAAGAATGAGAATACGAATGTGGGAGGAAGAAAATTAAAAAGGTTCTAAAATTATTGTGGCAGAATGCAAAAGAATTTAAAAGCCAGGAACTATTAACATACATACTAGAATATCATGATCCTTTTGAAAATGTTTTTTGAAGATCTATTCATTCATTTGAAAGACAGAGTTAGACAGAGAGAGGGAGAGACAGAGGGAGAAATGTATCTTCCATTGCTGGTTCATTCTGCAAATGGTTGCAACGGCCTTGGCTAGGCCAGGCAGAATTCGGGAGCCTGGGAGTCCATCAGGATCTCCTGCATGGGTGGCAGGGACCCACACACTTGGGCCACCTATTGCTGTTTTTCCCAGGCCATTGCATTGGAAGCGCAGCAGCCAGGACACAAGCCCGCACCCATATGGGATGTCAGCATCACAAGTGGTGGCTTTGCTTGCTATGCCAGAATGTCAACCCCAGCACTTCGTTTCCATGAGGGTTTCTATGTTGGTCAAATCTCTTCATTTTACCAAAAATAAATAAAAACATAACTGATATTTCCATCAATAAAAACTATCAAATTTGATAAAATGGAAAAATGTATTATATACATAAATTTATTTGAACATAAAGAGAGGTTTTTTTTTTTTTAATTAATGAACTATGACTGTATTTTATACTACCCTCACATCCTGATGTTGTGAAGGCATGAATGAATTTCATTCCAGTACTCCACTGGCAAATGGTTTGTTTTGGCAAAGACTATTATTTGTCTACCCATAAGCCGTTCTTATAATGCCTTCCAGTTTCATTTGAGTATCAATTTTGTAATCATTCATTTAGAGAATATTTATTTCAAGCCCATTATACACCAGACAATGATCAAGGGCCTGGGGATACAGTTGTGAGTAAATAGAACAAACCCCTTGGTCTCCTGGAACTTAGGGTAGAGGGAATTGTCCAGACACAAACAAATAAGTATTTCAAATGGTGATAAAGCCTTTGAAGAAAACTAAGGCAGTGAGGAGGCCAAGTAACTAAAGCAATAATTGAGAGGCAATGTTGCAGGACAAATTGGTCTAGGGAATTACCAACTTGTATACAGTTATCTGAGAAAGACTCTGGTAAGTTGATGTTTGAATAGCAACCTGAAGGAAGTTAAGGAGTCCCCCATGTGGGAGATGGCAGAGCAATCAAGCAGAGGGAACAAGTTAGGATACTTTGAGTAGAATATGTCCTCAGGTGCTTAGGGAAAGTATACCGTTGACCGGAGAATGAATTTGATTGGCCTAAATTAGCTGTTCTCAAGGCTAGGCTTGAGTCAGAATTGCTTGTTGTCTCACTCAAGTATATTGCTGGGTCTCAACTGCACGGTTCCTAAATTGCAGCCCTGCAGAGAGGTCCAGTAATTCACATTTCTAATAAGTTAACTTTTGATGATGCTGGTCAGATGACCACATGTGGTGAAGTGGCGTATGGGATAAACAAATCCCATTCACCTCTACCAAGGATTGGTTTAGGGTTGTGTGTGATTCAGTTTTGTCCAGGGAGATCTAGGGATACATACTCTATCAAATTTTGTAGGAAAGGTTTTCCTTGCTGATTTAGAAACAGAGAGATAGCAAGGACACCCCGCCAATCCATTTTTTTTTTTTTTTACCTCAGGCCATTGTTTTATGATGATGTGGTATTTTACAGTTGAGCCACGTTGGCTAAACAGAGCACAACATCAGGAGAACAAAACATATGCCAACTCAGAGCACTAATGACTATGAGCTTCTGAGCTACCTATTGCTAGATCTCTTTAATTCCAGAGTCTGTGTTTGAAATAATAAAGACCCCATAAAATAAACTACTACAAAATGTCTGAACTGATGTAAGGTTTCTGTATTCTGCTGGGAGTAATAGTAAAAACATATGAAGTATTAAGTTCTAAGTATTTCACAAAATGATTATTTGTAAGCATTTGAAATCTATGCAACCTAATCACTATCAATGACTTTTTAAAAATATTTATTTTATTTATTTGAAAGGCAGAGTTACAGACAAAGGGAGAGAAAGAAAAGAGAGAGGTCAAACTTCCATCTTCCAGTTCACTCCCCAAATGGCCACAATGGCCAGGGCTGCACCAGACAGAAGCCAGAAGCCTGGAACTCTATCCAGTCTCGAATGTGGGTAGCAGGGGTACAAGTACTTGGGCCATCTTTCCCTTCTTTACTGGGCACATTAGCAGGGAGTCGGCTGGGTGTTGGATGCTGGTGTTGCAGGTGGTGGTATAACTCACCCTGAGACAATGCTGGCCTCTGTAAATGACATTATTGAAATTAGGGAATCCTGGCCGGCGCCACAACTCACTTGACTAATCCTCCGCCTGTGGTGCCGGCACACCGGGTTCTAGTCCCGGTTGGGGTGCCGGGTACAAGTCTCGGTTGCTCCTCTTCCAGTCCAGCTCTCTGCTGTGGCCTGGGAGTGCAGTGGAGGATGGCCCAAGTGGTTGGGCCCTGCACCCGCATGGGAGACCAGGAGGAAGCAGCTGGCTCCTGGCTTCGGATCAGTGCAGCACTGGCCATAGCAGCCATTTGGGGGGTGAATGAATGGAAAAGGAAGACATTTCTCTGTCTCTCTCTCTCTCTCTCTCACTGTCTAACTCTGCCTGTCAAAAAAAATAATAATAATAAATTAATTAAATTTAAAAAAAAATTAGGGAATCCCTTTGGTGGTGTCAGTATAGGATATGAAAAACAGATTTGCTGCCTTGCTGTAGGTATGTACCTGGGATTTGGAGTCAGTGGGCTGCAGTGAAGACTGAAAAACAAGGACTCAAAAGTTTCCTTGGAAGCCATGTGAAAAAGGGAATTCTAAAAGTTAAGACACATATGTCAGCATTCATTCATTCAATAACAAGTTTTTTAAAAATATTTTTGATAGCCTAAAGGGACATTTTATTACCAAAGGTGACTTTTGATTGCAGTTTAATTCTTCATTATGCATATCTCATCCTGGCAATGGTTTGCGTCCGATTGTTGTTTTTCAAGAATACTTCTTATGTTAAACGAAGATGATATAGGTCCTTCCCCACCTCCTCAAAAAAATCTTGAATTGTATGCTAACACGCATTTAACTGTATATTCCAAGATAAGAGTAAAATCACTTGTCACCAAAGAGTAGTGTGCATGGGAGACTTTATCCAAAAATATATGATAAAACATACAGATGTTGGTAGTATTTTATTTCCTGTATCAACACTTCTCTCCTTTGCTGTCTATTCCCTAATTACTTAAAACAGAATGGATTTTTTTTTCAAAGCCTTTTCTTCATAATCTTAATTTTTTTCTCATGCTGCTTTTGTCAAATCTTTCATTGATGCCCTTTTCCTTGAATGTTCAGATGGATAAAAATGCCTTTTTAAGTGACAGACATTCAAAAATGACAGAGATGAGAAGAAAGCGAACACTTAATCTGCCAAGAAGTTAAAACAAGGAAGCTTCGTTTTGTTGTGGCTTCATGTGTATAGAAACTGATGATTTCATTCTACCACAGTCATCATGGGTGAACTTGAACATCAACCTGAGTACAAGTCTACATGCTCTGGCCTAAAATTCAATTGTATGCTTTTACATACAACTTTTATTTACAAAGCTTACAGTAGTGAGAGGGTGGCTTAAAAGCTGGGTGCATTTGTCTAAAGAAAAAATATGTTTTCAAGTAGGCTTGGTTGCCTGCAACTCTAACCTTGACTTCTTAAATTACACTAAGATGTTCTATACTTAACCTGCTACATGTTAAAGAAAATAAGAAAACATCAGGGAGAAATCTATAGATTATTTTTGGTACTACATTTTTAAAATGATGGAAACTCTGGTCAAGTATGATAGATTAGCCTGGGCTTTAAGAAACTTTGGGTAAGGGTGCGCCTTTTTCTGGTCCCTAAAAGGGATTCACTTTGAAAAGGCTGCCAGCTCTTCTGAAAACTTGTCATCACTGATATAAATAACTATATTTTTTTCCTCTGAATGCCTACATGCTCTTGCTGGTTCTCATGCTTTTTTCTCCTCCAAGTGAACACTTGTGCATCAACTTCCTTCTTATTGCATCTGTGCACTGCTTTTTCAAAAATTAATCTGATTTTGGGGTTTCATTTTTCTTGAACACAGAAGGGAGGAAATTACAAAAAAAAAAAAAGTACATTAGTAATAGAGTAATGGACTACAGCCCAAAGGAAATGAAAGAATAAGTGAAACAAAGCCAGGGACAAGTTTAATTTTAATAAAATTTTAAATCAGTGGGTTGGGGGTGGGCATTTAGCCTAATGATTAAGATGCCAATTAAGATTTCTGTGTCCCATCATGGAGTATCTGGGTTCAATACCTGCCCCCAGTTCCTGACTTCAATTTCTGTCAGTACAGACTGGGAGGCAGCAGGTATAGCTCAAGTACTTAGAGTTCTTGTCACCTAAATGGAAGACCTGGATTGTGTTCCCAGCTCGTGGAAATAGAAATGAGAGAAATGGGCATATTTAATTTTAGAGGTAAATCAAAAGGACTTGTTTATAGATTAAGTATAATACATGTAGGAAAGTAAAATTAAGGGTGATTGATAGGTTCTTGGCTTGTGTCACTGAGCAGATGAGTTTGCCATTTCATTTGATTGTGTGATATTGCAGAGATGTGCATTCTTTCAGATCCAAGAAAGTTAAAATTAAATTCATAGGTAATTTCAGTACTATTTGGACAGATGAGGATTGAAAATGCAGGATTTGATATAGTAGAAAATCAGTCATCATTGGAAAATAGAATCAGAATTTTCAAGCTGAAAAGTTATTTAGCAACTATAAATTCCAAAGATTTTCTTTGTTTGTTTTGCAGATATTTTAGGGATTTGAAGAGCATTTGTCATAAGCTGTTTTTAAAACTGAAAGCGCTGCTTAAGTATACAAATCTGTTATACACAGAATATTAACAAATATCTTCCCATGAGGTTATCGTAATTTTTTTTTATTATTTCTGAGGAGTTTCTTTATTTCCTTCTAAGTCTGTTTGAAAGTAAATCTTGAAATTGCAAAGTGAGTTGCTGGACTGATAGTATCATTCGCAATTAAAATTATTGATAATGCATAGCCAAATCAAATATTAAATTACATAGTCCCTGTAATATTGCAGCTGTCACCCTTACCCCTGATTTCAAATTTACCATTTAACAGCTCTTAATGGTTTCACTGATTGGCTTTATAATAAGAAAAGGAATTGGTACTGATAATAAGAAAATTTGAACTTACAAACTTATTAATAAAAATACCTGGGTTTCATGTAGTATTTCTTTTACAGAATGATTCTGTGGTAAAAAGTTTGGAACCCTTGACCTTATATCAATGCCTTCTTCTTATGAATAAGAATGCTGATATTCACCAATGATTTATTTTGGAAACAGAGCACACAGTTGACACAATGGCACCAGAAACAATTCCCTATGCTTTTAACAATGTCCCACATTGGTTCCACAGTGCCTATTTAGTATCTCCAGTTCAAATGCTAATATATGTTCAAGCCTAATTTTCATGTAAACCAGGGCAGTGTAATTACCAGAGGTAATCATTTCTCTAATGTGATTAAAGAACAATCTGGAGATTTTTATTTGGTAAGGGATAGTGTGATAGCACCAAATTGAGGATGCCATTTTTTTTTTCAAAAATTTTAAAATTTAAGAGTTTCATTCAAATAATATCAACAGTAAAGTCTAAATTACTTACTGCCTTTAATCCTAGAAATGTTGCCTTCTGTGAATAACAAGACTGAAATAGCTTCATTGCTCATGTAACATTTTCAGAGACATTTATGGCAGAGCAAAGATGGCAAACTGTTGGTGATGGGATTATACCTCTCCTACGGTCTCCTTTTTAAAGCTGTTCATCAAAGCTGGGCCAGTTAGCATTTCTAGGGAATCATATCATATTAAATAGAAAAAAAAAGTTATTTATAATCATAAGAGTTCCTGATTTGGACCCTGTGGTAACCAAATAATGACCACACCCCTTACCCCCAAGATGTCTACTTTCTAGTCCCCAGATGTTGTGTATACTTGTATGTCACCACCATGGCAAAGGACTCTGCAGTTGTAATTAAATTAAGGATATTCCAAGGTGGGAAGTATCCTGAATTTCCCCAGTGGACTCCATGTAATCAAAATAGTTCTTTATAGTGGGAGGTGACAAGATTAAAGTCAGAAATGTGTGATGATAGAAGCAAAGGTTAGAGGGATGTGCTTAGAAGAGCAAGGCCGTGAGCCAAGGCATGCAGGTAAGCTCCACAAGCTGAGGAAGGCAAGGAAACAGATTCTGCTTCTGCAGACTCCAGGAAAACAAAGCCCAGCCATCCCCTTGATTCCAGTTCCATAAAATTCATTTAGGACGTCTGCCCTCCAGCATTGGAAAATAATAACTTTGTTACTGTAGCCCACAAATGCATAGTAACTTGCCTACCTCTAATGTATAGCACTAATAGATAACTAATGTAGATTTTGGCACATGGAAATAGTACAATATTCTAACAAATTACTAAAAATAAGGCATCACTGGAATTGGGTGACAGGCAGCAGCTTGGAAGAATTTCAAGGAACATAATAGGAAAAGCCTGCATCACCCTCACCAGGCTGCTAGAAGAAATGTGAATGTTAAAGCTTCCATGGCAAAGGCTCACATAAAATTGAAGAACGGGTTCTTGAAAATGGGAGGAAAGGTCACTTTTGTTACATGGCAGACATTAGCTGAACACAGTCTCACTGAGCTATGTTTGTGAAAAGAAAATTTATAAAGGATGAACTTGGATTTGAGGTATGGAGATTTTCAAACAATGTCAAAGGTACAGCCTTTCCACATACACACATGATTTATTGATATTATCTTCACATAGTGGCAGTTCACATTTTCAATTTTAATCTTTTGAGTTTGAAGAAGGCAAATGCTGAATTACAGAGAAGTCTAGGTATTTTTGATTCTTAGCAAATTAAAACAGGTCTTAGGAGTGAATCCTGATATCAAAAGGATTACATTCGTCTTATTGCTATGTTATGATAATATGGCTGCCTCTTTTTTCTATATTTATCCTATTGTAGAGGAAAAAATTAAAATCCCATTTGGCCTCGTTGGAACACATTTGCAGAATGTTATAGAGCATTGGTTTATGATTATTGCTCTATTATAGACAAACAAAGTATTTTTAATCCTCTATCAGTCTAGTGTCTGAAATTATGAATTCTATTCAGTTTTTAATGAAATGTGGATTACTTTAAAGATTATCTCTCCGATTTAATAAATGTCTTTAGAGTAGAAAGTTAATTGGATCTTTCTTGAATGAACAGTGACCACTGTGTGTGATTGATGGAAGGAAAAGATTGTAGATGATATATTTTTGAGTACATTTTATGTGTTTAAAACTAATTGATGTTAGAAAATGATTTAGTGCGATTAGTTTTCTCCAATATACTATATATCCCCTTACACTTACAGAAGTTATAGAGCAATTCTAATTAATTTTAAAATAAAATTTGTGTAATTATTTTGAAAGTGCTATATGAAATGCTGCATACTGAAATACATGTAAGTTTAGTGTGTTTTGTTTGAAAGAGAGAATTAGTATTATTGCCAACATCCTAATAGTTATATGTTTATCGCCTCCTACTTTTGACATAGTTCTCAACCGAGCCTCAAATTTTGGAATCTTGCTCTACTTGCTCTTTTACCTGTTTTTTAAGAGCTCCTGCTGGATTTGCTGTTAGATGTTGGCATTTCTGCTTGGTTCCTGCAGAAAGTCTGTATACTTATTCTTTGCCATTTAAGGAGATGTAGAAATTCAGGTGTTTGCAAATTCAATGGTTGAGGTGATAAAGTTATCCTCCTTATATTTTGTCTATCTCTGGCAGTGGCAGAAAGAAACTACATTTTGAGTATTGTTGACCCTTCAGTAAAAATATAAGTTATCCTTTTCAAACATGATGCTGCTCCTCCTGGTAGGTATTTGTGTTTGCAGGCATGCTTTCTATATTGTCAGCTCCGAAAGATGACGTTTTAATTTCTGGATAGTTACAACACCTAGCTTTGCATCTGTGCCTCATAAGATTCCAGTCTTGGTTTTTGTGAGGAAATCACCCATTTCTTATATACTTCCTGCTTTCTCGGACTGTTTACTGATTTTATTTTCCAGATGAAAACCCAAGTGAGCCATACTTTTGGAGTATGGACCAGTGCAACTTTTCTCTATTTACCGTGATAACCATTATTTCAGTCCTGACTCTACAGAAAGTGGCTTTGTATTGTCCAGTTAATATTTTCCTGACAAGTTCGGCCACGAGGGGAGATAGTTTAAAGTAAATATGTCATTTTGATAGTTTAATAGTGTACTAGAAACTGGAGCAAATAAAATTTTAGCAGAAAGATAAGGAAAAGAAGAAAAATATTGAAGGCCATAAGAAGTATGTATCTAAGACTTCAGGCTTTTCCAATGCATCACTTCTTAGAAGTGGTGCATATTTTTGATTTAAACCTCACATCATCACGGTAACTATTTTTATTACATTCTGCTTAATGTCATGCACCTAAATATTCCACTAGCCACTAAACATGAGGAAGTTGGTCATCCATTCAGAAAGTACTTACTGTGTGCTTCCTGTCTGCCGAGCACTAAACCAGGTACTGAGCTCAAAAGAAGATGGTTGTAGGAGAGGAGACATGACATCTGTAAGTAATAAGTAGAAGAGCAGCAGGGAGCTAAAAGTAGACATTGACCACATTTGGCTTAAAAAAAAAAGTTATAAGCAACTCAATCAAGTCTGTTCTTGGAAATACACTGTCTCTCTTTACATTTTGGTAGAATAGTTAAAGGTTATGTTAGTGCTTCCCTAGACTTCAGAATTTGATAATCACCATCATTAAGCTTATCTGTTTTTCTCTGGAATGCATAGTGGCTCTTTCGGTTCCAATTTTATAAACCAAAGCACAAATCCCATGTTGTGTTATTAGTACAAAATTTTACATATTTCCACATAATATATATTCATATGTTATCTATTCACTTGATGTTTTCTGTGTTAGACTTAAGATGGTAGAGTCCTATGTATATTCCCAAATGTATATGTAAACAGAAAAATATGCAGTGTGTTATCATCTTTATCATATTGCTGTGATGTTCTGAAGTATGCATTTTTTTAACCTTAAATTTTCAAGTAGGAAAATATAGCTGTTTCATGACATGAATGTATGTTTAATCCTCCCTGTACTGACAGACATTTAGGATACTCATGTTGCTTGCCATTATGTGCAATATTACAGTAAACATCCTTGGCTGATTTCTTTACATTCTATGTCGCAGGATAAATTCCTAAACACTAACTACTAAGTCATATGATATTTCTATCATTTTAATAATTGCACTCAAATTACCCTCAAAAATTATGTTTACTATCCAAACAGTCTAAAATGCTTATTTATCCACATCCTTATCAATACTAATTATTACTGGTCTGGTAAATTTTGCTGTTTTGATGAGTAGATATGACCAGCATTTTATCATGTTTCATTGTTAAATAATTAGGTAATGACACCACTATTTGTTCTAGACTTCCCCATAAAGAATAAAGAAGTGATTACATGAACAGGGTTAACTATCCATTGTATATGTTGCATTTTGTTTCAAGTTGATAATGAAAACAAAATCAATACGCATTCAAAGTTCTTTTATTGAATGCTGCTTCCTAGGGAAAGCTTGGAAACACAAAATGTCTTCAAAAAGATCATAGAAAATGGGTAGTATGAAAAATATGCATGGATTTTACAATTTTTGCATAAAAATTTATCTTTTAATTCATTTTTTTACAAACTTTGGTATCCCCTCTTACCTCAGTTCGCTCTGGAGTATCTTCAAGTGCATAGTGGTCCTATCACATTTCATGTTTTAAATCATCTTTTTTCAGGTTTTAAATCATCTTTTTTGTGTGTTATCTGTTATTACTCATTGGCAGTGTGTGATTTCCAGATTCTTCAGACAGTCTCAGAATCCCTAGAACTTGTAAGAACTGTATTTTTTATTTTTTAAAAAATGTAAAATGTGGCTGGCATCTTGGCTCACTTGGCTAATCCTCTGCCTGCGGCGCTGGCACCCCAGGTTCTAGTCCCGGTTGCTCCTCTTCCAGTCCAGCTCTCTGCTGTGGCCCGGGAGGGCAGCAGAGGATGGCTCAAGTGCTTGGGTCCCTGCACCCGCACGGGAGACCGGGAGGAAGCACCCGGCTCCTGGCTTCGGATTGGCACAGTGCTGGCAGTGGCAGCCATTAGGGGAGTGAACCAATGGAAGGAAGACCTTTCTCTCTGTCTCTCTCTCACTTGTCTATAACTCTACCTGTCAAATTAAAAAAAAAAAAAAAAAAAAAAAAAGGAAAATGTGTCCAAAAAGCCAATCAAAGTGGAAGTACGCCTGAGTAGCCACCCAAATAAGTTGGGTTCATTAAATAGGCCAGCTGACAGTGGTTGGTACAGTATTTTTTTAATTCGCTGCGAAGATAAACTTTCAAAGAAAAATCTACCTCAAAGTCACTATTTGAGAATTTGTATAGTATTTTAAGGAATGACAACAAGATGAATGTCATAATAGTAATAAAAATGCATAAAATACGTGTCTTTTAAATTTCCCCTTTTAAAATAGCTGCATCTCTTTCAAGATATATAACCAGGTTGGAGAAAAAAAAGGAAAAATATGTATATCAATAGCTACGTTCAGTTTGACTTCTGTTTACCAGATGCTTTAATGGAAGTCTTTTTCACTGTTCAATATAATGATGTCTGGGTCTCCAATTGCTATGAAATATCTAAGGTATATATCCTGCTGTTTGATGAAGAACATATGGTTTTGAAAAAAATCAGTGTTAAAACTGCACGGAAATTTTCTTTGTAAAGCCAAAATTTCAGTTTTACTGAAATAGAGAAATATTTCACATTGCTAAACTGTGTATTGATTGCTTTTATTTTCAGTTTTTTGACCACATAACCAGTAATGTGTACATTTTCTTAATCTATTACCATGAGCAAAGTCTTTCTTTACCTAAATGATGCTAAAATACTTTCTATAGTTCTGTAAATCTTACTGATATTCTCTATATTTTTCTTTCCCAGCTCAAGACTTCATTGAAACAAGTATATAGCAAAATCCTAATTATGCTAGACTTATTGCCTGAATATATTAGTGCTAAATGAATAGTAAACCCTAAATTCAATTTTCTAAATGTTATTTTTAATACACGTTCTCAGACCTTGCTAAGCAAATGCTCTCAGAGTCTCTAAGAGAGTTTATTTGGCTAGTTCTCAGAGGACTGGCCTGCCCCTCATTTGCATCCTGCTTTTGTTTGGTTCCATGCACAGGAACAGTTGCTCACCATGCAGGGTATCAGAAAATGACCTAAATTAACTTTTCTGCAGGAAGTATAGGGACCTCAGGATAGAATATTCCAGATTCAAATTTCCCCTGAGATATAAATTAATTCAGTCTAAATCTGGGAAGACTTAAATGACTTAGTACATAATGTCTCTCCTGAAGAGAATCTAACAGTGACAGGGACCTAGGTCTAGAGATCAAATGTACAGGCCTACTTACTAAGTAGAGTCAGAAAAATCTGATTAGTCCAGAATAAAAGGGCAGAGAGAGGTGAGAGGCAGCACCGTGAACAGTGAACAAGTCTTCCTTCCATGCACTACTGAAAAGATGAGTTATAGGGAAGACAGAGAAATCAGGTCATTTGCTTTCCAAAAAATAGGGATAATTGGTAATCCTTTTCAAGGATTCTTTATAATTTTGTTATATATCTAATTTTTGGCCACCTTTATTCATGTTTTTAGTTTCTATATATTGCTGTATTCCTTTTATTAAGTATGTGGATTGCCATGTATTGAGTATAGAGGCTCAAGAAAATGAAAGTACAAACCTGTGTAATGCATATTGGTTTTTAGACTCTCACATCCCAGTTACTTTCTGATATTATTTCTTTCTCTTGCCTTTTGCATCTACAAAAGGCTCTTCTCTCTTGTTCATGGCTAATAAATTTCACTTGTCTTTTTAAAAATCAGGTGGTGCCAGTGCCGTGGCGCTGTAGGTTAGTTGGCATCCTATTTGGGCGCCGGTTCTAGTCTCAGCTGCTCCCCTTCCAATCCAGCTCTCTGCTATGGCCTGGGAACGCAGTAGAATATGGCCCAAGTCCTTGGGCCCCTGCACCCACATGGGAGACTGGGAGGAGGCACCTGTCTCCTGGTTTCAGATTGGCATAGCTCCAGCCATTGTGGCCATTTGGGGAATGAACCAGTGGACGGAAGACCTTTCTCTCTGTCTCTTCCTCTCACTGCCTGTAACTCTACCGCTCAAATAAATAAAATCTTTAAAAAAAAATCATGTGTTTGTGAAGAGAGAGAGAGAGAGAGAGAGACCTCTCCATGCCCCCAAATATCTGCAATAGCTAGGGCTGAGCCAGGACAAAGCCAGGGGCCGGCAACTTAATCCAGGTCTCCCACATGAGTGACAGGGACTCAACTACTTGAGTCATCACCTGATGCCTCCCAGGTTACCACATTAGCAAAAAACTGGAATCAGAAACAGAGCCAGGACTCAAATTCAGGACTCTGATCTGTGACATGACTGTGTTGCCTGGAATCTTAATTGCTAGCCAAATGCCTATCTCTGTTATCGTCTTACCCATAAAGTTACTGTTCTTTTCTCAACTTCGTGTCTCGTAATCATCTTCCATTTAGTTTATCTGTGAGGCTATTTGTCCCTGAAGCATTTTCTGAGGGTAGCTGCTCCCAGGAGCGTAGTGTAGCCACCTAGAGCTGTCAAACTTGGTGGTTTTAATGGACTCATGCTTTTACAGCCCTTGGACAGGCCTAGGTAGCATGTGACTCTCTTCATGTTTTGACCCATGCTTATCAAACAGAAGTTCCCCAACCTTGGACCAGACCCAAAATATAACTACCATTTTGTAACATTCTATATATCATGAAGCAATATCTATTCCATCCTTCAGCATACATATCTTCAAAAGAAAACCAAACTTTCCTTTTTTTGATATAAAGAAGAAGAAAAGAAAAGAAAGTAATATATATTTATTGGCTAAATGAACAAACACAGTCACACTAGGAAATATAAGGAACACTGATGTTTGCCCCTGTTCTTAGAATAACAAGGTTACCATGTTATTATCTTGTGTCCAGATGATATTTGCAGAAAGGATTTGGTAATGTTGTTGACAAAAAGAGAATTAATATAATAGTTTTTAATTGACAACATCTTTTGAGTAGAATAATAACATTACAAACAGCAGAAAAGGAGCACGCTCAGATTTTAACCAACACAAACAACCTTAAAATAGGCATTTCAAAATTTTCATATCTGTTTCTCTTGCATCCTTCTCCTAGCTAATATGTTTTTCTGACATCACTATGAAATACCTAATATTATCTCAGATATTTACTTCTTTAATTTTCCTCACTTTGATTTAAACATTTCATTCAGTTAATCCACAAGTATTTATTAAGGACTTAACATACTTTATATAACTCCAAATCAGATTTTGCATATCTAATTATTATTGTCCAATGCTTTTTCTTCAAGTTAAAAATGAAACAAAATTAGTGTCTGGCACAACTACTCCATTCTCCAGAGGGGAGCTGTGAATTCTAAAACTTTCAGGGTTTTATTTTTCCTTCTCATGACGCATTTAAAAATCTAAAGGGAGAAACCAGTGTTGTGGCATAGTGGGTTAAGCCACCACCTTTGATGCCAGCATCCCATACAAATGCCTTTTCCTGTCCTGGCTTTTCCACTTCCAATCCAGCTCCCTGCTGTTGCACCTGGGAAAACCATGGAAGATGGCCCAAGTACTTGGGCCCCTGCACCAACATGCTAAATGTGGATAAAGCTTCTAGCTCCAGCCCTGGCTGTTGAGACCAATTTGGGAGTAAACCAGCGATGGAAGCATGTGTTCTCTCTCGCTCGCTCTCTCTCTCTCTTCCTCTCTCTTCCTCTCTCTTCCTCCCTCCCCTTCTCCCTCCCTACCTCTCTCTCCCACTCTCCCTTGCTCTCTCCATATCACTTTCATTGTAACTCTGCCTTTAAAATAAATAAAATAAGTGAATAAAATCTAATGAGAGTTTTAAGTTTCACAAAAGTTGAACTTCCATTTTTCTTTCCATCAGTCTCTAAATCTGAGTATATATTTTACAGTACTCTAAAATGTTAATAATCCTGTACTGACTACGTGAATGAGTGAATTTACAAGTGCATGAGTGAATACAAACTTGTATTTTAAACCTACAGTTTTTTTTCTTAAATGAAAATTTTATTATTCTCTCCTTTTACCAAAAGGAAGCTTCTGTTAAATGCTTTGATAGTTGAAATGGTGGTGATCAAAAATTGATCCTCAGTTTGAATGCATGTCATAACTTTTTTATCATGTTGTGAGATTATTTTTGAATACACCAGAGATGTTGACTAGGTCTACATTAACTGCCTTTTTCTATAGTGAGGCATCATCTTTCTGTCAGTTTTTTAAAAATGCACTTCCTTTTGTATAAAAAGCATAACATAGGTTTGCAGATGGTTTTGTCTACACAGTTAATGACCAGATGCACAAATACATATCTGTGAGAGGTGTTACAGACCAGTTTGGAGTCAAGGAACTGGTCCTAAGTAAAAGGATACTTCACAAAGTTCCTAGAAAATGAAATTCAGAGATACGCTAATTTGGGTGCAAAATGTTTCAAATCCATGAGTAACCATATAAAGTATATGCTTTATTATATAAAGGTAGGTCTCTGCGAAGTTCAAAGAATCTTTGGCATTCATATGCCCCTTGTCAGATCCAGTGCTGTATACTAAAGCATTCCTGACTTATGAAATTGACCCTTAATCATCAGTTTTACCTTTTATTGTAAATTTTACATCTGTAAATTCTGTAAAATCTGTAAATTGCCATTTCATTTAAATTCTGAATCTGTGTGTCAGTAAAATAAAGCAAAGCTGCATCTTCATGCAGTAATAGCAGTCATATGCTATACTGAATTCCTCAGAAAGTGAACAAGGTAAAAGCTCTGAAGACAGCTATGATCTCATGAAATTTGGACATAGTCCTAAACTGTTTGGAAAGAGAGCTTTGTCAGCCGGCTTTTCAGGCTCTAAATCTGACTTCAATAACTGCCACCTTCTACCACAATTTATCAGTTTTACCTTAGTATTCCCTGATTTTCCTCCAACAGAATCCACCATCAAATTAAAAGCATACTTCTGGCAACTGTTCCAGGCCCAAATTGCTACCCTTACATTCCAAAATCAGTAGGGTTTTTCCAAGTTATTCTTTAGGGAATGTGACAACAGGAGCAACTTACAAATACTAAAAATGTGTTCCTTTCCTAGTTTCTCCTCATTGACCAACCCCTCCATCCCAAACAGCCCCCTTCTATCTTCCTTTACCTTGTTATCTGCTATCCAAAGTGAAAAGGCTGCTTTTTCCCTTGGACAATGACATAGTGTAGCACTGGGTCAGAGTGTACCTCTGAGTATTGCAACAGTGGCCTAAAATATGTGTGTGTGTGTGTGTGTATATATATACTCAGAGGTATACATACACATACATTCATACATATATACACATACATATATATATATATATAAATTTATTTATTTTGGGGAGGTGCACACAGACACATACATATACATATCTCCCATTTGCTGGTTCATTTCCCAAATGCTCATAATAGCCAGGAGTAGGCCAGTGTGAAACCAGGAGCCAGGAACTCAATCCAGGTCTGCCATATGGGTGACAGTGATCTAACTATTTTAAATAAGACCTGCTGCCTCTTAGAGTGTGAATTCATAGAACGCTTCATTAGCGAGCAGACCTGGAACTCAAACCCAGGAACTCTGGCCTCCCAAGTGACATTTTACCTCCAAGGCCAGATGTCTGTCCTTAAAAAATTGCATTTATCACACAAAGGAATAAGATCTGTAGCCTGATCCAAGAAATACTGTCTTAGATGCTTTAGCTCTTCTCATGACTGATAATCCTTAACTAATATACACTGTACTGTTCTTCTGTTCCTTCAGGAACCCAATCTATATCTGTGATAGAAGAAGTAATTAACTACTTTCCTCATTGTATTGATTATTAATATAAAAAAGTAGAACCTACCAAACTTTGGAGATCTTTCAGCCCTTGGAAAGTTGAATTTTTGCATTTTTCATCCTTCTTCAAAAGGGGAATATTTTCACCTTTATAGTTAAATAACTGTTATATATATATATATATATATATATATATATATATATATATATATATATATTTTGACAGGCAGAGTGGACAGTGAGAGAGAGACAGAGAGAAAGGTCTTCCTTTTTTGCCGTTGGTTCACCCTCCAATGGCCGCTGCGGTCGGCGCACCGCGCTGGTCCGATGGCAGGAGCCAGGTGCTTATCCTGGTCTCCCATGGGGTGCAGGGCCCAAGTACTTGGGCCATCCTCCACTGCACTCCCTGGCCACAGCAGAGAGCTGGCCTGGAAGAGGGGCAACTGGGACAGAATCCGGCTCCCCGACCAGGACTAGAACTCGGTGTGCCGGCGCCGCTAGGCAGAGGATTAGCCTATTGAGCCGCAGCGCCGGCCATAACTGTTCATTTTTGATATTCACTTCACTTTTTAAATCTACCTGCAACTAATATAGAGGCTATTATGACATTATAAATAATGACCCATATATTTATTGAGAATTTCTTGGATTGTCTGCAAATAGAGTTTAGAATTGCTATCCTAGAAGTGCAACTGAGGGAGCTATTAGAGTTGTGGCCTTTATAAACTTTTAATAAACTAGCCAGTCCCTGTTACTAATCTGAATTTTAGTACAGGCTAAACTAGTGGGTAGAAGTCAAAGAGCATGATCTTTCACACAAAATCTGAAGCCCTAAGGAGGAAAACCACAGGTGACTGGAAACAAAGCAGAGAGCCCAGAAGTAGGAGGGGTGCTTGGAGCACAATTCAGTCCCGTCAAGGTGGCGTGTACCAATGCCATCTTACTTGTTAAAGTGATCAGTTTAAGTTCATAATTGATCAAAAAGATAGGATTAAGTGTCAAAGGGATTACATAAATAAGACCAGTGTTGCAAATAATAATTGATAGAATTAAAAAGGAGAGAATGATCCTACATGGGAAGCAGGATACACAGCAGACTCATAGAATGGCAAATGCCCTAAACAGCACTCTGGCCTCAGAATCAGCCCTTAAGGCATTCGGATCTGGCTAAAAAGCCCATGAGAGTTTCGTGGGCATGGAAAGCCAAGACACTGTGGAAAAAAAAAAAAAGGTCAGTACCTTTCTCTGAAGGGAGGAGAGAACTTCCTCTTTGAATATGTCCTTGTCTAAACAAGATCAGAGTTGGTGAACTCAAGAGGCTTCCATACCCTTGGCAGCTCATGACAAGAGCCTCAGGTGATTACTGATGTCATAAATTAGAGTGTCAATTGTTAAATCAACAACAGGAGTCACTGTGCACTTACTCCCCATGTAGGACCTCTGTCCTTAATGTGTTGTACTATGCAAATTAACGGTAAAACTGCTTGAAATCTTTATGTAAGATATACTAAGTTGATCTTCTGTATATAAAGATAATTGAAAATGAATCATGATGAAGAATGGGATGGGAGAGGGAATGGGAGATGGGATGGTTACGGGTGGGAGGGAGGTTATGGGGGAAAAGCCGCTATAATTCAAAAGTTGTACTTTGGAAATTTATATTTATGAAATAAAAGTTAAAAAAAGAAAAAAAGAAAAAGAAACCAACTGAAGTGGAGTAGAAGGAAAGAGAAAATCAGGAGTCAGGGCTTACAGGAAGCCTAGAGGACTGAAGCAACAGCCAGTGGAAGCCCCAGCTGTCTGCATTATGTAGGAGCCAGAAATTAGGAACAGGTCATAGGTCTAAGTCAAAAAAAGATTCTGATACAAGAGCAGGCCCAACAACCCAGAAATACTTGAACTTTCCAAATAATGTCTACCTTCCACAGCAAGACTTTGTTGTGACTGCTACTGCACTGGTCTATTGCAGTGTATGCCGCTTGTACCTTGGTCATTACTCACACCTGGAGAACCTGTGTGAGGGCATAGATACAAACGACATGAGACCCAGGATGCTAATTCAGACGGGACTCTGAACTACTCTGATGCTTTCCCTTTGAGAAGAGAAAGTAGTAGGCGGTACATCTTTTTCAGTTTTAAAATTCAGTGTCCTTTGAATTGTCTCAAGTTGTTGTAAGATCTACAAATTGAAATGTTGGGAAGAGAAAACCAGTCCAACTTCAAGCAGTTTTGATTGCAGAAACATTTGTGGGTGGAGCTTTAGGGAAGAGAGGGGCATAGTTAATTTTTAAAAATAAAATTGGAGTTTTGGTTACCTTGCATTTTCTCACTAGCTGTGAGCCCCTCTACAGCAACAGAAGGCAATTACCATAGTCTTTTCTTACACAGAACATTCAGAAGTTTTACGAAGACATCAAAATTACAAGGATACATTGTTTTATTGTGCTCCTTTTTTATTTCATGTTTTATAGGTTTGTAATCACCCTTGGTTCAGCACATTTTTTCAGTATCATTTTTTTCAACAATATGGGTTCACTTTGTGTCCTCATTAAATGTGGTGATTCTTGCAGTATTATAGACTTTTCATTATAATATCTGTTAAGGTGATCTATGATCAGCGGTCTCTGATGTTATTAGTGTAATTGTTTGAGGTGCCACTAACTCATATAATGTAGTCCCATCTCACTTCATTTTCCTAAGGACTCCTTATTCTCTGAAACACAGGGATATTAAATTTAGGCCAATTAATAATGTAGTAACCGGGGCTGGCGCCTTGGTACACTAGGTTAATCCTCCACTTGAGGCGCTGGCATCTCATATGGGTGCTTGTTCTAGTCCCCGTTGCTCCTCTTCCAGTCCAGCTCTCTGCTATGGCCTGGGAAGGCGGTGGAGTATGGCCCAAGTCCTTGCGCCCCTGCACCTGCATGGGAGACCGGGAAGAAGCACCTGGCTCCTGACTTCAGATCAGTGCAGCTCTGGACATTGTGGCCACTTGGGAAGTGAACCAACGGAAGGAAGACCTTTCTCTCTGTCTCTCTCACTGTCTGTAACTCTGACTGTCAAATAAAAAAATAAAAAACAAATGTTTAAAAATTTTTAAAAAATCATGTAGTAACCTTTAGGTGCTCAAAAGAATGGAGGAATTACACGACTCTCACTTTAAATCAAAAGCCAGAAGTGATTTTACTCAATGAGGAAGGCATGTTGAAAGTCAAGCTAGGCCAAAAGCCAGGTCTCTTGCACTAAACATTCGGCCAAATTGTGAATGAAAAGTTCCTGAAAGAAATTAAAAGTGCTACTACAATGAACACACAGATGCTAAGAAAGCAATACAAACTCACTGCTGATGTGGAGAAAGTTTTAGTGGTTTACAAAGATCAAAGCAGCTCTTCTCCTTAAAATACAGGCTAATCCAAAGCAAGCCCCAACTCTCTTCAATTCCGTGAAAGCTGAGAGAGATGGGGAAGCTCCTGAGAAAAGTTTGAAGCTGTCATAGATTGAGTAATAAGGTTTAAGGAAAAAAGCTCTCCCCATAAAATGAAAGTACAAAGTGAAACACGGGAAGTTGCTGTAGAAGCTATAGCAAGTTATCCAGAAAATCTAGCTAAGGTCATTGATGATGTTGGCTAAATGAAACAAAAAATATTTACTGTAGACAAAATAGCCTTCTCTTGGAAGAAGATGTTATTTCAGATTTTCATAGCTAGAGAGGAGAAATCAATGCCTGGCCTTACAGCTTCAAAGGATGAACTGACTCTCTGTAAGGTACTAATACAGATGAAGACCTTAAGTTGAAGTGCTTATTTACCATTCCAAATACCTAAGACCCATTGAAATTATACTAAGTCTACTCTGTATTTGTAAGTGGAACAACAAAACCTAGATGACAGCACACCCGTTTACAACATGGTTTACTGAATATGTTAAGCCCACTATTAAAACTTGCTACTCAGAAAGGGAAACAATATTTCCTTCAAAATATTACCAGTCAGTGATAATGTGCCTAGTCACCCAAGAGTGCTGATAGAGATGCACAAGGAGATTAATGTTGTTTTCATGCCTGTTAACACAACATCCATTCTACAGCCCATGGGTCCAGGAGTAATTTTGACTTTCCAGTTTTGCTGTTTAAGAAATGTTATTTCCTGGTACAGATATGAAACATACAGTTAGATAGAAATAATAGATTCTAGTGTTCCATAACACAGTGGAGTGGACTGTAGTTCCCAATAATGGATTATATGGAATTGTAGAACAGGAGCTAGTAGGTCCCAAATATAAAGAAAAGAAAATGGAAGTACTAATTGCCTGATTTGATTGGCTAATGCTATATACATGTGTTGAAATATTGCACTGTACCCCCCAAAAATATACAGATATTACATGTTAATTAAAATTTATAAAAATCAATTAAAATTTAAGAAAAGGAAGACATTTGCTAAGGCTAGAGCTACCATGGATAGCTCTCATGGATCTGGGTCAAGTAAATAGAAAAGCTTCTGGAAAGAAACCAATATAGATACCATAAAGAACATTTTTGATTCATGAGAGGAAATCAAAATATCAAAATTAACAAGAGATTATTCAGGCCAGACGGAAGGTGCAGAAAGAGATGTGGCAGAAGTTCATTGCAGAACCCCTGTGGCCACAACAGGCAGCCAATGCAAGGGGCTGTGCATGTGGCATGCACCCTGGGCGCGGGCAATGTGGCTGCCCCGAGGGCCTTTGCGCCCAGCTGTTGCCGGTCGTCAACTGTGCACACGAAGCTGTCACAACTGTGCACCAGCTCAGACCTGTGCCTGGGCCTCCACTGAACTCACTTCTCCAGGAGGGCACCGACTGGCTTTCAGGGGAGAGGTCTGGGTATTATGTGCTGCGTGTTGTCTTCTGTCACCTTATGCTTTGGACATAGAGGACAGGACAGTACCCACCCACCACCCCTCCTGCAGTCAGAACCCTGCTGGTCCCAGGATACCACCTGGGGTGGTTCATTTCCACCCATGGGAGCATCAGCCATGCTAGCAGGTCCCTTAACGGCCCCAGGCTTCTGGCGAGGAGGGGAGGGGCCTCTGAATCCTATCACCTGGATACTTAACATCCAGGGTCCTCGTGTTCCCAGCGTCACCAGCCCACTGACCACCCAGATGACCACCCCTTCCCTGTGTGGAAATGGAGCTGCCTCCATTTTCCTTGAGGCTTTGTCATTGACTTTGCCTACATACCTTCCTGGGCATTTGTTTGTTCATTTGTTTTCTATTTTTATTTTGTATACTGAGGGTATTTGGGGTGGGGTTGTTTTTTGAGATGTGTGATATGTATGATTCTTTTATGGTGTTCGTTAAAAAAATTTTCATATTGATTTTGCTTTATTAAACGTATTTTAAAGATATGTAATATTTGGATCAGATGTTGTGAATATTGGTAGAGATAAAGCTATTTTATTCTGTATTTTTAAAACCGTTCCATACAAATAGAAAGCTCTCCTAGGTTGAAAAAAAAAAAAGAGGTTATAAGAAGTTAATTCCAGCCATCTTAAGGACTTTGCTGGGTCCAGTACTTCATTGGTGGAAGTAGCTGCAGATCTGGTGGAAACAGAGAACTAGAATAGCAATGAGGACTGAAGATGGGACTGGATTGCTGCAATCTCATGGTAACTACGTGAATGAATAGGAATTGTTTCTTCTGGATGAGGAAAGAAGTAGTTTCTTGAGATGGACTCTGCTCCTTGTGAAGATGCTATGAATGTGTTGAATGACAGTAAAAGTTTTATAATAATACATAAACTGCACTGATAATCTGTAGCAGAGTTTAAGAAGATTGACTCTAATTTTGAAATAAGTTTTCATGTGGGTAAAATGCTTTCCACAGCATCACATGCTATAGAGTAGTTGAGGTGGTCAACTTCATTTTTGTATGATTTTCTGTTTTGGATTTGGAGATTGCTCTCATTTGCTAGTTCATTCCCCACATACCCACAATGGCTGGGGCTGGAATGGGGCTGATGCCACAGCCAGGAGCTGAGAATGCAATCCAGGTCTCCCACCTGGGTGCAGGAACATGATTATTGGAAGTACCACCATTGCCTCCCAGTGTCTACACTGGTGGGAAGTTGGGGTCTGGCACTGTAGTCTGGAATTGGTGTGTGACATGCGCATCTCAACCACTAGGCTAATTACCCACTCCTGTGTTCTCATTTTAAGAAATCGCCACAGCCACCTAACCTTCAGCAACCACTGGCCTGATCAGTCAACAGCTATCATCATTGAGGCAACACCTTCCTCTAGCAAAAAGATTTTAACATTCTGAAGGCTCAGGTGGTTGTTAGCATTTTTACAATTAAGAGCTTTTTAAAATATTTATTTAATGGAACCTGTACTGTGGCAGAGTTGGTAAAGCCTCTGCCTGCAGCACCAGCATCCCATATGGGTACCAGTTTGAATTCTATCTACTACTCCACTTCCCAAAAAAGAAGAAGAAGAAGAAGAAGAAGAAGAAGAAAAACCACCAGGATTTATTTATTGATTTGAAAGGGAGAGAGAGAGAGAGAGAGTAAAAACATTTCCAACTGCTGTTTCAATCCCAAAGTGGCCACAACAGCTACATCTGGGCCATCTGAAACCAGTTACTGGTTCCTGGTCTCCCACACAGGTAACAGGGGCACAAGTCCTTAGGCCATCATCTGCTTCCTCCCAGGTTCATTAGTGGCAAGCTGGATCAGAAGCAGAGAAGCCAGGACTTGAATTTGTACTCTAATGTGGGATGCAGGCATTGTAAATGGTGTCCTAACCCACTGTCCCACATTGCTGGCCCCTGCAGTAAGGTATTTTTAATTAAGGTCTGTACTTTATAATTTTAGATGAAATAATATCGCATGCTTAATTGACTACAGAGTATAAACATAACACTGCACTGAGAAACCAAAATGTTAATGTGACTTATGTTATTGGAGTGCTCATATTGCTCTATTGCAATGGTCTGGAACTGAACCTGCAATATCTCTGAGATGTGCCTGTGCTTCATCAATTTCTGAGAATGATTCAACGAGTTTCATTTCCCATCTGCCCTTATTTTGAATTCCTAACATTTCCCCTGAAGAATTTATAGCATTAGTGTCACACAACTACATTATTGTACATTTATTTTCTTTCCAAACAAAGTGCAGTTTCAAAGGGCAGAAACCATTATCTTTAGCTGTCATTTGAAGAAAGTGATCAGGCTTGAAATCAAATGACCTGGGTTCAACAAACAAGTTGCATGACCTTAGCCCAGTCACATGTCTCAGTTTAGATTGCCTACCTATAAATCCAGTTGAATGAAAACTTCTCAAGGATGTGGCACAAGATGAAGTCAGAACACAGAAGACATGATTTCCTTATCTCTGCTTGACCTGCTATGTCTGTGCTGTCATTTATTTCATATATTGGGCTTTTTGTTTTTTATCTCCACTGCTAGTATTTTCATTGATGATGTTGTCCAACATGCCTCCCAAACTTAGTTTCATTTCATTCCAACATTTCACTTGTATTATTTGCGTACTTCTTTGCAGCAGTAGCTAATAGGACTTGTCTTGGGGGCAGGGTCGACGCATGCTACGATGCAATCATTGAATTTTCACATGTTCCTCACAGTTTACATGTGAAAAGGTCAAGGTTGCCCATACAATGTATTATTTTAGACTTTTGAGGGGAATTGTTTTTGTGTCAGCTTTAAATTCTTCTTGAACTTGATTTCTGATCTAGGACAATAAAATTGAAACCTGATATGTGCATGTTTCTTTGTACAGAGAATGAGCTGCTTTTAAAAGAATAATCCATCTGCTATCTGATCAGCCATGTAGGACTGATTCTTTGGAAATGAAGAAGCTCTCCATTTTCAGTTTAAGTCACACATGTGAAGGCTTTGATAAGATTAAAATAATCCAAGGAAGCAATTTCAAGATGCACGGCTAGAAATAAAAACTGAGAAATAACCATGTCTCACATGATAGTCACTTAATGGAAGAATCAGGTTGTAAGGACGTTCTTCAGATAGTGTCAGTATATACAGATAAATATGAACAGCTGCTGGTTGAGCTAGAAGCACTGCTGGTTAAGTTAGAAATTTATGATTTTTTTATCTTTCAAAATGTGTCTCTTTCCTGCTGCTTTATATTCTTTTTAAAGAGCCAATTATGTTGTCACTTGGGGGTTGTACTTTTGGGTGACATTAGTTGCTTTAGATGCTCTGGCTAGATCACTTTTTACACAGCTTGTAAACCCTAGTTTCTGAGACTATTACCTGTTTGTGGCTCGCAGTCTCCCCTTCTTGGAATCACTCGCAGCTGAAGAGCACTTGCTGTGTTTAGGGCTACCGTGCCTACCTCCCAATCCTATCATCCACAGCCAATGACTAACTGGCATAGGGTGTACAAAAGGCCAGTTCAGTTTTTTCAAGTTGAGGTCAACTCTGGAGCAATTCTAGCTCCAGAGCTCCTAGGATGATCAAACTGAAATTAGACGCTAGTGGAGATCACATTCCTCCCAACACTCTTGTACCTTGTTTCCTTCTGTCCTTTATACTGTGGCGCAATCCCTTAACGAATCATGTACATCCTAATCCTTGTCTCAGGCTCAGCTTCTAGCAACACTACCCTAAAACAGTGATTATTGTGAAACTATAGATCCTACCTTCTTTCATCCTCATTCTTCACAACATCTGGAATATGGTGCTCACAAGTATTTTGAAGAGTGGGCAAAGTAAGAAATGTGACTTTCATTTGGCCAAGTGCTAAAGGTAGGAGATGTGTAATTGAAATCACAAGCACTGTCCTGCAATCCTAGCCTTATTTGAATCCGAATTCTTGGCCCATTGAGAATTAGAAACATGGCAGAATTGGAGAGCAGAATTAGAGTACTGTCAAAATGGAATCCATTTAACATTCTAGCTGCAAATTAAAAACCATCAAAGCATCATATCAAAAAAGTTCTCATGAAAGTTTAAGAGAATATTTAATTAGCATAATTTTTCTGTGAACCTACTCTCTGTCAGCATGTGCTTGCTGGGCATGGACAAAATATATAAAATATGCAATATGTGGTTTGTGCTTTTAAGAAATTGTGACTCATGGGGGAACCAGATAGGTAAGCTAATAATGTCATGCCATGTGTTTACCCTTGAAACATAAATTCCTTATAAAAAGGCACTTAAGATGAGTTGTTGAAAAGGCCCAGAAGCCCTGTCTGTATAGGGAACAGCATGAGCAAATGTCTATGGAAATGAAAGCTGTGGAGTGTTCAGGAAGAATTTATATAGAAGTTGGTAAGAAATTAAGGCTAAAGTTTTTTGGCTACAGAATTAGGAAAGGACTGTAAGACTCAGCATTGACTTTGTCTTGACATCTGAGAGACAGCTCTCATGATGGTTTAGAGATTAGTCTCTGCTTTAAAAATTCTTCAATCAATATAGGAAGTCAAGTGTTCTATAAAAATATCCTAAACAACTATTAGTATTTATTTTATTTGCATTCACTTTCTTTTATTAAATGTTGCATGGATATGTTTCATAAATGCAGTGATTGTGATTTGCAATTATTTATAATTATTATTATATCATGAGATTTTCCCCCATTATTATGCGTTTTCATTTTTAAGTGGCTGAATAGTTCCATAAATAGTTTACTATAATTTAGATTCCCTATTTTTATTTTCTCTGAAAGCTTTGCAGGCTATCAAAAAGGGCAGTGAAAGGATCATTTTGGGTATTAAAAAAGCAACGCTTTCAAGCCACAGTTACATTGGGATGAGTAGGGCTTGCAGTCAGAACATGCAATAAGAGAATTGCCCCAGTGTAGGTCTGGAAAGAGATGATCACGCTGACCTCCCATTGTCCTCATCCCTATGTATAAAAGGAGGTACAACAAGCCTCATAGGTGCTTGTGAAAGTTAATTGAAATAATAGATTAAAAGAACTTGGCATTTATGAAATTCTTAAATGATCATTCATCCAACAGAGGAAGCTATGAAAAAAAGTTTTGAAAAGGTCACTTTGACTTTTAGGCCTGGAAACTGTGAGCTCTTGGAATGTGGGTACTATTGTATTTTTTTTATGTGATGACTACCACTGCCAGACTTAACCTAATTGCCCGACACACATATTTCAGCTAATGAGTGGCCAGGCAATAAAACCCTGTTGGTTAGATGGGCAAACCATAGGAAACACACTGGTGGAACCTGCTTTTAAAAGGGCTGATATAGGCCGGCGCTGCAGCTCAATAGGCTAATCCTCCGCCTGCGGCGCCAGCACCCTGGGTTCTAGTCCCGGTCGGAGTGCCAGATTCTGTCCCAGTTGCTCCTCTTCCAGTCCAGCTCTCTGCTATGGCCCAGGAGTACAGTGGAGGATGGCCCAAGTGCTTGGGCCCTACACCCCATGGGAGACCAGGAGAAGCACCTGGCTCCTGGCTTCGGATCAGCGCGGTGTGCCGCCACAGCATGCCAGCCGCAGCAGCCACTGGGGGGTGAACCAACAGAAAAGGAAGATCTTTCTCTCTGTCTCTCTCTCTCTCTCTCACTGTCCACTCTGCCTGTCAAAAAAGGGGGGGGGGGGGCTGATAAATGCATTATTCCAAGAAATCATCAGTAAGTAAAAATACTTCAGTGATGACATGGTGACAGGAACTTGCTTATTTTTTTTTCTTTCCAAAGATTCATTCTATTTATTTGAAAGTCAGAGTTACAGAGAGAGAGAAGGAGGCAGGGAGAGAGAGAGAGAGAGAGAGAGAGAGAGAGGTCTTCCATCTGCTAGTTCACTTCCCAAATGGCTGCAGCAGCTGGAGCTGGGCTGATCCAAAGCCAGGAGCCAGGAGCTTCCTCTGGGTCTCCCACGCAGGTGCAGGGGCCCAAGGACTTGGGCCATCCTCCACTGCTTTCCCAGGCTACAGCAAGAACTGGATCAGAAGTGGAGCAGCCAGGACTCGAACCATCGTCCATATGGGTTGTCTGTACTGCTAGTGGTGGCTTTACATGCTATGCCACAGCACCGGTCTCAGGTGCTTGATTCTTTTGCCAGTGAAAATGTGTTAGCTGTGTACATTGATGGAAACAAATAAATGATAAATGATTGTTGGAAATTATAAGTTATGAAGTCCATCAAGAATCTTGAGGATTCTTAGGAAATTGTGAAATATGAGTCAAGTCTGAAAAATGGGTAAATTGTCTTTTACCTATAAAGCATTGAAATTAATCATAATAGTTTGTTTAATCTCTACCTCCCATTCTAGATTACAGACTCCAAGAGAGAAAGATTTGTTCAGACTTAAACCTCTCTCAACAGCTGCTCAAAACATATTTGTTAAATGAATAAACAAATACTATATAAGTGAAATCGGACATCGGTTTGTGTGTTGGGTTAACCACATAACAGTGTTGACATGTCCTGCGTAATGTGCTTATTCCAGTAGGAAGAAAAATGATATAAAATGAATATACCCTACTCTACTACTGAATTCCTATTCCATTAAAAGCAAATAAACAAAACGGACTATTGCATGAGACACAGTGTACAAAAAATTATATTTTAAAAAGGTTTGTAATTTTTTTAAAATGTGATGTGTTACATCCAATAATTTCTTATTCCCTAATGTAATACTAATAACTATATATTAAGTTTCTGCTATCTGCCAAGCACTTCCACATTAATCTTCAAAACAAACCTAGAAAGTAGGAATTATTCATCTCCTTTTGAAGCTGAAAAAAAAAAAAATGAATCTCAAAAAGAGCAGAATAACTTGTCCCGGGTTACACAGTGAGCTTTTCCTGGCTCAAATTTTCCCTGGCACAGGGAGAACTGTCATCCCTTTCCCAGACACAGCCTTTCAGCTATTGAGAAGCAGCTCGTGTATCTGGATGGTGTTATTTTACCTGATGTAAAGGAAGGATCATCTGACACATATAGAAATAGGAGAAATGTAAACTTTTAAAGCAAGTTCCAAGGTGCTCTACAGCTACTGTTTGTATGAGTCCATAGAGAATGACCAGGGATTCTGTTAGCAGTAAAAAGAAATAACAGTCAGTAAAACTTGAAAAGAACCTAAGCCATTCTTCCAAGATCTGTGAAATAGGGACACAGTGCACTTTGTTTTTCCTTGTTAATACCATGCAGTACCATCAGTTAGATCTCTTTGTCTTTCTTTTTATCTCTCTCTTTTAAAAAAAAAGATTTCTTTATTTATTTGAGAGGCAGTGACAATGAATTACAGACAATGAGAGGGAGAGACAGAGAGAAAGGTCTTCTGTCTGCTGGTTCACTCCCCAAATGGCCGCAATGGCTGGAGCTTGGCTGATCTGAAGCCAAGAGCCAGGAGCTTCTTCCAGGTTTACTATGAATGTGTAGGAGACCAAGCACCTTGAGTCATCCCACAGTTTTCCCTGGCTAAGACGAGGGAGTTGGATCGGAAGTGGAGCAGCTGGGACTCAAATCGGTGCTCATGTGGGATGCTGGCACTGTAGGCAGAGGCCTAATCTACTGTGCCACAGTGTCAGCATTCCCCCTCTTGCTCTCTCTTTTTCTCTTTCCCTCCTCCATCCCTTCCTCTCTTCCAACCTCCTCTCCTCCACCACTCTTTCCATCACTTGGACCTCATGGCATTATTCTTGATACTTGAGACATTCTAATGATCCATTTTTATTAATATAACAAAATGCCCGAGGCTGGGTAAGGACAAGAGGTCTATTGAATCACAGTTCTGAAGGTGCAAGGGAGAAGGTCCACATCTGGTGCTAGTCTCATTGCCGGCAGGGATTCAGTGCACAGCACGGTGCATGGCAAGAGAGAAGATGTGCCCATGTAATGGTTTACATATCTTTCTGTCCCTTCCTGCTTATAAAGGACCAGAATTCCATCATGGGGCTCTACCCTAATCCTTATCACTTTCCAAAAGCCCCACCTCTGAACTCCATAGTTGGATTACATTTTTGCCCTCTTAATACCTCCCAGTGAGGATTAAATTTCAACATATGAACTCTTGAGGGCATTCAAACTGTCCTAACCATAGCAAACATATATCTTGTAGAGTACCTTTTAAAACATGTTGGAAAGCATTTAGGTTTTAGTAGGGAGAATAGTGATTACTCAAAGATACCAGATCCTAAAGCCACAAACTCATAAACATTACCTTTCTTTAAAAAGTGGTCTTTGCAGATATAATTAAGTGAAGGATTTTGTCTAGGGACATTGTCCCTGTCATTATTCCTGTAAGAGTGAAGCAGGTGCCACCATCTGCAATGCCAGCACCCTGTACGGCCACTGGTTCATGCTCCAGCTGCTCCAGTTACCACCCAGCTCTCTGACAATGCACCTGGGAAAGCAGTGGAAGATGGCCTAAGTTCTTGGGTTATTGCCAACCACATGGGAGATCTGGATGAAGCTCCTGCCTCCTGCCTTTGGCCTGACCCAGCCCTGGCCTTTGCAGCCATCTGGGGGACTGAACCAGCAGATAGAAGATATTCTCTCTTTCTCTCTCTCTCTCTCTCTCTTTCTGACTTTCAAATAAATAAGTCTTTTTAAAAAATGAAACAGAGGAAGATTGACACATGAGGGAAAGGACAGTGTGACTACAGGAGCACAGATTTGAGTGATATGGCCACAAGTTAAAGAATGAATGCCGGGGCCGATGCTGTGGCTCAGCGGGTTAAAGCCCTGGCCTGAAGCGCCGCATCCCACATGGACGCTGGTTCATGACCCAGCTGCTCCACTTCCAATCCAGCTCCCTGCTATGGCCTGGGAAAGAAGTAGAAGATGGCCCAGGTCCTTGGGCCCCTGCACCCACATGGGAGACCCGGAAGAAGTTCCAGACTCCTGGCTTCAGATCAGCACATCTGTGGCCATTTAGGGAGTGAACCAGCAAATGGAAGACCTCTCTGTCTCTACATCTCTCTGTAACTCTTTCAAATAAATAAAATAAATCTTACAAAAAAAAAAAAATGAATGCTAAGGCCTCCAGTTGCTTCAGGAGGCAAGCAAGTGATTCTCCCACAGAGCTTCAGGAGGGAGCACAGCCCTGCCTTGGTTTTGTCCTAGTGATACTGTGTTTGGACTTTGTGTTTCTAAAGCTGTTAGAGTATAAGTGTATATTGTATTCACCCTCCAAGTTTGTGGTAATTTTTTGCAATGACCGTGAGAAACAAATATGTGCACAGAAAATTCCTTTATGACCTTTTAGCTCAGGAATAGTTATTCAGTCAGCATGTTATCGATGGAGCTGGGATAAATCAGGGATTTCTAGCCAACACACTACTTATCTTCATCTTCCTTTAGATATGTTCACTGCGTCTTCCTCTGTAAGGTAAGGCAGTTTAGCAAAAGCTTTGTTAAGAATGTGTTGTTTTCTCCTTTGAGGTTCAACTTAAATGACTTTGATAGAACAAAAGTTTGAGAAAACAATTTGTCTGAATCAGAGACTTTGGAATATGAATTCATACAAACTAATGAAGGATATCAAAAGTTGGCCTCATAGGGAGAAAGTATCTTATGCAAATCTTTGTTGTCAGCCAAGTTCATACATGCAGAATACAAAACTGTTTCACTGTTTGTTTGGAGATTAAAAATAGATTGAGATAATCTAATTTAAGAGAACTAGCAAATTCTTCTAGCCTTATACATTTTATTCCACATATGTTACAGATACTGTACTATAAAATAAAGTAACACTGTGTGACTAAAGTTGAAAAATTAAGTATTACATTGTACATTTTCCTTCTCTCATATTCATTCTGTTGGTATGTGTTGATGAATTACAAAACCATTGTGCTGATTCTGCAGTCTACTAAAAATTTCTGGAAATTAGCAGATACTAGTTAAAATGTAGTACTGGTTTTATACACTAAGAAAATATTAAATTATTGGTTCTTGTGGTTGATGCTGAATTTGCATTTATTATAAATATACACTTATTATAAATAAAAAGGAACCATTAATATTTTCTTTGTCCAAAATATTCCTGGTAAACAAGAGAATGCATAAAATATTGGTTTGCTGATGCCATAGCAACATAATCTTATACTGGGAACATCATCTGTTACAATGCAAGTAGTTGTGGTCATGTACTTAGAATAGGCTTGCCGTTACCAAAGTACATGGTGATGATATAGGATAAGATTTGTCCAGATGTTTACACAGCTCTTACAAGGAATTATTTTAGTCTGTTCTTTTGGGTTGAAATGTTATGTGCTTAAAGGATTGAGTACTGTTGTGACTAGGAATATTTAAGTAGCTCTGAACTGCAGAAGTAACTTAAATACTTATTTGGAAAAGAAAAATAATATGAATGGGCAGACTAAAATCTTTGAATTATCTCATTGTCCTAGAGATGTTTTCTATCTAAAGTAAAAATCATAGCTCACATAGTTTCGTTTTAAAATATACTAGATGAGAAGTGATTATTTTTACCGTATTATTGAAAAGGATTCTTCATAGCAGAGTTTCACTGAGAGGCCATCACAAAATAAGAACTATGCTGGGGGGAAATTCAGTGGTTAAAAAAATAAAAGGAATGGTAGAAGGAGGTGGATAAATCCAGGATCCACGGCTGAAGGAGGGAGAAAGCTGGGAGGGACTGAGAGCAGGAATCCAGCTTCCAGATAGGTTTGATGGGCAATATTTGGCTTCATGAAAGTGTGAATTCAAGGTCAGAAGTTAGTACATGTAGAGAAGGACTTTACATCAAAAACACAAGTGGACAATATCTTAATCTGTTTTCTGTCCCTGTATCTGAACAGCACAGATTGGTGATTTATTCAGCTCACAGTTCTTAAGGTTCTAGGCCAAGGGCTTCAAGTGATGAGGGTCTTCTTGCTGGTGGAGATTCTGTAGAGCCTCAAAGCAGCAGCTGAAGGCATCACATGGTGAGACAGAGCAAGCCTGATGATTTGGATCTCTATTCCTGTTCTTTTTTTTTTTTTCAAGATTTATTTATTATTTATTTATTTGAAAGGCAGAGTTACAGATAGGCAGAGAGAGAGAGAGAGAGAGGTCCTCCATCCACTGGTTCTCTCCCCAGACAGCCGCGATGGCCAGAGCTGCGCCAATCCAAAGTCAGGAGCCAGGAGTTTCTTCCAGGTCTCCCACATGGGAGCAGGGGCCATCTTCTACTGCTTTCTCAGGCCATAGCAGAGAGCTGGATCAGAAGTGGAAAGCTGGCATTTGCACTGGCCCCCAAATGGGATGCTGGCACTGCAGGCTACAGCACCGGCCCCATCTCTGTTCCTGTTCTTTTAAAACTAGTAATGCAATCAGTGGGCCCAATCCTTATGAGCTCACCTAATCCTAACTATTCCCCAAAATTTGTACCTCCAAATATCATATTAGATTAATTTTCCACCTTCTTAATACCTCACAACAGGAATTAAATTTCAGCATGGGTTTTAATGGGGACATTCGAACCACACCAGGTGGTGTCTGATGTGGACCGCTCTCCAATGAAGAGTGCTGGTCTCAACATTGATTTTTCAGCCATACACATTCCCAAGAGGTTGGTGTCCACTGATCTCAGACAAAAGTTAAGTTCTGTATTTCCCTTTCAGCTCATAGTTGAAACATTAATGTGTCTGGGCACTTCTGTTCCTATCCAGAAGTAGTTCCGTTTCAGAATAAGCAGAGACCTTTATACTTACATTGTACTGCCCAGAAATGTCTGTAAATGTGCTGGGAGATTCTAGTCGTTTTCATAAATTAGTTTAACAATGTAGTTCTAGTTTCATATACTGTAAAATCTGAAATTATTTCTTTTATATCTGAGTGAAGTTATAAATTTATTGTAAAAGCAAATATATAATAAAGAAGCCTTAATCTTTTCTTTATCTGTAAAAATGTATATGAGAAACAAAAGGATTCATAAGATCATGGTTTGAAGTTCTTAGAAAAGATCAGGCCCATCTCTTCCCAGCTGTGGGCCCTCTCCATTTTCCTTGACCAGCCCAAGCAGTTCAACCTACAACATAGTTATGTAAGGTCCTATCCTGTGTATAAGACTCTAGAAGTACATGAAAGTGAAGAAAGATCAAATATGGGAATTTGAGCTCACTTAAGTATGTCCTATGACCTTTACTGCTTTAAAATTATCTTTCTACATTAAGTCTTACATAAGAGATTTCGTTTTAGGACCCCTCCTTTTCTTCTTAGGCTACCTTGAAGCTATTGAGAGTCTCATGCCTTCTTTTAGAAAACAGCAAATATCTCCTCAGTATTTCACGTTTTGGATCTTTGTTTTATGCTGCAACCTGGAGCTCTCGGATGAGGGCCAGATGTTCCATTTCTCAGGTCTGGGGTGGGGTGGGGAGGTTAGTACATGTTACAAAGAAAGGCTGAAGTGATTCATAACTTCAGGATAAGGAATCCTAGTTTGCACAATTTACTTCCCAGGAGCAGTTGTGGTGTACTTGTCCCCCTTAGTAAATTGCCTGTGAAGACAGATATCTTGCAAAGATTAAGGTATTTTTTTTCTTGGAATAAAATATGATCGAAACCCAGGATAGGATCTTTCACCTGTTAGCATGATTTTGGCCTCAGCACTTTACTCATCTGTCTGTTCCCATTGTTCATCGGTAGGTAAATGTGCACACTATTATGCAAACAAACATTGAGCTCAGTTTGCTCTATATGAGACCTGCCTGTTCACAAGAGAAATCACACTAGCCATCAGTGCTCATTCATTTTGCTATTAGGGATGGACAGGGCCGGCTATCATGTGCCAATTTGGATTGAATTCCCTTGACTTTGGGGCTACTTCTGATGAAAGCAAGGCATATGGAATGTTGCCAGTTCCTCCTACCGTAGGTGCAGCATGGAAATAACAAATGCGCATAGATGAGCACATCAAAAGAGGGGAGTCTGTAGGGGGCACCTCTCCACACTACTGCTCTTGTTTTCTGGAGACCCCAGACTCTGTGTGCTGACATCTCACAGAGCTGATAGGATTCATAAAGGAATTATAGAGCAAACAACTGTATACTCCCTAGAGAAAATAAAAGGAAGTTGAAAGGAATACAAACGGACCTTCATTTTTATAAAACGGAAGAAGTTATTTTCTTCAAAACAAGAAAAACACAGTCTATGATTTCACCAAATTCTTCCCTTGTAACTTCATCTTGTTTCTGGTCAAGGCAATTAGAAATCAGTCTCGGCTGGTGCCATGGCTTAACAGGCTAATCCTCCGCCTTGTGGCGCCGGCACACCAGGTTCTAGTCCTGGTTGGGGCACCGGATTCTATCCCGGTTGCCCCTCTTCCAGGCCAGCTCTCTGCTGTGGCCCGGGAAGGCAGTGGAGGATGGCCCAAGTGCTTGGGCCCTGCACCCGCATGGGAGACCAGGAGAAGCACCTGGCTCCTTGCTTCGGATCGGCGCAGCAGGCTGACCGTAGCGGCCATTTTGGGGGTGAACCAATGGAAGGAAGACCTTTCTCTCTGTCTCTCTCTCTCACTGTCTAACTCTGCCTGTCCAAAAAAAAAAAAAAATACACACACACACACACACACACACACACATATATATATATATATATATATATATATGGTTGAATACAGTCCATGGAAAGGAGCAAATTCACACTTAGGGTAATGGAAGAATAGTAACTAACATGATCCAGAAATGGCAGACTCTGCAGGGAGTACTGAGGACTCTGAGCCAGCTATCTAATCTGATGATCAGTGCCTCAGAGGTATCTTCAGAAGGGCAGATTTGTCCTATTCTCCAGGAGCCAGGAATCATCAGCAGTAGTACAGGGAGTGAATACCTAGAAACTGACTGTAAGAATTCAACCAGGAAGTGGAAGAAGTGTGTGATCAGTGGATTCAGTGTGTTTGGAAGTAATTGGAAGAGCAAAAACATATACCAAAGTCAAACAAAAATGATGTCTCTTGTTTGAAGACTACTGGAACTAGATTTTAAGGGAAGAAAAGTACAAGAGCAAAAATATTGGATTGCAAAAAAGTAAAAAGACCAAACAAAAACTTTCACCACATTTTCTAAAGCAGTGAGACAGGAGAAAAGGATATTGCTCATAGCATGAGAGGGCTGAAGGTGTTCCTGACGGGCATTTATGTTCTCCTGAGACTCATATGTACCAGACACACTCACTTTTGGAACAGTAGGCCAAAGGTGAATAGCCTATTTGCATTTACACTGTAAAGCACTATGTTCGATGGTTAAGTATCAGATGGAAGTGAGGGATTTGGTGATCAAATATTTCCTGAATCCCTACTCTTTGCTATGTTGTGAGGATGTTGGTTCAAGTTAAACACATACAAGGAACAAGCTGTTTGGAGCTTTCTTGAACATTATTTCTTAATCCTTACAATTCAAATAATAGAATATTATTGCCCTATTTTATATGTGAAGAAAAGAAATTCAGAGAAGTTATATAACATCACCAAGTCTATGTATCAATAGAGTGACTTGAAAACCCTTGCTCCTTCTAAAACTTTACCCTACCCTATATTAATCCATAATTTAGAGTGCAAATAAGAAACAGAATGAAAAGGGGCAGGCAATCGACCTAGCATTTAAGGTAGTTGTTAGTGTGTCTATATCTAATATCGTAGTGCCTTAATTCAGTATCAAAGTCTCTTCTTGACTGGAACTTCCTGCTAATTCAGTCCCTGGGAGGCAGCGGTCATGGCTCAAGTAGTTGGGCTCCTGCCCACCATGTGGGGGACCTGGGCTGAGTTTTCATCTCCCAGCTTCAGCCCCTGATCAGGAACTTTTGTGAGTATTCTAGAAGTAAACCAACAGATAGAGTCTTCCTGTCTGTGTGACTCTCTGTCTCTCAAATAAATAATAAGTTTTTTTTTCCCTTAAGTTAAAGAAATAGAGCCAACCAGTGCTTAGGAATCAGAAAACCACAGGGAGACTGAAGGGTTGAGAAAGTTGCATGGGAAAGATGGAATTTTCTTATTGAAAGGCACCTATTTCCACCAAGGCCAGGGTGGGGGAAGGTGCCTTAAATAAAAGAGAAGGTTTATTTTCTAGAAGCAAAAATATGTAGTCCATTAAAGTATCTTGGATGGGGGATGATATTGTGGTGCAGTGGATAAAGCTACCACCTGCGACACCGGCATCCCATAATGGCACCAGTTCCTGTCCCGAATGTTCCACTTCCCATCATGCTCCCCTCTAATGGTCTGGTGAAAGCAGCAGAAGATGACCCAAGTGTTTGTGCCCCTGCCACCCAAGTGGAAGACCTGGATGTAGCTCCTGGCTCCTGGCTCCTGGCTCTGACTGGCCCTAGGGTTGGCTGTTGCAGCCACCTGGGGAATAAACCAACGGATGTAAGGTTGTTCTCTTGGATCTGGCACTGTGGCATAAGTGGGTAAAGCCACTGCTTGCAGTGCTGGCATTCCACATAGGCACGGGTTCCAGTCCCAGCTGCTCCATTTCTGATCCGGCTCTGTGCTATGGCCAGGGAAAGCAGTGGAAGATGGACCAAGTCTCTGGGCTCCTGAACCCACATGGGAGACTTCAAAAAAGCTCCTGGTTCCTGGCCTCGGATAAGTACAGCTCCAGCTGTTGGGGCCATCTTGGGAATGAACCAGTGGATGGAAGACTTTCTCTCTCTCTCTTTCTCCTTGTAAATCTGCCTTTCAAATAAACAATTCTTTAAAAAAAAAAAAAAAACTTTCTTTCCCTTTGGTCTGAAAGGGAGGTTTTTTCTACTTACTGTATACTTCGCTGATGGCGAAGTGAATCTAGCTATGAGATTATTATTTAAGTTGTTATTTTGGCTGTGCTATTGCAGAAAAATGTTAGCCATCTCTTTTATAAGGTCTAAAGATTAAATTGTGCATCCTACAGATTCCTTCATAATAGAATTAGTTTCCTACCTTGAAGAGAATAGAGAAATGAAAGAACAAGTTGGGCTTAGAATAGAGAAATGAGGGAGCAAGTTCTAGATCGCTTGCTGACAATAGCAATATCACATGAATACTTAGCAAACCGTTTCAACCATTAGATAACAACTTAAGAAAACATTTACCAGAAGGTCCAATGCCTTCTATAAATTTTAAGAATCATGTGATATTGCTATTGTCAGCAAGCGATCTAGGACTTGCTCCCTCATTTCTCTATTCTAAGCCCAACTTGTTCTTTCATTTCTCTATTCTCTTCAAGGTAGGAAACTAATTCTATTATGAAGGAATCTGTAGGACGCACAATTTAATCTTTAGACCTTATAAAAGAGATGGCTAACATTTTTCTGCAATAGCATAGCCAAAATAAGAACTTAAATAATAATCTCATAGCTAGATTCACTTCGCCATCAGCGAAGTATACAGTAAGTAGAAAAAACCTCCCTTTCAGACAAAAGGGAAAGAAAGTTTTAAAGTGAGAATATAATTTTCCTCATAGGCATTGTCTACCTTAGAAAAACTACTACAGAACATGCCTGTGACTATAGACTTGTAGTTCAGGCCACCGAAGATTAGAGATGGGAAACGGGCACTCCCTTGACTTGCATCCTCTGGTCTGCTTTAGCACAAACCAGGAGGAAAAGAAAGCTCGGCATCAGAAGCAATGGGTGGCAGGCCTATTAATGGCTGATCTGTACAGTGATCTGCCCTCAAGGAGACCCAACAGGCCAGTCCACTGCAGTGGCTTTCAATGTGGTAAGCCTGGGCTTCAGCAGAAGTCAGCTTGTGAAGAGCCCTGGCAGCTCTGCCAAGAGTTGGATCACTGGAAATGGACCTGCCCTGGAGTCGAAGGATGCCCAGGTCAGAGCCACAGATCTTATTGGCTCTAAGCTGAAAAGCCCTTCACTCAGCCCAACTTCCAAAGTGACCACTGCAGCTGAGGGGATGGTCAAGTAGGGTCAGCAACATTGAAGGCAGAACTGTAAATTTCTTGTTAGAGATGCCACCTGCCTTTACGTGGCCAGCTCTCCTCCCAGGCCAGCCAAGTAATGAAAGTCAACAGAGTGCCTTCCCCTAGGAGGTTTACACCTCCCTTAGGATATACCCCATGTCAAGAGATAGATACGTCTGGGCCTCTGAATTTACAAGGCCCAAAGCCCACCAGATTATTATCAAGCCCCTTCTATCAGGTTCTATTTGCCTCTCAATCAGAAAACTTAATTGTAGCTTAGACAGCACCTTTCTTAGCTCCTCTAATAATGACTCTGTCCTTTGTTCTAGGCCCTGTCTAGTGCACTTGGGCCTCATTCCTCTGTAATCATAACCTCTACTCTACCACCAATGGCTCTACTCCCAACATGTGTGTACTGATGGTCCTCTTCCCCACTTAATGCTGTATAATTGTTCAAACCTGGTAAATGCCACTCATAGGATCATTGGTTACTATCCTCACTCTGTCTTTTATGACCTTGTCTAAATATGATCAGAGTCAGCAAACTTGGAAGGCTTCCATAGCCTTGGCAACTCATGACGACAGCCTAGGATGGTTACTGGCGCCATAAACTAGAGTGTCAATTTGTTGGGTCAACAACAGGAGCCACTGTGCACTTGCTCCTCATGTGGGATCTCTGTCCTTAATGTGCTGTACATTGTGATTTAATGCTATAACTAGTACTCAAACAGTATGTTTCACTTTGTGTTTCTATGTGGGTGCAAACTGTTGAAATCTTTATACTAAATTGATCTTCTGTATATAAAGAGAATTGAAAATGAATCTTGATGCAAATGGAAGGGGAGAGGGAGCGGGAGAGGGGAGGGTTGCGGGTGGGAGGGAAGTTATGGGGGGGGGAAGCCATTGTAATCCATAAGCTGTACACTGGAAATTTATATTCATTAAATAAAAGTTAAAAAAAAAAGAAAAAAAAATCTAACATGGTGTAGTTTGTTTAGCCAGTAAACTTAAGCACAACCATCTAAAATGTTTTTAGTTTCTTTCTACTAACAAGTCTAAAACATATGATACACAGATTCAGGTCACACAAATTAAAATGTATCTTTGATTGATTTTAGCAGCTTAAATTTATGGACAATCTTATCTAAAAGCCATTTAAAATAAAACTCTTAATAAAATTTCCCCATGTGGACATACAATATGTACACACATATAATATAGCATAATAGACCAATATAGCAATTTTAATAATAGCTTTTAAAATCTTTAACTCTTTTTGTAGATTGCCAATTGATTTGAATTGCTTTTTGTTTTTAGTAACCTCAGTTAACCATACTTTCTCTCAGTTGGTACTGTTAATACATTATTGGCTTCATCTGTTTACAGAGCCATCCCAAAGTACTGAATACAATAAAAGTGGCTGGAAAAAGTCCATAGGAACCGATAGGAGGACAGCTAACTGGGCCTCTGAATTTACAAGGCCTAAAGCCCACCAGATTATTATCAAGCCCCTTCTATCAGGTTCTATTTGCCTCTCAATCAGAAAACTTCATTGTAGCTTAGACAGCACCTTTCTTAGCTCCTCTAATAATGACTCTGTCCTTTGTTCTAGGCCCTGTCTAGTGCACTTGGGCCTCATTCCTTTGTAATCATAACCTCTACTCTACCACCAATGGCTCTACTCCCAACATGTGTGTACTGATGGTCCTCTTCCCCACTTAATGCTGTATAATTGTTCAAACCTGGTAAATGCCACTCTTAGGATCATTGGTTACTATCCTCACTCTGTCTTTTATGACCTTGTCTAAATATGATCAGAGTCAGCAAACTTGGAAGGCTTCCATAGCCTTGGCAACTCATGACAACAGCCTAGGATGGTTCCTGGCGCCATAAACTAGAGTGTCAATTTGTTGGGTCAACTACAGGAGCCACTGTGCACTTGCTCCTCATGTGGGATCTCTGTCCTTAATGTGCTGTACATTGTGATTTAATGCTATAACTAGTACTCAAACAGTATGTTTCACTTTGTGTTTCTATGTGGGTGCAAACTGTTGAAATCTTTATACTAAATTGATCTTCTGTATATAAGGAGAATTGAAAATGAATCTTGATGCAAATGGAAGGGGAGAGGGAGCGGGAGAGGAGAGGGTTGCGGGTGGGAGGGAAGTTATGGGGGGGGGGGAAGCCATTGTAATCCATAAGCTGTACACTGGAAATTTATATTCATTAAATAAAAGTTAAAAAAAAAAAGAAAAAAACAAACAAAAAAAAAAGATTGCTTTGTCTCTCTCCCCCCACTCTCTCTGTAACTCTTTCAGACAAATAAATAAATCTTTAAAAATTATCTTGTATATAAATATTGGTTAGCTATTTGAAGAATTAGAGTGTGTGAGTGTGTGACATGCAGCCATTAGATATTTTTTGACATTCAAGAGCCATTTAAAATGTGGCTCTTGTCTATTTATTCACTGAAAGCCAAAGGATATACTAGGATTAAAAACCAAGCTCAAATTCTAAAATATTTAATCATAATTTAGCCTATATACTAAATTATATTGGATAAGCTAGAACTCAAATAAAACCATTTTCTGATCTGGCTCCTCTATCCAATATTAAGACAACCTCTAATTTAGTAAATAAACACCTGTGAAAATTGCAGTGCAACCTCCATTAATATGATTTAAACCATGTTGTGTGTTCTCTTGAGATATGCCAGATTAATGAATTATCTGAGCCTTGGTGGAAAATGACCTGTTGAAAATGAAAGTAGAATTCATAACTAAAAGCAGCCAAACACTCAGCCAGTCTTAACCCTTCACTTTACAAATACGAACAGTAAGAATAGGTTAAAAGGTAAGATATCCCATCATCTTAGATCACATGCTTATCATTTGAGCAGTCTTAAAGGTTTTATTAGGTTTATATTTATTTCTCTAATGTCCAAATTATATTACATTCTTATGTGCCATTTTCCCATTTGTGCTTTGAATGGCATGTTTGGATGACTGGCCCATATCTTGCATTCTGAGTTTGTGCCAACAAAAATGTCAAGTGCATTTGCCTTTTAATTACACACAGTGCCTAGATTTTAATATTCCAAATTTTTCCCTGAAGAAGAGACTCTTCATATCCTACGGTTTGTGGGTGAAAAAATATCACTGACATTATCACAAAGCTGTTTTGCCCTACCATCTCCAGATACCCATATTTATCATTTTATAAACTTTTCACTTTAAGGTTTAGGTTCAGTTGTTCCCTAGCCTGCTTTGCTAAAAACTCTGTGTGTTGATACGTGATTCAGCATCATTTAACTATTTTCCCAGTAATCTTCAGCTGAATCTATTTCTCTCTTTGTAACAATCAGTGCATGGGAGATGTAGTTTCTTAACTTTTTACTACCCTTTCCCCTTTCTTTACCTTAGTGATAGATGTGAACTAGCTCATTAATACCCAGGGCTACAATATTATATTATTTGGTTTCAATGTTTTTGGCCTCCCTAAAACACAGAAGTTGTATTAATTTATCATTCTACTGTTCTGTCTTTATCTGCTGATCTTGTTGTATCTTTTTTATTAACTAAGTGGCCCCTCAATCTCTAAACTCCCTTTACCTGGTACTGTAGGGCACTGTAAAGTGCTTTTGCTGTTGCCATGATCCATTCTTCCTTGTCACAGAAAAAGCCAATAATCCACCTCCATATTTTCTTCAGGAGGGTGTCCTTCAGCATCACTTCAAACATGCTCCCCAAAACGTGCTACTTTGTTCCTGAACTTTTCTTGCTTCAGAACTCCTCACTATCAGGTGATGCATCTTTACTTGCATATCATTAGTGACACAACAGGGATGTCAGCCGCATTGATCAGAGATCTTTGTCATTGTCGGTGATGATTCTTGATGGCCAGGAAGAGATGAATGATTTAATTAAGGACACGAAAGAAACAAAAAGGAATGCCTTGGTAAAATGAAGATGGACTATGGAATATGTCTTCCTTCCTCCCTCCCTCCTTCCCTCTCTCCCTCCTTCCCTCCTTTCCTCTCTCCCTCCCTCCCCCTGTTTCTTCCTTCCTTCCTTCCTTTCTTCCTTCTTCCTTTTGACATGGGAATGTTCCCAGATTCTATCCATTCTTCCATCCAACCATCCAAGTCTGCTTTTCCTTTTTTTATTTTTACCAGAAAAGATTTGATGTGATTGTTTAAATTTATCTCTATCTCTTCAACTTTTCCTCTTCCAGTGAGGGTAGTGGTTGAGGATGAGATCTCTATGGTCCACTTCCTTTTTAATTCTGTTTTTAAGAAAGTAGTAGGGGCCAGCACCGTGGCTCGCTTGGTTAATCCTCCACCTGGGGCACCAGCATCCCATATGGGTGGCAGTTCTAGTCCCAGTTGCTTCTCTTCCAGTCCAGTTCTCCAATGTGGCCCAGGAGGGCAGTGGAGGATGGCCCAAGTGCTTGGGCCCTGCACCCGAATGGGAGGCCAGGAAGAAGCAACTGGATCCTGGGTTCAGATCAGCACAGCTTCGGCCGTGGCAGCCATTTGGGGAGTGAACCAACGGAAGGAAGACCTTTCTCTCTCTCTCTCTCTCTCTCTCTGTCTATAACTCTACATGTCAAATAAAGAAAAAAAAATAGTGAAAAACACTTGAACAAGTGGCTAATCACACTTCTCCCAAGTCCATTGAACAGATGGTGGTCAGGAAGCATCAGAAGTACTTTTAATATTATCCAAAACTAATACTTTGAATATGAAAAATTCACTTACCTCCTTGGAGGCTTTTTTTTTCTCTATCTGAAAATCAAAGTTGTAATTTTATGTTGAATGGTTCTAACAAATCTTTTAGGATGCAATGAATGAGATATAGTATCATCTCTGATAAACAGAGGTATTGTGATAGTACTTGGCGATATTCTGCTAACAAGTATAGTCATCCAAATACTTGCATCTCCACTTCAGGTTTACACACTATCTTATGGAAGAGTACTTATTAATCTTTCTGGGTTTTTTTTTTTTTTCTGTCTTAGAAACTGTTGTGTACCCCTCAGATATTGAACAAACTTGTGCTTAATGATGAACAAAAAGAAACTGATATCTCTGTACTTTAAGAAATTAGACTTTAATGCTGTTATTTGAAATGATAACATCTATGGTTCAGAAATCTAAATTTGAAAAAATAATCTTCTTTTAATTCCTACATATAACCTAACCTTTACTGAGGTTTTATTAAGTAGCAGGTGTTATTGTCCTAAGCATTTTTTTAACAAATTAAATCTTTCTTTTATATCAGCCTAGATGATGTTTTTTTTTTTTTTTTTTTTTTTTTTTTTTTTTTTTTTGGACAGGCAGAGTGGACAGTGAGAAAGAGAGAGAGAGAGGTCTTCCTTTTTCTTTGGTTCACCCCCCAATGGCCGCTGCGGCCGGTGCGCTGTGGCTGGCGCGCCTTACTGATCTGAAGCCAGGAGCCAGGAGCTACTCCTGGTCTCCCATGCGGGTACAGGGCCCAAGCACTTGGGCCATCCTCCACTGCCTTCTCAGGCCACAGCAGAGAGCTGGACTGGAAGAAGAGCAACCGGGACAGAATCCGGCGCCCCAACTGGGACTAGAACCCAGTGTGCCAGTGCCGCAGGCAGAGGATTAGCCTAGTGAGCCGCGGCACAGGCCTAGATGATCTATATTTTTATCATCTCTGTTTTACTGGTGAGGAAAATGAAGAACAGTTAGTTAGTAACTTATCCAAAGTCAACTAGCTAGTAGGTGGCAAAGCTGGAATTTATATCCAGACCCTTGGTTTTGTTCAGGAAAAATATTTTAATGACACCTCATTGGAATATTCCTTAGTAGTGTATTTCTAGATATATTGACATTCTTTAACAATTGGTAATATGTAAAAAATTATTTTTCTTAAAGAATAGTTATTAATTTCAATAATTATATCTTCACTTATTTACTTCATGGTTCAGTTAACTTCAGTAGTAATGTATTTCAAAAATTTGAAAACTTTAAACAGTACAGTGTAGCTCATGTATGCTTTTATATAAGAAACTTGTTATTTATTCACTGGACAGATATAGACCAATTGTTCACAGTGTGTTGTTTCTTGCATAAATCATTAGATATAATAAATGAATGAGAGTATATCTTTGCCTTCAATTAGCTCTCAATCTAGTATATGTTGCAGTGTTACTACAAAATATTTACAACACAATTGTATGTGTAAGCTATGGGAAAATAATTAACTTCTATTTAGACATGAGAGGGTAGTTAAGGATAAGCATGGGGAAAATAAAGAACATATAATCAGGCAGGCGTTATAGCACAGATATATGCCACGGCTTACAACACTGGTGGCCCACATTAATGTGCCAGTTCAAGTCCACATCTACTCCTCTTCTAGTCCAGCTTTCTGCTAATGAGCCTGGGAATGTATTGAAACATGGCCCATGTACTTGGGCCCAGGACACCAGTGTAGAAGACCAGGATGGAATTCCTGGCTCCTGGTTTCAGCCTGGCCCAAACCTGGCTGTTGCAGTCATTTGTGGACTGGGCCAGTGGATGGAAGATAATCTCTCTCCCACCCTCCCTCCCTTGCTCTCTCTGTGTTGCTCTGCTTTTCAAATAAGTAAATAAATGAATCTTCAAATATATAAACACACACATACTCACATAAAATCCTATCATCTGATTTCTAATTCTGGAATACTGGCAGATTAGGTTCTCTTAGGGCATCTCCAAAACAATCCTGTCCTGGACTGTAGACCTCTGTGTGTACGTTGCTGGACTCCCAGCTGGGGGCGATCTCTATGGGATCAGTATTCTGACTTTTTTTTTTTTTTGGATGAGGTGAATTCACTGCTGAATTCAACCAAACATTAAAAGAAGTAGTAATTCTTAAATTATTCCAAAAACTAGACGAGAAAGGAATTTTTTCAAACTCATTTCATAAGGCTGATTTTACCTTGGTACCAAAACCAGACAAGGACACAACACAAAAAAAAAGAGGATGGGGAAAGAAATCTTTATGACAGTATCCTTGATAAACATAAGATGCAGAAACTCTCAGCAGAATATTAGCAAACAGAATCCAACAGCTCATTATAAAGATTATCCGCTATGATCAAGTGGGATTCATCCCAGGGATGCCAGGATTGTTCAACATATGCAAAATGATAAACATGATACACCACATCAACAGAATGAAAAAAAGTATGATAATCTCAGTAGATACAGAAAATGCATTTAATAAAGTCCCACAGTGCTTCATGACAAAAACTCTGAACTAATTAAGTATGGAAGGAATGTACCTCAACCCAATAAAGGGCACATATTACAAGTCAGCACCTGACATTGTACTGAACAGAGAAAAGCTGAAGGCTTTCTCTGGAAAATTGAGAGCAAGACAAGGATACCCAGTTTCACCACTTCTATCCAGCATATTACTAGAAGTCCTAACCGAAGCTGGTAGGCAAGAGGAAGAAATAAATAAAAAATAAAGAAGTCATATCATCATCCATATAGAAAATTTAAAAGACAGCACCTAAAAATGTGATTAGAACTAAAAGTGTACTCAAAAAAAGTTGTAGTATACCAAGTCAGCGTACAAAATTCAGTAGCACTGTTGTATACCAATAGCAAATGATATGGAAAAGAAATCAAGAATAAAATGCTATAGATATAATAAAATATCTAAGAATAAATTTAACCAAAAAATGAAAGATATTTACAATGAAAACTATAAAACATTTATGAATGATATTGAGATGGACACATGGAAATAGAAAGACCTCTCATGTTCATGACTTAATACATATCATTAAAATGTCTATGCTACTTAAAGCAATTGCCTATTCAGTGTAACCCTATGAATATACCAATTTGTTTTTCTTTTTTACTGAACTGGAAAAAACACTATTAAAATTTGTATGGAACCACAAAAGACCTCAAGTAGCCAAAATAATCTGGACCAAAAAGATAAAAGCAGGAGACATTATACTGCCTGACTTTGAAATCTATTGCAAAGCTAAAGTAATTAAATCAGTGTGTTCTTGGTATAAAAACACATATATAAAATCACATAGACCAGTGCAACAGAATACAAACTTGGTGGTTAAGAATGTTCTACTACTGTAGTTTTAATGATCTGTGATTACTTTAAAATTTACTGTATGTGGGTGAAGTGGTAATTTTTTCATTCAATTATTGTTTATAGCTGTAGTCTACATTCCCACTAAACTAAGGTCTTTTTGCTTTTCACTCTTTATTATTTTTATTCTGTGAAGCATTAAGCCTTTTTACTGTATTAAATTTAAAATATGTTATCTCAAAAACTATAAAAAAAGGTTAAGAAAACAGGGTGAGAGAAAGAAACATAGAGAAGGAGCGAGGGAGGGAGGAAGTGAGTAACATTATGTTCTTATAATTGTGTCTACAAAGCAAATTGGATCTGTTAAAAACATTACAAATTAAAATTTAAAATTTTTTTTAAAAAGAAGTAAACCTGCACATCTACAGCCTACTAGTCTGACAAAGATGAAAAGAACATGTACTGGGAAAAGGCTAGTCTCTTTAATAATTAGTGCTATAAGAAATAAATAATTAGAGATTGCAGAAGAATTAAACGTGATCCCTACCTCTCACTGTTTATAAAAATCAACTCAAAATTTTGAAATGACAAAGAAAACATGGGGAAAATCCATCAGGATATTGAATTGGGTGAAGATTTGGAGGTCAGATCCCAAAAGTACAGAAACTGAAACCAAAAAAAAAAAAAAAAAAATAGACAAGTGGCATGCATCAAACTAAAGTGTTTCTGCAAAGCAGAAGAAACAATTAACAGATGAAGAAACAATCTATGGAATGGGAGAAAATATTTGCAAGTTATACATGTGACAATGGATTAATAATCAGGAAACAGTAGGAACCCAAACAATTCAGTAGCAAAACAACAAGCAATCTAATTTAAAAATGGATAGTAGAGGGGCTGGGGTTGTGGCATAATAGGTTGACTACTCCTGTGTCACTGGCATCCCATATGAACACCAATTCGTGTCCCAGCTGCTCCTCTTCAGATCCAGCTCCCTGCTAATTGCCTGGAAATGTAAGATGATCCAAGTGATTGGGCCCCTGCATTATTATAGGACTCCTAGAAGAGGCTCCTGGCTCCTGCCTTCGGATCAGCCCAGCTCTGGCCATTGCGGCCATTTGGGAAGTGAACCAGTGGATGGAAGACCACTTTCTCTGTCTCTCTCTCTATATATCTATAACTCTGCCTCTCAAATAAATTAATAAATAAATCTTTAAAAAATGGATAGTAGATATAAATAGACATTTTCCTATAGAAAATATACAAATGGCCAAATAGTTACATTTAAAAATGCTTATAATCACTAATCATCAAGAATAAGCAAATCAAAAGTATAATGGGATATCATATCATTCCAATTAAATTAGCTGTTATCAAGAATACAAAATATAACAAGTGTCCAAGAAGGTGTGGAGAAAGGGGAACCCTTAAATGCTGTTGGTGTGGAATGTAAATTAGTGTAGCCATTTGTAGAAAATTGTATCTAGTTTCCTCAAAAACTAAACATAAATTATCTTATGATCCATCAGTCCCACTACTGTGCATATAGCAAAGGGAAATGAAATCAGTCTACCAAGACACATCCATAGTTCTGTTTATTGCAGCTCTATTCACATTAGCTGGGGAAGGGAGATACCTAAAATGTCCATCAGTCAATGAATTGAGCAAGAAAATGCAGTACATGTACACAGTGGAATACTATTCAGCCATAAAAGTGTTGCAATCTTATAATTTGCAATAATGGATAGAATTGAAGGTCATATTGTTAAATAAAATAAATGAACCACAGAAGAATGAGTACCATCTAATCACAGGTGTGGAATCAAAAAAAGTTGATCATCTGTGGCTGGTACTGTGGCGTAGTGGGTAAAGCCGCTGCCTACAGTGCCGGCATCCCATGTGAGCTCTGATCCAGCTCTCTGCTATGGCCTGGGAAAGTGGTAGAAGATGGCCCAAGTCCTTGGGCCCCTGCACCCATGTGGGAGACCTGGAGGAGGCTCCTGGCTCCTGGCTTCAGATCAGCACAGCTCTGTCCATTGTAGTCATATAGGAAGTAAACCAGCAGATGGAAGATTCTCTCTCTCTCTCTCTCTCTCTCTCTGTCTCTGTAACTCTGCCTTTCAAATAAATAAAAATAAATCTTTTTTTTAAAAAAAGTTTATCATCATGGAAGATAGCAATATAAAGGTGTTTACCAGATACTGATGAAGAAATGGGAAAAGGTTAATTAATGGCTAATATGTTGTAATTAGATACTAGGACTAAAAAGTTCTGGTGGTCTGTTGCATGGTATGGTGACTGTAGATAAGGACAATGTACTGTATATTTCTCTGAAAAATAAACTTAAAACTTTCTGCAATGAAGAAATGGTATATGTTTGAAGAGCTAGATAGGTTTACCCTAATTGGACAGTGCATAAATGTATTGAAACATCATATGGTATCACATAAGTATGAACAATTTTTATGTTTCATATTTTTTAAATTAGAATCCAAAATGTCACGTGACTGAGGCTGTGAAGAGTGGGCAACAGGCAGAAAGAGGGCCTGAAGTCCCTAATGCTCACACTTTATTTTCCTGGAGACATTGATCTTCAGGTTGGACAAGTTGGGAATAATGGGGTGCTTAACCTGGGAGCCCTGTATAGATTTGACAGAGGTGATCTGAGTCCTATAGTACCCCATGGCTATTGGTAGAAAGATATGCAAATTCTGTTTTCCATGAAAGATGATCAATTTAGGCCTGCAGGATTCCCACAGACTAACATAAAGCAATTAACTTACCATCAAAGGTCACTAAGCATTCTTGAAAGTAACTCACTGTGAGTTCTCAGAAAAAAAAAAAAAAGAAGAAGAAGAAGAAGCAGCAGCAGCAGATCAAAATCCTCAAAAGACTGCACGTAGCAGGATTGTCAAGTACAAAAGAAAAATAGCTTTATGTAAAACACTTAAAGAAATTACGAGCAAACCATAAACATTAGCATGATGCTATCAGGAACAAACAACTGAAAAAAGAAACATTTGCTAAGAACTAAAGAGAATTTGTCAGAAGCAAGGTCATAATTGTCCAAATTTTTAAATAGTTGGTTGAATGGAATTAATAGCTTGTTTGACAAAAAACATTTAGAGAAATTTTACCTAGAATTTAGATCTGAAGAAGTCAAGCAAACTACAAAGAACAGCAAAGATGCTCTTGAAGAAAAGAATGAGGCATGGGAGCATGCCCTTCATATATTATAACATAGTATATAGAGCTGTAGTAAGTAACAGCATATACTATCTTCACAGAATAAACTTGTTGCCTCTTAGAAAACAATAGAAAATCCAAACAGTGATTCATGTGCTTATGTAATTTTGATATATGACAGAATTGATCAAGTGTGTTAGTAAATCAACTGGGTAGTTGTGGGAGGGTGGGGGTCCTGAAATACTTTTCTACCATACTTCATACTGAGAAAGCAAATCCATGTCAGTCTAAGGTTAAACAAGAAACAGACAGTGCTAAAACTTTTAGAGAAAAAAAAGTTGTTTTTTTTTTTTAATTGAGATTGAAAAGATTTCTTAATAAATGCTGGCCCACCAAAAAATGATTGACAAAATTATGTTCAATAAAATGAAAAGCTGCCTTTTATCAAGATGTCATAAATAAAATAGAAGAAAAAACTGTAATAAAGTAGGCAAAAACAACCCTAAAAATGGCACCTTAACATACTGAAGTTTTTAAGCTGAAAAGAGTTTGGAAATGACAGTGGCAGAAAGGGCGTCTCTGACCTTTCCTATCCCTTTCTCCTTAAGCAGGTTATAAAATCTAGGAAAGATGTTTTAAACAGGCCTTGCCGTGTTTCTCCATTTATCATACTTACCTCATTCTCTTTGCCCTGTCATACTTCTCTATGACTGCCCTTCATCAAGCATGCAATGAAAAACACTGTGGTTTAACTATGACTTTGGGTCTTCATTATGTTATGAAGGCTCCCATGTCTCATAAAACTTACATTAAATAAATTTGAATGCTTTGTTTCTTGTTAATCAGTCTTTTGTTGTAGAGATCCTAACCATTCACTTAGGGGTTAAAGGGAAAAAAAGTCTAGACGTTCCTCCATCCAGTATGAGAAGGAGTTTGCAACACAGCTAACAAAGGACTAGGATCCACATATGAAATATTTCTACAAACTAAAAAGAAAAAGACAATCAAAAAAAAGTCAACGTTGTATACTGAACATTTTTAAGAATTAGGTATAAATATTTTTACAAAATATCTCAAAACAAATTAGTTAGCTAGTAATTAAGTCCATCTTAGATATTTTTTACCATATTGACAAAAATTATGAAATTTGGGAATGCAAGTGCTAAGAAGTATTTTTGAAAGGATTTTACACACATTGTGGTTAGATGTGTAAAATGCTAATAATTTATCATTGTCTTATAAAGTAAAATGTCTGTAATCTTTGTTGCAGTCAAAAATGAGCCAAAGTCGACATGGGCTACAGTTTTTGAAATGAAATTACATGAAGAGTATTTTAGTATGTAGAGATTGGTGTTTATTTTTCTATGACAAGGTGTAAGATAACCTCAAGAATTGTTAGTAAAGGAAGTTGAAAATGTTGATTGCAGCCTGATTTTGAAAGGCTTGTGTGTTATAACTTTTGCCTTTCCTCTTGAATTTAAAGCAGGTTTAACAATAATTATGTTTGCATTTTAGAAAGCTCACCCTGGTAGCAATATAGAGACTAAATCTGACAAGACCAATATGGCAAGCAACAGGATTAGTGAAAAGTGAAAATGATTGGGTCTTGAAGGCAGTAAAAGTTGGAATGGAGGATCTAGGACAGGTTTCAAAGATAGCTTAATAAATAGACTCAATTGTTTCTTTTACCCAATTGAATTAATTTAAATGTGAAGATTCAAAACTTTATATGTGCAATAATGTATTTTCCCTTAAGTTAATATGAAGTAAAATACTACATTACCAATTGTTTACCTGAAACATGTTACTTATAGCTTTTTTTCTTAAAGATTTATTTATTTGAAAGGCAGAGCTAGAGAGGAAGAAAAGGAGAGAGAGAAAGAGAGAGAGATCATCCATTCGCAGGCATATTAGCAGGGAGCTGGATTGGAAGTGGAGCACCTGGGTCTCCAACTGGAGCCCATATGGGTTGCTGGTGTCGCTGGTGGAGAATTAATCTGCTATACCACAGTGCCAATCCCACTTACTGCTTTACAAAGAAATATTCTGACATTTTGTTCATAATTTTGTGTATGATGTTGAAATGCCATTTTAAGGCCAGCGCTGTGGCATAGCGGGTAAAGCTGCCGCCTGCAGTGCCGGCATCCCATATGGGCACTGGTTCGGGACCCGACTGCTCCAGTTCCGATCCAGCTCTCTGCTGTAGCCAGGGAAAGCAGTAGAAGATGACCCAAGTCCTTACGAGTACGGGAGACCCGGGAAGCTCCTGGCTCCTGGCTTCAGATCAGCACAGCCAACTGGGGAGTGAACCAGCAGATGAAAGACCTCCTTCTCTCTCTCTGCCTCTCATTTCCTCTCTGTGTAACTCTGACTTTCAAATAAATAAATAAATCTTTAAAAAAAATGAAAGAAATGCCATTTTAAAACCAACATAAAGAATTGAAAACTAGGAGAAAATGTTTTAGAATGTGAAACGAATTCAAATATTTATAATATTAATCTATACTTTTAGTTCATAAAATTGTTTAAAATTGTTATAAATGTCTACACCATGATTTTCCATATCAGAAGTGTTCTGGTAATATTCGTGTCTTTATTAAATAAAAAATCTTTTCAGGTATGCTAAAAACAAAATATGAATCATATAACTGTTTTCTTTTTTCACCAATAATAACCCAGTAGACCCTATTTTTATGGTTATCAAGACTATAAAAGGCTAGACAAGTTTTATAAGATCATATTAGATGATGAAGCAAAATGACTTCAAAGGATCATTGAGTTAAATAATACATATTTCAAGATGCCCATAAGGCTTAGACGTCCACTGTGGCAGACTGTTTAATTAATAACATGTACTTTACAAAACCCATCATTATATATTTATATGATATTCTGCAAAGATTTTAAAGCTATTTTTCAGTAATGTCAGTTCCCTTATTCATAGTTTTTCATTTTTATGGGAAGGACCCAAAAGGCAAACATCTAGGTCATATCTACTCAGCAGATTCTACTACTGCTTCTACTATCACAAGTGTTTCAGTTTATAAAATACTTTCACATCATTATTTCAGTTGATATTCCTAAAGGATACATAATATAGATAACGATTTTTTAAATTTTACCAATGAATGCATTAATTCTTGCTCATTCTGGCACAACAAATAAAAGGAAGTGCTAAAAATCAAAACAAGGTATTGGTGATAACGAATTCTATGTGCTTTCCCATGATGTTGGAATGTCCCAACACTGTGGTCTGTGGATAGGTTGTGGCAGATGGTAGAAATGGTTAGTCCTGTGTAGGAACAGCTAGCACAGGGATTTGATATTTCCATAGACAACTTAGAAATGTACGTACTGGGGCTGCCATTGTGGTGCAACACGTTAAGCCGCTGCCTACAACACCAGCATCCCAAGTGGTCACTGGTTCAAGTCTCAACTGCTGTACTTCCCATCCAGCTTCCTGCTACACATGAGCCTGGGAAAGCAGCGAAACATGGCTCAAGTATTTGGTCCTTGGCCACACAGGCCAGAGACCCAGATGAAGTTTCTGTCTTTGGCCTGGACCAGCCCTGGCTGTTGCAGCCATTTGGGGAGTCTCTCTCTCCCTCAGTAACTCTACCTTTCAAATAAATAAATAAATTTTAAGGAAATAAAAGAAATGTATATACCAAGTTCCTCTTATGCTAACATCCCCAGCAACAAGATCTGTATCTGATCAACTATCCGAGCTTTATGAAGATGGCAACTGATATTCTATGTAGTGGTGAACCTACAGTTGTTATCATGCTTTGATTTATTCAACAGACATTTTTTGCATTCTTGCTCCTTTTCAGGCCTTAGTAGAAATACAGTAGTAAGCAAAATTAACATAGTTCTTGCTTTCACAGACTTTATTGTAAAAACAGCAGAAAGCCACTGGAAAACTCAAATCAATGGACAGATATGATTGAAGTGTTAGGAATGCTATGTGAGTTTTGATGTGGAATAGGCAAATGGCAGTCAGAGAGGTAAGACAGGTAGCTGCTCTGTGACCGATGATGTTGACCTGAGTTCAGGTATTAGCAGTGGGGACAGAACAAAGAAGGAATAGTATTTAGATTATACTGCTCTATTCTAAATCATTTGAGATTTGTAGAGTGACTATTCATCTCAATTTGTTCCAGACAATAGTTTTTTGGCTTTTGTCTTGCCGTTACTAAAAGTATCCCCCATAATTTTCACTAGCAACCCAATATGGATGATAAATTGTATATTGATACTAGAGATAGGAGAGGAAAATTCAAGAATGGTGCCTAGGTTTCTGGCTTGAACAACTGTGTAGATAGCTGTACCATTAATGACAGAGAAAGAAATAGAAAAGGGACTAGGGTGAGATAAGAATATGAGTTCAGCTTTGCACATGGTTTGTTTAAGGTAACTGTCATACATTGAAGTAAACACAGAAAAATCAGATGACCATTGGTCAGTAGTGCAGATAGGAGCTCTTGTTTAGAAATATGTTACTTTGGGAGTTATCAGCATGGATGGTAACTGAAGTGATGGAAGTGGAGAAGAGTATCAAGCCAGAAAGGTGAGAAATAGCATCAGAGGCTTAGATTTGAGGCTGGTGTTGTGATGTAGCAGACTAAGCCACCACTTGTAACCCCAGCCTGTATCAGAGTGCTGGTTCAAGTCCTGGGTACTTTGCTTCCTATCCTGCTTCCTGCTGATGTGCCTGGGAAAGAAGTGGAAGGTAGCCCAAGTGCTTGGACCCCTGGCATGAAGGTAGGAAACCAGGATGGAGTTCCTGGCTTCTGATTTTGATTTGGCACAGACCTGATTTTGTGCTCATATGGGGGATGAACCAGGCAGATATCTTTCTCTTTCTGTTCCTACTCCCACCATCTCTTTCTCTGTCACTCTGCCTTTCAAATAAATAAATAAAATACATCTTAAAAAATAGACCTAGGTTTTGGAGGTGCTTAAAGGGCACCTGCTTTTAATAGAGGAGGAACTCACAAAGGAGACCTAGAATGGACAAGCCAGAGTCATAGGGAAACTGTGAGATGCCCAAATGATGCAAAGCCCAGGAAAAGAAGGTTGCAAGGAGAGAGAGGATAGGAAATGTCAAATGCTATTAGGTTATATAAAATAATATGAGGGATGTGCACATAGAATTCAATAAACAGTAAGTCATTGGAGACATTGATGGGGGTCGGCTGGAGGGACTGGGGTCATATGCCTGATTGTAAGATTCTAAGGAATGATTGAGATGTTAATGTGGACAATTTTCCATACCTATTACCAAGAAAGGAGGAAAGCACTAGTGAAATGCCAGAAGGATTTGTAGAATTTGTGCGACAATAATGTCTCTGAAGATGCTATAAAATCACTTAATACGTTTTGTCTTAGAGGCTCCCATCTCTAATATCCATCATGAAAGTAGAAGATTGGTTTTAAATGATCATAGCTATTAGATCAGTTCTAATTTTAGACAAGTTTGTATGACTTCAACATTGTTTTACTTTTCAGTAGTGGGAACAAGGATACAGTTTATAAAGTTACTTTTGCTGTTTTTTTCTCCCAAAATGCATCTCATAAATTTGCTGAATAAAAATGAAATTCTGCCTTTTGTGGGGTTTTTGTTGTTTTTTTTTTTTTTTTTTTTTCCTCGCTATGCTGCTCTTGGCTTCTGAACGCTAGGGATTCACTGAGTGTTCTTTGGCAGATAAAAACTGTAAAGATTTATGGCAAAGGGAAGTATTTCTAAAAAGGTGCTCCACATTGTCTTTGTATATGTGCATAAATTATAAACAGGGCTCAGGGGTGCAGCCGCTATAATAGCTTTCTGCTCTCATTGTAGAAAATAGAAAATGCTCACATAGGGACTGGTGTATGTATTCTCATCAATGAATCTTCTAAGCTTGAATGGTTTTAAATAGGATATTTCTGTTCATTAGTTCTAGTAGGTCAAGTCCTTACACAAATGCATGTGATTAAAGCATCCAATGTAATAAATTTATACCAACATTTTGTAAACAGTACTGTTGGTGATGGTGGCAATAGTAGTAGTAGTAGTAATAGTAGTAGTAGTGATAGTAGTAATAATAGTAATGATAAATGTCACAATTGAGAAGGCCTCACAATTGAAAAGAAGCAATCTCCAAATCACATCTACTTGGAGAATTTGATTAGCCTTCTCTGCTCAAGTTCAATAATTATGTTGAAGACTGATCAACAACTCCTTGCCCAAGAATTGTAATTGTGGCAGACAAACACTCTTTCCCAACTCAAATACATTAATTTGGTAGCTTTTTTTCTTTTTTAACCATTTAAATATGAATTGAAGTTCAGTCTTTAACAAAGGCATTAAAGTTATTACTTTAAAATCATAACATTTATTTGCATAATACATTATGAAAATCTCACTTCTTTGCAGTCTCAATACACCTGTAAGTTTAATAAGATTTCTAAAAATTCTTCCTATGGATTTGAAAGTTTTGATCCATTACCCTCATGTCACTGTTGTTATTTTTTTTTTAAGATTTATTTGTTTATTTGAAAGGCAGAGTTACAGAGAGGCAGAGGCAGAGGCAGAGAGAGAGGTCTTCCATCCACTAGTTCACTCCCTAAATGGTTACAATGGCTGGAGCTGGGCCGATCCAAAGCCAGGAGCCAGAAGCTATGAGCTTTCGCCAGGTCTCCCACACAGGTGCAGGGGCCCAAGCAGTTAGGCCATCTTCTGCTGCTTTCCCAGGCACATTCCCAAGGAGCTGGATCAGAAATGGAGGACCAACTTGAACTGGTGCCCATATGAGATGTCAGAACTGCAGGCAGTGGCTTTACCGGCTACATCACAGCACCAGCCCTCCTGAAAATTCTTACAGACTAGAACAATGCTACTCATGTGTACTGTCCTTAAACAATCATCCTATAGCAGCATGTTTTACTGAGTTAATGCCATTTGAAAAAATATTGACCTCTTCATATAAGAACTGATCTTACAGAGAATTTTCAGAAAGTAAGTCAGATATGTTAAGAAAATCACAAATGGATTCTTATGATTACTGTCTAAAAGACAAAGTGTAATATGCTCATAGAACCTGATGATAGTAGGTTTCAGTTAGTGACTAATGAGAGTTATTGCATGAACTAAAGTTTATTTTCCTAGGGATTTCAACATCAAACATTCTTTCTCGTCCTTTTTGGAGTAGGACCTGTATCAAGCCAATCCAATTTAAAAGTTGCAAACAATAAATATTTTCTTTTTAGATTTTATAGCCAATTTAGGAATATACCCCACTTATTTTTAGTGTTTATACCCATATCTGTAAATAGACATAGAGCCATGTCTAAATTTGTCCCTTGAAAGGAATAGATCGCCAACATATTTGCTACATGTTTTGATGAATTGAACCATAAATTAGTTTGTAATGTGAAAAGCATTGAACTACATCTATTCATAATTATGAATGGGGGGAAATTTCCCTGTAGCCTGGATATATGGAAAGTGTCATGTCAGAGAAAAACACTCTCTTTGCCTACCAGAATATACAAGCTAAAGACTTGCTATTCCTGCTGGAGAATAATGATTACCAAATACTGGTCTATGGGGAAAATTTTATCTTATGCAATTGAAATAAAACAGTTATGGTGAATTATTTTACCTACTTAATGATGTTCTATTTAACATTTTTCAGGCTATGTCTTTCCCATTAGTTTAACTTTAAATTAGCATTGTATGAAATGATACTAATATGGGCAAATTAAAAGGTAAATGTATCAGTCCCCTTTTGACAGAAACTGGCTGGTGCAAAGTCATCAGTAATTGGGATTTTGGGGTATGGAAGCCAAAAGGAGAAGCTAAAAAGATAAGCTTGAAATGTAGGGAAGAATAGATAATTTTATAAATAAAACTTTGAAGTCCATTGAAAGATATGAGGTTAGATTTAAAGATGTGTTTGTGTGTGTATCCATTCAGCTACAATCTCTTGATGCCACCTGCAAGGCACTGTGATGGATACTATAAGGCAGGTTCCCAAGTATGCTAAATCCTAAGAATCACTTGCACTCTTATCACACAGATTCTTAGCCACAGGGTTCCTAGATCAGGAAACATTGAGAAATGCTGCATTGGAAGATAGAAGATATATAAGATTTTGTCACTGCCCTAGAGCAATATATAATCCACCCTTAACTCTCTAAGCTCCAGTTTTTTCTATCTGTGGGTGTGGATATTACTTTCTTTGCCAGTTTTCAAGGTACATGAGGAAAATTGGAAATGCCCATAGTTACTGGGGCTTGCAAATTGATTAAAGTTATGATTTTAATTGTGTGGGTGTGTATGAGAATGGGGTGATTTTAATTAAGAAAGGAAATGAGGGTATTCAAAGAAGTTTTTAAAAATCATCTTTTGAAAATTCTGTGTCCCATATTTTTTATCTGGACTTTATTTGGTACATGAATGTGAGATATTCCTTCATGTGTCAGTTATGCTTTGTTTATTCTTCTGCCAAACCAATTATTCATCCCAAACCTTCTATATTAAACCATGAACTCATGGCCCTAGCAGTTCAAGTAGGCATTTATTCAATCTAAACCCTGGGTCCTCGGCAAAGAGTCACTACCTAAAAGCACCAAGCACAGTACCTTGCCTTTGAGTTAACAGGCATTTGCTGAATGAACTGACATAAATGAACCTCTAAATATGACCCCACTGTCCTTCCTGTGTTGTGTTTGCTAAAAACTTGCATTCTGAATTTTAAGGACATTTGGAGGAAAAAAATAGTTCACCATCCCATTTAATGGTTATTTCTGGATTTTTGTTTATTTTTATGTTAACAAAAGTTGTAGTCAAAAAGCTTTTTCCTGATTTTGACCCTGGGTCTCTCATCCTGCGATTTAGGATGCTTTTTTTGTTGTTTATATTTTCAGGTTATTTTTATTCAAAGGCAATAACGCAGTTGTCTTGTGCGGTCATATTGTCTGGGGATCATTTTCTTTCTGTGATAATCAGCTAATTTAGTAACTTATTTCTCTGATTCATTTAGCAGCAGCAACAGAAGAGCCAGAAGTAATACCAGACCCTGCCAAGCAGACAGACAGAGTGGTGAAAATAGCTGGAATTAGTGCTGGAATTTTGGTGTTCATCCTCCTCCTCCTAGTTGTTGTATTAGTTGTCAAGAAGAGGTAAGACTGAGACAGCCTTGTGCCACTCACCATGTATGTCACTTGTTTTCAAACACTGGTTTTTCTCCTCAAGCTTTTTAAAGTCAGAAAAAACAACAAGAAAAAACAAGTGTGGCCAGCACCTGAGTGTATTGCTTATACTTTTTAGCTGAATTCTTATTTGGTTATTCACAGTTTAATTTGGGGTATAAACATAAACATTTGCATTGTTAACCTTGAAAGTAATGTAAGAATTTGAATTTCTGAAATGCAAAGATCCATGAGATGTTAGCTTATTTTATGAGACTGACACACTGCCTACTGCACTAAGGAGGCGGGTGTTAGCTTATTTTATCTTTGCAATGTTATCCACAATGGCAAAATCAGAGTTTATTGTGGTACCTGAGCTGTGGCCTCTGAATAGTTTTTGTGCTCTTACTCTGCATTTTTCTAAACCTTGCTGCAAATATGATAATAATATAAACATTATTTAGTGAAATCGTATATTAAATATTCACTGGGATAAAAATGTCCACCTTTTAAAATGAAGAATAAATTGTTTTTAATTGGGGATTAGTCCTTAATACTATATCAACCAATATCGCCACCTTCTGGAATTATATGAAGACATAAGATTTACTGGAATTTCAACTGAGCTCTAGTCTGAGTTATTATTAAAGTATACTTATAGTATTAAAGCATACTTCTGCTGAAAAACATTTCCTCAGGTCAAGTTTCTATAATTTGAGCTTCTGACCATTATTTAAAATGTCATAAAGCATTATCATAAAAACAAATGCAATGCTCCAATCCTTTCAGTAACATATTTTTGGTTAATGCTACAGTTTGGAAGAACTTTTAGAAACTATTTACATGCATAATGCAATCCTCAAATACTTTGTGTGTAGAAGAGTGTGGACTTTATGTATTCTATTGACTAGCATAATAAATGATGTTGCTTATATTACATTAAATCCTATATGTACTATTATAATTATTTTGTACTTGAAATAAGGCATGACCATTATAGATAAGACTCATACTTACATGTTTTAACAATTCCATCAGTTTATTTTAATATATTGCCTCTTTACAATTATCCCCTGGAGATATATATGTTGGAGAAGACACATCTGCATTAGAAACATTAGGTATGCATTATAGTGTTTTGTGTTAAATTAGCTACATACGTGCTTTCCCAAAATAGTGCTTTTCTCCTTTTGCTGTTGTCTACCTCTGTGGTTGGAAAATAATTTTATATGAGGCAAGAAGATTTAAGTATTTTAAGAAATACAAATTTGCCAATAAAGATCAATAAATTCATTGAGTATAACCTTCAGATCTTATGTCTCTGTTTAGTTTAAATTTAATATGTGTGGAGAGTTAAATAAACTGTGTAGGTTAAAGACTGGACCAATCTTTGTTACACCATTAAAATTATGCTGCTCACTCAGATAGATGCTAGTCACAGAAATGGCTTCTGATTATGTCGCTCATTTATTATTGGGTGAAAGTTATCACTTGTATTTCTTACTTATTTGTAAATACTTATTTATTTTTAATTACCCTTTCTTACCCATGGCTCTTTGTCTTAGAATAACATTAAAATATTGAAAATTAACTAACATATACTCAGTCACTAAGCAAGACTTGGGCGAGGAGTGGTAGTAAAATGCTCTCACAGCTCTCTAAAGTTGCATTGGAAGAAGTTCTTTTCTGGTTCATATTTTAAATGGTTGAATAAATCAGTTTCTCTATAAAAATGTATGACATGAGTTTTCATCAGTCTGCTTTAATTGATTGTTTTTGATAGAAAGTGTGCTAAGCCTTTTACTTCTGACTAGGAAAAGTTACAACTTTATAAATTTCCATACATTAACTTCCTATATGTATCATAATTTACTCCCTTCCTCACCTAAGCAACTTTGTCATTGCTTTTACTCATAGTGTGCCACACATGGATCTTGTATGACTTAATCACAAGAGAATAGATATTATAATACTATTGGATATTTTCAAATTAATCTTTAAAATAATATATAATGTAGCTTCCCCTTTAACATATATAAACGTATAATAAAAATATTGGAAATACAAACTGTTTTAGCCTCTTATTAGCTGCAGCTTTAAGGGAAATTTTAACTTTCTCCAGACATTATCCCTCATTGGCAATAATATATGTAGGTATATTTCTCATACTGAAATAAGTTCCATGGTGGTTTTGTTGTTTTGAGAAGGAATGGTTGGGAATTCAATTGAGTAAAATTTTATAGCTGAGAGTATTTATAAAGTAAGTTTTAGGCTAAGAAAAGGGATATTGCATCTTTCAAAACGCAATGTCATTTTTAATTTAATCGCTGTTGAATTATTTCCAAATGTATGCCATTTTTTCATTAGCTTTATATTATATTTTAAATGCACAGCATGGACACATCAATAATTTCAAACAAACATAAACTTGAAATTATGTTAATGCAGCAAATATTTTTGTGTGTTAACTGCACTTATATCCACTAAAGAAATATGTTTATATATAGTTGCATGGTATATATGTATATTCACATAACCTGTGTATATGCCTATGTACCATTGAAATATAATGACATCTGTATAAATGTGGGTACTATTCTATATTATACATACATATTATATAATAGATTTTCTTTATGTTTTATATCAAAAGAAAAATTGGTCTGTTAGTACACAAGTTCTATACACAGCTGTTCCATCTGTCATGACATTTAGGTGGTAATGGATGATTCTACGCTTAACTGCATGATGAAAATACACAACCCATTTAATTTTTCAAATTTTTGGCAATAAAAGAAATGTCAGCATGTTATTTTTTTCCAAATTATGTATTTTAAATTTTATTTTTCTATTGCATATCTGTCTGTTTAATTGCATGGCAAAGGAAATCTAACAGTGCATGAGCAAATTGAAATGCAAAGCAAAGAAAACATGAATTTCATTTTGTTTCATTTTCTTTTTTAACACACATTTTCTGCTTTATTGAATGTGACAGAGTCACGCTTTTCATTCACCATTGCTTCTCTTTTTCCACTGTCTGTGATTTGCTTGCCAGGAGGAGCTACTATTCTTACTCCTACTACCTGTAAGTAGAAAACGGGTGATGTACAACTTTACATGTGTTAAAGATGCAGTATCCCTTTTCAAAAAACAAAAAATAAACAAAGAAAAACCAGAATGTAATTTTGATGATACTTCAGACATATTTTCCTGGACACTAAAACTATGAACTTTTAATCTATTATCTATTTTGCTAATCTTTTTTAAAAGGGATATTGTATTTTTGTATGTTCAGCTACTTTTAATTTTTCTTTATAATTTTCCATAAGTAGCTTAAGTCTACAGCCAAAAATCATCATTTACTTGCTTACATCAAACTTGTACCTTATCTGAGCAAGATGATACTTTATTCATCTGGTAAAGTAGAGATAGTGGTTGTAACTCACTAATCCCTGTCTTTATTAACTGTTATATTTGAATAAATAAGTCAATAATATTCCTAAAAGAAAATTTGAAATGCCTGCAGGTCTGCGTGTGATAACATCTCTCCGCATTTCCAGGAATCCAGGATGGGTTATAGCTTCTTTTTTAGAGAAGAAAAAATTGAATTTTCTTTAATACCTTAAATAGACACAGATTTTGGGCAACTAAGATCAAAAGAACCTCTTTCCAACCGACCTGAGAACAAGCACAGGAGTCACATATCTCCTTTTCTACCCCCATGGACCATGACTCATCCTAGGTTTAGGTATAGGAAGCTCACTTGCATAAGGATTGAGAACATTGTCCATTCTATTTCCTGTAACATTTTCAGTCTATCATCTTACATGCCAGAGTAGTTATTCTCTGGTCCAAAGGAAAGATACAACAGAGCATTCGTGGCTCTGCTTGAGCAGTGTTTGATCCATCAGCTTTCAAGGCTTAAGGATTGTGATGAAGTACGTTTGGGACATACATCCCATAGCATTGTTATCACCAGCTAAATTTAAGCTAGCGTTACAACAGAATTTTATGACACTCAATAACTATCACACATTTCTGCCAACATCTCAAATATTATAAACATTTGGCATCCTAAAATTCTGCTTAAAAAAGCAGGTGTAAAGTAACAGTGCTCCTAGCTTGTTGTGATAAATCATAATATCCTTGTTAAATCATGTTTGATGAAGCCAAAGGTAATTAACTGTATCATTTCATACAATGATGGAACGCTTTTCCTCTTTATGGCCCACCCGTATATCCACCTGCAGAAGTTTATGCTGTTGGCTGCTTTGAGAATGAAAGTCGTTTGTGCATCTGTCAAACTCAAGTAGCTGCAAAATGAATTGCTTCACTGTCCTGAAGTACACGTTATATTTGCTGGTTGCTCAGGGGGAGACAAAGCATCAAGCATGCTGAAATCAATAAGTATTTAATTATGAGAATGTCAGTAAGCTTACCATTAGCCACTAGTGTAAAGAATTTGAAATATTAGAATAGGATTCTCTTTTGGTTGGAGGGGCAACTTTTCTATGTTCTAGACAATATAGCAGGTTATGCAAAACTTATTGTATGACTTAGCCCTCCTGACATTTCTAGCAATAACTATAAAGAATGTCACCAAAATATACTTTGAAATGATACTTAAACTTAGCTAGTGATGCTCGTCTGAATTAGAGATTTTTTTTATAAAAGTACAGATAAATTAGAGTAAAACTTAAAACCAGTGTGATATGTAAGCAATGTCCATTGATATTGTCATGATAACTGTCAGTTTTTGATCAAAAGATTGATGTTAGGTTTTCTTTATTTTGTAATAACCTGCGCCTACCTCACAGGGCTGTTGTGAGGATCAAGTTTTAGGACCAAGCTAGCATTTGAGCTCTGGCATATTAACAAAGGTTATCTCCACTGTAATTTGTCAAATAATCTAGGCTTGTGAATGTGAACAACAAAAGTTCCTTATTGACTGAAAATTTTACCAGTCATGCATTGGATACATTCATTACTTTTTATTTCTCCTTAATCATGAAATATAAATAAATTATGAATGTTGTAAAGTGAAACCTAAAAGCTTAAACTTGTTTTCTCTTTGAGCTGCCCATCTTCAAAATGTTAACATTGTTTTGAAACTAAATTTCAGCTTGTACTATTTTCATACAATTTAGTCTCCCAAATTTTTTGAAGAAGGAATTCATTCTATTTTCTTGCCCAAGAAACAAAGATAGGATATTATTTCTTAAGCTATTTCTTGGTGTTTTCAAATGTATAAATGGCAAAACATTTGGGCAGTATTCATATTATTATTCTCAAACGTATAGCAACCGATTCCTAATTCCTAGAATAAGTAGTGCTTTGTGTCATATACACTCTGTAATGTGGCAATAAACAAAACATAAGCAACAAAATATAAATGCTTAGGTCTTAGAATCTGGTCATTCTTCATTGCTTATTAGATAAACGACCTAGGGCAAATTATTTAATTCCTCTGAGCCTCAGTGAATTCCTCCATACAATTAGAACCCCATGTCTATTCAGTGGATTGATCTGGGAATTAATGGAGTTAACAAATGAGAAATGCCAAGCACAGAACAGGCCTAATTTTTCTATTCAGCAAGTATATATTGAGTGCCTGCTATGTGCCAGGTACTGCTGCAAGTACCAAAAAGATACAGATGATCCTTTTCATCATGGAACACACAGCGGGGGGAAACAGTCAAAAGGTACATGGCATGTGATGGGATGAATGTGTTCACAGATGGAGAATGCAGTGCTATAAAAAAAAACACCTAGCAGGGAAACCTGTCCTGAAACAGGTTGTAATGGAATCAGTACTATAAAGCTTCCCTGGAAAAGTGTCTTTTAAGTTCAAACAGAACTGATGGAAGTTAGCCAAATATTAGAGGCAAAAGAATCTTATGGGTCAAAGAGCATGCATCCTATATGCTAACCTAGGGGAAAGTTTGGAGAGTGGAATTCTGTAGGCCAATATGACCTGAATATGTTTAACTAGGCCCTTGGACTATCTGCAAACAATAAGAAAATGAATATAAACAATCAGATGTATGGCTTGTCTTTAAAACAAAGAAGAAATGAAGTTGGAACTTCATCATTGTATAAAATGCTAGTGGTCACTTAAGTAAGTTGCCCTAGTCAGCTCCATGGTTCTTCAAGTCATCTACCCAGCCGTATGATGCTTACCATTGGCAACTGGAGTCATTTACTTGAAAACTGTATGCTTGTGCATGGTCTTTTCCCCAAAGCCTAGAAAAATGTGACAATAGTTCATTCCATGAATGGAGCAAATATCTCTTAAAATGATGGTGGTGATGGTATTCATGGTGTAGTAGTAGTGGTAATGGTGGTGGCAGTGATGGTATTTCTTATGCCCATGTCACTATTATTGTTAGCTCTATGATCATCATCATTGTTATTTCTATAATAAGGACATATCCATCCTCAAATCTTAGCTTATGGCTGTCTTATTTCGGTGACAAATCTGTTGTGTCTATGTGTTTATGTTTTGGGTATATACCCACTAAGGACAAATATGTTAATTTTAGAGAAAATAAATTCCACACCAGAGCAGCCCTCAAATTGCTAGATTAACTTTGTCAAGGAAAGTCTTTGTACATAAATTCAGTCTATAAAGTGAAAACTTTATAGTGTTTGAAATACATTTACTCTGATACAGATACTAATGAGAATCATAAGAAAAAAAAAAAAAAAAAAACAGCTCGTCGTATTTCCAAGGCAGCCTAAACTGCTGCCATAAACTTGCTAACATCATTTTTCTGGTATAGCCTTTTAGAGTGTTTTGTATCATATATAAAATGCCTTGTTAATTTGATTTAAATCTTTATACCCTTTTAGTCATCTTTTCCTTGAATGCTTCATGTGTAACATTCACAAAGAACCAAAATATATTTTATATCCTTGATGTGTATGATAAAGGTATCAGTATTTGACTCACTCAAAATTCTAAAACCCTGGTAGTTTCCAAATACCCTAAATCATTTACCCTGATTTATATTAAAGACATTTCTGTAGTGTGGCTACTTTGCAATGAGATTCTAAATCATGTTTTTACGATTTGACTCTTCTGTAATGCAAATTGATGATAATTCACATTATACTTTTGCATAGAATTTTTCAAACTTTTCACAGTTGGTTTCTTACATGATTTATATTTAATTCATAAATATGTGTATTTGAATTTTATCTACCTGCACTTGATTCTAAAAGACTATGGTTTAGATTTGATTGTTTGTATACAACTATGTCGCTAAATATGTTAATAGTATAGATGTTGCATTTTTACCTAGTAATAGTGCAGAGAATGAAGAGTGTAGCTAATCTTGTGTGTTTTAGTTGGGTGGCTGTAGTAAAATAAACTTCAAAAAAATAAGTGTAGTTGTTCACAAGAACTTCTAAATGTTGATTGAGTATTCATCGCCCAGAAGGAAGACCAAAACTTACCATTTAGCTTAGTTTCCTTGAACTACTCTAACTAGGAAGTATTTATTTATACTTTAAATAAAATATAGCTGCATTCTTTGGATTTTTTGCTGAATAAAATATAGGAAACCATGAGACAAGTTTGGGTTGACAGCTTGAATATTGACATATCAATGTGACACATAACATTGTTTATAACAACCAACAAATGTATTTGAATGTCAAACTTAATTTCTGAAATTATGATCATTTCTTAGGTTTTCTAAACCACATTTCTAACTTTGCCTACAAGCTTACTTGAACTACTTGTTGCTGATGTCAGTTCTTCAGGTTTCACACTAAGGGATCCCTTTTGTGTTTGCTTTGGCAGCAAACTTGCTAAAAAACGCAAAGATGCTATGGGGAACACCCGGCAGGAGATGACTCACATGGTGAATGCTATGGATCGAAGTTATGCAGATCAGAGCACTCTGCATGCGGAAGATCCTCTTTCCATCACCTTCATGGACCAACATAATTTTAGTCCAAGATGTAAGTTCTTCATTAACATTTTAATAAGTGATTTTGTTGAAGCATATTGTTACCGTTGAAGTCTATACATTACCTTTTGAATAATCAGAGAGATTAAGAAAGAGCGAAGAAACAGAAATAGAAACAAATAGAATATTATGGGATCTAAAAAATGACTTAGGTGCAGACTTTACCCTGGATTTCGTTTAAACTATATGAGTTTAATGACTGTATCATAGCAACATTCCAAACATACACCACAAAGACCATATCATGGGTCAATGCTGTAAGATAACCTAATGATTGCCAAGACCAGCATTCTGGTATGGTGGGTAAGGCCACTGCCTGCACTGCCAACAGCTGTGTTTGAGTCCCCACTGCTCCACTTCTGATCCAGCTCCCTGCTAATGCACCTGGGAAAATAGCAGAAGATTGTCTAAGTCCTTGGGCTCCTGCACCCACATGGGAGACCAGGATGAAGCTCTTGGCTTCTAGCTGGCTTTGGATCAACCTAGCTCCAGCCATTGCAGCCATTTGCAGTTTGAACCAGTGGGTGGAAGATTCTCTATCTCTACCTCTGCCTCTCTGTAACTCTGCCTTTCAATAAATTAATTTTTAAATGCACTTTTTTAAAAAAAAATTAAACAATTGCCTATATAAAATCAATCTCAAATTTATTATTTTACCATTTGCTTTCTTCTTTTATGTAAGATATTATAAGCTTTATCTTATATAAAAGATATTTTAGGATAAGATGTAACAGTAATTCTTTTGGGAAATTGGTATTATAGATAAAATTATTTAGCTTACTAAGGAATCCTAGATAATTTCAACACTAAAAAGTTAACTAAAGAAAAGATGACTCTTACATGCAATAAGTATCTAACATGAAGTCCAAAACTGTACTTGATTTGGAAAATTTGCAAGAATTTAAGGTTAAATCTACACACCCATCCATCATACTGCTGATCTCTAAAGGAACTACTTTTTTTTAAAAAAAAAGAAATATTATTTATTTGAAAGAGTTGCAGAGAGAAGGAGAGAGCGAGACAGAGAGAGAAAGATCTTCTGTCCACTAGTTCATTCCCAAAATGGCTGCAATGGCCTGGACAGGGACAAGCAAATGCCAGGAACCAGGAGCTTCTTCCAGGTCCCACATACGTGTGCAAAGGTCCAAGGATGGGGAGCATTTTCTGCTGATTGCCTGTGCATAGTAGGAGAGAACTGGATCGGAAATGGAGCAGCCAGATTTCAAACTGGTGGCCATATGGGATGCCAGTGCCGCAGATGGCAGCTTAACCTGCTATGCCACAGCATGGTCTCTAAAGGAACTTCTTTTAAAATATTTGTACTGAAATATTCTCTAATGCCAGGTAGTTTAAGCCATAATCTCAGGAACAATACTATTAATCTTAAAACTTCCCAAGAGTTTTATATTTTGTTCTATACTTATATTTATTTTAACTCAAATCCTCAAGTAAAATTGATGCTTGATCTAGGCAAATCAGTTCTACCTTTGGCCTTGTAGACATAGAGACATTTTGCAAATGATATGCTTACCCCAGCTTGGAAAACATAGGTACAAGGGAAGCAATAAACAGTATTATTTCTTATTTGGTAAGAAATATCTATAATGTGAAGGTGGAAAGTAAAGTATTTATAGTTTTTTTGAATATTTATTTATTTATTTGAAAGAGTTACAAAGGGGGAGGGGGGTCTTCAATCCACTGGTTCACTCCTCAGTTGGCCACAACGGCTAGAGCTATTCTGATCCGAAGCCAGGAGACAGGAGTTTCTTCCAGGTCTCCCACGTGGGTACAAGGGCCCAAGGATTTGGGTCATCTTCTACTGCTTTCCTAGGCCATAGCAGAGAGCTGGATTGGATGTGGAGCAGCCAGGACTCCAACCGGTGCATATATGGGATGCCGGTACTGAAGGCGGTGGCTTTACCCACTACGCCACAGCACCAGCCCCAGTATTTATAGTTTATATGTGTCTTTTCAGAAGGAAGTTTTTCAGGAACATTCAGTTTGGTGAAATTATTCAGTAATTATTGACCCCGAATGCAGGCCATCATTTTCTGTGATACATACCTGTACCTAATTAGTAATTATAAGTGAATCATTTTGGAATTTAGATATAATCAAAATAGGGCCTTTCTGATCTATATGTTTTTATTTCATGATAAAATAAATGAATGTAAAATATAAAATACTATGACTCCTGAAAGTAGGTTTTTCTAAAAATGTAGATATATCATCTCTCTAATCATTTGATTTAATGTTTAGTAGATTAAGGACTTGTAAACATTTCTGTTCCCCAAATTTTTCTATATATTGCCTATCGTAGTACCTTAGTAAGAAGTTGGAGTTCAATTTAATTATTAAATGTTCACTTATGAAATTAGAGAAAGGATTAAATCTATTTCCTATATATAATGAAACAAATGAATGTGGAATAAACATAAGTAAGTTTTCTCTAAGTACCTTATACACAATAGAGCTAATAAATGGTTGCTTTACCCCCAATTTATAAACTTCATAATATCCACATCAATTTCTTTTTAAATTCAACAAAGTACTGAGATAACCTAAGCTGTAAGAAAGAACTTTAACCTTTTCAGAATAAAGCAATCAGAGCAGGCTTAATCATTGTATTTCTTAGGAAAGCATAAATCTATTTTAAAGAAGAAACGACTTAAAATAAACTTTAGAGCAACATATTCCCTCATGAGCTTTGTTTTCCTACAGTGCCCAATGATCCACTTGTGCCGACTGCTGTGTTAGGTGAGGCTCTAAATCTTTATCATCATTTTTTTTTGCATGGATCATGCTTCCTTGCATGGGTTATATCTTATTCTACACAGTAATTATTTATAGTGCAGGAAGTAACTTAATTTTGAAAACAGACAGCCATAGGCTTATCAAAGAGAGCTATTTTTCAACCCAGTTGGACCTAGTGGATTTCAAATTAGTATGACACCTAATATATAAACAATGTTAACATATCCACGTTAGCATGATGAATCCAAATGCACAGATTTCAGTGCAAAAAAAAAAGTAGTGTTTACCAGATGGAACTGAATTTTCTAAATCCTCCTAATTTTATAGCACAAGAGAACACATTTATGAATCAACATTATGGCTGTGTACAATTTGCTTTTGATTTGTCTTTAATAAGAGTTTATAAATGGAGGTAACTTTGCTAAGTCTGTGAGATTTGGCATTCCATGTGAACCTTATATAAGTAGTTCAGGGTTGCCCCTTCAAGAAATTTAGAACAAGCCTCTTTGCTGATCACTCAGTGAAGGGTCTTCAAAAGTTCATGGAAAATTGACCAAAATAAACTTACCTATTAATTCTATTTTTCCAGGAAATTTTTGTAGTGCCCTCATATACCACCCAAGACAACTGATATTGCTAGTGATAAGGTCTTTGCAGATGTATAATTAAATTAATATTTTTTATCTAGTTATATATTTCAGAGTGGAATGGGTTTCTCTTAAAGTTGTAGGCTATTTTTTTTACTAACTATACACCCATGATTCATGACCAGCTTGCATATGTTCACAAGTTTCATATCAGTTTTACCGTATGTTTTGAATGTATCATAAAAATTCCCAAATGTCATATTTGCTATGTGTAGTTAATATTTCTTATGAACATATAATGTTCACTTACATCCTATGCAGGTATTTTGTTATTTGTATATTCTAAGTTTCGGTGATTATAAAAATATTTTTGGATCAGTACAATTAGTTAAGTAAAAATATGTCTGCTTTGCACGAAGTTAATTATTTAAATTATACAGTTTATAACTAATATAAGGAAAATGCATTCTAAGATAATCCAAAAGTTAGAGTTCTCCATCTCTGACTGCCTTTGCCATTGAAGTTCACAACAACTATGATAAGGACGTGAACTGGGGCATTTTCCCGAAGGGAGTGGCTTGATGTTGTAGGGAGGAGCCATAACCAAGGATCACTGGGGAGGCACCAAATGCCTCTGATTATGTCATCTTCTGTTGAGCACTGCAGATTGTCATATCAAATTATAAAATGTAGTTCAATTAAAATAGTAAGAAACTCTTCAGGAAAAATTAGTTTCCTTTTCATTACAGTAGTTTTCTAATAGGTTCAAGTCTCGGTCCCCATGTGGATTTCCACTATGAACCAATAGCAACGCCTCATGTCTTTGCTTCCCCATTTTTAAAATAATAATTTCCAGCACACATTTTTCATAGAGTTTTGGTAAGAGAAAAATGAGATAATGCCTGTTAGTTTTCTAACATTTAAACAATGATTGTAGTAATGTTCCTGGTTAAAAGGGATATTTATATTTAAGAAAGCCTAGATTTAGCAGAAAAGGTCATAAAAATCTGTTCATATAAACATTCATTATGCATTTTATTTCATGTCAGAAGTCAAGCTGGTTGTTTTTTTTTTTCAGTATTGGCATTTTTTAAAAGTTAAATCTCTCATTAATCATACTAGATCTAGGAATGATTTGTTGTGTTTTTCATCATTCTTGGAATCATGGTGTTTACAGTTGTTTTGCATCCAATTGATTTTGTATTTATAGGCAATTTTTGAAATCACCTCAAATATTGCTTAATATTAATATCTACTTATTGTCTTAAAAAGGCTTAGAAACTTTTCATATTGATTCATATTTTTTGTGTTTTTTTTTTTTTTTTGTATTTTACTGCTTCATTGGGTTTAAGTCCCTATAACTGGTAAGTGTATTGCAATGAACTGTAGAAAAACCTTTCAATCAAGGATAGATTTGAAGTTATTATTCTTAAATGTGTAATAAGGAAGATGATTAGTATATGTACCCTCACTAGTAGTCACACTATTAGGTAGTTTAATGAAGTGGAAATGTATTGAGATTAATAATTCATATGTGATTATTTTAAAGATGGTACTGCTCTTTGTATTACTGTATTAAAGCTTAATACAAAACAAAAGGCACTGTGTATTTCATATTGGAACACAATCATCTGTAAGATTTGGAATATGGATGACTTCTGTGTTTCTCGCTGAACATCTTACCATTGTAAATATTGTGCTGCTCCAGCAGGTGCAGCGTGAGCCTTGGGCTGTTCTTGGAGCCCTGGCTGCCTTATTTACCAGCTTGGGTGATTGCATTTGGCCTCATGACTTTAGCTGTTCTCTCGACTTCTCATCCCAAACTGTGTATTCTGAGATAGTACCCAGATCAGTTGCTTCTGAACTTAATTTTACTAGGGACATGTATATATGCTTAATGTCAGTCTATTGATTGTAAAACTTTAGCAAAGGCAGATGAGTTGAGGGTAGTCTCATAGTAAGAGGAGGAAACTCTCCTGAATCATGTTTGCTAGCACATGTTTATATGCAGAAGGGTGGGCAAAACCTGAGCAAAAAGCAATAAATCACTTGGGTGATTAAATCACATGGAAACCACCAGGAGTTTTCTTCAGTTCAATGTAGTATTTTTAGGAATGAATCCAAAAGCAAAAAAAAAAGGCATTCAGCTTAGTAGGAGGGGGTAAAAATGAATGCAATCATGCTAAATTATAGAGGCACACAAATCTGATTGTAGGGTTCTTTTTTTTTCCCTTCTCCAGGAAGAAAAAATGTTTATCATGGGGACAACAATTCATTTTTTGCCATATCCTATTTGTAGAGTTGGTGATAGAACAGGCAAATGTACCAGCACTTGAACTATGTTTAACTGTTAATTAAATATCGTTATTTACAGTATGCATTATCATTAAAAGCAAAAGTTCCCCTAAGAGTGTACTTTCTCTTCTGTTAATGAGTATGACAGTATAATGCTTTACAAAGTACCACCCCTAAAACATTTGTTTTTATTTTTTAAAGTGGTAAGTTTTAATGTGATAAATATGAGCATGCTTCTCATTGTAATGAGTACTTTGGTCATTAAAATCCTGTTTATTCTTCATAGGCAAAATGTTCTTGTTCTTTTCTTTCTTCTTATGAGAGAAAGAGAATTAAGCTTCTCTTCATTTTAAGCTGATAACACAACTGGGATGGGACTTACACTTAAAATGTGGGTGGTGAGGGATTCAATTGATTTTAACTCATTGATTCATTGAAATGTTTATTGAATGACTGCCATGCACCAGGTGCTAGAAATAAAAAGAAAAATATGACTGTCTATATACTCTAACCATTCAGGACTTAGAGAGGAAAAGAGACATATGAATGATGAAAATATAGGGTAAGTGAAATGACCTATAAAAGAACAGGAAGCCATGGGAACATCAAATAGGAACTTTGTACTCAGCCTGAATGAGGGAAGAATTCCAAAGGAGGCACTCATATTTTGCTCCAGAAGCACACCCTTATCTCTCTCACACAAATGCTAGGAGAATCAAAATATGTTAGCAATTAAAGACAACAACAATAATAATAAACTCAGATGGCAAAGATTGAATGTGAGTGCACCTGTGGCCTAGCTAAAAGACAGCATGGGGTTTGGGTGATGCTGAGAATATCCACGTTTCCCAGTCTGGAGTGTGTTGTACTAAGAAGCTCCAGGTATTAGGGCGTTGTAGGTGCACAAGGGCATGAAGAAGAGAGGATGGGTTGCCTATGTGGTTTCTCTGAGGGAGGTTGGGATATGAATGGGAAAGAGTTTTGTTGAACTTAATGCACAATGAAAACACCTTTCCTATTGACACCTTGATCCTCAGATCTCCCTTTATATTGCTATGACTGCAGATGCAAGAAAATGTAAAAGCTCAGCTAAATCTCCCACTTGTGCTTTTTAAAAATGAATCAAATGTCTCCCTGCATCTCACAGCATCTGTGGTCTTGATGATATACACGCAGTGTACTCTGGCCTCAAAATCTTAAGATGCACTAAAAGGCTAAAGCTGTGTCCTTATAGGGATGCTGCCCTAGGCTTCTACTGTCTGACAGTTCTTTCCCTTTCTCCTGTCATCAGAAAGATCTTAAGCTCTGAAGTCTTCTTTGAATAAATGCATATTAAACAAGATAACTTTGTCTTTTTTTAATCTTATGGGATCTGAAAAAATGCCAGACGAAAACCACAGCGCCACAGCAGAATCCAGCCGCCTTCTGGACGTCCCTCGCTACCTGTGCGAGGGGACAGAATCTCCTTACCAGACGGGACAGCTGCACCCAGCCATCAGGGTAGCCGACTTACTGCAACACATTAATCTCATGAAGACATCAGACAGCTATGGGTTCAAAGAGGAATACGAGGTGAAAGCTTTAATACTGTATTCACTATGATTTTTAACCTGACAGTGAGTGGAATTGGACATTTTTGCCTCCCTTTAATGTAACAAGGAGAGCAGTGCTCCACAGGTACCCTAATCCAGTAGTGTGACTGAAAAAAAATTCAAGGAAAGGAGCACTTCCCAGGAACATACCTGGGTCTGAATTCATTATGACAGTTTTTAATGTTGTATTTCTTTATATATTCTACAATGCAGTTACAGAACACTTTGTTAGAACTTGATGTTTCCCAACTCAAAAATCAAGTGACAAGACACTTTGAGTCCCATTTTAAATTGTAGCATTTGAATTACTGAAGTAGCAGTTACTTTTTTGCTCTTGGCTCCCTGACCCTCTGATCCAAAAGGAGAAAGCTTTGTGATGTAAGTGCTACCGTCTGTTTAATCGTGTTTATTATTTGTTAAAAGTGGAAGGGAGGAAAAAGCAAAGCCCTGGAAATCAGTAAACAACATTTAAAAAGCCAAAAGAAGGATGCAGGAAATTCTTCCAATCTTATTTCCCCTTCCAATTCTAACCAAAATACCAGAACTCATCTTACAAAGAGACTTATTTAGACTGAACATTCTAATAAACATAGCAAAAAGGACAAAGTTCCTTTGCTACCCTTCAGTTCCTGAACAGTGTCAGTCTGGGACATGGGAGGAAGTCTGTCAGCCACCCATTCACATACCACAGTTCACACACATGTTTAAAATGAAAGAATTCAGTCCATGCTTTGCTTTGAAAGATCATCCCAAATCCATCCCATGTCATGAAAAATCTTTTAAACTCCATATTGTTTTTTTAAAGCTTTTATTTAATGAATATAAATTTCCAAAGTACAGTTTATGGATTACAATGGCTTCCCCCCCCCATAACTTCCCTCCCACCCGCAACCCTCCCCTTTCCTGCTCTCTCTCCCCTTCCATTCACATCAAGATTAATTTTCAATTCTCTTTGTATACTAAACTGATTTTCTGTATATAAAGAGAATTAAACTCCATATTGTACCTACAGATTACTGTTACACCTTAACTTGTGAGGGAATAAAATTATCTTTGAATACTGAAAGTTGGTGTTAGGTCTATGCCGGAAACACTATGCTGTAGACACAAAATAAGTGCAAAGAATTGGAGCTTTCTGCCAGAGCTGGTTCTTTTTGTTCATTTCATGTGTATTCCTGTGTACCTTGCTTCAAAAACCATGGGCTCTTTGAAGACCCCACTTCCTGTGTTGAGCAAAGTTGAAGTTTTTCTGCAAAAAGAAATCTGTATCCATATTTTAAATTGCTGCATATGGTAATTAAACCAATCAACAAATTCATCTGTTCCCAGATTCTTAGAGCAGGGGATTCTTTTCCATTTCAATATGATGCCTTGTTGTAGAGAGTCAGTCCTTTTCATGATCTTCAAAGAAGCCAAAATGCGATGGGTGTATTGCATGTGATTTAATGAGTAATTATGGAAGGAAGCAGGATTTTTTTTTTTTCTGTTACAAATGCTAAAGAATGCACATTTGAAATATACTCAGAAGTAGTTTTGCAGGTTTTGGTGCATTATTATTCAGTACATTTTGAAAAGAATGATGCTTTCTCTGCTTCCATCTCGGAGTTAATAGTGATCTGAAATTTGAACTTCTTTCAGAGTTCTTTTTTTCCCTCTAAAATTATTTCTTGTCCTTAATTTGAACTCAGTCTAGTCCTAGATGAGCAAGTATAAGTCCAACAAATCCGCTTTCAGGTCTGAGAGAAAAATTTGTGTACTATTATAAGAATTTCTTCCTTGCTGAGAAAGTGACTTTTACTATTTTAGTCTTCAGAACTGATAAACCTGTTTCAAAGAAAGGAATTAAAATCAGTCTGTCTATTATTTTTTTTCCTTCAGAGCTTCTTTGAAGGACAGTCAGCATCTTGGGATGTAGCTAAAAAAGATCAAAATAGAGCAAAAAACCGATATGGAAACATTATTGCATGTAAGTGCCCTTAAAATTCTTGGTGAATGTAAATATTGTTTGTTCAAAGATAAACAGTGAGTTGCAAATCCTCTTTATATGCTTTTACAGTTTAAGAAAATCCCTGATGGTGGCATATCTGTTTATACAGTCATCTATTTAATATTAAAAGAGCATTGGCTGTTAACAGTGATTCTGAAATTGTCATCATCCTCAATAATTAAATTGACTCTGATTCTTACCCAGTGGAGATAACTTGCTGCTTGATGTCATGTTTGTGCATAAATGCATGCAGTGTTTTCAAACAGCTAAGAATATCAGGATAATGAAAAAGGTATTTTTAGTTAAAGATTCTTACAAAACCCCACCAAATACTCAAGATTGGAGTGTTATTTTTTCCACAGACCTATACACTAGAATGTAAACTCAAGTAGCTCCGAGTTTTCATCATTAGGAAATCCCTCCTGATTAAGTTTTCAAGATGTATATGTTGGATAAATAAAGTCATTATCATATGAAACCACAGGAGCAGCAAAGAAAGCAGCAGATCATTAAACTTGGAACTAGATACTGATTTACTTAGAAAACACACTTCTGAATTTAGATAAGTTAAAAGTGTCTTAAAACAAAAATATTTAACCTTGAATCTCAAGTAATAAGTTGAAGCAAGGTTGAAAATTTACTGTCTTGGCCGGCTCCGCGGCTGAATAGGTTAATCCTCCGCCTAGCGGCGCCAGCACACCGGGTTCTAGTCCCGGTCGGGGCGCCAGATTCTATCCCGGTTGCCCCTCTTCCAGGCCAGCTCTCTGCTGTGGCCCGGGAGTGCAGTGGAGGATGGCCCAAGTACTTGGGCCCTGCACCCCATGGGAGACCAGGAGAAGCACCTGGCTCCTGCCATCGGACCAGCGCGGTACGCTGGCCGCAGCGCGCCAGCCGCGGCGACCATTGGAGGGTGAACCAACAGCAAAGGAAGACCTTTCTCTCTGTCTGTCTCTCTCTCTCACTGTCCACTCTGCCTGTCAAAAAGAAAAAAAGAAAAAAGAAAGAAAATTTACTGTCTAGTTGTGTGGCCCATTTGCTGTAAAGTGAAAAGGAAATGATTCTACCCATTGAAAATCAAGCCTACAAATGAAATTCGAAGTTAGCAAGTTTGGCTCTTCAGTCAAGTGGATGACTCAATTGATTCATCAGACATTATTGTATTTCCAAACTGTGAAGATGCAAGTCATTGAAGCCTTATTCACAGAGTATTATAACTGCAATAATTAATGAGCTCATTAAAGTTCTTTATTTTGTCAGATGACTGATTTCATAGCAGTATACTGTGGATAGAATATTGGCAACACTGAATGAAGCCTCTACAATGGCACTGTCTCAGAACAGCAATTTCATAACTTTAATTTTATTGTCTTAAAATTTTAGATGATCACTCCAGAGTAATTTTGCAACCTGTTGAGGATGATCCTTCTTCAGATTACATTAATGCCAACTATATAGATGTAAGTTTTTTGTATTCCCATAGATCTACTTTATTGACTTATATATGTGAACCTTTTTGATATGACATATTAAGTGATTGCTGCCTTTTTAAAGAACAAACTGTACACTTTTCCTTGTTCTACGTCCTAGTTCTTACTGACGCTGTTGTGCTTTCTTTCACACCTGACTTTGGTTTGGGCTGTAGATTTGGCTGTACAGGGATGTAAGTACCACTATATGTAAATAACAGCACCCTACTCTAAATATTTAATATAAATATTCTTAAATCCAGTTATTACTAATGCTTACTACTAGTTAACTCTGCATGCTTCACCTAATTAGCTCCATACAATATCTCTATGTTCATTTTCTGTAGTTCTTTTACATGTGTAAAGATGTATTTGACCTCCTTCCCTTTTCTTGTCTAGAAAAACAGGAGCATTTTTAGCTTCAACAGTGTATTATGTCCTCAAGTTTTATTTGTTAATGGTTTCTGTTTCTGGCTTTTTTCTTCTTACCCTTCCCCCAACATATGTGAGACGCTGGATAGTATGATGTGTATTAGCTTTATGAAATTTTACTCTTTACATTTGCCTTCTGACATTAAAAATGAGTATAAGACTATTTTGTGGTGTGTGGGATTGGCTTACATAGTGATAAATTACTCAGGCAAAATAATTATTAAATTTCAATTATAAAATATGCATCTCACACATATATATTGAACCATACAAATGAAAAAGTTTGCTTTGGTCGTATATTCCACTGTTGAATGTTATGATTACATACGTATCTACTTGCAAGTTCTTAATTTGAAGGAAATTAGTTATCAAATAAAATAAGAGATATTATTAAGGAGGCAATCTGTTACATTACATATATATGGGATAAGGCTCTTGAGTCGTGTATCACATTGGAGATTTCAGAAATGTCACTTCTCCCTCTGTGCCTCAGTTTCCCCATCTTTACGGTGGGGCACTAGTAATAGTACTAACACCATCACTTTATTGTGAAAATTAAATGAAGTAATGCATGGTGAGCATTTAGCACAATGTGTAGACATGTTTAGCACTCATTATACTTCAGCCAGTTTTTAACAATTAAAATCTAAGTGTGCTGAAAGTAATGGATTCAAAATATATATAATCATATGACAAAAGGTCGAATTACAGAATTGCAGTATATAATACACTTATGTACATTAAAAATATGACGTTTAGGTCCCAACTTTTTCTAATTGCCTAAGAAATAATTTTATCACATTTAATTGCATTTACTAAGTTCATATCTTACACTTATGTTATGAATTATAATTATTTGAAGAAATATATTTTATTAGGTATAATATAAACATATTGGCAATATTTGTAATCGTTACCATATTCTTATTCAGTATTTAAATTTATCAGACATGTCATGGAAACTAATGGTCCATCCTTTATAATTAATAAAAATCAACTGTTCACAAAGACATTTTTTCATTTTTCTTACCTATTTTGTCCTATGTTAGTTTCCTGCCAAGACAGATTCACTGGAGTCTTATTGTAATACTATTTCATGGTTCCTATAGTAAGACTATTTTCTAAATTAGGTTTTTTATCTAGTCTTTCTATTAAGACCCCTGTGTATTTTGGCTGGTTACTATACAATTTCTTAATTTTTCCTCTCCCATTAGCTTATTGTACTAAAAAGACACCTCCTGAAATTGGTACATAAAGAACAGGAAATGAAATGCTTATAAAGCTTGGGAAAAAATCTCCATATAATATTGCACTAAGCAGCATGTTGGTATATTATGAAACAGAAATCCAAATTTGCACCAGTGTAGTGCTCATTATATTAAATTTTAGTTTGAAGATCCAAGTTGACACACATTTACATGTGTGTTAAATTGTCCACACCAAAGTCTGTATGAATTTCACCATTGACATTTATCAAAGCTCTTTGATAAATGCACAACATATTCAAAAATGAACCCTATCGTATCATCATCATTTTTGCAACTCATAATCTGTTGTAATTAAACCAACTGAGATCAACTAAGAATGCATCCCTTATTAGGAATAATATGCTTGTTGAAACAACATTAAGTGTTTAAATACAAAGAGCTTGTGGCATACTGAAATTAAAAGGACTAAACTTTTTGTTCAGGGTAAGATTCAATCTTAGAAAATCTTCTTTCCCTATATATGTGTGTACCTATAATTATGTTTGTGTGCATTAACATTATCAACACACACAAAATAGTTGTAGATTCTTGAGCATATTCTAGAACAACAACAAAAAGTCGCAGCAGGACTTTGATTTGATGCACACATGCATTGTCCAGCTCTAACATTGGAATGTTCTGTTATTTTTTATGGTTCTAATATGTCCTTGTCCATTTGTAATGCAGTGTGTTGTACTTTTGAATGATAAAATGAGAATTGATATTTTACACACAATTTTGCCAAGAAAGAATGACTGAAGATTAACATGAAGGCATAAACGTTTTAATGAAACCAAACAAAATCTTTAAGGTTATTCATTAGCAAACAAGACTCAATTATAAAATATATATTCTAATCCGAGCTTTTAAAATATTTAATGTTTGCTTTATGTTTACCTTGCAGATAACATAGGTTTGAGTAGTGAGCAATTTGTTTGCTACTCATTTCTGGATTTTTACTATAACTTAACCTTAACAGGTGGTTGTCTTCATCTTTTTATGCCTTCATTCATTTATTTCTGATACTGGTGTAAAATAATAACAAATTTGTCTCCCTATTTTAGGGCTACCAAAGACCAAGCCACTATATTGCCACTCAAGGTAAAACTTTGTCATTTTAAATATTGTAGATTAAATAAACTTGTGTATTTATCCAGACAAGCTTTTTGTAATTTTATTTAAATTAACTTTAAAAAAAGAAAAATGTTTATTCTAATAGTGTTTTTAACTCATTTATATAGCATATTTTTTAATCTATGTAAGACATAAATGTAAGCTTGATTTATTTTCTAATTAATGTAAAAGGGAAGCTGCTGGTAGTTTTTCTAAAAATTTGTTTACTTAAGCCGGCGCCGTGGCTTAACAGGCTAATCCTCCGCCTTGTGGCGCCGGCACACCGGGTTCTAGTCCCAGTTGGGGCGCCGGATTCTATCTCGGTTGCCCCTCTTCCAGGCCAGCTCTCTGCTATGGCCCGGGAAGGCAGTGGAGGATGGCCCAAGTGCTTGGGCCCTGCACCCGCATGGGAGACCAGGAGAAGCACCTGGCTCCTGGCTTCGGATCAGCGCGGTGCGCCGGCCGCAGCGGCCATTGGAGGGTGAACCAACGGCAAAAGGAAGACCTTTCTCTCTGTCTCTCTCACTCACTATCCACTCTGCCTGTCATAAAATAATAAAAAATTAAAAATTTGTTTACTGATAATCAAGGTTTCAGAGCACTAGTGAATAGTGTTGAGCAAAAAAAAACAATAGTTGTTTTTTAAACTTTTGGAAAGTATTTGATATTTGTGAGGTAGACAGACAGAGCCCTGGCAGCTGGTTCATCCATAAAATGCCCACACTAACCAAGGATGGACCTGGCCCTGGCCAGGTAGAAGACAGGAAGAAAGGCGGCAATTCCAGGTCTGTTTCGTGAGTAACAGCAACCCAGTTACATGCTGCCTCCAAGGGCCTGACTTGGCAGGAAGCTGGAGTTAGAAACTGGAACCAGGAATCTAAACCACACACTCCAGTGTGGTACACAGGCATCTTAGACACCCTGCCAAATGCCTGCTCCTGAGGAAATACTATTTTTGATTAAAGGGAAGAGAGGTCTCCTCCTGTATAAGGTGCTTGTCTTTTTTTTTTAATATTTATGTATTTATTTGAACATCAGCATTACATGCAGAGAGAGAGAGAGAAAGAGAGGTCTTCCATCTGCTGGTTCACTCCCCAGATGGCTGCAATGGCAGTGGCTGGGCCAGGCAGAAACCAAGGGTCAGGAGCTTCATCTGGGTCTCCCATGCAGGTGGCAAAGGACCAAGCTCTTGGGCCATCTTCCACTGCTTTTCCCAGGCCACTAGCAGGAAGGTGAATCAGAAGTGGAGAAGCCAGGACACGAACTTGCACCCATATGGGATGCCAGCATCTCGGGTGGTGGCTTTACCCTTTGTGCCACTGCGCTGGCCCCCGACCTGTCTTCTTGTAGGGTAGTTTATCAGCCTGGAATGTAATACTGTTATATGAGTTGTTATACTGTCTTCCAGCAATGTTTTGACAAATGAAGACTAAGACAAAACAGAGCTGGAAGGAATTTAGTCAGGTTCATTCTTCAAGGAAAATAAGAAGAAAATAGGGGAATTTTCTTACAGTAGATGTCTGGGGAACAAAAGTATCCAAATAAACAACAGCAACAGCGAAACTCCTTAGCTGTCTTTCCAGACTGACAGCTGGCCATCAGAAGAGAAACTTACACATCTGTTTTATACGAAAGAAAAGTGAAACAAAAACTATATTTGCTCCTTTGACAGAGGTCATTTTCTGTTTTCACATATCCTTTTAGTAACTGAGTTTACTGTATACTCAGTAATGATAGGATGAGCAGCCATAGTATCAAAGAATATTCATTTTATGATATTGAGTAAGTGTGGCCCAGTACATACTTTTGCTGTATGGAGTTGATATTCTATGATAAGATAAGAATGTTTCTTGGATGTAAGGATGCTTCTTCATAATGGCTAAACACGGATGATTTATTATGATGGATGACGAATTGATAATTTATGTTAGGTTTTTTTCACATATGTTTTGAAGATGAACTGATGTGACTTATTAACAAAAAAAATACCCTAGAAACAAGTGATATCTTCTTCTAAATTGGAAAGTACAGGACATAAATCGAAAAAACAAGCAAAAAGAGAAATCATGTTATATATCTTTGTTCATGCTGTGAGGTGAACTTAGATATGAACAAAATTTAAGTATTTTCAGTGACTATTATTTATATTTTTATTTTTTCTGCTTTTTATCTTATCTAAACTTATTACTAACTATGAAATTTCTCTGACAACATAATATTAAAATTATTATTTTACAGGCCCAGTTCATGAAACCGTGTATGATTTCTGGAGAATGATATGGCAAGAACAGTCTGCCTGCATTGTAATGGTTACAAATTTAGTTGAAGTTGGCCGGGTAAGAGAAAAAAATTATACACATACAAACACACATACATATACACATACAACATAGTCATATGCATGAAAATTCAGGAAGCAACATGTAGTACACTTAAAATATAATGTTATCTAAATTTTTTCATAGATACAGTATTTCCATTGTGTGCTTCTAAGTGGACATCTAGTGTCTGAGAAATTATTTGATTCTTATTGAGTAATAACATAAGCTTTGATTTTATACTAAAATTTAATTGATTAGGGTTGTTTATGAGACTATAGAAGTCTTTATCATGTAATTGATTTTTTTCTTATTTATACATTTTTTTAAACTGTGTTTTAACTGCAATTTAAAGAGTTATTCCTGGGCCAGTGCCATGGCTCACTAGGCTAATTCTCCGCCTGTGGCGCTGGCACACCAGGTTCTAGTCCTGGTCGGGTCGCCAGATTCTGTCCCGGTCACTCCTCTTCCAGTCCAGCTCTCTGCTGTGGCCCGGGAGTGCAGTGGAGGATGGCCCAAGTCCTTGGGCCCTGCACCTGGGAGACCAGGAGAAGTACCTGGCTCCTGGCTTCAGATCAGCGCGGTGCGCCAGCCGCAGCAGCCATTGTGAACCAACGGAAAAGGAAGACCTTTGTCTCTCTCTCTCATTGACCACTCTGCCTATCAAAAAAAAAAAAAAAAAAAAAAGTTATTCCCAGAATTAAATCATCTTGGTATCTTGGTTAATGTGCACTATGTATTCCGTTTACCTTTGTATTCTTTTTTCATGTAGGTTAAATGCTATAAATATTGGCCTGATGATACTGAAGTTTATGGTGACTTCAAAGTAACTTGTGTAGAAATGGAACCACTTGCTGAATATGTAGTTAGGACATTCACCCTGGAAAGAGTAAGTTGAGTCCTGCCATGAATTTAGGAAATAATCACAACATGATAAGTCATGGTTTTTTTTTTTCTAAGAATGGGAAGATATTTCAACTATAGTGGTAATTCTAACAGGATATGTTATGTTGGTATACTAAAGTAGCAACATTATTACTTTATTGATAGATTAATGCAATTAAATTTATTAAAATACATTTATGGTCATCCTGTAATTAGGAAAATGAAGACTTCCTAAACATGATGAATATGATTCAATAATAACTGGTAGCACACATGTTAAGGAGTGAAAAACTAAAGATTATTCATTTACTACAATAAACTAATATAGACTATTGTCATCTTTATAATCAGAAATGTGATGTGGGTAATCATAATAACTAGTATTAAACATTTTTGGAGGTTTTAGAATTAAATACCACCACCAAAGGAAGAAACTGTATGAACCATTAGACAACACTAAATTATTTGACGTGAAATGCTTTAATACCAAAAAATGACAAAATATTTTGAAATGGAATAAAACTGCATTTAAATGACTCTAAAATTCATAAATCATAGCTTTTCCTTATATAGCAATAAATGGAAATAACATTAAAATCCTTCACAATTAACATTCTAAATTTGACTGGAATAATTTTAATAGAAAAGATATAAGTCCTACTTATATAAAAACACAAAAGTGTATTGAGAACATAAAATGAGATCAAAATTGAAGACATGCAGTATGCTAGAAAATGGGGGAGTACTGATGTTACTATCATTATAAGAATTAGCATAATCTTAATTAGAACAATATTGATTTCTATTTTGTTCTTAATTTTTTGAGGAACCACATATTAGAAAATTACTCAGGAAAATTTAATTAAAAAATGGTAGTTGTACATGCACTGCCTGATATGAAAATTTAGTAAAAAGAGCAAAACCAGTAATGTAAGAGAAAGAAAAAGGCTATAAAGTCCGTGAAACAGGGATGGTGAAGTGTAAAATCGAGTCTTAAAATAACTTATGATCCAGCCGGCGCTGTGGCTCAACAGGCTAATCCTCCACCTAGCGGCGCCGGCACACCAGGTTCTAGTCCCGGTCGGGGCACCGGATTCTGTCCCAGTTGCCCCTCTTCCAGGCCAGCTCTCTGCTGTGGCCAGGGAGTGCAGTGGAGGATGGCCCAAGTGCTTGGGTCCTGCACCCCATGGGAGACCAGGCTGGCCACAGCGCGCCGGCCGCGGCGGCCATTGGAGGGTGAACCAACAGCAAAAGGAAGACCTTTCTCTCTGTCTCTCTCTCACTGTCCACTCTGCCTGTCAATAATAATAATAATAATAATTTATGATCCTTTTCACTGAGGTTGACATGAAAAATAACAAATGTGATTTTTTTTCATTTGTATAATTTCATGATAATGTTTATCATTTTGACTACTCTAATTATTTGTTGCCCTGCTTTGTATAGGCTATTGAGCTAGGAACTGGACCTTAAAAGAATTATAAAACATAACTCCTTCTTCCAAGATTTTGCTATTATTGGCCTGCATAAGATAGAATCTGAATTCTATTTCAATTTAGTTTACTTTGTGTAATGCTTTTTTCCTTTTCTGACTGAACATGTGAGATTGAGATAGCATAGACAGCTAACGGTAGAGTAAAAATCATATAGGTTGTAGTGGGTTTTTTTTTGCAACAAATGTGAATTTTTAAAAATAAATTCTTCAGCATTTCATGTATGCTCTCCAAGCTACCCCAATCTATGGACTTAACAAAAAGGAAGGAAAGAGCTTTAAAATGTGCGTTTAGGATTCTCTTAAATTAACCCAGTAGGAGACAAGCACAGTGGATGCTTTGCTTCTTTCATTTTGCTGCTTTTGTTATTATAAATAATACTCTATGTACTGAATTACTTCACAGAGCTAAGAAAAATAGTTTGCCTATAGAACAGTTTAGCTGTCTGTGTATTTTCACAAACCAATCTAGAGTAGCACTCTCCCGGAAAATCCCTACACGCTGTGCTTTAAAACCATTTTCAACCTGGATAAGCAAGGCATGAAAATCTCTTTGTGAGGTGAGAAGCTGGAAGGTTGCTTTCATACACCACTTAAGAACTCAATGCCTTGGGTCAACAGGGCAGCATTTTAGCTTTTCCATTTCCTCCTTTTCCCCTAATAATTTTGTCATTCCCAGTTAGAAACAGATTGTCAAGGTAAATAAAATTTACTCAGACTTATGTAATGGAGCAAGACTTCAAATTTTCTTTCTTTGACAGTTGCCTCACCATTAAGGTATTCTTAGGCACGTTAGGCCAGCACCCTCTTTTAGAAAAGGTGTGATCTTTGGTAACTTTATCACTTTTACTATTGTAATTCGAGTCTAATACCAGTAATTGTGTTTAATGGCTTTATTTTCATCCTTTTAAAAACTCTTCTTTCCATCCATGCAGAGAGGGTACAATGAAATCCGTGAAGTTAAACAGTTCCATTTCACGGGCTGGCCTGACCATGGGGTGCCATACCACGCTACAGGGCTGCTTTCCTTCATCCGGCGGGTCAAGCTGTCCAACCCTCCTAGCGCTGGCCCTATTGTCGTGCATTGCAGGTGAGAGGTATTAATGCTGTCAGCTGCTTTTTTTTTTTTTAAGCATATCAAGACAAGGTATTTAAGCAGAAAAATTAATGTATACTTTTAAAATTCCACCTTCCATGTACTAGAAAACATGAAATAGAAATAAAACTTACTGTTAGTAAGTTATAAGATGGAAATTTTCAAAATACACATATTCATCCTGATGGGTATAATGACATATTCAAGTGCAAGTGTAGAAACTCTGCCTTTTAGTGACAATATTTGTATTTTTGTTTTTGTTTTTATCACTCTTGCAAATCCCATATTGTATGGAATAGATGGTTAAAGTTGAGATTTTTTGCCAATCTAGTAAGTTCTCAATATAATCCCAGCTTTTAAAGCTAAATTTGAGATATACAGACTTACTAAATGGCCTAAATGCAAGAATTTGTGCTGCAACACAGCTAATTTAAAAAAAAAAAAAATTAAATGCCATCCATTAGAAGACCTTGAAAACTGCATCAGTGGGATTCAGCAAATATAAGCAGAAAACATGAACATTGCATCCAGACTTTCCTCTGATTAGAAACTTCTGTTAAAACACACATTCAGAGACACTAAAAGCAATTTACATGTTCTCATTTTGAGATGTGACCAGAAAAGTAAGTATTCAGAAAAGCTTTCTTAAAGGCTGTACACTCTTCTCAAATATTATCTCCTCCATAATAAGTTGTACTTAAGCATTTTTTCCAACCTATACAAGACTTAGATGACCCTGTGTAAGAAAAGCTGGGGTGGAGGGAGGCAGATAGCAGAGAATGAAATAAACTTAAGACATCCCATAAGGACAAGATTCTATATACCTTAAAAAAAAAAATCTCATTTCAAGCCTCCTCAAGAAATCTGATGTTCTCTTCAATTACTTTACCTGTCTCCAAGCCTGGGAACAGTGATTGAGAAGATGAGAGGAGGAAAACGTAGACAGCCACAATATCTTTTGCTTAAATTTCTAAAGGAAGTGACCAAATCTAGAAAACAAAGAAATAATGTTAGCAGCCCATCTGTGAACTTGGAATATGAGACGAATAGGTTTTCAATTCAGGGATTTCTTAATTTATTATACAAGCTTCTCAGGAATTTCTTGCTTCAGGAGTGCTTCAAGTTTCTCAGATACTCTCTAGAAACAGAAGTGACATTTTTCTCTGAGGTATCTCTAAATTTTTGGAAAAGAAGATGCTGAATACCAAGTGACTTCTACAAAAAACATTATCTTGTTTGCTTCAATGATATCTGTATATAAAATTTCATAAACATTCTAAAAGAGTAAAATTATTATCAAAGTATGTTATGGTTCAGCATTGTGAATTAAATGCAGTGAGACAGTGGCTATCTTTGTGACCTGTTAGGAATGTAATAACTCATTTTCATTTTTCCCTTCAGGTGACAATTCAAATATTCTTTCTACTATCAGCCCTCCTCCCTTTGATAATCATCATTCTCTTTCCCACCCACACCGTCACATTTCCTCTGAATTACAGCTTTTCAGATTTCCAACTTAAAGGTTCTAAAAATTATTTCGCCTCAGCATCTTACAAGAGTTTCTAAGAGAATGCACTGGTATTTTTGCATCATGGAGGGTGGCAGTTTTTCAATGTGTATGTCTGTTGTAAAGCAGGAGTCTGCCTTAATTCTAAGAAGTCAAAAATATGTGTATTAAATTTACATTAAATAAAGAGTCTATGAAGGAGGTGTGGAACTGGAATAACATTTATGTATCATTTTCCATGTGGCAATGATTGAAACCCTTCCTCCTTATCTTCAGTTTACACAAAACAAGTGCTCTGTGTGAAAAGCCTTTGTTTAATCACTGTTTTTACACAGCATGACAAATTACACGTTTTCATGTTGTTAAAACCGGTTGAGTCCACCTATCTGAATATAAAAGAAATCTTAATTCAAGTTGCAAAGAAAAATATACTTCTTAAAGTTTGTTGAATTTCATTGTTTTTCAGTGCTGGTGCTGGACGAACTGGCTGTTACATTGTGATTGACATCATGTTGGACATGGCTGAAAGAGAAGGTGTTGTTGACATCTATAACTGTGTCAAAGCCTTAAGATCTCGTCGCATCAACATGGTCCAGACAGAGGTAGGTTGATTCACCTCTAGTTCACCTCTAGTCGAATTTGTTTTGTTTTGTTTTGTTTTCTTGGTGGTGGTGGTGGGGGGGGGGGACTTCCAACATTTATCAAACAAGAGTAGATGTTTTTCATATGTAATCAATTTTAGCCCACTAAATTGTATAGGAAAATATTTGTATTTATTTGAGTGCAGAGTCAGAGACAGCAAACAGACAGAAAGGTCCCATCCATTGGTTCACTCAGCTGCCTGCAAGAGTCAGGGCTTTGTTGAGGCAGGAATCAGGAGGTGGGAAGGCTTTCCAGAACATTCTCAGAGGAGACAAGAACCCAATGACCTGAGTCACTAGTGCTGCCTCTCAAGAGACTGCATTAGCGAAAGCAGCAGTCATGAGCTGGAACCTGGTGTTGAATCCAGTGCCCCTGATATGGGGTGTGGCATTTTAACTGCTAAGCTGAATGCCCGGCCCATGTATTTTAATTAACAGTTCATAGAAATAAAATTATTTGTGGGGCCAGCACTGTGGCATAGTAGGTAAAGCCGCCACTTGCAGTGCCAGCATCCCATATGAGCGTCAGTTCAAGTCCTGGCTGCTCTACTTCCGATCAGCTCTCTGCTATGGCCTGGGAAATCAGTAGAAGATGGCCTAAGTGCTTGGGCCCCTGCACCCATGTAGTTGACCCAGAAGAAGCTCCTGGCTCCTGACTTTGGATCAGGGCAGCTCTGGCCATTGCGGCCATTTGGGGAGTGAAACAGCAGATGCAGGATCTCTCTCTCTCTCTCTCTCTTTCTCTCTCTCTCTGCCTCTCTTTCTTGGTCTGTATAACTCCAACTTCCAAATAAATAAATAAATCTTTAAAAAAAAAGACAATTATTTGTTTCTCTAACTTTGAAAAAAAATTTTGTTAAAATAGCATGACATTTTCTTTCTTTGGATAGGAACAGTACATTTTTATTCATGATGCAATTTTGGAAGCCTGCCTGTGTGGAGAAACTGCCATACCTGTCTGTGAATTTAAAGCTGCATATTTTGATATGATTAGAATAGACTCCCAGACCAACTCTTCACATCTCAAAGATGAATTTCAGGTATTGACTATTTCTAAAGCCTCTTTTGTGACTTATTATAATTTCTTCAAGGAACTAACAGTTCTTTCAAGGAAGGGCTTTCAAGTCAAATTTATAACCTTTTACCCTATTTTAAGTATAATATAATGCCTGTCTCTTTCATTATATGTATTATGGAGTCACTTTTGTATTAATGAGCTCTTATCTGTTGTTCCCTGAAGGGCAAATGAGTTCAGACTCAGGGAAGAGAATGGGGAAAAGATATCATAAAAGTCAGATTCGGTGGAGATTTCTCTGTATTTATAGCCTTTTTTCATGCAGCTTTATGGATTCTGACCTTCCATGTCAGTCACAATATGAAGAGATCAAGCACATTAATAATATTAGCTGAAGTTTGTATTTCATTTTGTCTCTAAATAGCCCCAAATGTTTTCACTGGCCTTAAAACATCCCTGAAGGAGGGCGAAAATGAAGTCAAGGAAAGCTTTAGAAAACTAATGTTTTGATTCTTGGTGTAGGGCTCCTTCTGACACGCCACAGTCTGTCTTCAAACATGGTATGGCAGAACGTGAGCACACGTGACACAGTGTCCAACCCGGAAGTGCCAGCCTCATCGTAGATAGTCCAGATTGTATTGTGTTTGGTCAGGCATTGCATTCTGCAGGTAGCTATGTCATGTGACTTCCTCTTTCCTTTAAGAAGAGGCACACTGAACACTGTGTGTCTCGTTTCTTTGTCGCTCGCAGGCTTCATTAGCTTAAAGTACAAGGTCTATCAGCCTGTCGTAGGGGCAAATGCCCTTTGCCTTACACAGATCCTTCACTTTCCACTTAGCCTCCTGAATACTTAATGGATCCATGTTATGCTATTAAATGGGTCACCGTCTTTTAACCTGGGGTCTCTTTTCTTTTTAGACTTTGAATTCAGTCACCCCTCGACTACAAGCTGAAGACTGCAGTATAGCGTGCCTGCCAAGGAACCATGACAAGAACCGTTTCATGGACATGCTGCCACCTGACAGATGTCTGCCTTTTTTAATTACAATTGATGGGGAGAGCAGTAACTACATCAATGCTGCTCTTATGGACGTAAGAGACTGCCCTCTTTGTTAGCGTAAAGTGCCATGAAAATCTACTTAAGGCAACTGAACAGTAGCTAGTTTTCTTTTCTAGGAAATTAAAACAGCCTAAAAGAGAAAATTGGGAACTTTCTTTTTTGAAATATATACTTTTCTGGAGAAGAATTTGCAATTTTCCCTACAAGAATTTTAGGAACAACTTTTTTATAGCTTTAGGATAGATTTGGGGCTTGATTTTCAGTTCCTGTTTAAAAAGTGATTCAGGTTATGTTTCTCATATCAATTTCTTTCAGAAAAGAAAATTATAGCCTACCTATTTTGAATGTAGTCAGGAATTAATTTTCAAAATTTGCAAAATGCCATATCCTACCAAAGTTGTTAATTTTGGAAACTTTTATCTCTGACATTTAATGTTCCAGGAATTCACAACTAACTTGTTTTCAACTACAAAGAATTTTATAACAAAGGCTATTTGTAAGTAACTAGGGAAGGCACGGAAGATATCTTGTTAACACATGTATCATAATGAAAGAACTATTTAGCCCCATTCTAATCTTCATAAACTACAGATGCTCCCACATATACTCAGGGTGTTAGCCGCTGCAGACAGCACAACATGGATAGAGGGTTTTAAATTAAGTCTTTAGCTTCCTGACTTTTATTTCCTTGGGAAGAAACAAGAAGGCTATTATTGTTCAGAATTCTTTTAAACAATCTATCACCTTCATTTCTCGCTTTTGCCTTTTCCCCTGGCGGGGGGAGGGGTCAGCAGGGTGAGAGGAGGAGTCAGGGGTTATCCCTCTCCTACTGTGATGAGGCTAGGCTGTTGCTCCTATTCTGTTTGGTAGAACTCTCATCTGTAAATTGTAAGCCTACTAGTGGGGACTTAGAAAAGCCCACATTTCACTTCTGGTCCTAGCCACGTACTGTGCTCTCTTTTGTGCTGTGGAGCAGAGACGCTGTCAAAGCAAGCTCAGATGAACAGCTTCCAGCCTTGCTGTGATTGGAGTCTTGTCTGGCCACTACTCCCTGCCACTGAAGTCACACTGGATGCTAATTTTATCCTTCTCGTGCTAGTCGTCTTGAGAGGCAGACACCTTTTCATTTCTGAGTGTGGATATGGAATGCAAGAGGATGTGTGAAAAAGAAAAAGAAAAAAAATAATTTTATTGGAAAAAGTATTGATAGGTTTGAATTTTTCATCTTCATCATCTTGGTCAACTTGTTTCTCAATTTCCAGTTTGTCTTCTTTTGCATATAAATACTGAAACCTTATTTTCTACTCCTTCCCTCTGTTTGCTTAATGCCCTAAGATTCCAGACAGACAGGCTTCATAGCTGAAGCTGCATTGTGGGTCTATTAATGTAACTAAGTCTTCGGAGAAGTAAGAACGGTTTGATGTACAAGAACAGGGCTATTGCTCAATACTACACTTCACCTTGCCTCTTACCCCCAGCATTCATGTTACAAACCTGTTAGGCAGGCCTGTGATGTTTTAGGAGACAATGTCAAATATTCTGTGATTGCAAAACATTATATGTGCTCTTGCATTTACAGAGGAGAGAGGAAAACTCGAGGGCCCTCCTTTCTCATCTCATCACCATACATCTCCCCGTGATTCAAAAACTGAGTCAATATCTATCAGCCAACCCTGATAGCTAAATGGAAGAAAAACACTGTTCTTCTGATAATTTATCATGAACCTTCATACCTTTCTTCAGAGATACTCATCCCATTCGCAGGTGTAACTTGTAAGGTTTTGGAGATCATTTATAAGTAGAGGTGAATTACCTTCTACTCATATTTTTCCTGCAGGCTTCCATGGAATGGAATGCCATGGTTAACAGCCATTCTCCAATGGAGGGAGCATCAGTGAAGTCCAAGGATCAGTGTCCTTAATAATGGGAAGACACCTGTTATTAGTATGACACAATTAGGATATCATTGACAGTTTTTCTCTGTATAGAGAAATGTATCCCTGGCAACTGTCTAGTTATTTTTATTTTTACAAATAGTTGTAATCACTGTATAGAATTATATGGTTCTATTTTAGAGTAGTCCAGTAGTTAACAAAATGACAGGTTGCCCAGGTGAGATAAACTTTGCTTTTACCACTCATCCCTCTGCAAAGAAATAATACATTGATTGTGTCCCAATCAAGAGGCACTTGGTAAACAAGGAGCCAGATGTGCTGGGGATGTTGTGCTTACTTTATCTTTAGTCTCTCAGAGCTCATTCATTGCCTTTGGAAAATTGAAACAGCCCAGCAGGCGCCTTATGGTGGATCTTAACCTCAAGAAATTCTTTCATTTCTTCTATTGTGTTTGCCTAGTGTTTTCTCAGTAAGATAAAAACTCAATCTTTCCTCAAATTGCTTTGGTGGCATCTAAGTCTCCCCACCAATCTGACTCATTTTTAATTCCAGCACATTCAAAATCTATTACTCCATGGCTAAGCAGCATTCTGGCTCCATCTCTTACTGATCCTCTGCTGAAGTGTTATTAAATCTATTCGTATAACTGATCATGCATTGAAGTTCTTATGTTTCTCCATCTATTTGGCTTCTCCACAGAGCTACAGGCAACCAGCTGCTTTCATCGTCACACAATACCCTCTGCCGAACACTGTGAAAGACTTCTGGAGATTAGTGTATGATTATGGCTGTACCTCCATTGTGATGTTAAATGAAGTCGACTTGTCCCAGGTTAATAGCTATGATTTTGCTTTTGTGTTCTTGTACACAACAAAATAAAGTAATAATAAAAGGCTAAAATCTGCTTTATAGTACCCTAATTAAAAAAAATAATGCCTGTTTTATTTTTCTTGGAAAACATTGATCCTCATCTAGGGCTGCCCTCAGTACTGGCCAGAAGAAGGGATGCTACGATATGGCCCTATCCAAGTGGAATGTATGTCTTGTTCAATGGATTGTGATGTTATCAACCGGATTTTTAGGATATGCAATTTAACAAGAGTAAGTCATTTTGGGGTCTTTCTAACTAACTGATCTCAAACCGGGAGACTGTAACTGTGATGGTGTACAGGGAGAGTGGAATTAATAAGCACTGCATAATCCATCCCAAAGCATGTGATCTTTTGCCTTAGTAGTAGAACAAAAATGCATTCTAAATGCAGGAAAGTAGAAATGCTGCAAGCTTGGTTTTCTGGTCAGTTACTAGACAACATATTCCATCTGGAAATGCAGATTCAGATTCAGATGCACTTGCTCAGTCAAGTTTGATAGTCTGAGTCTGGCCCCTGAGCATATGTAGACTCATTTCTAGGATGTTTTATTAGAACCTACATCCAATCAGAAGAGTCCTCTGATTGAAAAATAAGCGCACCATCATAATGCCAAACAGGAATATTGATCAGCCATTGTAGGAGGGTTCCACATCGCTTTTGCAAGTCCTGTGTACGAAGAGGAATCCCCTCCTGAAAGAAGAGGTCAATCAAGGCAACATTGACTCTCTTCTGTTCCCCAGTTTGATCTTTCTAAATTCCCAACCTTTGGGTCTGCCCACACCTAAAGGGAGAGTCAGTGTTGCCACTGCTGAGCCTTTTCCCAGGAGCAAAGTGAACAACTGGGTCCCTGGGAAGTCTTTTTCCTGATTCTTCATGTGCTGTGTACTAAATAACTAACATTTTGGCTTTGCTCTCCTTCAAAAGAAATCAAGTACTAATAAAGGCTGTTGAGATCATGTAACCAGATAGCAAGCAGAATTTGAAAGGAACACATTAATAGCTTCCATGGAATTATGCATCATTTAAAAGGAAAGACAACTCTGTTTCTTAAAACACCATCTTTTTGTATATGTGTTATTTTGACTATAAATCAGGATTTTCATGTTTCATTGTTTCGTCTATCAAAATGACTATATGTGGGCCTAATAAATCTATATAAAAACATGCATATATATATATATATATATATATATATTTAACTATGAGCAAGGGATAAAGTTATATCCAGTTCTACTGTTCATTTCAGTAAAGGGAAAAAGGATAACTTCAGTCACGTCATAATATTCACACATAGCTTAGATGTTAATTTAAATGGAATCTCATTATGTCTACACATCTGTTACATTATGGTTCCAGTAATATTTTAGCTGAGAAACCATTGCTACCAAACAAAGACATGTCTGTGAATTGAGCTGGTTACATGAAAATTGTTCTAGGAACTGAAGTCTATATCACATTTTTCATTAGCATATTTATTTCTTGGTTAGTTTTTCTTCCTCTACATTTGATGATCCTGGTCCTTATTAGTGCATGATTTTTTTTTTTTTCTGTTTCCAATGTCATTTATTATCACTGACCTAGTGTTGAGTATACATCGATGACAAGTTGAGTGTTGTACTAAGTAGGGCCCATGGCCTGCCAGAAGACACCCTTGCAGTTGGCACTTGAAATCTAATGCCTGTTTTATAGCTTATTCATATCCTTGCTCATATTTTCACTGCCGAGTTTGAAATTTTGAGTCAGTTCTACTCTTTGGAAAGTATTGTACAAATTTCTAATGATAACAGAGATGAAGGGGACAGAGAGAGATTTCCCTTTTTCTTAACATACTTATATTCAATCAGGGAAAAAAAAAACAAAAAAACATTAAACCAAGAAGTGTATAGTCATCAGTGACAACCATGATCCATTTTTCAGAAAAAATGTACAGAATACAGACTGCCATAGCTGATAGCTGAGTGATCAAAGGAGACTCTGAGATGTTGGTATTAAAGTCAGAATTTGAAGAATTGTTCCCACAACACATGCACTTCAGTGCTAAAACAAGAATGTCCAAGGCAAACTCAAGGCAAACTGATCACTATTTTTTGGATTGAGAAGCACAGGCAAGAAAGTTTCTAGGCCAAGAGGACCCCACACGCAAACTCCCCAAGGCAGGAAATGATTTGAAAAATGAACTAGTAAGGCCACTGTGTCTAGAACTTGAAGAGCGTGTTAAAGAAAAAGGGAAGTTGAAGAAGGGGGTGGAGCCAGATCTTGTAAGGATTTTTAAGTCATAACTGTGATTTGGGTTTTTGCTAAGATATTTCGAAGCCATGAAAGCAAGGAATGACAGGATCAAATTTGCATTTGAAAATAATCATGATGCCTGAAGTAAGAATGCATTGCAAACAGACCAAAGTTTATTCAGGGAAATCAAGCAGGAAATTAATTATCATAACTCGTGATTAGAAGAACAGTGGTGTCAGTAGAGAGAAGGAGATGAACTTGAGTTATTTAGGAAGTGTAATCATAGGAACTAACTCTGTAGATATGAGAAGGAAAAGCAAGTACAAAGGATAGTTTCCATATTTCTCCTGCCATAACTTAGAATATTTCTCGTGTCAAGGGCCCTTCAAAAAGTTCATAGAAAAATGGAATTAGAAGGTAAGTTTATTTTGGTGCAAACAATTGTTGAAATCCATGCATACTTTCTTCATGATATGCACTTCCCATAAACTTTATGAAGACCCCTTGTACATCAGCTGGACTCAACCCACCTAAGTTTTATTTGCATTGTGAATGACATGCACATTTTACTTTTGAGTAGAATTGCTATCCCAACTGATGTTCATGAAAATCCTTTTTCCTCTACAGCCCCAGGAAGGTTATCTGATGGTGCAGCAGTTTCAGTATCTAGGGTGGGCTTCTCATCGAGAAGTGCCTGGCTCCAAACGCTCATTTTTGAAGCTGATACTGCAGGTGGAAAAGTGGCAAGAGGAATGCGAGGAAGGGGAAGGTCGGACGATCATCCACTGCCTGTGAGTCCAACAGCCAGGCCTGGCCGTGCACGTGGCCTTGGTGCTTATCTTCTCATTGGCCTTTGCATTTTCTTTGTTAAAAGAGTGCCTGGCCCTCACCAAGGCTCAATAGGCTAATCCTCTGCCTGAGGCGCCGGCACCCCAGGTTCTAGTCCCAGTCGGGGCTCCGGATTCTGTCCCGGTTGCTCTTCTTCCAGTCCAGCTCTCTGCTGTGGCCTGGGAGTGCAGTGGAGGATGGCCCAGGTCCTTGGGCCCTGCACCCGCATGGGAGACCAGGAGGAAGCACTTGGCTCCTGGCTTCAGATTGGCGCGGTGCGCCGGCTGCAGCGGCCATTGGGGGTGAACCAATGGAAAACGGAAAAAGGAAAACCTTTCTCTCTGTCTCTCGCACTGTCCACTCTGCCTGTCAAAAAAAAAAAAAAAAAAAAAAAAGCGTGCCTGACTCACATCTTAGAGACCTCCTGCAGAGGCTGTTTTCAAACGATCTTTCTGTCTCATAGTTTTTATTTGTTCCTAAATACAGATTACCAGATCGCTTTTATATGATTGAAATTCTTTCGGACATTACCCTGAACAAGTGGTCAACACTGTTTACGCTACATGAGACTCTCGGTATCAGCAGCGCCTATGCCTATCGCATATTCCTAAGCGTGAGCTAACCTCACCCTCAAGCAGCCCCTCTGCCATGGACACATACATGCACACGTTAGAGCAAAATTAAGACACAAGCGGAAAAAATTAAAAGGCTAATGTTTTCTTTTTCCAGACATATGATGATGTGACCTGTGACTCTCAAAGTTCCTATCTACAATGCCTTTGCTTTGCTTGCTTTCAGAAATGGTGGCGGCCGAAGTGGCATGTTCTGTGCCATAGGCATCGTGGTTGAAATGGTGAAACGGCAAAATGTTGTTGATGTTTTCCATGCGGTGAAGACACTAAGGAACAGCAAGCCCAACATGGTGGAAGCCCCAGTGAGTCAGGGAATCTTTGGCTTAAAAGGGATCTTAGAGATTGGGTAGTCTCATACAAACTTACTGATTTGTCTTTATGCACACAGGGAATCAGATGTGAAAATGAGTCATTCTGGGGACTTTCCTGCCCAGTTGATAGTTGGCTAATTACCTTCGTCTACTGATAGAAGCTTAATCACATATCACAAAGATTGCTAAAAATGAAAAACTTATATTCATTTAATTTGGGCAATGTGTGAATTTTTTTCTATTATAGCCAATAGTTATTTTCTGCAGTAAACTATAGTGAACGCTACTATAGTAAGAATAAATCTTGCTACCCAGGCTGTATTCTTGGTTATTTTTAAAACATAATGATTTCATTGAAAGTAAAATATTCATCTGCAGGTTTTACTTCTCAGTACATCAGTACCTTAGACATCCAATGTTCTAAAAATGCAACTGAAATATATTTTTTCATAGGCATTATCCATTAGTGTTCATTTTATGATCAGATTATAAATTGTTAAACTATCATGTTGGCAATTTTATTTTAGAAGAAATATGATTGTATATATATATATATATATATATATATATGACAGTATGATATCATCTGAATTTCCAAAGCTCCTACAATCAGAACACAGCATACAATACAAGATCCTTTAGGTGTGAGTGTATGGAGTGAGGGGTTCGTCTGGAGGGAAGCTCTAGGCTGTGAGAGACTGTATAGTTTATACTCACAGAAAAGTAAACCATAGAAACCAAGGCATCATCATTGCTTGCCCTGCATGTATCAAGATGATCAGATAACTAAAATGAGAAATTCAGTAAACTTTGAAGTATTTTCACCACTTCCTGCTCATGGATTGCTCACACCAAAGTACATTGCTTCCTGAGACAAAATCTGAACAGTTGGGTTTCTACTGTTCGCTTTTACAAGTGGTAGCAGACTTTTATACAAGTCCTCAAACCCGATCTGGTCTATGCCTTCTGACTAGGTTTTTGCAGCTGTTTAGATAAGCGGATTTTGGTTGTGACTGGTGTTAGCAATGGAGAGGAGAAAGGTGGATGGATTTGAGATAATTTTGAGGTAGAACTCTCAGATCTGCTTGCAAAATAGATGGGTTACATCTTTAAATTCTTGCATCTGAAGTATGAAGATGCCTTGATATAAACTCTGCCTCCATCTCTCAGATCAAATCTTAAAATCATCAGTGGAATCATTGTGGGCTTAAAATTTCAACTTGAGGGGCCAGCTCTGTGGTACAGCGGGTTAACACCCTGGCCTGAAGCACCGGCGTCTAGTCCCAGCTGTTCCTCTTCTGATCCAGCTCTCTGCTATGGCCTGGAAAGGCAGTGGAAAATGGCCCAAGGCCTTGGGCCCCTGCACCCGCGTGGGAGATCTGGAAGAGACTCCTGGCTTTGGGTTGGCACAACTCTGGCTGTTGTGGCCAATTGGGAAGTGAACCAGAAGATAGAAGACCTATCTCTCTCTGTCTCTATCTCTCTGTAACTCTTTCAAATAAATAAAATAAATCTAAAAAAAATTTCAACTTGAACTCTGATTATCCACTTATAAAAAAAATGAGTTAATGGTTAATGTCTTCCATTTTAGAATCTTCCAAATCCTTGACTATTTTCCTTTACATTCATATCACATGAAACATGACTGAGTAAATAATGAGCTCAGTGTGCCATGGAGTTGAGCTAGCAAGTGTGGTAAGGAAACTCAGAGTATAAAGAAATTGCTAGAGACTACATTGAGAGAACTGTTTCCAGCACTGTTTGGTTCTTCAGGTGCACTTTCCCCATTGGTAGGCTAATCTAAATCATACGTACTTGGTAATTAGGAGAGGAATGATAAAAACTTCTTGGGGAAGGTTTTATTGCCTAGTTTGTTAACTTTTGACAGCTTATAATTCAACTTTAAATTGCAAAACACAGTTTAATATGATAGGACTTTTTAGCTACTAAGGAAATAATGTTAAACACAACAAAAGATATTAGCATATGTTTACTGTAGCATGATAAGATACTGAAAAAAATAAAAATAAGCTAATAAGTAATCCATGTATTATACTTTATGTAGTGTTAAATGATATGTTCAATAACATGGAAAAACACTCACAACAATGTTAAATTTTTTAAAGTAAAATGGTTATACTGTCATATATATGCAATCATATTCTGAAATAATTACTATTTAAAATACGCATGAAAAAGGGATGCTTCAAACTACGGCAGTATTTTCATAGAATTGTAGCTCCTTTTCTGATTCTTTATATATTTTTCTGTGTTGAGAAATTTTTCTATAATGATCATACATTACTATTATGATTAGATTTAAAAACTGAGCCTTAAAAAAAAAGTCCAATAAGTGATATAGAGAAAAGATAAATTGTCTTTTTAACATCCAGTTCCTTTTCCTTAAATGGGTACCAGTAGACTCAAGTGTGAAATATATGTGTGCTCAGACATTAATCTTGTGTATAGAAAAAAAGTATGAGTCCCTGGGTAAACTGATTGGCAAGTCTTCATTTGGTAGCTATTATTTTCTGTTAGTCTTTTCCTTAATTTTGCTCAATCCTTTTGTTGTAACATCTTTCAGGAGCAGTACCGTTTCTGCTATGATGTAGCTCTGGAGTATCTGGAATCGTCTTAGTCGGGTGAGACTCTAAAGTACGCCCAGACAGAAACCCCGTCATCTGTTGAGCCAGCAGCTGCTGTACCTGTTACGCCTGTGCAGAAAGATTTTGATGTGGGGGGTGGGAGACTTTTACATTTGAGAGGTAAAAGTATTTTTCTTATGAAGTTGTGTATCTAAATTTAAAAAAGGACTGAATTAGTTTCTATTACTGTATTAAAGCATCAACACTTCGTGCCACATAAATTATATTTAATAAGAACCATATTCAGGTGAGAACTTAGGAGTGTTTGTACAGTGCATCTGCAGCCTTTTCTCTCCTGGTTTCAATAGAGCAGCCACCACGTGTTGCATGACTTGATACTTTCTATGTGGCAAATTTCTCTCCTTTTTTTAAGATAAAAGCTGTTGAATCTTTAAAGGAAGAAAAGCAAAGCTGTGCAAATTCATAGTAAAGTCATTTTTATATGTTTCAGGTGTAGCAGATCTCTATATAAATATATAAATATATATAACTGGCTTATTTTCTTTTAATGTGCAATGATGGCTGGATCATTTAAAATTCTTTTTAGAAAATAACATAAGCCAAAGACTCAAGTGTAAATATGTCTATATGGAGAAAGCACATTATATTTATTGGTTACTGACATTCCTTTTTTTGATGGCTAAAATACTACCACCACACAATCATTTTTTTTTTCTGAAGAAAGCTTTTAATTTAGCTAAAATCAATTGTAAACGATTTTGTAGTTTATTTTTTGTATGTTCTAGTGTAAGTAGAGGATAATCTTTTTATTCATAAACCAGGAAGCAATGTTCTTTATAGTGATTTCTCTTGTGTACATGCTTGTGAATTAAATTTATGTAAAACATCTTGGCAAGTGGGTCTTTGAATATAGGACCAAATTAAAACATTTTGTTGAAAAATGTAAGCTTTTTCACAACTTCATGAGGCCAACAAGGGTTCTGGTGATCATTTATGAGAAATGCACATACTAAAAGGCCCTGCTGATGACTTGCGGAGTTTTGAAAATATCCTTTAAGCATCATTTAAATTTTAAAGGAATCGATCCTTTCAGCCTGTGGCCAAGCACTGGTCAAGAAATCGAAGTGGCAACGTTTATGCTTTCAGGGTCAAGTTTTAGCAAACTGTAAAACAGTCAAGGTGATAGAATGTTTCTTGTGATGTTTACATGCACAGACTTTCGGTTCTGACCGTAGTAAGTGTGAACAAATCAATGCCAGGTTTCTGTTTTTGTGCATTGTCAGGGGACTCTCAAATGAACCTTGCTAAATGTAGTCTTGTTCACATGCTCCATGTAGCTGTACCTTCACATCATCAGCTTGCAGTTTGTTATTGACTGAAGCATTCCAGTGTCCTCTTTCTAGATTGCCAGTTCATGACATGGTGCTTATAGAGATTTAATTAAAGTAAGAGTGAAATAAAGTTTTTATAATTACAGCAATTATTGTTTGCACATCATTTTTTCTGCTTAATTTTCATGCCTGCACTCCCAAATAAATAATGTATTCTTACACTGACACCAGTAAGCCATGAAAATTCTATGAAAAGCAAGACCAAAGTTCAAGCTGCAGTTTCTTTTATTCTTATTCTCTAAATTGATGATCAAAAAGTCCAGGTGAGTGGAGAAGAAACAGCCAGGGATTGGATGTCAGTTTGACACTTTTTTTGTTTTGTTTTTTTTTTTTTTTAGTTTCTATAATTATATGTCACTATCCATTTGTGTAATAAACATTTTCTTCTTTCTTTTAACAAACTTGAGAAATAGTAGTTATCATGCCTATTTTACATTTGATGGAATTAAAGCTAATGAGAAGATGAATGATTTGTCAAGAAATTAAAATCTGAGTCTGACTTAGCAGCTCTCTCTTTTACACCAGGCACACTGCTTCCCTGATGTTTACAAAGGAGGGGGGAAAATATTGGCACACTTTTCTTCTTAATAATTGACTTTCTAATAAAGCATTATCATTGTGGGCATCTCCATGCTCTCTTTTGCTTTATACATTATTACATGGGTGACTTTCACTAGTGAAAATTCAGATAGAACAGCTTTCTCTTTTCTTAGGAAGACTGATTTCCTTTTCAACATGAAGGCAGTTAACAATTAAACAAGTAGTCTATCTTTGTTTTTGGTTGCTGGGTAATTTATAAAGAAAAATTTATTTTGGCTTGTGGTTCTGTGGGCAGCAATGTCCATGACCACCTGCTCAGCTTCTGGTTTGGGTTTCATGCTGCTGTATCTCATAGTTGACATGGAAAGTGCAAGGAGGCACTTGCAAAAAAGAACAAACACAAAAGAAAGACGAGATTTCTCCAATAGCTAACACTTTCCCAAAATAAGTCATCAAAATCAACTCAAAGATAAGGGAGAAGGGGCCTAAAACACGTTTTCCTAATACCTCGTTCAAAATCTCACTCTTCATATCCTAGGGGAGCTCCCTGCATAGCCTGTGCATGGCCATGTCTTACCCAACCATGTTCCTCTAGACAGATGTCTTGGCAACACCCTAGAAAGTGACCATGCTTTTCATAGTTAAGGGCGTCCTATTCCATTTATTCCTTAAGGGGTTACGATGAAAAATGAGTTTTGTAGACCCCCCTCCTATTTATTATCCCAAGGAAAATATCTGAGCTATGCGAGGCTGAGAGAGGAAAGGGCTTCGGGTAAAGATGTTCCTACCAAATAATCCCTGGTTATTTTTGAGAGAGAAACAGACAGGAAGATGTTTTTGCCTGGACATGGAGCAGACATATTCGCCGCTGCAATGTTGTGCCGCTGTGTTCACTCAGTATGCATCTTACCAACAATTTCTCGGGTTTCAGGTTATAAAGAGTCAGACACCAGCAGCTACTCAGATTTGCTGTTTCCTCAGAAAATGTGGTAAAGAGATTCCTAGCACCCTGAAAACTGAACTGATCACTCATAAATACTAAAAAGCATGAAAACAATAACTGTCTGGAAGTACAAAGCAGTCTAATTTCTTTGGAAATCCCCCCTTTGAGATTTGCCTAAATTTTGTAGAAGGATGACAAATTGTATGCTTATATTTAATTTCTGTGAGCTTATGTAAGCATCCTTTTCTCATAATAAAATAGCCAGAAATCAGTATTATATTATATGCTCCAGTGTAATATGGAATATTAACCTTATAAAATGTTTCCATACATAGAAATCCACAACCACCCTGGACTCATCCCAGTTTTTTGTTTTGTTTTTAGTAAATAACCCTGTTTTATGTAGGGTCAATATTCTGTTTTACTCAACATTATACTTAGGCAAGATAGGAGACAGCTGCCTTTACGTTCCTCAATAATTCTACTTACATATATATTATTTCACTAAGTCTGTGCGCAGCTTAGGGAAGCTTAAAGTCAGAGTGATACTATATGAATTGGTCCACAATTCTGGTCTATTCAAATGGTCTGTAGAGTTTTAGAATATTATGTCTAAAACTAAAAGCAAAAGCACTGTCTTGGGATCTATTTTAAGTAAGCCATTAGTGGCTTCTAGAGTATAGATTGTCCAGAAACCAATGGACATGTGGTAGATATATAACATTTCTCAACTTCCAGTTCCTCCAAAGTGAATTGCAATGCTAACCTGGAAGATAACAAACACCACAGAGACACTGTTGTCAAATCCCAAAATAAATCAATAGAGAGATTTCCAAACCATTGAAGCAAACATAAGGTCCCTATAGAATATCTGAAAGCTCTTTCTTTAATATGAAAATCTTCCCAGGGAAGGGGAGAAGTTTTATGACAGAAAACATCTCTTATGATACACTTGCCAGTGGTAGAAAATACTCCTCCACCCTTGAAATCTAACACAGAAAATTGAGTGATTTATTCTAATGTGGTTGTATTGGTTTCAACAAGCCTTGTTAGTTGTTTAAGTTTTCTCAGTCTTGATTCAGTGAGGGACAAATGACAATGACCTTCAGACACAATTTATGGAATCTGTTCAGATATAGAATATGGCAAACAGAAATGTCTAAATTATGTCACCAAAAGTTTTTCTTCAATAAAACCTGGAATGAACAGGCAGGCAAAGGCAGTGCATTTAAAGAATGCTGCATGGTCCTAGAAACAAAACAGGAAAAGTAGAGAAATACAATTGTAAGGCTGTCCACTTGTCATTTCTTGAGAAGAGAGCAACATCCTTATGCTTGTAGGCCAGTGGGTACTGTGCATAAGTGAAGCAGGCCCTTGTAAGTTGAAGAATGGTAGCTCAAGTTGTATTATTGCAACAAACATCCTCAGCTTCTGTGTTTTCACTATGAATATTTTTAATATCTACAAATAAATATTCTGCCTTACACTTGCATTAAAACACATGTTCCCCTTGGTCCATCTGGCATTTTCTCATGATTGAAGAGTAGATAGTAAGTACTCTGTCATCTTCAGCTCTATTATAAAAAGCACAAAAGCCTGAGTGATGATAAATGACAACTGCTCTTTGACACAGTGATCCAAGAGAATTATGTGGGGTGGCTGAGTCCTACTTGAACTCAAAAGCACATTGAATGCTTGAAGAGAATAACACATGGCTCCCAGCAGTGTTGCATTTCTAAAGAGTGTAAAAAATCAAAAATTTTAGATTAATTTTAAAGTTTTTGAAGGCTGCAACCAATGAAATTTAAAAATCAGGGGAAATCATACAGCTGCTCTCATATTGGAGTGCCTAGGGTCGAGTCCCATCTCTGCTTCCAGTCCAGCCTCATAGGGATATGCATGGGAAGGAGTAGATGATGGCTCAAATATTTGGGTCCTTGACACCCATGTGGGAGACCTAGATGGAGTTCCTGGCTCCTCCCAGCTCCAGCTGTTGCAGGCATTTGGGGGTTGAACCAGCAGATGGAAGATATCCCTCCCTCTCTCTCTCTCTCTCTCTCTCTGTCCCTCTGTGTGTGTGTGTGTCTGTCATTTTTCCTTGGAAATCCATAAATTTTTTAAAATGAGGATAAAAGCATAAAAACAAACCATTGGCCCAAATTTGTGCTTAACAATACCTATCTGAATGGTACCTCTGGTGTGGTTGTCTAAGAGCTAGAAGCTCCCAGTTTGTGACCTCCATTCTAGAATAATTTATTTTTCTGTTTTGGCATTTTAAAAATGTATTTTAAATAAATACAAGTTTTAGTTGTCTTAAAATAGCTATCATAGCTTTTTGAATACTCCTTTTGCTGATCTACCTTATTGTCTCACTTTAAAAGTATGTGTAGATAAATCTCAGCTCTTACGATTTGAAAAACAAAAAAAGAGCAAGGAAGGCCAAACTCTCTTTCTGTTCTCTTGTACCTGGATTGAATTCATAAAAACATTTTTTTAGAAAATAATTCATACATTTCACTTTGTAAGCATCCCCAAAATGATGACTAGAAAGTAATTCTTCTGTAAATAATAGTACTGAGAGTTCAAAAGGAGAGCACTTGTTCTGTGACCCTGAACTGCTTCAGTCACAAGTGCAAAATAGCATCTGTGAAACCACCACATTTGCAAATTGTGATGGTGCCTTCTGACTACCATGGCAGGTGCAAAACTGTGTGGGTTTATGCCAGCCCACCATGTACACCTGAACTCTCATTCTATATATAAACCTAATTATCTAAAGCACAGTCAGCAGACTTAGATTGAGTTCTTTTCACCATCATGTTATATTCTTGGCATCTTAAAGTGAGGATTTGTTAATTACTGATTTTCCAATGTCAAGTTTTTTTATTGCCCGAGGTCAGATGTGGTCATTGAGGAAAGAGAAATACACTTTCACATAGGAAATCAGAAGATGGACATTTCATATGAGATGATAGAATGTTAGAAGAACCTGAGATCGCATCAGTGCAGTGTCTTTATTTTTAAAATCTATCTGTAAATTACCAGATATATTTTAATGTTTGCCTACTCTGGTCTCCGATACATGGCTAACAGACCTCCCCTTAAAACTGGCTAAAGGAGGTTCTCTAAATGGAAAGGAGATGATAAAAGAAGGAATTTTCAAGCATTAGGACGAAAGAAAGTGCAATGGAAAGAACGGAATTATGGGTCCACACAATAAAATATCCTTTGTCTTGTGCATTTGTTTCATAAATCATACCTAATGATTGAAACAAAAATTATAACACACTCTGCTACTCAAGATATTAAATCTAGAAAAGAAAAAGATTTCTATACTTTGCTTGAAGCAGTAAAATATTAATACCAATAGTTTGGAATATGTGACCTATATACCAGGATACTTCAAACAGCTCACAGGAAAATGGAATGAAAAGATAATGTGCATTTTCCATGAACAGTTGGAAATATTCTTGTGTATTATAATGCTCAGAGAAATCAGAGAAAAGTTTAATGAAATATACACTGAAAAATACTATAAGTGAATCAAGATGGCATTCTGAAACTTATTTACAAGACCCAAAGGAAGATTAGGAAAGAGGAACAGTGGAAAAGAATGAGAAGGATAAAAAAAAAAAAGAAAAGAAAAACCACGAAAACAAATGACTAAAATGCTAACATCCACAGTTGCCTAAAATTGTGTAAATATACCAATAAAAAGTCATGGATTGGAAAATTGGCTTTCAAAATGGCACATCTATGTATAGAGTATGCAAAAGAAATTAACTTTGGGGCTGGCATTGTGGCATAGTAGGTAGAGTTGGAGCTGGTTCATGTCCTGTCTGCTTCACTTCCAATCCAGCTCCCTGCCTGGGAAAAGCAGCAGAGGATTGCCCAGTTGTTTGGACCCCTGCTATCCACATGGGAGACCTAGAAGAAACTCTTGGCTCCTGGCTCTTGGCTTTGGATAGGCTCAGCTCTGTCCATTGTAGCCATCTGGGAAGTGAACCAATAAATGGAAAACCTCTCTGTTTCTGTCTTTCCTTCTCTTTCTCTCTAACTCTGATTTTAAAATAAATGAATATTTTTTTAAAAATCTCATATTCAGTGAAGAGAGTAGGATGAAAATGAAAGAACTGAAAAATGCATACCATGCAAACATATATTAACATCTTATCAACATCGTATAGACTTTTTTTAAAGATTCATTTATTTATGTGAAAGAGTTGCACAGAGAGAGAAGGAGAGGCAGAGAGAGAGAGAGAGAGAGAGAGAGAAAGGGTAGGTCTTCCATCCACTGTTTCACTCCCCAATTGGCCGCAATAGTCAGAGCTGCGCCTATTTGAAGTCAGGAGCCAGGAGCCTCCTCTGGATTTCCCAAGCAGGTGCAGGGGCCCAAGGACTTGGGCCATCTTCCACTGTTTTCCCAGGCCATAGCCAAGAGCCGGATGGAAAGTGGAGCAGCTGGGACTCGAACCAGCGCCCATATGGGATGCCGGCACTGCAGGCGGTGGCTTTACCTGCTATGCCACAGTGTCGACCCTGAAAGTAAACATCTAAACAAATAAAATTATTAGAGAGGTAGATGGACACTACATAAGGATAAACCTACGATTTTGTTTGGAAACCTCATTCCCCTCTCTCAGCCACCACTAGGTAGGATAAAAGATGTGAGCCACAGTCCACAGTCAACCAAAAAGATCTAATTGAAGCACATAGAACAATCTTCCCAGTTGCAGCAGACTACACTTTTTCAAGCTCCAGTGGAACATTCAATAAGATAGATTTTATCCTGATCCATAAGATAAGACTCAATAGATGTGAAAATATTTAAAAGAATTCTATGGAGTATGTTCTTACACCATAGAATACCAAACTAGAATTCAATAATGGAAAAACAACAGGAAGAATATCTAAATGTATGGAAATTAAACTACATGCCACTACATAATGAGACTGGGAAGAAGTTCAAAATTTTTTTAAAGAACTCAAAAGACAATGAGTAAAACATCAATATGCGAGATGCAACAAAAGCAGTGATGGAAGGGAAATTTATAGCACTAAATAAAAAGGTTTCAAATCAGTTATTAAAACTCTCAAGAATATAGAAGAGACAAATCAAAAGCAAGCAGAGAATATAAAAATTATAAATAAGCAGAAATCTATGGAAATGAAAAAAAACAGAGATAGTGAAACAAAACTCTACTTTTAAAAAATCAGGAAAAATGATAAACCTTTCAGCAATATCAAATTCAAAACATATATAGTATCACTACAGATACTGTCGCCATTAAAAAGAAAATAAAGGAACAATGCAAAAAATGCAAAATTAGAAACAATAGACCAAATCCTGAAAAACCACAAATTGCTGAAACTCTTTAATATCAATTTTATCTGTTCCAGAAAACAGATAACACCATTTTGAAAGAATTTTATGAGGCTAACATATACTATTACAAGACAAAGACCATATAAATATTGAAACTGTTTATTAAATAAATAAATACATATCATGAATTTACATAAGAATCCTCAACAAAATATTAGAAATCAAATTCAACAAGGTTAAAAAAGAAGTATGCGCATAACTGAGATTATTTCCATGTATTAAAGATACTTCCAACATTTGAAAATAAGTCCATGTAATCCACCGTATATGAGAAAATTAAAGGAGGGAAAAAAGCATAGGAACATATTAATTGACTGAAAACCCACATTTGATAAACCCAACACCTATTCTTTTTTTTTTTTTTTTAAGAACTTTTACATCTATGTTCATCAAGGGTATTAGTGTGTAGTTTTCCTTTTTTGGGGTCCTTGTTTAGTTTTCTTTTTTTTTTAACTTTTATTTAATGAATATAAATTTCCAATGTACAGCTTATGGATTACAATGGCTTCCCCCTCCCATAACTTCCCTCCCACCCGCAACCCTCCCATCTCCCCTTCCATTCACATCAAAGTTCATTTGCAATCCTCTTTATATACAGAAGATCAATTTAGTATATATTAAGTAAAGATTTCAACAGTTTGCACCCACATAGAAACACAAAGTGAAACATACTGTTTGAGTACTAGTTATAGCATTAAATCACAATGTACAGCACATTAAGGACAGAGATCCCACATGAGGAGCAAGTGCACAGTGACTCCTGTTGTTGACCCAACAAATTGACACTCTAGTTTACGGTGCCAGTAACCATCCTAGGCTCTCGTCATGAGTTGCCAAGGCTATGGAAGCCTTCCAAGTTCGCCGACTCTGATCATATTTAGACAAGGTCATAAAAGACAGGGTGAGGATAGTAACCAATGATCCTAAGAGTGGCATTAACCAGGTCTGAACAATTATAGAGCATTAAGTGGGGAAGAGGACCATCAGTACACACAGGTTGGGAGTAGAGCCATCGGTGATAGTGTAGAGGTTATGATTACAAAGGAATGAGGCCCAAGTGCACTAGACAGGGTCTAGAACAAAGGACAGAGTCATTATTAGAAGAGCTAAGAAAGGTGCTGTCTAAGCTACAAGTAATTTTTCTGATTGAGAGGCAAATAGAACCTGATAGAAGGGGCTTGATAATAATCTGGTGGGCTTTAGGCCTTGTAAGTTAAGAGGCCCAGACCTATCTATCTCTTCACATGGGGTATATCCAAAGGGAGGTGTGAACCTCCTAGGGGAAGGCACCCTGTTGACTTTCATTACTTAGCTGGCCTGGGAGGAGAGCTGGCCAGGTAAAGGCAGGTGGCATCTCTAACAAGAAATTTACAGTTCTGCCTGCAATGTTGCTGACCCTACTTGGCCATCCCCTCAGCTGCAGTGGTCACTCTGGAAGTTGGGCTGAGTGAAGGGCTTTTCAGCTTAGAGCCAATAAGATCTGTGGCTCTGACCTGGGCATCCTTCGATTCCAGGGCAGGTCCATTTCCAGTGATCCAACTCTTGGCAGAGCTGCCAGGGCTCTTCACAAGCTGACTTCTGCTGAAGCCCAGGCTTACCACATTGAAAGCCACTGCAGTGGACTGGCCTGTTGAGTCTCCTTGAGGGCAGATCACTGTACATATCAACCATTAATAGGCCCGCCAACATCTATTCTTATAAAAGTTATCAAGAATAGAGCAGAGCTTTCTCAACTTGATAAAGAACATCTGTAAAAACATACATGTAACTTCATATTTAACAGTGAAAGATTGAATACTTTTCCTCCCAAACTGGGAATAAGGTAAAAGATACCCTCCTCTCTCATCACTTTATTCAACATAGTACTGGGGGCTGGCACTGTGGCGCAGCCGGTTAATGCCCTGGCCTGAAGCACCAGCACCCTCTATGGGCGCTGGTTCAAGACCCAGCTCCACTTCCGATCCAGCTCTCTGCTATGGCCTGAGAAAGCAGTGGAAGATGGCCCAACTGTGTAGGTCCCTGCACCCATATCATGACCCAGAAGAAGCTCCTGGCTCCTAGCTTAGGATTGGTGCAGCTCCAGCCATTGCGGCCATCTGGGGAGTGAACCAGTGGATGGAAGACCTCTCTCTCCTCTCTCTCTGCCTCTATCTCTCTATATTTCTGCCTTTCAATCTGAAACCAAGAGCCAGGAACTTCCTTCAGGTCTTCTGCGTGTGTACAGGGGCCCAAGCCTTTGGGCCATCCTCCATTGCCCTCCCAGGCCGTTAGCAAGGAGCTGGATCGGAAGTGGAGCAGCCAGGAGTTGAGCCAATGCCCATATGGGATGCTGGCACCACAGGCAGAGGCTTAACCTACTCCATAGAACTGGCACTGGGATGTTGATTTTAGAAAAACAGTAGATAATTTTCTAGAATGAATGTGAGGCAGATTTCTTCAACTTGGCTCTTAAAGCATAATCTCTAAAATTAAAAATTGATCAACTTAAACTCACCACAATTAAGAACTTTTTACCCTGAGAAATTCCATGTGAATAGGATAAAGGACATGATTAGAAGATAATATTGGCAACTTGCATATCTGATAAAAGGAGTCATATCTAGGACGTTTAAAGAACTCTCTAAACTCAACTGTTAAAAATTTCAATTAGAAAATGAGAGAAGGACATGAAAAGATATCACAAAGAAGAGTATATATGGATGGCAAATACACACATGAAAAATGTTCAGCCTTGTTATCCATTACAGAAACGCAAATTAAAACGACAACAAGATACTATTAAAGAAGAGCTAAAATAAAAACTAGTGACATCATCAAACACCAAATGCTGCTGAGGATGTAAATTAATGCAAAGTGTGTGATATCGTACACTTTGGTTCTTATCATTGGTTCTTGGCTCACCTCCTTTCCCAAAGCAGGCCACTGAAACTCAAAAGACTACATCATAAGAGGGGCCCTGCCTGGTACCCTGGAGAAGCAGTGTGGAAGAAACTTCTCAGGCCTTTGGGTTCCCACACCTACTCTATTAGCGGTCGTGCCTATGCAATGAAGTCTCCATGAACAGTTTGAGGGGCTTACAATTAGCCTAACACTCTCTGGGGGTTCCTGGACATCGCACATCCAAATAGTGGAATGGAAGCTCCATGTTCCTTCTCCTGTGCCTAGTCCTATGCACCTCTTCATCTGTAATATCCATTATAATAAACTGGCAAACATGCTGCTTGAGTTCAGTGAGCCACTGGAGCCAATTAATGAAACCCAGTGAGGGAGTTGGGAAACACTGATTAGAAGCAATTGGAATCACAGATTAAAATTCCTGCATCTTACAATTATCAACTAAAGTTGTGGAGGAGGTGGGCAGTCCTGGGGACTGGTCCCCAACCATGGCATCTAACATTGTTTCCAGGTGGATAGTGTCAGAATGAAATCAAACTAGAGGATGGATGCTCACCAGGTGTCAACTGCTGCATGATTGATTGCTTCCTTGCTTTCTGGTGAAGAGACATCTCCATACATTTGGGGATCACAGAGTCTTCTGTGTTGATTTTTGTGCTGAAAGAGTAGAGGAAACACAGTTGATTATTTTGTGACATAGACTGGATCATGCTTATAGTACTGATGGGAATATAAAATGTTAGAGTCATTCTGAATAACAGTGTGACTGATTCTTACTACACATACAACATACAACTCAGCTATTGCATTCCTGAACATTTATCCCAGGAAAAAAAAATGTAAATTTATTCTCTTAATCACATTGAGCTTCTATAACAAATATCATGGGCTAGGTTGCAGGTAAAACAACAGAGATTTACTTCTCACAGTTCTGGGGATGGGAAGTACAGGATCAAGGCACAGATAGATTTGGGACTGGGGGCCCACTTTCTGGTTCCTGCAACACCATCTTTTCACTGTGTTCTCACATACTGGAAGGAGTGGAGGGGTCACTCTGGGGTCTCTATTATAGGAGCACTAATCCAATTCGTCTATGAGGACTCCATCATCACAAACTGCTCACTACCCAAAGGCCCCACCTCCCAATAGCACGACCTTACAGGTTAGGGTTTCCATATATGAATTTTTGAGGGGACATAAAGAATCCACTGCATTCTCTCCTAATCTTTCAGAACTCATTTCCTTTTCACACACAAAACACATTTATTCCATCCAAACAGCCCAAAAGGCTTACCGTATACCAACGTCAGTTCAAAAATCTGAAGTCCAGAATCTGGATTTATGTATACATAAAATCTAAATCAGATGTGGGTGAGGCTTAAGGTACACTTCATTCTGGGGAAAATTTCCCTTGAGCAGCAGCCTGTGAAGTCAAACCAAATTTCTTCCAAAGTACAATAGTGAGACAGGCTCAGGAGAGACATCCCCATGCCCAGAAGGAGAAATAGGAAAGAAGAAGGGAATGAGAGGCCCTGAGCTACTTCATAACCTTAAGGCTGAAGAATTGGCCTGATGCTTTCCTCTCCAGAGCCACTGGGGCTGTCATCTCATCTTCTAGACCCATTGCAAGGGAACCTTCTGCACATCTAAGGGTACTTCAAAAAGTTTCTATAAAAATAGAATTAAAAGGTAAATGTATTTTGATGCAAAAAAATGAAAGTCATGCCTTCTTTGCTCATACTATGCATTTTCTAAGAACTTTTTGATAATCTCATATTCCTAGATCTCAAATTTTTGCACCAAAATAAAATTATCTTTCAATTCGATTTTCAGTGAACATTTTGAAATACCATGGTATTTTTATTCACTTGAAAACTTGCATATTAATATTTATGGGAGCATTATTCATAGCAGCCAAACACTGAGAACAGCCCAAGGGTGAATAGTTAAACAAACCATGATACATCCACACTATGAAAAACTACCAGTAATAAAAAGGAATATACAACTTGGATAACTCCCCGGGAAGTTAGATTGAGTGAAAAACCTAATCTCAAAAGGGTATTGCTGTATGATTTCATTCTATAAAACACTTTTGAAATGAAAAATGCTAAAAATAGAGAATAATTTATTGCCAGAAGAATGGGGCTGGGATGCACAGACAGGATGTGGGTGTGGTTTAAAAAAGACAACCCAAGGGCTCCCCGTTATGACAGAACCACCTTGAATGTCCTGTTTGATGAACAAACCAATACATGTGACAACAATGTGTAGAACTATACATGCATACAAATAAATAAAAGTACAGCTGTGTAATTCTGTGCAATAGTGATGGATTGTATGAGAGAGAGCGAGAGAATGAGAGAGTCAGTCAGTCCAGGCTTCTCTGAAAGATGAGATTCAAAGCAAGAGATTCCTGTGCTCACTGAAGAAGTAAGCTTCCAGGCAAGCATTTTACAATGGCAGCTTATATCTTCAAAGTCTGCAAGGTTCTCCAGGAGCTGAAAGTAGCCTCGGGAGGGACTTTAGTCCTACAACCACAAGGAACTAGATTAATCTGAAAACCACATGTGTTTGGAAAAGGACCTCAAGTTCCAAAAGGGAAGCTTTACAGAGCTTCCATTAAAGTCATGCTCAAATTTCTGGTACATGGAAGCTGTGAGATAATAAATGCATGTTATGTTATGTTTTCAGTTAATTTTCATAGAAATATAATGTAAGTGGAAGAAAAGTAAAATATAATCCATATTCATATATGAAGGCATTTCAACAAATTTACATGAATTACTACTAAAAGATAAGCTTATTTTAGTTCAAAAATGTTAAAATCCATGAACAGTTTGTTCATAATAGGCATTTCTCGTGAACTTTTTGAGGATACCTTATATATATGAATTTCACAAATTTTTGAACCAAAATAAACTTATCTTGTAAATCTACTTTTCATCAATTTTTCAAGTACCCTCATATATATTATGAATCAGGAAGAAAGCTTGTATTCATAACTACTATACTCCTCATTTATATAATTACTCATGAGGCCATGGTTTCCTGTTCATGGGATTGGAGCCTATTCCATGCTCTATCGTTCTTAGTCAGTGCACCTCAGTGCGGGGATTAACCAAATCTTAATTTCTGAAATGTCTGAAACCTTGTTTGTACTGATTTCATTGGGTAGCTTTCATTTGCTATGAATTGTATTGTATTACACAGGAGTATGGATTTTGTAACAGTTTTCTTTTTTTGTATTGTATATTTTTTATTACAGGGATATCTTTTTGTTAAATTTTATTTAAAGAATACAAACTCCATGCATTTAGTATACACAGATTTGGGGACATGGTGATTCTTCTAGAGCTACATTAATAAGTGACCGTAAACATTGTGATTACAAACAACAGAAATGTATCCTCTCACAGTTCTCGAGGGCAGAAGTCTGAAATCAAGGTGTTAGCAGGGTTGATTTTTCTTTGAAACTCTGGTGGAAAATCCGATGCAGGCCTCTCTCCAAGCTTTTGGTAACAGCAGGGATCCTTAGCATTCCTTGACTTGTGGACATATCACTCCAACTGTTTCCATCTGCATATGACCTCTGTGAGTTCCTCTTCTCTCTGTCTTCTTTTCATGTACAACCACTTGTTGTTGGATAGCACTCACCCTGATAATCCAGGATGATCTTACCTCAGGATCCTTAATTTGATTAAATCTGCAAAGATCTCCTCCCCCTCCCCCAAATAAGACCTCTTAACAGGTGATGGATATTCAGCTGTGTTCTTGGACCACCTTATTATTGAAGTCCTGAAAGGCCTAGGGGGTCAAGTAGCAGATTCAACTTCCAGCTCACGGAAAGCATTGTTATGGCCTCTAGGTTTATAAGACTATAAAGACCAGGGTTTCGGGGATGGAATCTGGAGAATTGTGATTGCTTTATTGCATGTAAAATTTTGAAGACTTGTTTCTATTTTCACTTCCTGTTTTAGTTGCCTCCAAACCTGGTCTCGTCAACCAGGAAAGGAAGCACAGAGGCAAGTACATAAAGGAACTCTCCGGATCCTGGAAGCCACCACTTCTACCATGCCTGGGACGCCCATGCACATACACATGTACATTCTCACCCATGTTTCTCATGTGCTTCCAGAGATATGCTCTGCTACATATATGACCTATCAGATAATCCAAATATATTTGATATACAACTAGAACATTCTTCAATTACTCCACCCTGGCAGATAAGCCAAAGTTACTTTACCTTTTAATGAATTGAGAGGAAAAAAAATATAATGCCATCATTAACACCTGAATCCATAATCTCTTTTACAGATGAAAAACGGACCTTTTGGCAGCATAGTCCTTCTTTGTTTACTGTTGGGAGGAATAGCATCCAAAAGACAGGGAATATGGAACAGGATTTTAATCAAAATCTTGTGTTTATCCAAAATGATGTCCAAGGAAATGAGACCATATGGGGAAGGCAGAAAGACCAGCAAATACATAGAGAAAATAAACAAGGCAAATGTTAAATAGTGATATGAGGAATCTCCAAAAAACGAACAGAAAATCTAATTAAAATATACATTTATTTTATTGCAAAAAAATTGCAACCCATGCATAGTTTTTTTCTTTTTTTTAATAATACATAGTCCCAGGAAGTTGTTGCAGGCCCTGTGTATGTACTATGCAGAATGACTATAATGGGGTTATGTGCTGCCATGTGACCCGGATAGCTGAAGAGAATGAGAAACAGGATTCTTTCAATCCACAGCCCTGCAGTGGTCATAACAGACGGATATTTGGCCTAGATGTTAAAATACCAATTAAGATGTCTGTATTCCATATTAGAGTGCCTGGACTTGGCTTCAGCTCCCAGTTCCAGCTCCCTGCTGACGCATACCCTGGAAGGCTGCTGTGACGGCTCAGATGGTTAAGTTCCCACCACCCAAGTGCAGGACCTGGGTTGGGTTTCCAGTTCCCACCTTTGGTCTTACCCAGCCCCAACTGTTGTAATGGGATCTCTGTCCCTTCTCTTCATTTCTCTCGCCACCCTATAAATAGATAAATAAGAACTGAGAAAGCAAGAAACCAGATGTGGACAGGAAGAAGTGGCCAGTGAGTGCAGACAAACTATGGACAATGAGAGAATCTAAATAAATCTTACTCATTCATTGTTGTCTTCCATTCTTTCCATTCTCACACTGCGTGATCCAGAGCTTCATGTGCTGCATTTCACATAGTAGATTTCACTACATGTTTATTAGATGTAATTTAAGACAGACCTGGAATCCAGGCTTCTTTCTTCTCCTGTGTTTTCTCTACTACATCAAACAGTGTCTCTGCTTATAAAAAAGCAAATAAATGAAACCCAAAGGCATCTGCTCCTGGGCTCTTTCCAAGATTATCATTTGAGTACACTGGGTAGCTCATTCCCCTTAGTACTTTGGCACTTCATTTATAGTATTCATGAATTCAATGAGCTCTTTCGTAAGCAATTTGACTCAGGACCATGAGAAACAAAAAAATAAATCTGGGTCTAAGGAGACAATGGCATCCATCCAGTTCAATATACTGATTGAATACAAACAAAATATTCCTTCCAGCCCAAATTCATAAATGAGAACAACATTTAAACATTTTATAAACATAGATTCCAGGGTGAAAATTAGAAAGAGAAACCTCATATATCAGAAATAGAGAAGCATTCCTAAAAATGAAACAGAAAGCCATAGCAGCAAGTGGGACTGAAGCCGTGTAACCTAGAGGTGTCAGGGGAGATAGATGCACCCAGAGCCCAGCTATCTGTGAAGCTGGGACCAGACCCATTCCAGGCATGAAAAGAAAAGATGCCATTGGTGGAAAGATGGCATCACCCACCTGTACTAATGGGGCCTAAGAGCCCTGAAACCCGTCACTTGCCCTGGCTAAACATCCAGAGACTTAGATTCCTAGATCTGCCACACAAAGTACCATTGACTGAGTGGCTTAAAACAATGGGAATCGATTTTCCCAGTTCTAGAGGCTGGAAGTCTAAAATCAAGGTGCTGGCATGGTCATGCTTCTCCCTGAAACCTCCGGTGGGAGAGACCTTCCTTGCCTCTTCCTAGCTTTAGGTGGTTTGCCAGAAATTCTTGGCATTCCTGGCTTGCACCTGCACCACTCCTGTCTCTGCCTCCATCCTCACGTGGTTATTTCACCGTGTCTCTTCTGATCTTAGAGCACTAGTCCTACTTGATTAAGGGCCCACACTACCAGCATGACCGCATTTTAGCATAACTACTTTATCTCCAAAAACCCCATTTCCAAATTGGGTCACATTTTGAGGTACTGAGGATTAAAACTTCACCATGTCTTTTTGGAGGAAACAAGTGAACCACAACCCACAGCAAGAGGTAACTAACATACCCAGCCAAATTATTCAAGTGTGGGGGTAGAATGAAGATATTTTCAGACATATGCAACCCATAACAATCATGTATGCAGGAACATCATCCCCAGCAGTTACTATTATAAAATCTTTTTCCTACATACTTATGTTTCCGTAAAATATGGTTTTACTAGATTTTAAATGTTATATGGATGTTATACCGTATCTTGCTGCTCCTTGCTGTTTTGCACTTATCATATTTTTGAGATTTAGTTACACTGGAAAGTTAGTTCAGTGTTTTTTTTTTTAATTGCTATATTTGGTTATAGAGACATTTCACCTGTGAATGAATTTGTTGATCAAGAGTGCATATTTTCCCCTATGTTCTTCCTCAGGCAATCTCTGCCCTGATTTCCCTGTTTTTGTGTCACAGCAGGCTGACCCACTGGGACTGCATCAGCCCTAGCTCCCTTGCTCTGACTTAGATGAGGGCTTGGCCAACCTATGGCACGAGCAGATCAAATATTAGCAGGAGAGGGACGTGGTGCACTCCTCTTTCTTGTCCACAGTTTTTAGAGTAGCTTCAATGGTTCTCCCAACATTCTGGGAGGCAACCATTCATCCTACACAAGAGGACTTCAAAACGTTGATGGAAAAATAAGAAGAAAAGAAGTTTATGGGGCTGGTGTTGTGGTATAGTAACTCTGGTATCCTATATGGGCACCAGTTCAACTCCTGGCTGCTCCACTTCCAATCCAGCTTCTTGCTAATGTCCTGGGAAAGCAGCAGAAGATCGTTCAAGTGCTTGGGCCCTTGTACCCATGTGGAATACTTGGAAGAAGTTCCTGACTCCAGGCTTCAGATTAGCCCAGTTCCAGCATTTGCGACCATTTGGAGTGTGAACCAGCAAATGGAGGACCTCTCTCTGCCTCTCCCTTTCTCTCTGTTACTCTGTCTTTCAAATAAACATATAAATCTTTAAAAAAAGATTATTTTAGTAAAAATATTTTTAAATCCATGCATGGGTTTATTTTTTTAAAAAAGATTTTATTTGTTTATCTGAGAGGTAGAGTTATAGACAGAGGCAGGGAAAAATAGAGAATGAGGTCTTCTATCTGCTGGTTTACTCCCCAAATGCCCAAAATGGCTGAAGCTGGGCCTATCTGAAGTCAGGAACTGGGAATAAGGATCCAGGAGCCAGGAGCTTGTTCTGGGTCTCCCATGCAGGTGCAGGGGCCCAAGGGCTTGGGCCATCTTCTACTGCTTTCCCAGGCTATAGCAGAGAGCTGGATCAGAAGTGGAGCAGCTGGGACATGAACCGGCGCCCATATGGGATGCCGACACCACAGTTGGATGCTTAGCCCATTCACTACACCATAGCACTGGCCCCAGATGTATTTTTTAATACACATCATCTGTGAATTTGTTGAAGAACCACTTGTGTCTTCACATCTCCAGATTCCAGGACACTGCTTCATCCTTCTACCCTTCAGGTCCATGGATGACAATGACTTCCAGTTTTTGCCACTTCCTGGGTGTTCTGTACATTACCCTTTTTGTTTCCTTAACCTGGCTAGAACCACTGTTCAAAGTCCTAAAAACAAACCAAAACAAAACAAAACAAAAATCTCTCAATTAACTCCTTGAATATGCCACCAATATCCTGCCAGAATATTGAATTAGACCCTGCAGTTGGTTCCAAAAATGACCCAGGGACACAGTTCATCAGATTGATGGTGGGGTCAGGTCTTGCACACATATGATGATTGCCTGGACAGGCTACGTACCAGGGGAATATGGAGCCCTGGTCACCTGAGACAGGCAATAGCTGGTATCTTTGCTGAACACCTCTGCCTCTGGCATGCCATATGAACCTGCTAACCTAGCAAATGCTTTCTTTTTAGTTTCTTCCAGTAAAAGTAACCTACAACACCTCATCTTTGCCCAGAGGTTCAGCAGTGCAACTTTGCTGTCTTTTATCAAAGCTATTTCTGATCTCTGTCATGTTGAGGTCGAGACTAGAGCAGTGATCCTCAAAGCTTCATCTGTGAACTGATTCTGGTCCATGTTTCCTACTTGTCCCCAATGAATTGGGAAGTTTGTGCCAGAATGTGAATGATGTCACCAAACCTGGTGAAGATTTTTTTAGCTGAAATTTTTTTCCCTATAAGTTTTTTTATGAAGTTTCTGTACATTGATTTGTATAGTGCTGGTACAAACTCCTTATTTCCTTTAGTAGACAGGTGTTTTGAATAGCTCCTTTCTAATCATCTGGATATCCAACAGAATATTGTATCGGAGCATATTAATTCAACCATGTTATAATGAATAAGCAAACAACCAGATCTCTCAGGAAGACTCTTGATAGAGGTAGGGGAACAAATTCACAGGCATTTGATATTGTGAAGTTCCTCTGAGAGCGGTGAGATGAAAATGTTGAGCTATTCGTTCTCAGATGATTTACAAGTTGCTTCACTTTGCCCAACTGGTGGAAGAAAGAGCCACAGAATGAAGTGTATCTCATTGAAATCGGGAGGCAACAAATTCGCTATTTGGTTATGCTCTTCTGTCCTATGTTCCAGACAATGCATAAGGACACCTGCTCCAAGAGGTGTCTTGAGCAGAAGAGAGTTCTTCAGCAGGTCTGGGGTTTGTACAACGATTGGATCTACAGCCTAATGCCTTCATGGTACTTGAAGTATACACTGCAGAAAAGGATAAAATTGGTTGCCAACCACAGTAATAGCACAATGCAGATCTCTGAGGTTTTGCAACAAACCTCACCTTCTGATTACTATTCTTCATTGGTAAGTCTGCTTTAGTTAACTACTTACCCCTTCTATAAGAAGAATGGTTGACTGTGGTGTGGAAGACTAGGTGAATGTAAGAATTGGAGCCACCATAAAGAACTGACATGAAACTGGATTTTTGCAACAATGTTTCACTATTAAATGTAAATGGCATATGAAAGTACTTCAAAAAGTACTATAATGAAAAAACTGCATGGATTTCAAAAATTTTTTGCAGCAAAATAAACTTTTTAAAAAGAAACCTCTTTATGGGGCCAACGCTGTGGTGCAGCAGGTTAACGCCCTGGCCTGAAGTGCCAGCATCCCATATGGATGCCAGTTCTAGTCTCAGCTGCTCTACTTCTGATCCAGCTCTTTGCTATGGCCTGGGAAGGCAGTGGAAGATGACCCAAGTCCTTGGACCCTTACACCCTTGTGGGAGACCCAGAAGAAGTTCCTGGCTCCTGGCTTCAGATTGGCGCACTCCGGCCATTGCAGCCAGCTGGGGAGTGAACCATCAGATGGAAGATCTCTCTCTCTCTCTCTCTCTCTCTCTCTCTGTCTCTTCCTCTCCTCTCTATGTGTAACTTTGACTTTCAAATTAAAAATAAATGAATTAATTAATCTTAAAAAAATTAATAAAATCTTTAAAAACAAACCAAAAACCTCTTTATTTGAGAGGCAGAAACAGAGAGACACAGAGACAGAGCACGCCTGTCTGCTTGTTCACTACCCAAATGCCTGCAGAGGAAGCCAGGATCCAGGGAGACAATCCAGAACTCCAGTGTAGGAGGCTAGGACCCAAGTACTTGAGCCATCACCTCTACTTCCCAGGATCTTCATTAACAGGAAGTTGGGGTCAGGAGTGGAGCAGGCCTCAAACTCAGTCACTCTGATGTAAGATACAGGCATCTTTACTGCTAAGGCCAAACACCAACCTCAAACTTATCTTTTAGTTTCATTTCTCCATGAGCTCATAGAAGTGCCACACATATAAGGCTAAGGCTGAGCAGGTCAAGAGACCACAAGGAAATTTCTATAATACTGACTCAGACTCCTCAGGCATCTGGCCTGCTCGTCCCTGCCTCTCCCTGAACACATACCTATGGCCTGTTGCTGCTAAAATAATTATGATTTTGCTAGTTGGGGACCAGATTGTCAGTGGGCATGTCAGCGCTACTTCCACTCTTCTTGTTTTGCAGGCTCTAGAACAAGGATTGGCAAACAACTGCCTGTGGGCCCAATCCAATCTGCCACCTGCTTTGTATTGCTCTCGCTAAGAGCAGGTTTTACATTTTTAAATTGTTGATGAAAAAGTGAAAAGAAAAATGAGTTTGTATCATGCCAACATTATCTGAGATTCAAATTTCAGTGTCTGTGGGTGCTTTCCATGTTTCAAGGGCAAAGGCTAAAATATTTATTTTCTGACTTTTTATAGAAACTGTGTGTTGACCTTGACCTAGAAGCCTGGGATTATGTTGCCCAGAATTCCTGCCAGCAAATCAGATCACAGTAGTGAAAGTGGCTTGCAGCAGATTGAAAAGAAAGAAGAGAAGCAGAAGGCAATATCCCTGAGAGGGCTGAAGGAAACTACATGGGCTTGGGTAAACCTCTGATAGGAGGTTCTGCCAGCAGTTTCCAGACATATTATTATTTTAAAAATTTTTTAAAAAGATTCTATTTATTTGTTCCAGAGGTAGAGTTGCAGACAGAGAGAGGAGAGACAGAGAGAAAGGTCTTCCATCCACTGGTTCACTCCCCAAATGGCTAAGCCGATCCAAAGTCAGGAGCCAAGAACTTCCTCTGGGTCTCCCACAGGGGTGCAGGGGCCCAAATGCTTGAGTCAACTTCCACTGCTTTCCCAGGCTGTAAGCAGAGAGCTGGATTGGAAGAGGAGCAGTGGGGACATGAACTGGTCCTATATGGGATGCCAGTGCTGCATGAGGAGGCTTAGCCCACTACACTGCAGAGCCAGCACCTCCAGGCATCTTCTTGGGAATTAGCTATGTAGACCCAGTCCAGATCACAAGTGACTCCTCTACATTATGATTTACTGAAGTATTTTTCTAAAATCAATTAATTAATGAGAGAAGCAGAGTTGGGGGGGGGGTAGGGAGAGAAAGAGATCACCAATCTGTTGGCTCACTCCCAAAACAGCCAGGCTTGAGATGGGGCTGAAGTGAGGAGGCAAAAACATAGCCTAGGTTTCCCACATGGGTGGCAGGAGCCCAGTTACTTCAGCAATAACTGCTGCTTCCAAGGATCCACATTAGCAGGAAGCTGAGATCAGGAGCCAAAGCCAAAAATCAAAGCCAGGTACTCTGATATGGGAAACCTGTGTCTCAGCTACTGGGCTTCCTCCTGGACAAACCTAAAGTGGGTATTTCTGATTTCCTATACAAGTCCTCAATGGGCCAATAAGAAAAGCATTGACTTGATAAGAACAAACAGGGTAACTAGTACATAGTTTCCCAGCTTCAGCGACATGGAGAATTCTGTGTTCTGTGAGTGCATATGCTAAAGAAACTCTTACCTATCCTGGAAGTAAGATAATATTTCACTGAGAAAATAGAAACTGATCTTCAATGCGAAAGAATTATAGGCAACTAGGCAAGCAGCTTTCAGGGCAGAAGAATTAGTACTGAGAAGCCAACAACGCTTCAGTAGGAAGAACAGACCTGCTGCTGTGGTTTGAAATGTGTGTAGCTTCTGAAACTCGTATTGAATTTGATTGCTAGACAGACAACATTAGGAGGTAGAATCTTTGAGAAGTAATGGGCTCATGAGGGCTCTGCCCTTATGAATGGATTAATGCTATTATCATGGGAGTGGGTTCATTAGAAAAGGGTGAATTCAGCTCCCTCTCCTCCTCTCTCCCTCCTGCTCTCTCACTTTCCACCATGTGATAAAGCAGGGTCCATGAGGAGCGAGAGTCTCTAGTTCTCACGTATTTCCCAAATCACAGCTGCTATATGTGACTGTTTACTGTAAATAATGGCCACTGGAGAATAAAGAGATGCATCGCCCAGATGCTGAAAGAATTCTTCCCTGGCCCATTGTGTATCATCAGCCTTGTGTCTTCTCAAAGATCAGAATCAATTATAGCCACACAGGATGGTGAGGCGATTCTCTGCCTGCCAGGCTCTGGGTGTGACTCACCAGGTACCAGAACCTTGATCTTGGACTTCCCAGGACTGTAAAGTTCTGTTTTTTACAAACTTCCCAATCTTAGCAGCATAAAATTGACTAAGATGATTACTATAAAGAGAAAAATTCCAGTGGAACTGATAAAGCTGGAGAGGCTATGCAATGCAGGACCTTCTGAACTGTGTTACAGATTGTGGTCTTTCTCCCATGACCAATGGGAGACCATTGCTATGTTTTTCCTCTGTTGGTCATGAAAATTTTACCACTAATGATGTAAGAAATGGGACCTGCCCAGTGTGTAGGAGAGTTCTGAGGGAGGAAGGCATGACAAAGATGGAAAATATACTTAGTGACTTTCTTATCAGTTAAGCTGGAGCACAGTGAAAATTAATTTAAAGACAATGTGTGGAGGACCTGACATGGTAGAAATTTGGAATTTATTTTGATATCCAAAATTATTCAGGAAGCCAATAAAGCATTTTTTGGATGATTTTTTTTGGTAGTACAACATAACTAAAAACTCTGAATTTGAATTAAAGTTGAGAAATAATGTTGGTTTTTGTTAATTATAGTGTTTTGTGGTTCTTGAAGTGAGACAGAGGCTCACAGTTACAGGAAATTGGTGGCTTGGTAAGGTAAAAACTAAGTTGTTTCATATTATGAGAAACTGTTGCAAGGTTTTTCTGTATACCATTGCTCTAGCAATAGAGGGAAATGCATGATGGCACTTTTGAACAGTAGATAAGTAAAAGCCAGATCTACCACGCTGTGTGTGCTGTTGTTCTGGTCTGGCAATCTTACCTTATGAAGAAGGCAAGAGAAAGGGGTCTGTGTGAAATCAGATACCACATCCCCACAGAAGTTATGCTGTATATTGGCATCTAAGTTTAAAAGTTTATTCTCTGTCTCTGGCTTTCAATTTAAGAAGCTTTTCACTGTGGTATCTGGTGGAAGTGTTCCATTTCTGGGAACCAGAATCCCTAGAGCCACAAAGCCAAGAGTTGACATTATGGGAAGCAAAATCCACATTAGGTCACTGAGCTTAATGATGATTGGGGTCTTCTTACCACAATTTAAATATATTTAAATTTATAATGGGGAAGTATGAAAAAAGTAGGATTCTTAAGAAATGGATAATATTGCAGGTAATTTTGGGTGAAAAGAAACCAGGAAATGGAAATTAGCATGCAGACAATGTAGTGGGGATTGCTTCTGAGAACTACAGACTTGAAGGGTAAGGAAAGCAGGATTGGGCAGAGGGAGAAGTTCACACATGAAAAAGAGTAATGAGAGCTGAGATGGTCTTTCAGGTTTGTCCCAAATGAAGCAAAGATGCCTGGCCTTTGTATCCCTGCATTGACCAATCACTGGTGGCAGGCTCTCTAGAGGCAAAGGCCATCCCCTTTGAGGAGGAAGCTTATACAAACCAAAGGTGACACCTGGTAAGGCATTCAAGTGAGTTGTCCACAGTCAACACATCTGGCAGCTGGGTGATGGGAGCATTGATCCTGCAGAGATCTGGGTGCTACACCACAGCACACAAAACCATTCACTCCCATGTGTATCTGGGATCCATTTACTTCATATGATAAAGTCACTGCATTTTGACTTGACACAGGGTTCTGGTTGCTATTTATTACCAGAAAACATTCAAGAGGAAGATTAATGCATGAAGGTCAGACCACAGTGCTATGGCTACGTTCAAGAATATGCATCATCTTTTGCTTTACTACCCATTCTAAATTTGTTTCACCCTTGGCTAGCTCTTCTGCTGGTCTTGAAGGATTATCTTACATTGGCATAAAGATCCTCATCCATGAGGAGTGAGAGCCCTTAGTCCTCACATGTTTCCCAAATCATAGCTGCCATATTTGACTGTTTACTGTAAATAATGGCCATTGGAGGACAAAGAGATGTCATGGTGCATCTCCCATCAACCTCATCCCCTTCCAAAGATCAAGGTCAATTATAATCACACAGGATGATGACACCATTCTTTGCCTGCTAAGATCTGGATGTGAATCTGAATTGACCGGTGGTCAACTTTGGCTTTCAATTTAAGAAGCTTTTCACTGTGGTATCTGGTGGAAATGAGCTTAATGATGATTGGGGTCTTCTTACCACAACCCATTGCTTCCTCTAGCCATGGATTTATACTTTGAGGCTCACAATATCATAGATATTGATTTGGAGTCTGTGTCATATCATGAGGAACTGTGTCTCAATATCCAGGTTGGTGCTTAATATGCTCATTCAACAAGCTGTTCCCTCACCCCATCAAATAGGGAATTTCTGGATAGTGTTGAATATAGCAGGACCAGTGGACACCACAATATTGTGCTCACTACCCAACATCCTTTTCTCTAAAATTATTCCCTTCATTCTGTTTGTTTTTATGTGTTTTTATGTTTGTTTTTATCCACCATGCTGGTGGATCCATCCTCCCTAAATTTTTGGCTACTGGTTGAGGCTCTATGAGTGAAAAAAAGTGACCAATGCCTATAATAACTCTTTATTCCAGTCAAGGTAAATCAGTGGTTATTCCAGCAAAGACAGTATGCAATGTGCTTGACTTGTCAGATTGAATGTTTTGCAGTGACTAAAGACAGAGGCTGTGATCATTAATTAGCTCTGAAATTCTGTCCACTTGCTTGAACTTGGAAGGCTTCCATAGCCTTGGCAACTCACGATGAGAGCCTAGGGTGGTTACTGGCGCCATAAACTAGAGTGTCAATTTGTTGGGTCAACAACAGGAGTCACTGTGCACTTGCTCCTCATGTGGGATCTCTGTCCTTAATGTGCTGTACATTGTGATCTAATGCTATAACTAGTACTCAAACAGTATATTTCACTTTGTGTTTCTATGTGGGTGCAAACTGTTGAAATCTTTATACTAAATTGATCTTCTGTATATAAAGAGAATTGAAAATGAATCTTGATGTGAATGGAAGGGGAGAGGGAGTGGGAGAGGGGAGGGTTGCGTGTGGGAGGGAAGTTATGGGAGGGGGAAGCCATTGTAATCCATAAGCTGTACACTGGAAATTTATATTCATTAAATAAAAGTTAAAAAAAAATACTCAGTACAAAGATTGGCAGACTCCATACATTCTCTTATAGATTAGCCACATTTATTTTCTCCAAATCTCCTTATCTGAAATTTCCCAATTTTTCTTACTCTAGAACCCCAAACCAAGAGCCAAACCACGTGTTCACAATCCATTTATTCATCCATGACTACTTCTTTCCAACATAAAGTAGATGATGAGCAGCAATGCCTGAAACTTTCCTTATGCAAAATGTCCAAGTGTGATGTTCTCTAGCCACTGTCTTTGAAGATCACCACCAGCTGAAACTGCAGTAGAATAATAGTCCATCTTCAACTTGTCTCCTATACCGAACCAACATGTGTATATACCTTCTTGGCCTTTTCTTTCCTATGTCAGCTGGTTATAAAAGGTATCTTATTTAGCCATAGCTACTTTATGAGAGAAGGCACAGCACTAGTGGGTGACATGGTGATCTGAACCATCTAATTGTCTGCTTTTGCTTTCTACTGGTGATAACATATTCATCTTACAATAGACTGATCACTGCTAGGGCTGCCTGACCTTATAACTTGGTTATAAGATCTCTAATCAAGGTGGGTGGTTCTCTTCTCTTTGTCATTTCATGTCTGTGATCAGATGCTCAATTTCTACAGGACCAGTAGCATTCAAAGGGCTGTTTTTACAATGATGCTTGATGTCTGTGGCTGATAGCACAGCATTGCTCCCAAACCCATGCTGTGACTCTCCTATTTGGAGGCATCTATAATGCCATTTGACACAGTTCCCACTACAGATGATTTCAGCACAAAAGAGTGAGGAATGAGATGTTTTTGTAGCCAAGGGTTTCAGAGGACTCTTGGGATTCAGAATCCTTGGGTAGGTACATTGTCCGATTTTGTATCTCATGGTCCCACTCTTCCTCAATTAGTGCCTTGTTCTTGGCATGTCAACAGTCCAAGGTCAACAACAAAATTCACTACATAGCAGGTTCCCTTATAATTAAACCCTGGGTCTGATCCTCAGCCTTTTCTGTTCAGCTCAAAACCAGAGTCTCTCTATGTTGTCAAGGAGACTCTGGCTTTACCACTTTGTGTTGGAGATTGAGCACCTGAGCTTTTCACTCTTTCCATTATATCCTTATAATGATGAATTCCTTCAACTTTCTCAAATCCTAACAATGCACCTACCATAGCACTGCTTTTTACTGCTATCTAAGTTCACTAGTGGTAGAATTTTCAAGACTTGTACCACATGCCAGGGACTAGGAGAGAGTTTCACTGAGCACTGCTAATGATGTCTTATTGCCACATGGCTAGTAGGGGATCTAGTTTTAAAATCTCATTTCTGAACAGACCAGTTCTCAACACTCCCAGTACCAGTTCTCTTAGGTTGGATTCCCCAAAGAACAGACTCTAAGACTCTTGGGATTTCTATGCAGCTCCTTGGGAGTGCCTTTATTAGGGAGCAATACAAGACAGGAATCAGGGAAGCAAAATAGGGAAAAGGGCGAAATTAAACCAGGATGAAGCAGAGGCTTTACTGGATCTTATGAAGGCTTCTGTAACTAGGGTTTCAGCCCTTTAGGATTGACTCACTTGAGTGCATAAGACTGAGATTTTTGTACAACAACTTTGTTCATTCAATTCAGGCAGCCTTCAAGAAGAGCATCTTCTTCTTGACCACAGGTACTATCTCCAGCCAAGGACAAATGCTAGAGATAAAACTCAGCTGGGAGCCTGGGTGTAACACTCTAAGCTGCCAAGGGAGCTAATTCACTAGTCCTGCACAATTAACAGTTATTCAACCAAGGTGTTAGCCAAAAGTATGAAGCCGATATATATTAAGGCTTTTAAAGAAAGAAAAAATGTGCAGAAATATATGATCTTGTAATATTTGTATTACAAGAAAAAAGTGCCAGTATAAAAAGAACTGAAACACTAAGCCTTTGGGGCTCATCCACCTTTAATGATTAATATTTCCCCTCCAGCTAAATTTGACTTTAAAGAAATCCCTGCCCACCATACTGAGTTTGAAGACCAAGAAGAGAAAGACACTGAGAATTTTATAATATAGCTATGATCAACTTTGGGCAGAGGATATTTTTCAAAACTGACACCTCTGCCATTAGGAGGTCTGAGTTCTTAAGAAAACACAGGGGAGCAAGTCTAGTAATTTCATCTCAACTATTTTTGAAGAATCTTGACTAGCTCTTTGCTGCTTGAGACATTTCCTTAGCATAAATGTCAGAGGAAGCATAGATTGAATCCAGACTGCTTGAGCTGGAGTCCTGAGTGCCATTTACTCTCTGAGTGACAAATTTTCTAATCTTTGTGTGCCTCAGTTTCTTCATCTGTAAGGTAGAAATGATAATGAATATATCTCAAGTGTTGTTTGTGAGAATTATAGGAACCCAGGAAAGTAATTTGTACAGTGATTTGCAAAACTCAATTATTTATAGGTGAGTGTATTCTGTCATCTAAAAAAGATGTTTTGTTGTCCTTTCATGTACAATATTGACAGTCTATGACCTCTTAGCAGATGAATATGACATTAACTGTGTCTTTTCTATTATATTAGCTGAATTATTCTTTGCTGAGTATTTCAGATTCCACATATGGCCATTGGAACAGGTGCAAGATGGATAATTAAAATTGGGTATGGAGTTGGTGTCAAAAATAACTTATTTATGCTACAAATAATAAACCTAGACCCTTGGTATTAAAGTATAAAGTTGTGATCCCCATCCTAGATTTTGCTGTATTTCAGTGTGTTTGGAAATCACATTGATTATTTTACATTCCTTCTTAAATTTTTATTTCTCACATCTTAAGGCTTTATATAGAATGGAAATTATGATTATAAATTGCTTATAGAAAAATATAATCTTGGTATTGTATAGGTAGGACGTCTTAATGTTTTTCTGCCTTTGATGTTAACATATTTGGTCTACTATTGCCTTCTTTATCCTTTAATGGTATCAAAGGGAGACAGAGCCCAAAGGTTTCTGTTAACATTCAATTAAGAGAAACAATTTTACAAATAATTATGTAATTCCAGAACAGATAACAATATGCTTTAAATATTACTCTGCCTAAAAGAACCTCACATCCCTATCTGAGCTCATGCTCACTATGAAACTGGTGGCCTTACACTGGTAGCTAGGTCTATTCATTTACTTTTTTCCATCTTATCTGTGTAACAGAATTCTGAAGTAGCGTAATGAAGGAAAGAAGAGATTAGAGACAAGAATGTGAACATTTTATTTATTTGTCTTTCACTTCTTTTATCCTACAATTTTATTTTCTCTTTGACACTACTGGTAAGGTATACTATCAATATTTTTATGCTAGCTTGTATTGTATTTGGTGCCTTGGAGAACACGTAGGGTCTCTTTTACCAGTTTTCTGATATGGGTGATGTCTTCTCTGCCTGACTTCTGGCCATGTCCACCAACTTGGATCCTACCTCTGGTGGATTTATCCCATGTTCCCTGTCTGCTGGCTTGCTATCTACCTTCGTAAATTTTGAGCTTCACTACAGAACAACCCTGGCTCTGTCGTGTAAACTGCTGGGAGTGGTGGCTGTGTATATTGGTTTTATCTTCAGGCTCTGCCCCCCCCCCCCCCCCGAGGCTGCTTCAACTATCAGTTGAATGAGATGCAATGAGCTAGAGAGCATATATGAGTTTGTGGAGCTCACCAGGTGCGGGTGTGAGATGATCATCTTCAGATTATTCTCTTGGGCAGCTTAAACCTTGCAGGAATTTGAGAAAGAGGAGAGAGGGTGGGAAAAAAAACCATAGCTCTGTCCAGCAATCTGCTAATACCTACATGAAATGACAGTGACTTTATTTCCAAGCAACACTTTCTAAATTTCTAGTCTGGCCTTTGTAGACATTGGATACAGATCATGGTCTGAGGATGATAGTTCTGTTTGACACATGTTGTAAAAATATGCAGAGATATGTAGGTTGGCCTTTCTTCAGATTGAATAGAATTCTATCATGTATAATTTATAATGTGGAGAAAACAAAAATAATATTTGGTTCTAAAATTATTTATAATGTGGATAATTTTTCCAAAATTCTAAGAGATCAAGAAAAGTTTCATTTACCTGTGAGAAATACTAGCTAATTTGCTTAATCTCTTTGTTCTTCAGTTTTCTCATTTCCAAAAAGAGTGAAACATTCTAGTACTGACCTCTAAAGCTGTTGTGAAGCTTAAATACAGCAATCAATGTGTAACCCATAGGTGATTAGCACAGTTCTCAATGCATAGTAAGAATTCAGTCAGTGGGCTGGCAATGTGCTGAAGCAGGTTAAACTGCCTCCTGTGTTGCTGGCATCCCATCTGGGTGCCAGTTTGGGTCCTAGCTGCTCTATTTCTGATTCAGTTCTGATAATGTGCCTGAGAAAGATGCAGAGGCTGGCCCAAGTCCTTGGTCCCCTGCAGCCACAGGGGAGACCTAACTAGATTTCCAGGCTCCTGGATTTGGTCTGACCTAGCTCCAGCTGTTGGGACCATTTTGGAAATGAACCAATGGATGGAAGATCTCTCTCTCTCTCTCTCTCTCTCTCTCTTTCTCTCTCTCTCTTTCCCTCTCTCCCCCTCTCTCTCTCTTTTTATCTCTCTCCCTCTGTAATTCTGCCTTTTGAGGAGTGAACCAGTGCATGCTATTTTAAGTGCAGAGATAGGAGAATTTCATCTGGTGACAGAAAATGTATTAATTAAATTCCATATTATAATCTCCCTATTTTTAACTCAAACAGGTAACTAAGCCTTATACTCAATAAAGAAGTTACATTAAACTGGGTAGATTAATTCAGCTTTTCTGAATTAAGAAGACAGTTTGTACTAAATATTAAAACTTTGGCCAGTGCCGCAGCTCACTTGGCTAATCCTCCGCCTGCGGCACCAGCACCCCAGGTTCTAGTCCTGGTTGGGGCGCTGGATTCTGTCCCGGTTGCTCCTCTTCCAGTCCAGCACTCTGCCATGGCCCGGGAAAGCAGTGGAGGATGGCCCAAGTCCTTGGGCCCTGCACCTGCATGGGAGACCAGGAAGAAGCACCTGGCTCCTGGCTTTGGATCAGTGCAGCACACCAGCCATGGTGGCCATTTGGGGGTGGTGAACCAATGGAAGGAAGACCTTTCTCTCTGTCTCTCTCTCTCTTACTGTCTAACTCTGTCAAAAATAAAATAAAATAAAATAATAAATAATAAAACTTTGTATTGGTCTAGCCTGCAGATCTTTCTCCTTGCCTTTTACCATGCCTTTTGATTTTTGGTGTGGCTGATGTTCAAAGTCAGACAAGAGGTAACACAGAGTGAGTTAAACAGGCCTTTAGTGTGAAGTTCTGTACTTGTATTAATCTGGCTAGCAGCTGGGCTATGCCTAATGGTTGCTATTGCCAGTAGAATCTTCGGCCTGAGATTCCCCTGCTGTTTCCAGCTTCCCTGAAATCTCTTCCTTAGAGACAGCACAGCTCTTTTAAGTTGTAATCTATTGGTACTTTCCTGGAGCCCGGCTAGTGCGGTGGTAAGCTGTTGGGGAGGGAAAGTAATAGGCAGTCTTATGATTAAATGTCCTTGAGCTAGCCTGTGTCTCTGGGCTTTGACCTTCACAGGTGTTTCTTAACGTTCTTTGCTTTCAGATGAGATAGGAAGGCTAGTGCGAGTTGGAGTTGAGTAAATTTCCATTCTCTGAGCTGGAATAAGGCTCTGGAAAGTACATATTTGTTTTGGAGAATGCTTAATGTATTTCACATAGTTACTTTGGCCATCTCCCATTAGAATCAGGATAGGCTATTTCTTGGAATTTCACTGTGAAAACCTGGTGGAGTTAGGGAGATATCCTGAAAGTATTGGATAAGATTTTTTTTAAAAACTTTTATTTCATGAATATAAATTTCCAATGTACAGCTTATGGATTACAATGGCTTCCCCCTCCCATAACTCCCCTCCCACCCACAACCCTCCCATCTCCCGCTTCCTCTCCCCTTCCATTCACATCAAGATTCATTTTCAATTCTCTTTATATACAGAAGATCAATTTAGTATAAAGATTTCAACAGTTTGCACCCACATAGAAACACAAAGTGAAACATACTGTTTGAGTACTAGTTATAGCATTAGATCACAATGTACAGCACATTAAGGACAGAGATCCCACAAGAGGAGCAAGTGAACAGTGACTCCTGTTGTTGACCCAACAAATTGACACTCTAGTTTATGGTGCCAGTAACCACCCTAGGCTCTCGTCATGAGTTGCCAAGGCTATGGAAGCCTTCCAAGTTCCCCGACTCTGATCATATTTAGACAAGGTCATAAAAGACAGAGTGAGGATAGTAACCAATGATCCTAAGAGTGGCATTTACCAGGTTTGAACAATTATACAGCATTAAGTGGGGAAGAGGACCATCAGTACACACAGGTTGGGAGTAGAGCCATTGGTGGTAGAGTAGAGGTTATGATTACGAAGGAATGACGCCCAAGTGCGCTAGACAGGGTCTAGAACAAAGGACAGAGTCATTATTAGAGGAGCTAAGAAAGGTGCTGTCTAAGCTACAATTAAGTTTTCTGATTGAGAGGCAAATAGAACCTGACAGAAGGGGCTTGATAATAATCTGTTGGGCTTTAGGCCTTGTAAGTTAAGAGGCCCAGACCTATCTATCTCTTCACATGGGGTATAGCCTAAGGGAGGTGTGAACCTCCTAGGGGAAGGCACTCTGTTGACTTTCATTACTTGGCTGGGCTGGGAGGAGAGCTGGCCAGGTAAAGGCAGGTGGCATCTCTAACAAGAAATTTACAGTTCTGCCTGCAATGTTGCTGACCCTACTTGGCTGTCCCCTCAACTGCAGTGGTCACTCTGGAAGTTGGGCTGAGTGAAGGGCTTTTCAGCTTGGAGCCAATAAGATCTGTGGCTCTGACCTGGGCATCCTTCGACTCCAGGGCAGGTCCATTTCCAGTGACCCAACTCTTGGCAGAGCTGCCAGGGCTCTTCACAAGCTGACTTCTGCTGAAGCCCAGGCTTACCACATTGAAAGCCACTGCAGTGGACTGGCCTGTTGGGTCTCATTGAGGGCAGATCACCGTACAGATCAGCCATTAATAGGCCTGCCACCCATTGCTTCTGATGCCTAGCTTTCTTTTCCTCCTGGTTTGTGTTAAAGCAGACCAGAGGATGCAAGTCAAGGGAGTGCCCGTGTCCCATCTCTAATCTTCGGTGGCCTGAACTACAAGTCTATAGTCACAGGCATGTTCTGTAGTAGTTTTTCTTTCTTTTTTTTTTTTAACTTTTATTTAATGAATATAAATTTCCAGTATACAGCTTATGGATTACAATGGCTTCCCCTTCCCATAATTTCCCCCCCACCCGCAACCCTCCCCTCTCCCGCTCCCTCTCCCCTTCCATTCACATTAAGATTCATTTTCAATTCTCTTTATATACAGAAGATCAATTTAGTATACATTAAGTAAAGATTTCAACAGTTTGCACCCACATAGAAACACAAAGTGAAACATACTGTTTGAGTACTAGTTATAGCATTAAATCAAAATGTACAGTACATTAAGGACAGAGATCCCACATCAGGAGCAAGCGCACAGTGGCTCCTGTTGTTGACCCAACAAATTGACACTCTAGTTTATGGCACCAGTAACCACCCTAGGCTCTCGTCATGAGTTGCCAAGGCTATGGAAGCCTTCCAAGTTCACCGACTCTGATCATATTTAGACAAGGTCATAAAAGACAGGGTGAGGATAGTAACCAATGATCCTAAGAGTGGCATTTACCAGGTCTGAACAATTATACAGCATTAAGTGGGGAAGAGGACCATCAGTACAAACAGGTTGGGAGTAGAGCCATTGGTGGTAGAGTAGAGGTTATGATTACAAAGGAATGAGGCCCAAGTACACTAGACAGGGTCTAGAACAAAGGACAGAGTCATTATTAGAGGAGCTAAGAAAGGTGCTGTCTAAGCTACAAGTAATTTTTATGATTGAGAGGCAAATAGAACCTGACAGAAGGGGCTTGATAATAATCTGTTGGGCTTTAGGCCTTGTAAGTTAAGAGGCCCAGACCTATCTATCTCTTTACATGGGGTATAGCCTAAGGGAGGTGTGAACCTCCTAGGGGAAGGCACTCTGTTGACTTTCATTACTTGGCTGGCCTGGGAGGAGAGCTGGCCAGGTAAAGGCAGGTGGCATCTCTAACAAGAAATTTACAGTTCTGCCTGCAATGTTGCTGACCCTACTTGGCTGTCCCCTCAACTGCAGTGGTCACTCTGGAAGTTGGGCTGAGTGAAGGGCTTTTCAGCTTGGAGCCAATAAGATCTGTGGCTCTGACCTGGGCATCCTTCGACTCCAGGGCAGGTCCATTTCCAGTGACCCAACTCTTGGCAGAGCTGCCAGGGCTCTTCACAAGCTGACTTCTGCTGAAGCCCAGACTTACCATATTGAAAGCCACTGCAGTGGACTGGCCTGTTGGGTCTCATTGAGGGCAGATCACCGTACAGATCAGCCATTAATAGGCCTGCCACCCATTGCTTCTGATGCCTAGCTTTCTTTTCCTCCTGGTTTGTGTTAAAGCAGACCAGAGGATGCAAGTCAAGGGAGTGCCCATGTCCCATCTCTAATCTTCGGTGGCCTGAACTACAAGTCTATAGTCACAGGCATGTTCTGTGGTAGTTTTTCTAAGGTAGACAATGCCCATGAGGAAAATTATATTCTCACTTAAAAACTTTCTTTCCCTTTGGTCTGAAAGGGAGGTTTTTTTTTTTTTCTACTTACTGTATACTTCGCTGATGGCGATGTGAATCTAGCTATGAGATTATTATTTAAGCTCTTATTTTGGCTATGCTATTACAGAAAAATGTTAGCCATCTCTTATAAGGTCTAAAGATTAAATTGTGCGTCCTACAGATTCCTTCATAATAGAATTAGTTCCCTACCTTGAAGAGAATAGAGAAATGAAAGAACAAGTTGGGCTTAGAATAGAGAAATGAGGGAGCAAGTCCTAGATCACTTGCTGACAATAGCAATATGACATGAATACTTAGCAAACCGTTTCAACCCTTAGATAACAACTTAAGAAAACATTTACCAGAAGGTCCAATGCCTTCTATAAATTTTAAGAAACATGTATTTGAAAACACCTCTTAAATATCTAAGATGGTGTAGTTTGTTTAACCAGTAAACTTAAGCACAACCATATAAAATGTTTTTAGTTTCTTTCTACCAACAAGTTTAAAACATATGATACACAGATTCAGGTCACACAAATTAAAATGTATCTTTGATTGATTTTAGCAGCTTAAATTTATGGACAGTCTTATCTAAAAGCCATTTAAAATAAAACTCTTAATAAAATTTCCCCATGTGGACATACAATATGTACGCACATATAACATAGCATAATAGACCAATATCAAAATCCAAAATATCTGGTTGAACTAAGATTCCTTAAAATCATGACATAACATAGACAAAAATTTGATCATTGTTACAAGGGGATTATTCAAGTCTTTGAAAATAAGCACATAGTTAAATAACCCATAGCTCTTAATAAAAATTCAGCTGTTTTTGAACAATTAGAATTTAACAGACATCAAGAGAACATAATAGATTACTTTAACACATTGCTCTAACAGTGCATCAGAGTTTAATTCTATGTCAAAGAGAAATTGAGCTTCCTGTGATCTTTTGCTGTGAGGTTTCCTTCCTTTACCTTCTTTCATATTGGTGACCATGTTTCTGTGTTTCTGTGTGTAACATATCTTTAAGCATCTTTTGCAGGGCAGGATGAGTGGCAACAAATTCTTTCAGTTTCTGTTTGCTATGAAAAGTCTTAATTTCACCTTCATTCACAAATGAGAGCTTTGCAGGATATAATATTCTGGGGTGGCAGTTTTTCTCTCTTAGTACCTGGGCTATGTCTCGCCATTCCCTTCTAGCTTGTAGGGTTTCTGATGAGAAGTCTGCTGTGAGTCTAATTGGAGATCCTCTGAGAGTAATCTGACGATTCTCTCTTGCACCTTTTAGAATCTTTTCTTTATGTTTCACTGTGGTGAGTTTGATTATGACGTGTCGTGATGAGGATCTCTTTTGGTCATGTTTGTTAGGGGTTCTATAAGCTTCCTGTACTAAGATACCTCTGTCCTTCTCCAAACCTGGGAAATTTTCTGCTAGTATCTCACTGAAAATGCCTTCTAATCCTTTCTCCCTCTCCATGCCTTCAGGAACTCCTAGAACCCGAATGTTAGATTTTTTAATAGTATCCTGTAGATTCCCGACAATATTTTTTAGATTTCTAATTTCTTCTTCTTTTCTTTGGTTTGCCTGTTTCCTTTCCTGTTCTCTGTCTTCTAAGTCTGATATTCTCTCTTCTGCTTCGCCCATTCTGTTTTTAAGGCTCTCTAATGTGTTTGTCATTTGATCTATTGAATTCTTCATTTCATTATGATTTCTCGTCACAATCACCATTTCTTGTTCCACTAGTTGTTTCATTTCATTTTGATTCCTCCTTAATATTTCACTTTCACGAGAGAGGTTTTCTATCTTGTCCTTTAAGGATTTCTGTAGTTCAAGAATTTGTTTTTGAGAACTTCTTAATGTTCTTATCAATTTTTTGAGATCTGCTTCTTGCATTTCTTCTATCTCATCATCTTCATAATCTTGAGTTGGGGTGTCTTTTTCATTTGGGGGCGTCATAGTGTCTTCCTTGTTCTTGTTACCTCGGTTTTTGCGTTTGTTGTATGGCATGTTGGAGATATTTGGTTTCTTCACTGTGGTTTTTTTTTTTTTTCTTGTTATACTATGACTCTAGATTAAGTGGACTGTCTGCTTTTGGTGGAGCCTTAGAGGGTTGAGATGAGTGTGGACTGAGAGCTGTGTTTGGTTCCTCAGGGTTGAGGGTGTGTCAAGATGACACTCCCAGGTTAGGTGTGGTAAATGTCTCTTTCTTTTGTTGATTCAAAAGGGAAGTAATTCCGCACAGCTGAATGTAATTGGAGGTAGTTAGCAGGCAAATGATATACCCAGAGGAGCCAGAGATTGGAAGCTCTTTCCCAAGGACCACACAGGGAATCTCTGCTGCCCTAGGTGTGGGCTCCAATTCTCCTGCAGTCTCCCACTGGGTTGCCAAGTTAGATGCTAATCTCCAGTTATTTCACCCCTCCCCCCAGAGTCAGGTTTTTCTGCTAGGCTCAGGGCTGGTGCAGACCTGAGGTCGCCCTGCTTATGACGTATGTCCAAAATGGCGCCTGCTCTTTGTCTTGCTCGCCCTTGAGGGGTGAGCGGAGAGAGAGAAACTCGTGTCCGTTTCGGTCACTTTTTTTTTTTTTCCCTCTCTCTCTTCTAGTTAGCCTGGTGAACTTTTCCCCACGGAGTTTCAAGCCTCGTTCCCTCTAGCCTCCTCTTTCCGCTTGCCCGCTGGTGTTTCGGGCTATGGAGGTTCGGCTCACCTCGCGTTCCAGCGCTGGTGCGTTGAGTCTGCTGCTGGTGTCCCGAACTTGGGCTCCCACGCTCTCCACGCAGGTCCACTGTGAATCACTAGTTCCGGAAGAGTTTCCTCTGCTGTTTCTTCCCCTACTCTTCCTTGACCCTGCAGTATCTCCACTTTTATTAACCTGTGTCTTGCCGAAGAATATCAATGTGCTCCCTTCCTATTCCGCCATCTTGGATTTCCCTATTTATGATCCTGTAGTAGTTTTTCTAAGGTAGACAATGCCCATGAGGAAAATTATATTCTCACTTAAAAACTTTCTTTCCCTTTGGTCTGAAAGGGAGGTTTTTTCTACTTACTGTATACTTCGCTGATGGCGAAGTGAATCTAGCTATGAGATTATTATTTAAGCTCTTATTTTGGCTATGCTATTACAGAAAAATGTTAGCCATCTCTTTTATAAGGTCTAAAGATTAAATTGTGCGTCCTACAGATTCCTTCATAATAGAATTAGTTTCCTACCTTGAAGAGAATAGAGAAATGAAAGAACAAGTTGGGCTTAGAATAGAGAAATGAGGGAGCAAGTCCTAGATCGCTTGCTGACAATAGCAATATCACATGAATACTTAGCAAACAGTTTCAACCATTAGATAACAACTTAAGAAAACATTTACCAGAAGATCCAATGTCTGAAAATTTATAGAAGACATCGGATAAGATTAATTTTTAAAATAATTATTAATTAAAATATAACCTATATGCAGAGATGATTGATTACTTTTTATAAAGAGATAATATGCATGTAATGAGCAACCTAATCAAGAAATGGGCAATGGTAGAATCCAGAACTCCCCTCTATTCATGGCTATTCTAGTCACTACCGTCTTCCAGGTGACTGCATAATTTCTAATAGCACAGGCTTTCACCTGTTTTTGAGCTTAAGCGGGCAGGGGTGGGGAGGGAGGGAGGGGAGGGGAGGGAAGTTTTGTATGTGATTTCTTCCAATCAATGTAATAATGTTTCTGAGATTAAGATCACTAAGGCATGTAGAAGTAGCTCATTCATCCTCATTAACATGATACGGCATTGTATAATTCCAACATAATTTATCCATTCTCCTAAGATGAACATTTGGGGTATTTCCTGTTTTGCTCTACTAAGAAAACTACTGCTATGCACTAGAGTACATGTATTTTCATGAGCATATGTAGAGAGGGAAAGACACAGAAAGGGAGAGATCTTCCATCTGCTGGTTTACTCCCCAGTGGCCACAACAGCCCAAGTTGGGCCAGGCTGAAGCCAGGAGGCAGGAACAACTTCCGAGTCTCTCACTTGCGCCATCATTTTCTGCCCTCCCAGTCACAGGAGTGGGAAGCTGGATCAGAAATGCAGCAGCCAGGACTCGAACTGGCACTCTGCATGGGATGACAGCATCACATGCAGCAGCTTAACCTCTGTGACACAACGTCACATTCGTGTGTCATCAATTTAGAATACATGCAGGTGCCATTAGTATATACTGAGGACCAGACACATTTGCAAAGTGGCCGTAACACTCCGAACTCTCCTTAGCAGCCTATGAGACTCTCAGTCACTCCATATGCTTGCCCATCCTAGTACTGTTAGTCTTTTTCAATTTAGCCATGGTGATGGAGTAATGGCTGATAAAATTCAAAACTCATCATTAATTATACCTATTGCATGCTTGGCAGTCCTGAATTTCAAGTTTTATCTTTCCAACATCTTGACATTTATGAGTCCCTAGGTTTTCTGCCTCTTTCCAGTTGTTTTCTCATTGTGCTCTGAAACTTGGCCAATATACTGAAAGAAATATTTGTTTCCCCTTCTTCCAGCATTCTGGATCTTCAAGTTGTGTGTGCGTCAGCAGTTCTCCAATACCTTCAACAGCATATTTCCTTTAGTTATTTATTTGTTCAGTCTAGTCTGTTTTAGCTGTCCTCCCTTGAAAGGTAAGTCTGCCCTAACCTATACTAGCATACACAGAAATGTAATATTAATTGATGAGCTCTTAATTATTTGTTCCTAGGAAAATTTGCAAAGATTTCTCTGAAACTTTTTGATAATTTGCTAGCCTGCTTTTTTTATATAGAGAAAATTCTAGCTATAATAATCCTCAAAGATTATCTCTCTTGCACAGAAGAATCGATATAGAATTAAGTGATTCTGAAATGCGTAGTTTTCCCATTCTATATAAAGTGTCGTGAATTGATGTTTATAGCTTTTGGTATAACCCATTTTCAGAAGTGTTGAGGACAGCACTTATAATCCACGGCATACATCAAATACTCTGAGTTCATCTACAGTTTAGTAGAAAAACAGATGGATGAAAGTGTTGACATCGTTTTGCCATCCACAAAAATATACCACTAAATATATTTTTAAAGTGTTGAAAAGAGCAACGCATACTGTCATTTTATGGATTTTAACAACTGTGTTGTATTGAGAACTGAAGGAGGAAAGAAGAAAAGAAACAGCTGTACGTATGATTTAACCAGAGGTTATGATCTTACCAAAAAACAAACAAAAAAAAAGGAACAAACCTTTAGTTAGTTGCCTTAGGTCACCACACTCACAGAAACCATGAGTCAGCAAAATGAAAAACAAGATAACTCATCAGAAGGAAGACACTGATGAAGAATGAACACAGAATTATTTTTGTTCTGATTTTGCATTTTTCTCCCAAATAAATTATTTGGAATTTAAACAAAATCTACTGAAATGGTAAAGAAATATTCTGTAATTTTTTACAATCATGTGTCACACACTGCTATTATCAAATTCTTTTTTTAAGGTTTATTTATTAATTTGAAAGAGTTACAGAAAGATGGAGAGACAGAAGGAGAACTTTTCTATTTGATGATTCACTCTCCAGATGGCTACAACAGCCAAAGCTGAGCCAGGCCAGAGCCAGGAGCCAAGAGCTTTATCCATGTCTCCTATTTGGGTGGCAGGTGCCCAGACATCTTTTGCTGCTTTCCCTGGGCCATTAGCAGGGAACTGGGTTAGAAGTGGAGCAGCCAGGACACAAGCCAGTGCCGATATGGAATGCCCGAACTGTAGACAGCAGCTTTGCCCTCTGGGCCACAATGCTGGCCCCTTTTATCAAATTCTTACCCTCAATCATATCTAGGAGTTGTTGAAAATTTAAAACATGTTATCCCGTATGAATGAAAAGCTAAAATAATCTAGATTTAGCCTTAGAAAAGAGATGCAGTGGTTGTGCTCTTCTTCCTTTATCACAGTGAAAAACATGGGAGGCATTTGTATCAGTGGGCCACATGGTAATATGTGCTGTGTTGTTCTCTCTCTCTCTCTCTCTCTCTCTCTCTCTCTTTCTCTCTCTTTTAGAAAGCTTTTATTTAATAAATATAAATTTCATATGTACAGCTTTTGGAATATAGCAGTTATACCCCAATACCCACCCTCCCACCCCGCTCCTACTCCCTCTCCCATCCTATTCTTCATTGAGATTCATTTTTAATTATCTTTATATACAGAAGATCAACTCTATACTAAGTAAAAATCACAACACTTGTACCCACACAGACACACAAAGCATAAAGTACTGTTTGAAGGCAAGTTTTACCATTAATTCTTATAGTAAAATCATTAAGGACAAAGGTCCTACATGGGGAGCAAGTGCACAGTGACTCCTGTTGTTGATTTAACAATTGACACTCTTATTTATGATGTCAGTCATCACTCGAGGCTCTTATCATGAGCTGCCAAGGCTATGGAAGCCTCTTGAGTCCATAAACTCTGACATTATTTAGACAAGACCATAAACATAGTGGAAGTTCCCTCCTCCCTTCAGAGGAAGGTACCTCCTTCTTTGATGGTACCTTCTTTCCATTGGGATCTCACTCACAGAGATTATTCACGTAGGCCATTTTTTTCCCTCTTTACCCAAGCAAAGCTCAATTTTTGCTCCCTCTCATCCAGAAAAAAAAAAAAAAGTTTGATGCTACTGTTTTTTTCCCATGCCTGTGTCGTTGGGTGAGGAATATCACATTTTGAGGTTCGATTAAGTATAAAGGTCAGACAGGTGTCTGCCCCCATGAAGGATTCCCTCATCCCTTTACATGTCCAAGAATTCTGGGTGTTTAACATCAGCTAGAGTAGCCTGCTCTGTTCAGTCACGTATCTCAGAGTTGGTGTTGATTCCCACAGCTGTGCACTGTGAGGCTGGAGAATGTGCTGCACCTGTCTTGTCAGCTTTATGAGGCCCTTTGGCACTCTGCTAGGCCACTGACCCTGACCATTAGGGTCAGAAATAGGGAGCAATGTTTGAAGGATTGTGTCTTTCCTCCTATTGCTTAAGATACATGGGATTTCAAAGAAGGGACCCATCTTCACTCTCAGCATGGATTTAGGAAAGTTCAAGGTCAAAACTGTTTGGGGTTCCCCAAACTAAAGTTTCTTTTATTATAATAAAACACTCCCATTGCATAATACAGTATCTACAGTAAAAAATAGGTAATACCGACAGTAAACATTTATTTATATTTTAGCTTGTCCAACAGACATGACATAACTTCCATTAGTAACCCCATTTCATGGAGGAGAAAATAAGACGGTAGAGATGTAAAATAAATGGCATAAGGTCACACAAGACAAAGGATTTCCC